>NC_138552.1:196066450-196693950 GCF_964273705.1 Natrix helvetica
TGCACAGTTCCAAAGTGGATGGGGAAGTGGGGAAGAGTTTCAGGGTAGCCGCACCCTAGAATCCCTTAGGATATACTGTATTTAGTAGTTTAGAAGGTTATAACCTCAATTTGGCAAGAATATGTCCCTGAGATGTGAGAAAACAAAGGATTGGATTCAATTGGATCTCAGTGTGTCATCTTTGTGCTTGGGCCTAACACAAACCTAAATATAAATTCAGTATCCAGTTCCTGACACTTATGTTCCTGATTTCTTTTATTTTCAATAAATCTGATCAAAGAAACCTCAGTGAGCATATTGTTGTCAGGTGCAATAGCAAAATCCTAAATTCTTCTCCACCTTGCATATTCTCTAAGCTTATTTGCTCAATTCTTGATACCTTCAACTGAACTGTTTTCTGTTATTCTACAATAATCTGATTGTTTCCATGTATCTTCATGGGAATAAAAAGCAATCATCTCTCATTCTGTATCTCTTCTCTGATATCGTGAACATTATACAACAGTATATTAGGTCCAATATTGTAATGAGCTCTAATTAGGATTGAAAGACCAGAAGAGATATAGCCAACCCTGAAGGCAAATAGGGCTTTGTGGCCATTATGACAACTGGATATTTTAAAGTATGAAATGCTTTGGAATGTATAGTTGCATACACAATATGTGTCAATATAAAAACTATTAAATATGGAGAAGTAGAAGAATCTATATGTATCATGGATGCAGAAATTGATACCGCTAGTTTCTTCTCAGAAAACTAGCTGGAATAAATTTCAGTTCCACTTCCTCTTATGACAAATAAATGGTTCTGACAAAACAAATGTTTTCTCTTTTCCTCCTTGCAATTCATTTTCCCCTTGCTGGGCTCTAGTATACATCATTAAGATGAGCAGAGAGGCAGACTTCAGAACTGTCCAAAACCTAATTGTCCTTATAATTTTAGCAGATCATTCAGCTGGCATATCATTTTGTTCTGTCCAACTACAGGAAGACATGGATTCTTGCTAGCTTAATTATCTGAAACTTCAGCTCAGATGTAGGTCACTTCTAATATCTGGAATCAAGTACGTTAAAGAATTGGATGCAGAAGGGAAAGACATCCCAGCAACATAGAAGAAAACTTATATATCACCTTGGAAGTAAAATGAATTGTACTTCATGCTATTCCCCCCCCCTCTCATTCTGCTTACAGTAGCTGAAATCCTAATGCATTCTGATTCATGAAGTTCCAGATTCATTTCTAGCAAAATGGTTTTTATAATTAAATGAAGGACATACTAAAACAAATTGTTTCTCTGTCTTTACATTAAAAAGTATAATATGGGAGCATGTAACTAATTCTATGTAATCTTAATTATATATCTTAAATACCAGAAATAGAAGGTATTCTGTTTTGAGGACATGGAAACTAACTAAAAATACTGTAAGCACATACAAAAAGTTAATTCTTTTTTCCTCCTTTATAAATATAATGATAAAACCACATAGGTTATTGTATGCAAAAGGCTGTAATTTTATAGTTGTCTGGTTCTATAACTGTAGAGGTCTATGAAGATCACCCTTGAAGAAGGAATTCAACGACTATTTTATAAACATTATCTTAGCCAGAATAGATAGGTAGCACGAAGGAAAAGTTCAAGATTTTCCTGCTTTGATTCTCTTTAGTACAAGAAGAGAGATAAATCTCTGCCAAATTTTAAGCTTCTGTCATTATAATCTGTAACAATAAAATATTTTTATGTAATGTCTCTCCTCTGAATTGGTTTAAGTTGAATGGTTGACAACAATTTCCACCAGCTATTGTGTTACCAGAGAGATGGTTTAGGTTCAGTGTTAAAGATGCAAAGTCAAGGAAGAAATACCAAATATAACCACTTAGTAGAATAAGATCGTGGACCAAAAGCCAAAGAAGCTTTGTGGAGTTTTTATTATATACTGAAAAAATATGACAGGAAATTACAACCATGCAGGCATCATGGAGAAAGTGAGGGAATATTTTTAAAAGTTTTTCCACCTAATTCTTACAGTGCTGTCTAATGCCTATGAATGTTTACCCATGTTGTATGGCTGTATTATTATTATTTACCCTTATCATCTTTACTCCCTTTTCTTTTTGGTTTATTATTATTATTGCATCAACAGAATTGTATCACAGCGGCCAGTTGTTTCGCCGGA
This sequence comes from Natrix helvetica, assembly GCF_964273705.1. NCBI lineage: Eukaryota > Metazoa > Chordata > Lepidosauria > Squamata > Natricidae > Natrix > Natrix helvetica. The sequence continues at coordinate 196,068,625 of NC_138552.1, forward strand.
TTTGGCATTAATTACTAGTCGGGCCCCACCCAGGGGCCTAGGACGTCGCAACGTATTTTCGTTATATGTGTGCAGATCCAAGCAGTGCAGCCTTTTGCATTTGACTGATGGTGATTTTGTCAATTTTTAACTGTTTTAAATGTAATTCCAGTGCTTTTGGAATAGCACCCAGTGTGCCGATTACCACTGGAATTACCACTGCTGGTTTGTGCCATAATCGTTGGATTTCGATTTTTAAGTCCTGGTATTTCATGATTTTTTCATATTCCTTCTCGGCGACCCTGCTATCACCTGGTATTGCGATGTCTATGATTGTAACCTTATTTTTCTCAACCAGTGTGATGTCTGGTGTATTATGCGCCAGTATTTTATCCGTTTGTATGCGAAAATCCCACAAGATCTTCACCATCTGACTCTCGATGACTTTTTCAGGCTTATGTTCCCACCAGTTTGTTGCTGTTTTAATATTATAATTTTTGCACAAATTCCAGTGGATCATTTGTGCCACTGAATTGTGCCATGTTGTATGGCTGTAATATTATTATTTACCCTTATCATCTTTACTCCCTTTTCTTTTTGGTTTATTATTATTATTATTATTATTATTATTATTATTATTATTATTATTATTATTATTTATGTTAATCTTTGGTGAGATTCACAGCCTTTGAGGCTGGTTGGTAGCTCAACAGCTTGAGTCCTAACCAAGGACCTAGGAACTGTTAAGGTAATATCGGAGGATATAACCTGTTCCAAGTAGGGTGGTTTTTTGTAGAGTCAGAATGTTCAAGTCCGATAAATTTAGAATTTTCAAATAGTGAGGTAGCCTTTAGGTATTGCTCCAAGGGCTCCAATTACAATCGGGACAACACTCAATTTCTTTTTCCACAGTTGCTCAACTTCAATTTGCAAGTCCTGGTACACTGTGATTTTTTCTTGCTGCTTATCTTCAATTCACGCATCACCAGGTATTGCAATGTCAATGAACCATACTTTTTTCTTTTCAACTATTCTTATGTCAGGTGTGTTGTAGGCCAAGTGCCTGTCCGTCTGAATTCTGAAGTTCCACAAGATTTTGCCTTTCTCATTCTCTAAAACCTTCTCAACCTGATGGTCCCAGTGGTTTTTGCTGTACTCAAATCTAAACTTCTGGCACAATTTCCAGTGAATTATCTTAGCAACTTGGTCATGGCATTGTAGGTAGTCAATTTGTGAAATTTTGCTGCACCCACTGATCAAATGGTTGACTGTCTCATCTTTCTCATTACAGAGGCGACATTTGCTATTGGTGGTAATATGCTGAATTTTTGCCTTCATGTAATTTGTGGCTAAGACTTGTTCTTAAGCTGCCAAAATAAAGCCTTCTGTTTCTTTTTTCAGTACTCCTGAGTTGTACGTTGTTTTGTTTGATGTTTTATGTTATGTTTTGTTGTTTTATACACGAACGGTCTGTACACCGCCCCGAGTCCCTACGGGGAGAGGGGGCGGTCTATAAATTTAATAAAACCTAAAACCTAAAACCTTAACCAGTTCCAAGTTAGCTTTTGGTCAGCTTTGCCTTCAATACTTTTCAAGTATTGGCCATGGATAGCTTTGCTTTTCCAATTTTCAGCTCGCTTCTCAATTACTTCTTTCTTGTATTCAGCTTTCTACTTAGTTGTCTTCAGAAGGCCTCCTTTATTTACTTCCTTAATAATTGGTTCATTATCATCATCATCATCATCATCATCATCATCATCATCATCATCCTGTTGTTTTCCATATATATTGAGAGCTTCTGCACCAGAGACAAATTCATTGTGTGTCTAAACATACTTGGCCAAATAAAATATCCAATGAATTCAAATCCATTCCTATAACTGGGACATTAAATTAGTCAAAAGAGGATATTTGACCAAATGAGCATGCTTACTGATTCTAAAAAGGCATTAAGGTTTGGGGTTTTTCCCCCTCTGTCAGTGTCATCCCCACCCCACTGAATGTGCATTCAGTGACAAATAGCAAAAAGCAAAATATCTGATAACCACTAATAAACTGACTAAAAGTGGGCCTTAAATGCTCAAGGAAAAATATGAGCAAGAACAAAAATGGCCTGTCTACCAACAACCAAGTAGGAGGCACAGATACTTTTCTATATCTAACCTAATCTGTAATGATGAGCACTGTGGCACTGGCTCGTGTAGCTAGGATGCTGGGTTGAAAAGTAGCAAGTTTCTGTTCAAGATCCAAGTTCTGTCCGGGGATGGGGTGACCTCCCATCCTTCACTCCAGCTCCTGCTGAGGACATGAAAGAAGCCCCCAACTGGGTGTTTCCCAGCCAATAGTGATGTCACCAGCTAATCTTTCAATTGGGAAGTGCCTTAGCGCTTCTGACATGAGTGCCATCTGTAGGCAGCATGTACTAAAAGCGAAAAGTTTAGCTAAAGAAGTAATAGCTGGCTTATTCATTCCAATTGTGTTGATTGTATTTAAAATCACTTGTATGTAACCCTTTCCTTTTCTCCTATTGTCCCCTTTTCCCAATAAACATTTGTTCTATGGTTTCACTGGTTTTAGGCAGAAATTTCTCATTGCAATCCTCCTGACATCCAAGACTATGTGATTACAAAGCCATTTCATATGTTTCCAAAAACATATTAACAGGTTTCCTACAGCAAAGCTAAAGAGGAAAAAAAGATGGGTAGAAAGACTAAGAATTCCTCCTGGACAGGCTAAGACGTGTTGGGAGATTTAGACTTACAGCCTATTGTAAATTCTTTTCCTAGAGAAACCTTGGATGAAGAGGGCTGCCAGGGAGGTTTAAAATTACCTTTCCTCTTGATTTGTAACAATAGCATAAGTGACAACACTCCCTTTTGTCTCCTTGCTAGCAGCAAGCAAATCAAGGACAAGATTGTCACATGGATATAAAAAGAATAACAGCAGAAGATACTACCAGGTCTAGGGAAATAAGCCAAGGTTGAACTTTGGAGTATCAGATGGACTATCTCCCTCTCATAGGTCCCTTACACATTCATGCTAACAGCTGCTTAGAGAGGAAACACTTCAGTACATGATCATTTCAGGCAGTGAGAGTTCCTCCTTGAAACAGTAAACTGGGAAGGGATGTCTCAACATGCATTTTTACCTAATCCACAAAATTTTTGTTGACATAATAAAATGACTCTCCCATGTGAAACTTCCAGATAATTTTTGCTTAGCTAATTTAGAAACCATGAAAACATAATTATTTCCCTTTGAATGCTTAAGTAATGCTGTGAGGCTGTGTTTTCTGCTGACAGAACCCTGGGGATTTAAAAAAAAACACCAGTAAATCAAATACTTGGGTAGAAAATTTGTAATGTAGCTTCTTAAAGATGTGCTAGTTAAGAAACACACCTCTCAGGAGATTTGAAAATGGAGTTAAATGCCCATCTACTTGTTCTTTAAAGCAGTCTGATTCTTAAGAAGGTTGGTTGGCAAATGTTATCTAGCAAATGTATCTAATGATAATCAGAAGAGGCAGTTTTCCCCATTTGCCATTATTTTTTTCAACAGGGATTTAAACCTGCCAAATGATTACACAAATGCATTGTTTCATTTCATCAACCCAGCTACTGAATTGTCCAACCATAGTTACTGATGTAGGATAGTTCTGCAGCAAATAATAAACTTCAGCAAAATCAAGCAAAGCAATTTAGACCAGGTAATAAAGAACTAATTCAAATTACTACTATTACTCTCTCTCTTTCTTAACAACCATGAGGAAGGAAATGGACCATTCTGAAATCTCTAATTACCCTAATGGGAAAAACATCACAAAACATCATGTAACAGCAACATGACACCACGAGTTTGACACCCGTGACCTAATATGATAAAAATCAAGGCTGTGCATTGCAAGATTGTGATAGATCTAATAATGGATTAGGTTAGATCAAAAGACCCCTCACAAGACCCTCACATGATGTGACCCTCCTATCACTAGACCGACACACAAAGCTCTTATAAGCAGAAGAACACCAATATTAACATTCCCTAAATTCTGCTGAAGATGTTACCTAGCCTGGTAATGAAATGTTTAGAAATCAACCCACAAGCTCGGAGAACAAACATCCATCCTCATTGTGATACATTTCCATTAAAAGCAGGTATTGGCCAAGCCAGTGTTTGTCAACCTTAGCAAATTTAAAATATGTATACTTCAACTCCCAGAAAGCTGACTGGAGAATTCTGGGAATTGAAGTGCACAAAACCTGAAGTTGCTAAGTTTGAGAAATCCTGGACCAAAGGTAACTCAGATCAGCATTCATCTCTGGGGTGCAGCAGAATGGTGTGCACCCAATTTGTTCCAAATCTTGATTTTAATAAAGTCTTATCATCTTCCAAAAACAGCTACAAAGAACACCTACCATACAGGGGTGAATTGCTGCCGGCATTACTGGGGAACTGGTTCAGAGGTGTGGCAGGCTTGGGTCGCTGCCGGTTCCAGCGACCCAGGCCAGGAAACCACTACCGGTTCAGCAGAACTGGTCAAAACTGGTAGGAACCTACCTCTGGTACCATAGCCATGTCATATAATGTATATGTTTAGCTTAAGAGAAAGAAGGACTAGGGGAGACATGATAGCAGTGTTCCAATATCTCAGGGGTTGCCACAAAGAAGAGGGAGTCAAACTATTCTCCAAGGCACCTGAGGGTAGAACAAGAAGCAATGGGTGGAAACTAATCAAGGAGAGAAGCAACTTAGAACTGAGGAGAAATTTCCTGACAGTTAGAACAACTAATCAGTGGAGCAGCTTGCCTCCAGAAGTTGTGAATGCCCCAACACTGGAAGTCTTTAAGAAGATGTTGGATAGCCATCTGTCTGAAACGGTATAGGGTTTCCTGCCTAGGTAGGGGGCTGGACTAGAAGACCTCCAATGTCCCTTCCAACTCTGCTATTGTATTGTATTGTATTGTATTGTATTGTATTGTATTGTATTGTATTGTATTGTATTATATCACTACAGTGGAGAAGGGAAAGGAGTGTTCAGATTTACCCCAATACTACTTCAGAGAGTTGAATTTCAAGCATTAGTGCCCAAATAAATGGCTTTTATTAAGGTTCAAACTAGGTGCTCCTGTCATTTGAACTCTACAATGGATTTCCTCGTCTATTTTGTTCCCTGTTTCAATGAACATCAACATACTTTATATATTTATCACTTTTTAGCTTCCTGAAAGAAAATTACAGCTATTATTGTTTCTCCATGTTAATTGATAGTAAAAGAAAGCCATCTTAAAAAAAAATTCTTCCATCACAGACAATGAATTGGAATAAAATATTTTTGGAATAAATCAGGTTGTTTAAGGGCCCAAACCAAAGTAGAGAAAGTAGAGTACTGTAGATAGTTTCATATTCTCAACTGTAAGTCAGAAAAGACAGATTTTCAAAATTAAGTTATCATAATAATAGTTCACAATTTGACTTAACTAATGCAGAACTTATAAAGTTATGTTCTCTAGTATTTTAATCAAAGATCACCAAGAGACTTGGTGGACACAATGATAACACACAGAGTTATCCTTTCATTACAGTGTAGTGATTCCAGAAAATTGTGATCTTAGAGTTCTTGAATAATTTTAGTCCCTCAGAAAACTAAGAGCAACAGTCATCTTGGCATACTGGTTGGAAGGATAAATTTAGCACTAGTGGTATTTAGGTTCAATGTTAACGTCTTCCAGAATATATGTTAAGTCCTCAGGGCTATGATACCATTGAAAGACATTGCCGGTTCCTGATTGGCTAAGACGCGAGCAGCCAGCCGGCGGAAGAATGCAGCCATTCTATTGGTTCAGCCGTTTTGACAGCTCCTATATAAAGAACTGTCAGCTGTCAAATGTTGCTGTTTGCTGGTTCGGGAGTTGGCCTTGCATTTTGCCTTGTTAATTGTTAGAATAAAGGTTGTCTATTAACTTTCAACCTGCCTTGCCTCAGTTCCTGCCTGCCTAGTTTTTCCTACAGAACAATATAAATCTTTTCATTTCAACTAACTGGAATATAGTTCTAGGGAAAAAGCAGAAGATAAAGTTTGATGCATGCCATTTTGATCTTCTGGGAGGGAATGCAAGAAGTTAAATTTATTTAGCCAAATTATTTTACTCTTTCCTAGGTTAATGAATCCACAAACGTAAGACAGAAGACAATGAAGTTTTCTCTGAGCTTGGATGTATTTATGGACTATATAGCACCAGAGTAAATGTTTCCCTCACATTCTTTGGATTTTGCCAGCAGAGTCCTGAGTTAGAAAAGAGCTTATTTCTTTCTAATTTATTTTGAAATGCACCTAGGGTGAGAGTCAGAAGATATAAAAATTTATAAAGCAAAGAGTAAAATAGCAGAGCGATGAAGTTTACAAGAAAAGTAGCTAATGGAAAACACATTGGCAGAATGGCAGCTCTTTCATCTCCTTTTGAGTTTCAGTTACAAGACTTCCACATTCATCTTCATGAGGGGAGATGTGTTTTACTCTGGATTTGTTGTGCGTGTTTCTTGTTGCTCTACATTCCGGCTTCAACAAAGGAGCTGACTGTCTGGAAATCTAAGCTTTCACTTTTATTGAATGAGAGGGAAGCTTGAAAATGTGACCCAAGGGCATTCTTAACACCAAGACAAACAAAGCAAATAAAATTCCCCTCAAAAAACCTGAACTAGAAGTACATCTCCAAAGCCTAACGCAAAAACAAATCTGCCTGGGGAATTTTCAGATTTCAAATTACGAGGTGTGTGGATGAAATGAAACCATGTTAGCAGTCGGTTCATTCTAAAATCTAAATTTAGAGAATGGGGCAATATTAAACTCATAAGGGGGTTTGCAAGTGCCTGGGTTTGTCAGGTGGGATCATAATTTTAAATGCTTGAGAAAAGCAATATTAAAATGTGAACTTGGGAGGAAAAAAGCCCACTTTCCCAAAGGTGGTAATTATATTTTGCTTGGGTAAGACCAAGTGGTCCTGGGCCTCATTTCCAGTCTTCTGAGTGCTCCATGTATCTAGAGTTATGCGTTACAGTAGTCTGAAGAAAATTGCTCTTAGAATTCAGAAAATGGGGTGGAGGTTCAGATAGACACAGAGAATTATAATATTGCACAATCCTTCCCATATATCAAAGCTATATGAGGATTTAGGAATAGTCAATATTAATCCATCTATACCAGTGATAGCGAACCTTTTCGACACCCGGTACCCAAACCGGAATGCATGTATGTATGTGTGCGTGGGCATGCACGAGCGTACCGGAACCCTGGAAACTCGAAAACCAGCTGGCCAGTGCGCATGCACATGCACCTGGTCTTCAGGTTTCCGGCACCCCAGCGTGCGCGAAGACCAGCTGGCTGGCGTGCATGCATGCTCCAGAAACCAGAAGACCAGGTAGCCAGAGCCCCGGAAACACAAAGACCGGCTGGCCAGCCAGTTGGTCTTTGGGTTTCCAGGGGTCCAGCATTCATGAAGATCAGCTGGTCGGCATGAATGCACACGCCAAAAATCAGAAGAGCAACTGGCAACAGCACGCGTGCCCACAGAGAGGGCTCTGCATTCCACCTCTGGCACACATGCCATAGGTTTGCCATCACAGATCTATACCTTTTGTATACTAAGGCAAGCAGGTTGTAAAGACTTCCAGCTGTCTTCAGTCTACAAGCACACTGGTTTAGTGAGACAACAGAAAAAAATATTGTAATTGATAAAATAAAACTTCACAGTTAATTTTTTTTATGGGATGGGATACAGCATTGTGGAGAAAAGATCTGTGTTGGGGAATAATCTCATCAGTTTGGAAATGAGTGTTTTGTAATAGTTATTTTTTGCATAGGAAAGACCCTCTTTTAATTATTTTATTTTATTGTGCCTTTATTATTTTTATAAAATTCAAGGGGCAAGCATATACTCCTTCCTCCTCATATTTTCCCCAATGCAACAACCCTGTGAAGTGGATTGATCTGAGAAAAAGTGAAGTCACCCAGCTGGCTACTGGTTTCTAGCCTGGTGCCTTAATCACTAAACCAAGCTGGCACACTTTAGTAGTCATTTTGTAAAAATTCTCTTGACAGTCTGTCAAAATGCCACCATCCAAAATCTTGCATTTTTGATTGGATACAAGCAGAACAGCACACCTCCCATTCATTTTAAGTGACTCGTCGGGGAATCCAAGCAGATATTTTTCTCACTTTTCAACGTATGCAGTGTCTTATAAAAATGGGTGTAATGATTCTAGTTCCATTCCATTCAAAACATGAAAGATACACCCCATGTTGAAAAGTCTAATTTTGCTCATTCAGTATATCAGCGACTGCAATTGAAAATGTCAAGACATCTTAAAAGAAAATGGAAGACATTTCCTCACTAGAGCTTCGGAATATTTTGCATTCAATGACAAAGGTTATTCTTAGAAGCCACAATAGTCAGAAACAATTGCGCCAGTTAAAATTTAACTACAGTTTTCTAAGTTTATCTTTATAAAGAAAGAGAAAGAACACATGAAAGATCCTGGCAGGACAACTATTGAGGCATTTGATGACAATCTTCAATAAATAAGAAACACGGATATTGTTAGTGGTGCTTAACTTTGGAAAAACAAGACAAATCCATCTATAGTGATAGATGTAGGGCCTGTCTATCACTCTCTTCTTTTCAGAAATGCTTCTCGACCATTAAAAAAAAAAAGCATCAGAGAAAGTCTTTAAAAGAAACATGTGCAAAATAGCTACTCAGTAGAAATCAATAGTTTTTTTCTTTCCTAGCCATCATATACTGAAAAGGTCAAGCCGTACCAGAAATAAAATAAAGATTTTATTTAATTTCAATTTGTAGGATATCAAATAATCTAAACATTACACAGCTAAAGGAAATAAACCCAAATTTACATGATCATCTCAACTTCTAAACTCTAGTCAAATCTAGACCCATGTAATGAATTGTGCTTTCATCTACACTCTCTTCTCCTCCACCCGCACAACTTTCAAATGAAACAACTTGTTCAACACTTGTTGAAGGCAAAGACCTCCAATTAAACAACAGGACCACCATCAAGGAAGATGAATCTAGGGATTGGAAATAAGCATGCATTTTTGAGCAATTTAAATCAGTATCAAATTGTGAGATTTGCTTACTGTAATCCAGTGTTTCTCAACCTTGGCAACTTGAAGATGTCTGGACTTCAACTCCCAGAATTCCCCAGCCAGGAGAATTCTGGGAGTTGAAGTCCAGACATCTTCAAGTTGCCAAGGTTGAGAAACATTGCGTGTAATCCCATGAATGTCGTAACTTCCTATTCAGAAACACAAGTTCCTTATGCTTTGTATCAAAATTAATTCAAGTATATTGGATTATTTCCAACCAATATCCAAAGCATGTAGGTATTTTGCATTTTACTGCGAAGCTTCTGTGACAAACGATGAAGTTGGTAGCTGCAATAGAGTCAAATGTGTTTTATTCTAATCCCCTGTTATATCTACCACCACAGATGTCTAATATGGTAAGTCAATAGTTCTAGTTTCAAATTAAAACAAGGAAACAAAGGACATCCTTGGCAGGTTCCATGAGTCATCTTTATAGGTTAAGAAAAAAAATGAAATCTATAATAACCATAGTAAGAAGGATTACAATGCCACAAATTAATCCTATTTAACATGAGTAGAATGGATAACATTCACATTTTATTATTTTATAATAAACTTTCAAAAAATTCCTCTACATACAGTAATACCAAAATACTGTTTTATGCATCCAACAGTCTTACTGAATACATATTCAAAAGATTAACGAATAAGTTAATAATATGAAAATGGAGGGGGAGTTAAAAAAGAAAATCAGATTGTACAGCATTCATAATCAAGGATAGCACCATGTGTAAACTGCATACCAGGTTAGTCAATACTTAGTTCATACTGTGCAATAGTTTATACTTCGTGAACCTTCAGAATCACATCTACACAAACCTCCCTAAAGGAGATATGAATAATTTATTTTTTAAAAATAAATGTAAAAGTTTGTGCATGAAGACAGAAAAAAAATCAGTCTACATCTTGCATCACTGAATAGAAGTCCTCAACTTACAACTGGTCACTTAACGACTGGTTAAAGTTACAACAGACCTCCACAGGGCTATTTATCACCTGGATTTGAAGTTCCAACCACCGCCGTCTCCTTGGTCATGTTTGCATTTTCAGCCATCAGCAATCAGCCCACATTTATGGCTGTTTGTAGCATCTTGCATTCACATGACCAAGATTTACCACAATTTTTTTGCAGGAATTCCAGTTTCCAGAAAAAACCACCCATTACAAGCAATGGATTAACTTAATGACTGCAGCATGACTAAACATCCCAACCAGCCAGCACATCCACAACAGCTGTATCTGTAAGGAGGAACCCCATCAGTCTTATTGAATCTATTTTATAATTTTAAAAAAAATCAAACCCTTTTGGCTTTTTTATTTGATTTCTTAATTCTGTGTTAGTTTGTGCTCATTTTTATGTTCTCTTTAAAAGTTAATAAAATTTATATAAAAACAGTCATTATTCTGACAAAAATAAATGATAAAGTGCAAGGCAAACAAAAAAGAAGAAAAAAACCCCCATATCATCATCTTGTCCATGCTGTAAAAATGCAAAGCTTTTGTTATGCTGTAAATTTATTCAGTGTCATAATACCCAGGGAACTCTAGCACAATTCATCTTAAAGTTGAAAGCTATGTAGAACAATTCTTTACAAGCAACCATTATTTTTCTTTTTCCTTTCCTGTTTATCTTTTATTTACTGCCTTACAAATTACTATTGAATATATTGATTTCTTAAAACCAACGCACAATACTAAAAGGGGAAGGAAAGAGATCTGTTTATATTTTAGCCTCTCTGTGTCTATGTATAACTTTGCGTGTACATTCTATACATAATATATTGAACTGTACTATATCAGAGTATATTTTTGTATTAATTATTAACTATTAATATATTTAGTTACTGAGTTTTAAAGAATGAGCTACACATACTTAGTTATTGTACTCAAGGAAATCAATGTTAATTACAATTTATTTGATTGTTGTGAGCTGCCCAGTCACTGAGAAGTGGTTGTGGAACTTGTGCTCTAAAATCGATGAAGGCTATGCCAGAGGTTCAGCCATAGTGGTCAGATCTCATCAAAGAAACCTGATAAAGAGTGTCTTTCTAATAAACATTAGGGGGAGACATATTTCATACCAGCTCAGCCATGACCTGGGTCAACAAGGACCATACTATATGTTGGAGTGGATATCTGATGACAAATGGTCTATATTATTGTTGGCTGAGCAACTAGGGTCAATAGCTGGAGGTCTACTGGAATAAGAAGGGTTTACGTTGCAAATATACAAAGAATGAAACAAAAAGGATTTGATATTAAAAATCAACAGCCCAACAAGAAGAGAATATTTGAAATGAATACATCAGTTCTGGAAAGAATAACATCCAGAATCAGAAATAACAGAATAGTGACTATCAGATCAATATCAATTTATAATACAAAAATAAAGTATTCACAGAAGCAGAAATGGAAGTATGGCAAAGGTCTACCCAGGGTGAAGAAATTGAAGCCTTGCCTGAAATAAGTCAGACTACGGGGACAAACCAGGAGGAGGTCAGAGTAGGGGAAACCAGCATACATACTGAATAATTTTCATTCTCAAACCAGGCACCATCACCATCTCCTGTACCTCCGAAAGAACAAAGCTTTCTAACTGAATAAAAATAATTGAAACAAAGCATAACTGGGCATCTAGAAAACAAAAGCAACAGAAGAAAGTTCCTTCCACTATTCTAAAGAAACAGTTAGAACAAGTATTAAAAGATGCCAATATCTAAATATCAATTAGAAGAACCAGCTCACTACAAGAAACCAACCAACCAATGTACAGCATGGCTGCCATTTTAACTGAACACTGGGATGCAAAATAGCAATAGTAATAACATTTAGTCTTATATACTGCTTCACAGTGCTTTGCAGCACTCTCTAAGCAGTTTACAGAGTCAGCATATTGCCCCCATCGATCAGTGTCTTCATTTTACCAACCTTGGAAGAATGGAAGGCTGTGTCAACCTTGAGCCGGTGAGAATTGCACTGCCAAAATACAGGCAGCCGGCAGTCAGTAGAAGTAGCCTGCAGTACTGTATTCTAACCACTGCCGCAGCATGGCTCAACAAAAGAACAAACAAAACAAAACCAAAAAATCAACAAAGGACAAAGCAAGTCAAACAGTACACCCCCAAAATGGAAGATAAGGTTGGAAATTAAGATCAGCAAGCTATGATCAAATGCAAATAAGCCAGAATAGATGAAAGAAAAGAAGTTGAAGAAGGCCAAAGAATACCTGCTTAAGAAATATGGCTTAGAAACAAGGAAAATCAAAGAAGCACTGCAAATAATAAGTAACAAATAACAGCTATAGCCAAGATCAGCAGACATGAAGCTCAAATTGCACAATATATGCAGAAGTTCACCTAAGTGAATCTAGTCAATCTGAACCAGCTAAGAAGGAAAGAAAATAATATTGTCCCCCCTTTTGGAGAGAAAGGTCAACTGGGCAAGCAAGAGAGAGAGATGAGGAGAAGTTACTGATGAAGGATGAAAGCAATAACATGCCAAGTCTGTATTAAGAGATGCGAGTTTTCTTTGTTTTTTTCTTAAAACTGTCTACTCAAATCTTGTTGAACTATAATACAGCTGCTGTAATTATAACAGCTAATGTGAAAATGTTATTATACACAAAAATAAAGACATTACTGTAAGGGAATATGGGAATGATCTTCGGGAGATAGTAGGAAGAGACAGACTAGTTAACAATCATGCAAAAGGTAACCTGCAGAAACAAAAGGGAGTGGGATCCATTTCAGAGAAGACGTTTCCTGGTTTGCTGAAAAGTAAAAGTAAAGAAGGGGAGAAATGATTTCAGGTTTCCAAGATTCTGTTTCTGTAATTTGTATCAATACCATTTTCTGGGTTAAAAAAAAAGATGGGGTTACTACTGATGGTTTGGGCTTCTTGTCCGGACTACTTGAAGGGCTGATAGTTCATGTTTAAAGCTATTTGGAAAACCTCCTATGACTCACTTACTTGTTCACTTGTAATCCAATATATTGCAGCTTTTTTTAACACATTCCAGATATAGTCAGATATTTCCCCATTCTCCAACCCATGCCTTTATATTAAGGTCTTTATTAAACGTAAGATGATAATGGAAGTAGAACCCTCAAAGATATTGGCCTGTGATTAACACTAATAGGACTAATAGGTGTGCTATCATACAATATTGTATGCCAAGGGCCTACATAATATTTTATATCCCTATAAGCATTTACAATAAACAAACATCTTTAAACTCGGTGTTCTTATCTACAGATCCTTATCTACAAGGAATTTCAAGGAAGTCCATACATGCCTCAAACATTGCTTAATATTGTGAGAAATATACCAAGTGTTAATCCTGGGCAATAATTCTAGAATAAAATAGGACAATTCACTCTTAAAATCATTTCCCATCATTCAAACAGACAGTGAAAATGATTATATGATGCACACAGGAAGAACAGCCATCTTGATTTAATAAGGACTTATAGTGATACTTATTCCCAATATAATTAGCTGCAATTAAAATACAATTCAACAAATGAATCAAAACCATGTGCCTTAGGGGGGGAAATGAAGTAATCAGTTCATGCCATTGCAAAAAATTCTGTTTGGCTACAAAATATACAGCCATTCCTGATGTAGGGCTGTCACGTCATTAATTCAAATAAATTTGCCTTCAATCTATCTAGTAACGAAGATAAATATATAGCAGGTAAATGGGGCAGAGGGTCGAACTGCTTAATTTAAAAAGAAATGACAAGAAAAATCTAGTGAAGCTTTCCATAATTATGCATTCGTGTACAATCTTTTTTGTCCTAATAAATTATCAGCAACCTATATACTATACTTTCAAGTATACAAATGATAAAGAATAACAACATTTTTTTAAAGTATAGGTCATATATGTAAGATGACATTCAGTCAGCGCACATATAGATTTTTCCCTTTAGATATAATTAAAACTAGTCCTTAGCAAAATGCACCAACTTCTTTTTTTTTAAAGACTGACAATAACTTTTCTTGCCTTGATTATGCACTTGCTCACATTCACTAAGAATTTAGCACTTTTCAATCTCTACAGCAGAAATTTGTGGGAGAGGGTCTCAATAATTTCTCCCCCTCTTCTTTAAAGAGATTACCGTATTTAAATGACATTTTCAGGTGACAGAAAGGTTACATGCACATGTATATGTCTTTGTTCTTTATGTATGTATGTTTGTCTTTATCTGTATTTTATCTGTTTTTGATTGTACGCCGCCCCGAGTCCTTCGGAAGAGGGTTGCGGCTAATCAAATAAAATTATTATTATTATTATTATTATTATTATTATTATTATTATTATTATTATTATTATTATTATTATTATTATTATTATTATTATTATTATTATTACCTATGCTTAGGTCTGAATATAAAATATAAATTTTGAAATTATCCTGCCTGGTTAAACTCGCCAGCTTTCAACTTCTATTTCCTTCATATCCAATTATCTTACGATTTGTTCATGTTAAGATAAACGTTGCTTTAAAGTATTTAACCAGCAATTTATAAATATTCACAATCTCCTCAGGCTATCTGCAAAAAAAGAAAAAAATGAAAAAAAGAATACATATATTTAAATCTATGTTTTACAGCAAATTGTCGACATTGCCTTTTAGTAATTATCAAATAACTTTTTTCTCAGCCAATAAAAACCCAAAATGAAAAGTGTTGCTGCCTTTGAAAAGTGTGATTTTAACACAATTGGGTTGAACTCTTTTAACAATAACCATCCCTGACAAACTGAAGAGATAGCGACCTTTGTGGTACTGATTAAATTAAATGATTCAGGCAAAGGTTTTTGGGGAAAAAAATCACAAAATCGACATTAGAGAAAAGAGGATGACACTGTGGGTTTTTCACCCATCCACACTCATTTCAAATTAAATCTAGTTAAAATGCATATGAAGAAAGATGCAAAAATGGTGTTTATTTATTTCTGTTAGAGTTACAAAACTCTGCATTAGCTATTTCAGCTGAAGATTTCAGGAAAGGTGCCATGATAAATAGTATCAAGGTTTCATTAAAGGAACTAGATGAACCGACATGTGTTCTATATCAAGACTGCCTCAGTTCCTGAATCAAAACAATAGATTAAAAAGGATATTGGTACTTACCTGATACGCCTCTTCTCATAGTGGGGGAGGAGTATCGAGGGTTGACCTTGTCCTCTCTTGATTGGACTGAGTCAGATAAGCTCTTTGGGCCATGCCCCTGGCCACCAGATACTACCCAGTTATTAGCGAAGAACTCTATCCGGACTCGTTGTGTCATCCACTCTAGACTTTATTTTTAGTTTCAAAGCTTTAGTATTATTCCTTCAACAGAACAGTTCAAAAACCAGCATAATGAATTGCTACATAACCATATCAGGCAGGGGCTGGATATCCTCGCCCACTATGAGAAGAGGCGTATCAGGTAAGTACCAACGCCCTTTCTCCATAGTGAGGGGGAGGAGTATCCAGGATGGGACGTACCAAAGCCTATACGTCCCTAGGGAGGGTTACACACACACGCACACACACACACACACACACATATATATGCCCCGAGTTATGCCTAGAGAGGCGTCTCCCCTGTGAACAGCCTGCAACATCCTACGTCCGAATGAGGCTTCTGCAGAAGCAAAGGAGTCCAACTTGTAGATCCTCATGAATGGTGAGGAGGAAGACCACGTGGCTGCCCTACAGATCTCAGTCAATGAGGCCTGCATGGCCCAGGCCATCGATGTGGCAGCGCTTCGTGTAGAGTGTCCTGTGATAGACCTCAGTGTTTGTAGACTCTGTGCTTGATAGGCATCCACAATACAGGTTCGTAAACACCTGCCTATAGTGATCAATGTCACCTTGTTCCACAGGGACCCTGGCTGGAAGGAGACAAATAGGGCTTCCGATTTCCTGTGCGGCCTGGTTCTTCTGAGGTAAATCCGCAGAGCCCTTTTCACATCCATGGTGTGCCACATCCTCTCTAACAGGTGAGAAGGATCCTGAGAGAAATTGGGCAATATCAGCTCCTGCGAGCGATGGAAGCATGAGCATATCTTGGGTATGAAGGAGGGGTCCAACCTTAGCACCACCCTGTCCTGGTGGAACACGCAGAGATCTTCCCTGGTAGACAGATCCTGCAGTTCGGCTATCCTCCTGGCCACTAGAAAGGCCACCTTAAGGGTCAAAAACGTGAGAGAAACAGTCTGTAAAGGTTCGAACGGAAGTCCCAGGAAGCGTACCTGTGCACTGTGGGTGGTTTAAGGTTGGAGGTCCCCTTAAGGAACCGCCTGACCATGGGGTGGTGAGTCAATGTTTGAGATCTACCGCACAGCAGTACCGATGAGATGGCCGAGACCTGTCTCCTAATCATATTGGGAGCTAACCCTCTGTCCAGACCAACTTGAAGGAAGTCCAGAACTTGTGCAACAGTTGCTCGAACCGGATTGTAGCTTTTGGAGATGCACCATGTTGAAAAAGCCCGCCATGTAGCACCGTAAATGCGCTCCGTGGATCGTCTGAATAACCCTGGGGGAGAAATGGTCTTCCCCCAGGATGCTCCGCTCAAGTGCCAAGCAGTCAACTGGAGCCACTGAGGGTCCGGGTGTTCCAGCAACCCCTGACTGAGGGAGATCCTCTCCAGGGGAATCCTCCAGGGCCTGTTCACCGAAAGGGATTGGAGATCTGCAAACCAAGGTCTCTGGGGACAGTGTGGGGCAATCAGAACCACCTCCGCCCCCTCCCGAAGGATTTTTTGTATGACCCTGGGGATCAGGGACAAGAGTGGATAGGCATAGAGGAGCCCCCGAGGCCATGAGCAGCAGAGACCGTCTACCCCCTCCACCCCCTGTGTCTGGTACCTGGAGTAAAACCTCAGGAGCTGAGCGTTGAGGGGAGTGGTGAACAGGTTGACCTCCGGGTGCCCAAGCACTTTGCCACCTCTTTGAAAATTGCTGGCTGCAGTTTCCACTCTGAATTGTCCACCTCAGTCTGGCTGAACCAGTCGGCTCTGGTGTTCTCCACCCCTGCTATATGTTATGCAGTCAGAGAAAGAAGATGTCTTTCAGCCCAACGACCCAGTCTTTTGGCTTCCAGCATGAGGACCTTTGATTTGGTCCCCCCTGTCTGTTTATGTGTGCCTTGGTGGTGATGTTGTCTGTGAGGACTAGAATATGGTTGCCTCTGACAGAGTGATGAAACTGCAGCAAGGCTCGGCGGACTGCCCTGAGCTCCAACCAGTTTATGTTGTGAGTCAGTACCGCCCGGCTCCATTGTCCCTGTGCCATCTGAGCTCACAGATGGGTGCCCCATGTGAACAAGCTGGCATCCATTGTTACTGTCACCCGGTCTGGTGTTCTGAAGACTTCGCCCCTAGTTATTGCCGGGGACGTCTATCAAATCAGTGAGTGGGAAACCTCTGCTGGTAGAGGATTTGATCTGGGAGCAGCTCATGTCCCTTCGCTGGAAAGGCAAAATAAACCATTGGAGGTCTCTGGTGTGGAACCAAGCCCAAGGAACGATGCCAATGGTGGACACCATAGTGCCTAGCAACTTGGACAGCTTGGCTAAGGACACCCTACGCTCCCTGGCTACCTGGGCGGCTAGTTGCCTAAGAGGGAGCTGTCTTTCTGATGACAGAGAGACCATGCCTGCCTCTGTATCTATCAGGGCTCCTAGATGGATCAGACTAGTGGAGGGATGAAGGTGACTTTTGGTGAGGTTCACCAAAAACCTGTGATCTCTCAGGACTGACATAGTAATGTCAAGATCCTGTAGGGCACCCTTAAAGGAGGATGATTGTAACAGCAGGTGATCTAAATAACACTGAATTCACACTGGTACATACTTCAGGTGTGCTGCCCATGCTGCCATTACCTTAGTGAAAACTCAAGGGGCCGAAGACAGCTCTATAGGCTCTATACTGAAAGTGGTGCCCTAGCTAGCAGAACTGAGATATTGATGGTGTTCTGGGGTTATAGGCATATGCGGGTAGGTCTCCGTGAGGTCTATGGAGGTGAGGAAATCTCCCTGCCTAACCCCTTCCAAGATGGAATGCAGTGAATGCATCTTAAACCTCCGATAGCGTATGAATCGGTTCAGGCATTTCAAGTCAAGAATCGCTCTCCAGCCACCAGAGGCCTTGGGGATCACAAACAGAATGGAATAATATCCCTGGCCTAATTGCTCTGGAGGTACTGGTTGGATAGCCCTGATGTCCAAGAGGTGTTGGATGGCCTCCTGCATTAGCAACCTGCTGGTCGGGTTGTTTGAGACAGGGCAGATCCAGAAACATCTCGGGGGGCTGGAGAGAAACTCTAGTAAGAGGTCATAGCAAATGGTGTTCTGAATCCACTTCTGCTGTCTGCCCTTCTGCTGTCTATCTGGGAATCTCTGCCTGGACTGGAAGCCTCCCTGGTACTGCCTGGGTCCTGAGTACCCAAATTCTGATCCTCTGAAGGAATCCTGACCCCGGAAGGAGGACCCGAAGTCTTGACCCCGAGGGTAGGAGCGCCTGGGGTATGGAGCTGCCCTGAAGCTGTTCTTCAGGGCTGTGGGAAGCACCTTCTGCTTGTCCTTGTTCTCTATCAGGAAGGGATCAAGCACTGCTCCAAAGAGGGATTCTCCTGTGAATGGGGCCGATGCCAGTCGCCACTTGTGGCGCACATCCGCTTGCCATTGCCGCAGCCAGAGCAACCTGCAAGATGCCATGGACAAGGCAAACCTGGCTGCAGCTAACGTGGCATCTGAAGAAAATTGGATGGCAGCCACCAGCTTGTTGATGTCTTGGTGTGACCTGACATCCGAAATGGGGATCCGCTGCTGGAGGTCCTGTAGCCACAGAAGAGAAGACAGGTTGAAGAAGGAGGCAGTGGTAGCTGCTTTCACTGCCCAGGATGCCGCTTGGTGGCTCCTCTGTAATGTGATATCAGCCTTTTTGTCTTCTGGTTTCAGAGCATCCTCTGGTTCCCCGGGCAGGTTGGTAGGTATATGCAGGGTCGTAACCGCTGCATTGATGGTGGGTTGTGACAGCACCTGTGCCATATCCTTGTCCACATTAAAAAAGGTCTTGTCCGTGGAGGTGGGGATGGGGTCTGCTGTGGGGGATGTACATTGCCGCTTGACCAGTTCCATAAAGGACTTGGATGTGGGCACCGTGTCGGCCTCGATAGGCTGCTCTTCAAAGATGTTCTCAGCTGAGAAGCCCTGGGGGTGCATCAGTGTTTCTGCTGGTCTGTTGCCAAGTTTGGCAGCTGCCTTGGCCTTGAACAGCAGAGATTTATACAGGGAGGGCTGGAACAATCCGGAAAAGGTAGGTTTAGGAGCAGGCATACCTTTATCTTCTGAGAGTTTGTCCTCTCTGATTTCATCCTCCTCGGATTCCGACTCACTGTCCCTCCTGATGCCTCTGCTTTTCGTACTTGGAGCTGGGCTTGGGAGGTTTGGATCCACAGCCTGCTTCCTTGGCCCCCCTGGTGGAGATGTGTTTCTTTTTGGACTTTGCCTTGCCTCCGCTGCCCCTGGCTGAAGCCTCTGAGAAGGTTTCAGACCTGCTTAAGGGCTCCTCAGCACCTCTGATGGGGTTGCTGGTTGCAGGGCTGGGTGCTTGAATCCTGCCGGCATCTTCAGAGCTCCTGGGGGCCGCCATCTTGGACCACGTGGTTTCAAAATGGTGCAGCGCTCCAAATTCAAAAAGCTTCTCTTCCTGGGAGCATGTGGAAGTGGCTTGT
This sequence comes from Natrix helvetica, assembly GCF_964273705.1. Lineage (NCBI taxonomy): Eukaryota > Metazoa > Chordata > Lepidosauria > Squamata > Natricidae > Natrix > Natrix helvetica. Next base: position 196,088,499 of record NC_138552.1, read on the forward strand.
GCCTTTGCAGGCTGCTGCGCGGCTTCCGTTGCTGCTGGGGGCTCTCTCTCATGCCCCCCTGCCCTCCACTGCTCTTTGCAAGCCACTCCGGCTCTCCTTTGTCTTTGGCGATCTCCTGTAGGTACGGGCGCTCCACGGTGCTTTAAAACGCCGCAGTTCATCGCTCAACACCTGAGGGGAGTGACGGAGCGCTCCGGTGCTTTTACAGCCTCCATGGATGATCCTCGCTGCAGCGGAGTTCGCTTGCCTGCCTTCTAGTGAGAGTCCTCACTTAGTGCTCTGGGTCTCGCTCTGTAACCTGGGCTGTGCACCGTCTTAGCAGTTGCTGCGTGGGCTTTATACCCCCGCTGGGGGTTTCCTCAGCCTCTAGTGATTTATCAGGCAGCATGGAGGCAATTGTGATCGCGTTTCCAGCAAATAATATTTCTTTAAGTTTCTTCAGGTTCTTAGGATGAACACAGCCGTCCGATGATGGACTGAGTCGATAACTGGGTAGTACCTGGTTTCCAGGGGCATGGCCCAAAAAGCTTATCTGACTCAGTCCAATCAAGAGAAGACAAGGTCAATCCCATCCTGGATACTCCTCCCCCGCACTATGGTGAATTTGTTTTCATTCAAGAAAATCTGGTATTGTGAATTCCTCGAGGTCTTTGAGCTTATTCTTTTGCTTGCAAATAATGTCACCTAATCAGTTAATGAAACATCTGCAAGCAAACAACCAAATTTGGACAACACCTAGGAATCCTCAGTTCAACTCTACGTATGTTCTCTTCTATTGGAAACACTCGTGAATGTCAGATCCTTCAGAAAACATGCAACTGGTAGATTAGCACTGCTGATGTTATCTAGTCAGGTAATGAAAGGTCTACAAGCAAACCACCAAATCAGAGTGTACCAAGACATCACAGTTCAACTCTGAACTGCAGATATGCTCTTCTATTGAAAGCTGATATTGTTGCTAGTCTTTCAAGGTTTTTTTTTTTTGGTTAACGTCTCCTTAAGATGATCACATGATTATTTAATGACACAGCTCCTTAACAAGCTCTTTTACTGGCTTTCTTCAGTTTTCTCACCATTATGGCAAATGCATTGGTTAAAATGGTTAAAAAATCTGCAGTTGATTGGATTTAACTCAGGCTCTTCTCCATTTACACCTATCTAGATTATTTTGAAATCTTCTCCAAATCTTTCATGAGGGGTGTGGTGTGTGTATAATTTTTTCTAAGTGAATGGATTGGGGAGAATTTTCACACTGGTGCAGATTCAGAAAAAACACCTTTCGTTTTTATTACAGAAAAATAAGAACACTACTAATGCACTCCATGCCTTTTGCAGTTTGTCCAATTAAAGAAAATTCATACATAGGATTTTGACTTTGCAGGTATATGGAGCTTTATCAGCCTTGCGAAATGTAGTCTTCCAAGTTGAATCAAAAACAATAATCTTTTCCATAACTGTTTTTGGTTCCACCCAAACTGTTACATTTCCCCCCTAAAAAGCTACATTACAAAGGAAAATATTAAACAGTGCCAGATGGATTTCATACACGAATAAACAAATTGACAATGCAATTTCCATAATTTGCACGATTTAATTAAAAAAGTCACCAGCATTTGTCAGTGTGAAAGAATCAATTAATTACTGAACATAAAGCAGAACTTTATATACAGTTTTATTGATGGCTTGTTACACATAGAGAGCTATTCCAATGGCTACAATTAACAGCCATTCTCTGCTACAAGCCAGGAGAAAACATTTAGATAGAAAAAAAATGAGAAAATGGCATGCAGTGTTTTGACTGCAATTAGTAGATTTAAATAGTTATAAATGTTTTGTGAGTAAATCTGTGAATATATGACTTATATTATGCAAAAATAACAAAATGCAAACTATTGCTTTTATACTGTTGTATCCTATTCATAAGTTTCCTTTGCCTTGTATTCCAGAACAAGCCTATTTATAAATGTGTAGTAAATCTTTTAATTTTTCTGCTCCTTGATGACTAGCGGCTGAATTGTGTGAGGGAGTTTTGAAATTATGCAAAGATGAGCTCTAAAATGCCTGGCTATAACTTGTCTCCAATTTGTGAATGGCAATATACATTAGACATGGCACAAGAATATACATCTGTAAACAAATACACTGTCTAAGAGGGAAAACTGACTAAAATTAAATGTGTCTGGAAAAGTTTCTAAACAATTCCCGAGAAAACTGTAAATGTTGCTTCTACTGTATTTTAGAACACATAGGCACTTCCATCGATTTTTTAAGACAATGAAAGAGAAAATTCTCTGATCTATAGCAATCTAATCAAGTAATTTTGTCTTTGTCATTTGTCCCACCAGATCTCAGAACTAGATCAGTGTACAGCAGGAGTGAGTTTCAGCCAGTGTTACTGCCAGTTCGCTTGCCCACACTGGATGCACATTGTGTATGCATGCACAGTTCAATGGAAATTGTTCTGAGCATGCACATAATTTTTTAAAAGGTGGCAGCGGTGATGGCAACGACTGGGGAATCGGTTTGGGGGCATGGCCAGCCTGGGTCACTGCCGGTTCTGTGATCCAGGCCGGCATACCACTACCAGTTCTGCCAAACTGGGCCGAACAGGTAGGAACCCACCTCTGGTGTAGACACACATGGCCCTCCAGATGTTGTTGGACTACAATTTATATGCTTCCTCCTAACTATTTAGAATTTAAAGGGCCACAGTTTCATTCAATTGTAATTTCTGGGAGGAAAAAAAACATGAATATGTGGCTAAGAATCATGCTAGTACATATGTATTACTTCAACAACATGGATATGGTACAATATTTGATACTTCATATTTGATGAAGTTGGCTCCAGCTTCATCACTACCACATAGATGGATAGGTATGAATGTTAGAACAGAATCTCCAAGTTTCAGATTTATCTGCATGATAGAAAGTTTCTGAAAGTGAAACTAACATTCCATCTTCCCTGTAACCAGTTGCCATTCTTTGATATGTTTGCCCATTTGTTAACAAACACCATATGCAGAGAACAATGCATCTGTATGCACATCTTATACAGAATGGATTTTCTTTTACTATTTTTGCCGTTCTGTTCATGCTTTCATTGAAGCAACCTACTGTTATATTTTCCCTATTATTTCACTGACTCTGAATGCTACTAATGTACCTTTGTATGACGCTGTTTATTTCAAAGGGACAACAGGATACAATTACACTCAGGCTTACTGAAAACAAATAAATGACTCAAGAAACAACTTGTGGGTCTCTGTAGAAAATTATTTAGAGAAACATACATATTTAGAGTGTTCTTTTCGCTATTCGTGGATCTGCCTTTTCTTTCAGGTTGCGTATAGAAAGAGAGTGGAGATAGAGAAGCAAGTTAGAGCTTGCAGCTTATTATTATTTTTTGAACCAATTCTTGCTTAATGTAAACTACATGATTTACATTGTAAGATATACAGTATGTCTTTTCTTCCTTGAAGACTTGGCAGGTTATCTTGCGATATATATATATATATATATATATATATATATATATATATATATATATATATATATATATATATATATATATATATATATATATATATCACACGTATGTGTGTGTGTATATATGTATATGTGTGTGTGTATATGTATATATGTATATATGTATATATGTATATATGTATATATGTATATATGTATATATGTATATATGTATATATGTATATATGTATATATGTATATATGTATATATGTATATATGTATATATGTATATATGTATATATGTATATATGTATATATGTATATATGTATATATGTATATATGTATATATGTATACATACATACATATATACATACATACATACATACATACATACATACATACATACATACATACATACATACATACATACATACACATACACATACACACATACATATACTTTTGATGTGGGGATTATATGGCCTGCATGACCAATTCATCAACTGCTGTAGGAAAAAAGCAATAGCAGATCAAGGACAATGCCTGAGGCTAACGTGAAAATTAATATTGATTTGGAACAGAACTCAGCAGCTTCAGGAATTTAATAGCAACTTAATAACATAAAAGAGGAATTCAAGTGATGAAAGCTGCCTCTTAGATTCAAAATTCAGGATGCTTATTGTAACTTCCTTTTCCCTATAAACAACTAATACAAGTCCATTTTTTGCACAGTTCTTTTTAAAACCATTAGTATAGTTCCACTTTTTGTATACTTTTATAATGCAATCCTTGCAATCATTTTTGTATATTTGTATAATGCAATCATATCACTTATGTTCTGCATATTAAAGGAGTTTTCCACTGAGTTGAATACACACACATGCATTGAAATATCATGGGGATTAGAGTGTTAGTTAAAATAAGTGAGTTTCACCCACTTCTAGTGCTCTCTAATGAAGTATAAAGTAAAGGTAAAGGTTCTCCTTACACATATGTGCTAGTTGTTCCTGACTCTAGGTGGCGGTGCTCATAGTTTCAAAACCAAAGAGCCAGAGCTATCCAAAGACATCTCCATGGTCATGTGGCCAGTATGACTAAATGCCGAAAGTGGATGGAATGCTGTTACGTTCCCACCAAAGGTGGTTCCTATTTTTCTACTTGCATTTTTACATGCTTTCGAACTGCTAGGTTGGCAGAAGCTGGGAGAAGTAACAGGAGCTCACTCCGTTACACAGCGCTAGGGATTCAAACCACCGAAATGCTGACCTTTCTGATGGACAAGCTCAGCGTCTTAGCCACTAAGCCATCACATCCCCTAATGAAGTATAAACAAATATATAAAAATCACATAGATAATTAATAAGTTCCATGTCATTCATTTTCCCTCTGTGAGATTATTTCTTATAACCTTTCCTGCTTCTCCCCTTTTTCAGGTACAATTATTCTAATAAAGAGACATTTCAGTGCATATCATGATCAGTTAAGCTTTTTAAGACTTTGCTAGAGAATTTGTTAAAGACTTTATGAAAGACTTCAAGTGGGCAATATCAGTTTGTGCTCTGAAAATGCAACACAGAATTTGTTAAAAATTTAAAGATTTTTTTATTATCATACAAGCTTTTGTGGATTGTAATCTATTTAATATTAATAGCTAAAGAAGCCCCAATATTCATCTAATAACCATTTTAATATTTATTTTCCATAGCAGGGCAACTTTTTTTTTGCACTGAACCTGTTTAGACATGTAACTATCAAATAAGAAATATGCATTAAAACAAAAACAAAACATTTGGTAACACTTTTTCTGGCCAAATCTAAGGTTACAACAGTGTTGGAAAGGAAATTTACAACTGGTCCTCCAAGTTGCAGCCATTGCAATATCCCTGTGTTTACAGTATGTGGTGGCATTGCAGGCATTGGCAACTAGTGTGCATTTACTGTGATCAGCTTCCAGTTGTGAATTTTGCAAAACAGTTGACATCACGCTTAATGACCATATGTAATTCGCTTCATGACTGCAGCCAGAATTTACATTATAAATTGTGTGTGGTCACTTTGTCAACCTGTTCCAACTGCAGTTGGTAAGTAAGAACTACTACAGTAACTTTATAGTTGATAAAACTCATATCAAATGCTTTGTTATGTATTTGAAACTATTTAAACCCATGTTTTATTATCATCACATCAAGGGGTTGAATCTTTTTGTAAAAAAATAAACTTATTATTAATCCAACATAGAAGCTATACTGGTTATCAATAAGTTCCTGGAGAAATTTAAGGAGCTGCTTGTGACCTATGAAATTTTATCTAGCAAAAAAGCTTGATTATTTGGATTGCTAGATTGTCTTTCACTGATTGCCTGATTATCAAACTTTCACTGATTATCAAACTGCCTGTTTGATAAAATCTGATAAGATGGTCATGCTTTGGGTGCTATCATTGAATCAGAATCATCTGGAAGATCCAGGAGAAACATATTTTGTGTTTCCACTCTATACAACAACCTTTTCCCTGAGATCCATATAGCCCAGATCCTACTTGGTTTCTGGAAGACTCTTAAGACTTGGCTTTTCCAAGATACGAATCAGGACATCTTGGCTTTTATACATACTGTACATACATGCATGCATGCATACATACATACATACATACATACATACATACATACATACACACAGTGTGTGTGTGTGTGTTTGGTTCATGAACAATGGTGCAATATACTTTACTACATATGTTTTCAGTTATTGTATGTTTTTGGTTATCTGGATATGCCTTCCCAAATCACATGTCATTTAGGCATATATCTTAACAGGGAGGGAGGGAGAGGGAGAGAGAGGAGGGAGGAAGAGGGGGAGAGAGGGGAAGAGAGATTAACATGTTATATTTTTATTTCTCTTTAGGCTAATAAATAAACAATATTTTGCTCCCGGTGACTGATTAAAAATTAGATATTTTTGTTCTTTGGAGATACATGTAGACCGTACTTTCTGTAGTTCACTTTTTATACCTCCTCCATTTTCCAACTGTTTAAATAATTAGCCCAGAACTAGAATAGAAAAAAAAATATGTTGGTTCCTTTCTGCTAATGGAGCTTAATGCCACTAAATGGTAATCTTCATTGCAAGCTTAACAACTGGAGACTTTACTCACAAATTTATGTAGGAATTTGTTGGAATAATATGTAAATGATTTGCCACTGCTTTGGGCGTGATTTTCCTCCACTTTTTCAGTTAGCCTATAATCCTGGAAAATGGAAACCAGTGACCTAAAAGAAATAACTGAGTGAAAGAAAGCAAAATGGTAGTACTGTGATCTTTCTTAAATCTATACTTTTGAATTACCTTAGCAGTGAAAAAATGGAAATCTGAACAAAGATCACTATGAAGGAAAACGTGAGATACAGAGACAGAATTCCTTCTTTCTAGAAATCCAACTTAAACTATAGCAATCGAAATGTACAGACAAAATCTGTCCGGATTTTAGGTATGTAATAAAGCATGCATGTACCATATTAGGCTTAGAACACAGGTGTCAAAGTTGCGGTATCACATTGCCATGACATATGTGAAGTTTTCTGACAGAATTGTCTGACAGAATGAGATAATTTTGGATTATGATTTAGTTTTGGCCTTTAAATAAAGACATTTATTCACAAAATGGATTCAAATATACTATTAGTTTCTCCCTCCCGGAGCATTATAAGGTCATACCACAGTTTAGACCAGGAAACTGTATCAATGATGAATTTAATAAAAGATAAGCTACATAAAGCAGTGAAGCACAATAACATGGTTTAGTATTGATCAGCCTGCCCTGAGTCCAGCATGCTGACCCATCAAAAGATATTCAGAGTAGAGCCAGCTGAGAAATTTAACTTCCATTTACTGTACTACTGCTGATTTGAATTACAGACTAATTAGGTAGAATTAGCTAGACCATTTCTTATGTCTTAGATTTTAAAAAAATGCTGAAAAAACTACAACCTGCCATTATTACACTCCAAGAAACACATATTACTACCAAATCAACAGTTTTTCTTGAGGCCTAGCGAGTATAATGGAGAAACATATATTATTAGCAAATGTTCAAATAAAGCATGTGGCATAGCATGTTCAACAATAGTAAAACTATTTCCTGAAAAAATGCAGGGTCCACTTTGCTTTTGTTTATTGTTGCTGTTTTGGATTAACTAAGTGTTAATCCATTGGTTGCAATAGGAATTGACTGACCAATTTGTTGAAAAGCAATCTTAAAACTGATATAGAATACAAATAAATTAAGAGTGAACCACCTTTTATTTGTTTACATTTAAGATACCTACTTCTGTAGTGTTTCATTTAACTTTTGTGACCTTATTAAGGACACCCCTGAAATGTCTCATAAACAGTTTTACAGTTTTTTTTTTTACATTCCATAAACTATCAATATATAATCTGTGCTGGAGACTTTAATCAAATTCAAGATTTTAAGAGAGAGAAGATTTTTTCCCCTCAGACTGTATGTTACAAGAATGTGTGTGTGTGTGTGTGTGTGAATTCAAGTTCATAGACAATATTTTTAAACCCTAAAACTAGAAAATAAGCATTTCAAAGCAGTTTCAGATTTGACTTATTACCTTAGTTTTGGAACAGGGGTCCCCAACCTCCACCATCACCCCAACCCACTACAGTGCCCTGAGCCCTTTGGAACAGGCCCTGGAAATGGCAGTCGAGTATGCATGCACATCCCCCACTTATGGAAGGGTAAGAGTGGGCGTATGCATTCCATTTGCATGAGCCACAGGCTACTCGTGCAAATGGAGCTGCTTGTGTATGTTTGCTCACCCCTCGTGCAGATCCATCCCCTTTTCTTTCCCTGGCGGTCCTCAAAGCCAGAAATGTTGGGGAATTAGTTTTGGAGGATCAAATTGAGGATTTTACTTTAGGCCCAATTCTTAGATTTCTGGGAACTTTAATTCTATAAAATTAATAACAACAAATTGGTTAATTTCAGATGACATTTGAATATTGCTGTCCTAAGAAATCTCTTTTGTGCTGGAAACCATATAGACAAAGCTTTTGTAGCAGTTAAATTTGGGTTAGGTAAAACAATTTGAATATTCATTAAAATGTATCCACCAGAACTATCAGTCAGTAGCTGTTGTCCTGTGATTCCCCACCCCCCACAAATGCAAATAGAAAAGAGAGATTGGAGAAGGGAGGATTATGAGAGAGTAAACACATACACACACACACACACACACGAAGACACAGTGAAAAAAATGCAGTGGCACTGACTCCCACAAGCACCCTATGCAAACAACTGGAGTACTCACTATTGTGTGCCTGCTTATTCTCTTTTCATCCTTTCCTCCCCATGTTTGCCATGACCATCAGTCAATATACATTTTAGAAGTCGTTTAGAATTTACAGTATAGACCAGTGATGGCGAACCTTTTTTGGCTCGTGTGCCACAAATGGGGGGAGCGCAGGGGGGTTGAGGGCGGGCGTGTCGCACCCATAATGCAACGCACCACCTCCCCAGTGTGCATGCGTGCACAACGCGTGACCCCCCACATTTTTACATTTTTTTTGCCCTCCCCAGGCTCCAGGGGCTTTATAGGAGCCTAGGGAGGGCGAAAAGAGCCTCCCCCGACCCCCCCCCCCCCCCGGAGGCTTCAGGGACTGTCCCTGAAGCCTTCAGAACGCCTAAAACCACCCTCCGAGCAAACCGGAAGCATTCCAAAGGCTTCAGGGACCGTCCGAGGCTTCCCTGATGCCTTCGGAGCGCTTAAAACGACCCTCCGAGCAACCCGGAAGTCACTTCCGGGTTGCTCGGAGGGTGGTTTTAAGCGCTCCGAAGGCTTTAGGGACCATTCCTGAAGCCTCCGGGGGGCGGGAGAGGCTCTTTTCGCCCTTCCCAGGCTCCTATAAAGCCTCTGGAGCCTGGGGAAGGCGAAAAATAGCTTTTAAAAAGGTGAACTCAGCTGGCCAGCACGCGCATGCGCGCTGGCCAGCTAACAGGGCAGCGCCTCACGTGGCATGACAAATGGCTCCGCGTGCCACTTGTGGCACGCGTGCCATAGGTTCTCCATCACGGGTATATACTGTATGTAGCAACTCTAATTTTTTCATTCCTGCTTAAGTAAATTCTTCACCAATATATTTTCTTAACACAAATATTTTATTTTAAATAAAATTATTTTTTATAAAATATAATTTTACATATTGCTTCTGTGAAAAATACTTGAAGCGTTCTCTTTTTTCTACTTTCTACGTTTAACTTTGTTATTTCTGTCTTTTTTCCCTTTTCTCTGTTCCAATTTAGTTTGCAACAGTCCTTACTATTGCTCTTAAAACTTTCAATAAAAAATATTTTTGAAAAAAGAATCTAGATATTTCTTACATGCAATGATATTATGGCTATTCTTGATCATTTTGCAATGTCATTAGTAAAACTTGTTGAAATTACACAGCAATACACTTTCTATTCTGGTTGTAATATTAATTGGAATAAGTCTAATTTGTTGCCTTTGGGATCTACTACCTCTACAGGTAGCTGTAGGAGATTAGGATTTACAGTTTTTACCAACTCTATAAAACACCTGGATTTACATGTTTCCTGAAATATATTACAATATGTTGAATTAAATATGCCTGAACGTACAGATGCAATTTCACTTAATATAACTCAGTGCTTAAAAGTTCCACTACGTTTTTGGGGTAAGATTGATGTTATTAAAATGAACATTACAAAGAGGTTAAAGTATATTTTAAGAGAGATCCCAATGTTAATTTCCATTAGATATTTTACACAGATAGATAAGTTAATGAAAACTTAAAAGGCTTAAACGGCTAGAATACCTGTTAAATTGCAGCTACCTCATATTATATGTGCAGCCAGTCCACAATGAATCACCCTTCATTCAGTGACCATTACAAAATAAGAGGGATTTACATAGGATCCTTGTAGTTGCATTGTAACAACTTTCCCCTAATTATGTGGTCCTTGGCAATTACAGCTTCCCAGGGTCACACGATCACCATTTGCAACTTCCACCGCCAGCTTCTGACAAGTAAAGTCAATGGGGAAGCCACCAAATAGTGATCACATGACTGTGGGATGCTGTCAGTACATGGGATTTGCCTAACAACAGCAACTGGGACTATCATAACTGATATCATAAGTCTACCTGGCCATATAACTTAACACTTTACAATTGCATAGCTTAACAGTAGAGCCTCTCATCCAAATTACCATTGTTAAGCGAGAGATTACTTTATATGGAAATAAAAGGCACAACCATTTGTCGTGGCTATTGTTCTAAAATAATAGAAAATAATGCTTAAAAATCTCTGAGCTTGCTTGTTTTCTTGGAGACATTTCATTACCCTAACTAGGTAACATCATCAATGTCAGTTCTGATGATGTTACCTAATTAGTGTAATGAAACGTCGTCAAGAAAACAAGCAATCTCAGAGAGCACCAAGGAGCCCTCATTTCAATCCTGAGCTACAAATATTCTCCTTTATTAGTACTTAAATGTGTAGGTTGCATTTGGAAAGGGAGCTTGCACACAAGCATAACTTTACCATTTCATATAATTTTGTGATCCAGCTGTATTTTTTATTAAACATTCTGTTTTGTTGTGTAATTCCAAACAGGATTCAAAAGATAATATCTTCTCCAGGAACTAAAGCATTTTCTAAATGTATTCTCAAGGAAACTCTATGCTTGACTGAATTGGAAGAGAATGTTTAAATTCTCACATGTAAGAGAAGCACAGATCAAAAGTTTGCATCCCTGATTATCAGTTCCTGCCAAATGTACCCAAAGGAACATCTTATAAAGAATAGCGTGAATGTAACTCTGAAATTGACAGACCTAATCAAAACAGATCTCCTTCTAAAACTGTCTAAAAATTAATCAAGTTAGTCACTGAAATGTCAAATATTTCCAAATATTCCCAGAGCAACTGTTCAATAGTTACGTAACTTCTTTCTTCTTTATCTATATTGAGCTTGAGCTAAATCTACCTCTGGCCATTTTAGGGCTAGACTTATGTTGTACTGAAACAATCTTGAAAAATGTTTTTTTTTTCCCTGTTGCATTCTTAGGCACTTTCAACTTTATGGAATATTTCTTGTGGAATGGTTGGGCTTCTGTGTGATGGTTGAATGAGCTCTGCTATTTTTCCTTCTGGTCATAAGTGTGAGGACTGGTTATAAGTCAACATTATTGTACCTTTGAATCAGCATTAAATGAATGGTTACAAGTCAAGAACTACGTGTAAAGTGCAAAATTCTACCAAAATGTTACGGTTTTTAAAATAGTTTGTTTTCCAAGAAATTGAAATAGTTCAAAGATCTTTAAAGACTGTAACCTTGTTTGATACTGATAAGCACTGCATTAGTTTGATTTATATCTGCCACTAACAAAAGACTCTTGGGAGATTCTATCCAGCCATAAAAATACAGTAAACATAGAAAGGATCAAAAAATGAAATAATGATGGTTGCCCATATAAGTCTCAATCAACCAATTCCTGCGACAACTGAAATAGGGCTATAAAAGTAAAAACTACTACTTGTAATGTGCACTTAGAAAGTAATAAGGGGTACGAAAACTGTGAAGCTCTTCCGGTGAGTACATAACAAAAGACAGAGAGGGCACTGCTTTCTGGATTAACTGAAATATTTAGATCAGTGATGGCTAATCTTTTCCGGAGCGAGTGCCCAAAGTGTGTGCATGCCCCCAAATCCCCCAAATGCAATGTGTGTCCAGCCCCCACGCATGCGCCCCACCCCGTGCATGCGCATGCACCCCATAAATTCCCCCCACGCATGCACGGCAGAGACTTGAAGACCAGCTGACCAGTGGGATGCGCGTGCCCATGAGCTGAACTGGGGTGACAGCTCGCGTGCCCACAGAGAGGGTGCTGCATGCCAACCGTGGCACGTGTGCCATAGGTTCGCCATCACGGGTATAGGTAGTCTTCAAATGCTACAGTAATATAGAGTGCACTGCAGTATTCCAGACAAATGATAATCAGATCATGATTGTCCACAATGGACTCTGCCTGGGTAGAGTCAAAACTCTGACAAATCTGAGCAATGTTATCAATGAAATGCTACGGTAACACAGCACCCACCCTAACCCTAACCAGTATTTCCAGTAAAAGAAGTACATTAGAAGCTTGTGAGTGTTGAAGGCATAGAGGAATCTGGTAAGGAGATGCCTCTTAAAGCAGGGGTCCATGAACCAGCACCTGGCCACAGCCTGCCATTAACTGGGCCACACAAACAAGCAAAGCCCCATCTGCAGGATGAAGGCAGCATGTGAATTCATGCCCCTCTGGTCCACAGAAAAACCTCTCTCCACGGAACCGGTCTTGGTGCCCAAAAGGTTGGAGATGTGTGGTCTTAAAAGATGAGCCAAGGCGTCATGGATTGTCTAGTATGTTATACAATCAACTTTTGGACTGTATGTCTCTGTAACTCCAGAGGCACCTGTTACAAGCCATTATGACATCAAAACACGATGTGCCTCACACAATTCTCATTTGCGCAACCAACAGCACCGTAACTAACTTTAAATATGTAGATCACAGACAGTACATGGTGACAACATTCATATTTCTGTTCAGAGAAATATCCCAAAAATTGAAAAACAGAGGCCATTATAAAAGTCTTTTGCACTGACGAATCTTCCTACATTTGCAATAAGCACTATCTCCATACCTAAAATAGCATAAGCTTATGTGCTGCAGATTGCCATAAAGAGGAATAACTGCTGTTATAAAGGTTGGAGTGGTAGGCAATATTCTAAATGCTACAGTAACCTTTATAAGAATACCAGCAGTGAATCTGCATAGTATAAATTATGATTATGATTCTGAATGTGTTACCCATCTTTGTGAAATAAAGAATTTGATATTTCAGTTTCCGCTTAAGATTTTGCTGTGGCTTTATCAAAATATAAGCCCCACTCCCTCTCCCTCCCTCTCTCTCCCTCCCTCCCTCTCTCTCTCCCCCCTCTCCTTTTTTTTTCTTTTGGGCTACAGCTTTCTTTTACTTGCAAACCTTTGGCAGATGCCCAGATTTTAGAAGAACAGCTGTTCTTTACAATGAGACGCTGGTATTATTCAAGCCAAACCATGCCTAGCTTTTCTGATAACAGCCAAGGTCAGTTCGCCAGCATTATAAGTTATTCCTTCATATTTAATATGGAATTTGCATGACACCATCATCCAACTATAGACCTGCTATGTTTGCTTCATGCACATGTTATATTTTCTAGATTATAGAAAGTGCACTTAAAAAAAAGACCTCTCTCTTCTGTCTTTCTGGTAATAGGCACCAGACTAGCTTAAACATTTGGAGAATTACAGAATGAGTGATCTAGCATTGTTCTTTACTTTCAGTTTTGGTGTTTGAGCCCAATAATTTTCTAAAGTTAAAAGTAATTGCTTACCAGTCTATATAGCTACCTATGTATCAGAGGTGGGTTGCTCCCAATTTGGCCCGGATTGGCCGAATCAGTAGTAGTGGCAACGGAAGTCTCAGCACACCCACTTGGACGCTTCTGTGCATGCGCAGAAGCATTACGAGCACACCCGAACTGGTAATAAAATAATTGGCAACCCACCTCTGCTATGTACTTACCTATCTACTTCTTCTTATTGAGTTAAAACAGATGCTTTGTGGGGTTCTCTCTAAAGTCTTGTGAATGTGGGAAACACATCATAATTCACTTGTGTCTTACAAGTAGAGGAGTAAGTGAGTTTATAGTCTCTCTCTCTCTCTCGCTCTCTCTCATTGACCATAATGGACTATGCTCTCCCACTCATTCACACACACACACACACACACACACACACACACACACACACACAACAGTGGTTTAGTAGATTTATTAACATTCCCCAGCAATTCCCTTCACCAAAACCCCAGAACTGCCCCAATGAAGTCTGGCCAAAGCAGACTGATGCTAGAGTAATCCACAGAGTAATGGCCAATGAGTCCACAAAGCATTGAAATAAGACAACTCTATCAGGCAAAATTAAATCCACACACAAGAAGATTCACAAGGCACAAAAAACCCCAGAGTTCACAAGGCACAATTCAAAGTCAAGGCACAATGTCAATCCAAAGCAAGGCAGGAATCTCAACGACCAGGAAACAGACAGCTACAAAATGTACACCATATTCCCAGCATTGCCTCCATATGTCTGCTCTGCTAAATAGCCAGCTTCCGGTGCAGCTCATCAAGAGGGACGAGGCTGTTTCCTCATGAGTAATCAAACTGACTTCATTGCTCCTACCTCTTTTCTGCCCTACATGTTCTTAGATCAGGTGCAGAAGGCAGTTCTCATCATCATCACCAACCAGCTGCAACTATGTGCTTTCCCACCTGAAGCCTCAGGGCTGTTCTGCTGCAGCTGTGCTTCAGCCAATCACTCTCAGCTGGCTGCTCAGAATGTTGTGTTCCACCAGGCACAGCCAGCAAATGGCGTTAGAAGAAATGCCTCTGATTGGTCCAGGCGTGCCTGCCAGCCGGCGGGAGAAAAGCAAGCCACCCATTGGTTCCCCGTCTGACAGCTACATGTATAAATAGCTGTCAGACGGGTCAGTTGTTGCTTGTTCCTGTCAATTGTATTCGAGTTAATAAAAGTTCAGTTGTACCTTCGCTTCCTCAGTTATTGCCGCCTCAGGACTTAAAACTGGCGATGAGGACGGGTAAAACGGACCCCCACCAAGTGCCACCCATGGTTACAGCTACTATCTTCTCTCCCTTCCACCCTGAGGCTGAGACATGGGACGTGTTCCTCGAACGCTTTGAATGTTTTCTTATCGCCCATGACCTCACCAGCCTCTCCCTCGACAGGAAATGGGGCATTTTCTTGAATTACTGTGGGCCGGAAATGTTTGCTACTGCTAGGGCGCTGTCTTCACCAACCCCGATCCACACTATGCCGTGGGATCAGCTTCTCGCCAAACTCAAGCACCATTACGAACCCGCTCCTTCCCGGTTGGCGGCAGCCCTGAGGGTGGCCACGTAGTGACTAATAGGCTGGCCTTCTGTCTGGACACAACGGCAGAAAAATTGTCTCTGATTGGTTCAGGCGCGCCTGCCAGCCAGCGGGTGAAAAACAAGCCACCCATTGGTTCCCCGTCTGACAGCCACATGTATAAATAGCTGTCAGACGGGTCAGTTGTTGCTTGTTCCTGTCAGTTGTATTTGAGTTAATAAAAGTTCAGTTGTACCTTCGCTTCCTAAGTTATTGCCGCCTCAGGACTTAAAACAGAACATACATACATACATACATACATACATACATACATACATACATACATACATACCATGTTTCCCCGAAAATAAGACAGGGTGTTATTTTCTTTTGAACCCCAAAATAAGCACCTGGACTTATTTTTGGGGACATCTTATTGTTTTTGAGATGCAGGAGGTAGCGAGCGTGGTTCACCTCATGGCTGCTGCTGTGTTGCAATATTTTCGGGGAGGGCGTATTATCAGGGGAGGTCTTATTTTCAGGGCACATACACACACACACACAAGTTCATTACTGTCCATTGATAGTAAATATGGCAAGCAATCTCAGATCACACGTGCATGGGGGAGAGAGTCTATATCTTGGGTTTCCAACTCGATCACTCCACTTGTCAGATCATAATGTATCACAATGTTTTTGCTTTTGCAGAATCATGGTGAGTGTGGCCTGAACGTGATGTATCTGACCAGCTTGACAGGCCTGGTCTACATGGAAATTCAGGGTAAATAAGCACAACTAAAACTAAAGCTAACCAATTTACAGATATTCTCTAAGTAGCACGTAATTCCAATCACACACAACCAGAAAGAGACTACACTTAAAACAGCATTTTGCTGTAATGTTATCACATGTCAGGAGTTATTTTCACCATATCAATATATGCACTGTCAAGTTGGCATTATGTCAATTCGACTAACATGAATAGGCAGAGCTTTCCAAAGAGCAAAATCTAACAGCATAAGAAAACATTTCACAGACTACTTTTTCCTCCTTTAAAGGGGACTTCATTTCCACTGTCTGGGCACAGATTAGAGTCTGTATTAGAACCTATTTTAAGATAAAAGTGGTGAAGGAAGCTCACTTCTCTACTATTATCTCATCTGCAGATAGCCAGCCAGCCAGCCTGTTTTGGGTGACTCGATGGAACTGGAAGACTGCCGGAAGAGCTCATATGAGGATTTATTCAGAACTGATTCTGGATGGGAGGTCCTATGGAAATGGCCGAGGTAGATTCTTGCTCAATTATTTGGAAAACGCTCCAACCAGTTGGTCCTAAGGAAGTGAACATGATACTTGTTGCTGTAAGTTCTGCCACCTGAGTTCTTGACTCATACCCTCCCTGGCTGTTTAGTCTCTAATGGGGTGTGGTTAGGGCAAGTGGCGGTTAATGTACCTCTGCAGGAAATGGGGACTCCTCTGCTTTGAAAGAGGTGATGCCTGGATGTTTCTCAAAAGGCCATTCTTGGATCCAACTGAGTTGAACAGCTTCCATGAAGTTTACATCTTTCCTTTTTTAGAGAAAGTTGTTGAGGTGATGGCCATTCATCTTGAAGGGATTCTGGAGGAAGTGGATTATGTAGACCTTTTTTTAGTCAGGATGCAGACTAGATTCCAGTACTGAGATGGCACTGGTCATGCTTCTGGATGACCTTTGGAAAGTTCAGAATGGGGGACAGCAAATGTATTACCTACTGAACTTTGCTAGACAACAAAAGTTATTCATGTTCTGGAAACCTCAGATTACCAGTAATAAGTATGTAGAGGAGATGAAGTTTCAGAAGCTGCATCTTAGGTGAAATGGGGCAGCCAGATAGCTTAATGAGACATCTTGCAATGTATATATTCATCCTTGTTGATTGAAGCCAACTACACTGACAACTAAGCAATTATTTAGCCAAGTTTGGGAGTTTTGTTCTTGAATTATAAATAAGACCCTAAATAATTTGGTATCAGGAGACTTGGCAGACAGTCATTACACCATAGACTTGGCTGATTGAAAAGATCATCAAAGAGTATCACACTACATGTGCCAAGTTTGATAGGGAGTCATTATTTCTGAAGTTATTTCAGTGGGAGCACAAATTGCTCAAATTCATTCCCTTTATAATACGTTAGACACCTGCTATTAGACCTTTCATAGGTCTGTCATCCTGTTCTTCCTTGTAACAATGTTAGTTAGTAGTTCTCTTCTGCTTTCGGTTTCCTCTCCCAAATTTTAATGAATTTTATGCTGCTTTAATGCAGCATTTTTATACCGTATATTATATTATTGCATATAATATTTTGAGAACAGACATATATTAAATAAATGATTACACTGTAAAGTGATTTGCAACTCAAAAATGCACCCAAAAGTAGAAATATCAAAAAGTACACACAAAAATGAATATAAGAAATGTTTCTATAAAATGTGCACGTCAAGAAAAATTTATGCAGAATGCCTGAGAGTTTTCATGCACATATTTTTGATGAAGTCAAAATAAACCCAAGGTCACTAAAATGAGAAATGGAGTGAAGCTAATCTACAAAAGTTGCTTCTACCAATATTTCCATACAGTTAATACTTGCATAAGCCCCACTGTGAAAACAAAAAAAAAACACCTGAAAGACCATCATGATTTCAATGTCAAGAAACAAATTGTGCTCTCCGCTGAATACACCTGGAAATGGCAACAGTTAAGTAGACTTGGTTTGTATGATTGTTTTCAGGATAGAACAAGGAAAAATATTTTTTAAAAAAATAATAAAAATGAAGGCCTGGTTGAAAAGCCTCTACATTAAAATCTCCTTAGCAAAATGCGTTGGCATAAAATTTCTAGGAACTAGAGTATTTTTGAACAAAAAGTGGTAGAAAGTACTATAGAAAGAAAACTCCTTTGGCTTCACATACTGTAATCACCTTTGGATTTCAGGTTAAAGAGGACTGTTGTCTTATGTAAATTGAATTATTAACCTAAACTGCTACCCTATCAGATACAGAAGGAATATGTTAATCAATTTAAAAATCTTGTTTGATATGGAAACACAGTATTAACAGTTCCCCACTAGGCTGCTATCTTATAAGGGAGAGAGGGAGACAGTCCATCACTCTGCTGCAAATATATACAGTATTTCCTACTGACAAACTGCTTTTATGATTCATGATTACAAGACAGTTCAAGAGTTGGATCTTCCATAAGTCTAATGATCTTTCCCCATTCCTTCTCTCTATGGCATAAGATTATTAATATGGAGGTCTCTGTAGAAGAATAACATTTTTTGAAGTGGTAGCTAAGCTATGTATAGATTTCAATTCTTTTACAAATTGACTTCTGATAGTGGAGTTAATGGAATGTTCTAATGTAACCGTGGAGATAAGCTTAAAATACTGTACAATGTCATAAACCTTGAAGGATCTCTTTTGAAAGGAAACATTTTTTTGAGAACCAGATTATCTCTATGCTTACTGGTGGTTCTTCACAATTCATCTATGTGTCTTCCCATGGATAAAGAAAAATTGAATCCATAAAGACAATCAGAACCAGAATCAGCCCCCTGGCAGGATCTAGGAGAAGAGCATTCTCTGCCATAGCACCAACCCTCTGGAACATTCTCTCCCCCACCCCCACCCCCAAGTGAGGCCTGCCCCAACCCTCCTGCCCTTTCCAGACTGGCTCTGCCAATCGGCCTGAAGAACCAATGAAAAAGTACCACACTAGAAGTGGCTATTAGATTAATAGCAGACCCCAACTTCCCTTCCCCCATGCATCCTGCTCCCTTCCATCTTTTAATTCATTATTTATGTTTATTGTTTCATTGCTTTACTATTGCTATATTTATACTTTTATATATCATTTTACATTCTACTGTGGTAAGCCATCCAGAGTATATTTGCCGCAAATAAATGTAATAATAAAAAAATAAATAAAATCAACAAAGTCCTAATCAATAGCTCAAAATAATACCTTGTTTCCTAAAATTTCCACTTCACTTACCTATAATCACTATATATTCACTCTTAATTTGGTAGCAATAGATACAGATATGAAATTCAATTAAAAAAAACTTTTGTGAATTGTTAGCGCTATTTTGAAGAAATGTATGTTGTCATGCCAAAGTTCAACAACCATCCATTACATTGTACGTGGCTGAGTTGCTGGGAGTCAGGCAGCATATAAATTTAATATATTATTACGATATGACAATCAGCTGTTTAGATTGGATTTGGCATTTTTATTCTCTTATTAAGACCTTCCTAAAGACCTGGCCAAGGCAGATGTTGTTTTTATTTATATTTAAAGGTATTGTTGCAGATTGAAAACTGTTCTAAGTAAAGCTGCCTTCTGCAATTGACTAACTTTTGTCAATTATTGCCAATTGATTGATTTTTGTCAATGTTCATGATGTTTAAGTCATGCTCCAGCAGTTTTGGGATTGAACCCAAGGAGCCTGTTATTATTGGTACTATCTTTAATTTCTTTTGCCATAAGACACTCTATTTCTATTTGCAGGCCTTTGTATTTTGTGATTTTCTCCAGTTCTTCATCCTAGTATTATTTTTTAAAGATATAAGAAGGATAGGCTCAATAATTAAAAATGTCTAGTGAGATGTCAAATAGAGGATGACACTCTCCACTTCAAACTTCTTTACGGTTTACTCCTTTAAAAAAACTAATAAAATCCATATTTCTACAGCTTGAAAGCCTATTACTCTACTCAAAAAGATTTGTAGTTTGGTCCTCATCTCAGCCAAATTGGCAATAAATAAATAAGCAGGTAGATATTAAAAGACTCAGAAGTGAAACAAGAAATAACATGTTTTTAAAAAGCACAAAAGATAGAGACTTTTCAGTAGGGAATTCAATCTACTCAACATTCAGCGCAGAGAGCTGCAACAGTGATAAGTTCTGGTTTCCTTAACACTCCTCTCAAACATGGTTTATTTTTATTCCTTTTAACTTATTGTGATGGAATGAAGTAAAGAAGTGGATTCCCAGGACGAAGGAGGTACATTCCAGAGGAGTAAGTGGTAACTCAGTCTGAATGTTACTGGTGAGAGAAAGAGGGTGAAGACAGTCCCTCTCTCATAGTTCACAGAGTATATTGTAGATTCATATAGTAAAATACTCAGCCTGGCAATATTTTGTCTATAGGGGTGAAATAAAGAACTCGGCTTGGAAGAATCACGTGTCATTCTGTCATTTCCTAATTGCAGCTATTTTATAACCAGTTGAACTATTTTATCTGATGTTCCCAAAGAACAGATCAACCAAATTGCATTACATTTTAAAAAATTCAATTTTAATTACCAATCTTTGTTTTGATGCTTTCAGTTTTATGAAAAGCTATTATGCAGTGATTGACTATCATATTAAATTGTATCAAAAGCTTGATTCTGTTTTCAAAATATGATTTAGACCCCAAAGGGCTATAAAAACAAACAACAAATTAGTCTGAACACTGTAAAAATCTTTGGAGTATTCTTAACGTCACTGTCATAGAGAAAGGGGAAGAGGAGAGCACACCGTTGTACTAGAACAAAGTATAGAAAAGAAATTCAATCAGTTTGGCATGGTAAACAGTAACAATTAAAAGCTGACATTCTAATGAAAGCACACAAATTACTAATGCATCACTTCTCAAAATCATTTTTTTTTAAAAAAAAGATATCCAGGTTCTATTGTTCTCAGTATGGAACAGACACAACAAAGCCCAAGAAAGTAAAATCAAAACAATGAGCCCCATTATAAGATGCCATCACATTTTTTAAATCATTTTTTCACTGATCCAGAATAAATATGTCCATGTTTCTAGAATGAAAACAAAATTGTTCCAAAAGTTTAAAAAAAAAAACTAGCAGGGGTCATTTGTTTCAGAGCTTATAGTCACAAAGTGCCTTTTCTAAGGGAATAGTAAACCAACACTTGGCCTGACCTGTTCAAAAGAAAAAAGAAAAAGAGTTTGATCTCATGGCACAGCTGCAGGTAATTAAGTAGCCTGCAAGTTCTGATTGAATGAATGAGTGCGCCCAAAGAGAAATTTCCTGCGGGCTTTGTGCATCTTAGCAGCAGGGTAATTAGTTACACTGTTAGAGATGTGCCCAAAGATGTTTAATGGGCCACATGAAGCCTGTCAGACTGCAGTCACTTTGTGCAACCCTTAGTAATCTTCCTTAAGGACATACGGAGTAAACTGACAACAAACCCACCAAGAACTTAGTTCAGTTTAGTAAGGCAGCATGATGTTACAGCTGGAAGATGGCAAGAAAGAGGTTGTTATTATTAAGCCTACCACTTACCCTTTGATCTTTGCCACTACTAGCCATGATAAACTGGCAAATCCCTCTTGATGGCTGCAAATTAGAGATGGGCAGTCAACCCACAGTCCAAAGGCTCCTGGTAGCTGCCTTAGGGTTTCAGAGTTTTTTGTTTTTGTTTTTGCATTTACAGAACAACTGTTGTCCTCTGCTGCCAATTTTTAGTGCCACCACCAAAGTTTTGCATCCATATGTTGACAAGAGTCTCAAATGAATGAGACAGTGTTTCGAGCCATTTCCAGAGGGATTGTGGGAGAATATAGGTTACTCTTTGGGAAGGAAGTGTTTATTGTGTTGGTTTTTAACTGCCCTTATGCTGTTGTTACACTCTGACCTACTGATTTACACAGTTTAGCAGAATTATGCCACAGATGGAACATGCAAAAAAGGGGAATAGCAACTTTCTCATTTCCAAGCAACATAGCCTTTTAGAAAATTTAATCCTCTATGTGCTACTACTGAGAAGTCCCTACTCTCTACCGATTATGTATCCAGAGCAATGTCTTAGCTAATAACCATGTCATATCAACAAGTTCACATGAGACAAACCACAGAGTTTAGAATTCCGCCTGTTGCCATATTATGTATGAGCTGTAGTTCCCAAGCATCTTTCAGTAGACTGGCCCTGCCAGGTGGCAGATACTAGTAGTCTAATCCAAGCACTAGCTATCTCCAGGCAGATTGCTTTTATCATATTGTGGATATATAGCAATAGTACTTAGACTTATATACTGCATCACAGTGCTTTACAGCCTTTTCTAAGCAGTTTACAGAGTCAGTATATTGACCCCAATAATCTGGGCCCTCATTTGATCGACCTCAGAGGGATGGAAGGCTGAGTCAACCTTGAGCCAGTGAGAATAGAACTGCCAAACTGCAGCCAACAGTCAGCAGAAGTAGACTGCAGTACTGCATTCTAACCAATACACCACCACAGCTCTTATAAAAGAAACCATTTCAATCTCTTTGGAAAGTCTGAACTGAAGCTCTTTGCATGACCTGGTAGAAACACAGGATCATGAACAATTCTTTTTAAGCAGACTGCAACCCCTCCATCATCCGAGGAAGTCAATATTGCTTTACCACATGTCATTTGTGCAGATTAACTTTTATCAAGGAGTCATTCTGCCAACCGTTCCTAAAAGTTGCCAGAACAAAGCTTCTCTCACTGGCAATAGAGTGCATAAAAATATTCTTCTGTTTCTTAAAGGCATATCTCATCCAAAGAATTCAAGGTTCATTTGATCATTTCAACTTTAAGGTAAACAACTACTGTATTGTGCAGAGATACTTTAAAAGAAGGTAAACTTATAATTGGCCCAGTTAATGGAAGTCAGTTTTAGCACCTAAGCTTTGCTCTTGAACCTGTTATGACACAAAATAACTCTGTATTATCCAAAAAGAATAAAAAGAAAAGAACAGCCAGAAGTATCCTAGCATCTAAGCTGGTGGTTGTTCTTCCTTCAGTCATCCTCAACTACAAAACAAATAGTTCTGCTTATCAATTGAGATAATTACTCCCTTTCATGTGTCCTGCTGTTTCACTAGAAATGATACTTTTGTAAACTACAAAGAGCAAGTCTCCAGCTGTGTGTCCCATCATTTTTTCTTTCTTTTCATTTCCTTGTTTTTTTATCCAATTACAAGGCCAACATTTTTGTTTCCAGAAGGAAATCTGTATAAATAACCTACATTTTCCATCACCCAGAAAAAATACTGGATGTTGCAACTGCTTTAAAAAAGAGGGATATGAGCAAAAGCAGAAGTAAATGCCATTTCCTTTGAAATCAGTTTTCAAGTGTGTTATTTGTCTTGTGTTGCTTTTTTTCAGAGTATTGCTGAGAAATGCTGGGAATCTGCCATATCTTGAATTGGTTGGGATAGACAACAATTCAGGCCTTCACTTACATATTAAATTGCCATATTTATCTGTCAGACTGATTCTCCTGCCCCTTCACTGAATGGATCCTTATCTGTTGATGAAAATATAAATTGCTGAAAATAAAGCCATGAGTGGTGAGTGCTAAATAATAGCAAGCATCCCTGCGGAAAAATGTGGATACATTTGAAAATTAGCCACCATTGGAGAGGATTCCCCCCCCCCCCTTAATAATAGACATCCGCCTTCTTAAGAACTAAAAGCACTCTTCCTTCCTTCACATTCTTCCTCTGGCCTCATCCCATTTCATCCTTCACTCTCTTCCTTTCCCCTGTCCCTTCACATCTTGGATAAAAAACTGCTTCAATTCCTCCCCTCAGGATGATGCTTTAGGGTATTGCATGTCCAAATAACTACACACAGGGACATTTTCCCCTTGTGCCATCACTCTACGAAATGCCTAATTACTATAGTACTGTCTTATGTCTAAGGATATTTACGTATAGTAGAGCTGCATTACTAGTATCCTTCTCATCTTTCCTATTACTTTCTCGTATTGATATCTTATGATTATATTACTTTGTTGTTTGTATATACCTTGAGAGCTTATGTACCAGGGACAAATTT
Source organism: Natrix helvetica (assembly GCF_964273705.1). Lineage (NCBI taxonomy): Eukaryota > Metazoa > Chordata > Lepidosauria > Squamata > Natricidae > Natrix > Natrix helvetica. The sequence continues at coordinate 196,112,818 of NC_138552.1, forward strand.
CTTGTGTGTCCAAATGCATTTCACCAATAAAGTGTCTCCCCTTCCTCCTCTCTTACGTTTCTCCATATTTATCTTGATTTGCTTTTGTTCATTTTTTCCAATTGGAAAGAGGGAAGGGAATCTGTATAGGAGCATGTACTTACACTATACTTCTACACATTTCGTTTTTGTGAGAATATACAAATGAGGATAATTAATCATTTACCTGTATATCATACATCTTACAATACAATATAATAGTAGAGTTGGAAGGGACCTTGTAGGTCTTTTAGTCCAACCCCCTGCCTAGGCAGGAAACCCTATACCGTTTCAGACAAATAGCTATCCAACATCTTCTTAAAGACTTCCAGTGTTGGGGCATTCACAACTTCTGGAGGCAAGCTGTTCCACTGATTAATTGTTCTAACTGTCAGGAAATTTCTCCTCAGTTCTAAGTTGCTTCTCTCCTTGATTAGTTTCCACCCATTGCTTCTTGTTCTACCATCAGGTGCCTTGGAGAATAGTTTGACTCCTTCTTCTTTGTGGAAACCCCTGAGATATTGGAACAGTGCTATCATGTCTCCCCTAGTCCTTCTTTCTCTTAAGCTAAACATACCCAGTTCCTGCAACCATTCTTCATATGTTTTAGTCTCCAGTCCCCTAATCATCTTTATTGCTCTTCTCTGCACTTTTCTAGAGTCTCCACATCTTTTCTACATCGTGGCGACCAGAACTGAATGCAGTATTCCAAGTGTGGCCTTACCTAGGCATTATAAAGTGGTATTAACACTTCATGTTGATTCTATCCCTCTGTTTATGTAGCCTAGAACTGAGTTGGCTTTTTTGGCAGCTGCTGCACACTGCTGGCTCATATTTAAATGGTTGTCCATTAGGACTCCAAGATCCCTTTCACAGTTACTACTACTGAGCAAGGTATCATCTATACTGTACCTGTGCATTCCGTTTTTGTTGCCTAAATGTAGAACCTTACCCTTTTCACCATTGAATTTCATTTTATTAGATAGTGCCCAATGTTCAAGTTTGTCAAGATCCTTCTGTATCTTAAGCCTATCTTCTGGAGTATTGGCTATTCCTGCCAGCTTGATGTCATCTGCAAATTTGATGAATTCCCCATTTATTCCCTCATCCAAATCATTGATGAAGATGTTGAAGAGTACTGGGCCTAAAACAGAGCCTTGGGGTACTCCACTGCATACTTTCCTCCATGTTGATGCAGTTCCATTGAGGACTACACGTTGAGTGCGGTTGGTCAGCCAGTTATGAATCCATCTGGTGGTGATGCTGTCTAACCCACATTCTTCTACGTTATCTAGTAGTAGGTTATGGTCTACCTTATCAAAAGCCTTATTGAAGTCCAAGTAAACTATATCGACGGCATTCCTTTGGTCCACTAATTTTGTCACATTATCAAAGAATGCAATAAGATTAGTCGGGCATGATCTGTTTTTGACAAATCCATGTTGGCGTTTGGCTATTATTTTGTTTACTTCTAGGTGTTCGCAAATTCGTTGCTTGATTATTTTTTCCAGAATCTTTCCTGGTATTGAGGTCAGGCTGATAGGTCTGTAGTTTCCTGGATCTATTTTTTCCCCATTTTTGAAGATGGGAACCACATCAGCTCTTTTCCAGTCCTCTGGTAGTTCCCCGGTGTTCCAGGATCTCTGAAAGATATAATTCAGTGGTTCTGAGATCTCGTCTGCCAGTTCCTTCAGAACCCTGGGGTGTAATCCATTCGGTCCTGGTGCTTTGAACTCGTCTAGGATAGACAGGTGCTCACCATTTTCTTCCCTATTTCAATTTGTGTTCCTAATCTGATTTTTGTGGTGCTGCTTTTGATAGGTTGGACAGTTTTATCCCTTTGTGTAAAGATAGATGCAAAACATGAGTTAAATAGTTCTGCTTTCACCCTGTTGCTTGTCACCTTCTTGCCACTTTCTCCTAGCAATGGACCAATTGTTTCCTTAACTTTTTTCTTGTTTTTAACATGTTGGAAGAAGCTTTTTTTGTTAATTTTTACTTTTGTGGCAAGCCTTTCTTCATTGTGAGCCTTAGCTTTCCTCACTTCATCTTTACAGGCTCGGGCTATTTGCTGATATTCTGCCTTAGTTATGTCCCCCTCCTTCCACTTTTTATACTTACCTTTTTTGTCTTTCAGTTTGTCAGATAGTTCTTTATGCAGCCATGCTGGTTTCTTTTGGGAGCTGTTATTTTTCTTCTTCATTGGTATTGTGCCACACTGGGCTTTTGTAATCTCATTTTTCAAAATTTCCCAAGCTTCTTGAGTTGTTTTTCCCTTGAGGATTCTCATCCATGGAATTTTTCCCAAGCTCTCTCTAAGTTTATTGAAATTAGTTCTCTTAAAATCCAAGACTCTAGTTTGACTTTACTACTTGTGTTTGCATAATGTTGAATTCCAATATTGCATGGTCACTTGCCCCCAGTATTCCTATGGCTTCAACACCTTCTATCATTTCCTCTCTGTTAGTGAGAATTAAGTCTAATATGGCTGATCCCCTTGTTCCCTTCTCTACTTTTTGGGAAACAAAGTTGTCTGCTAGGTTTGTTAGTAACCTGTTGGATCTTCCACTTGGTGCAGAGTTTGTTTCCCAGTTGATGTCAGGGTAGTTAAAATCTCCCATTACTATTGTGGTGTGCTTCCTACATACCTTAGTTAATCTACTTCCTCTGCTTGGTTGGGTGGCCTGTAGTATAGACCTATGGCAATGTCATTTCCCCCACAACCTTTAATATTGACCCAAATGCATTCAAGATAGTTCTCATCATTGTTGTGCTCTATTTCTGTAGAGACATAGTTATTTCTTATATATAGTGCAACTCCACCTCTTCTTTTATTTGGTCTATTTCTTTTAAATAATTTAAATCCTTCTAGCTGTATGTTCCATTTGTCGGTTTCATCCCACCAAGTTTCTGTAATGGCAATAATATCATATCTGCCCTCTTTTACTTGAATTTCTAATTCGCCCTGTTTATTCCTCATACTCTGTGCATCGGTGTATAGACATCTGAGTCCATTTTGATTGACCTTGTGTTTACTGTCTACATAACCTATTTTCTTGCCACTTGTGTGATTCATGCACATGGTATAGCAATCACTATTAAATGCTTGGTTTTGCTTGACAGCAGGAGTGATAATCTTACCCACACACACATCTATGTTACATGCACTTATAACCTTGGATGGGTGCAACCCATCTCTTTTGTACTGTGTTTCATTGGACCAGCTACAGGCATCATGACTAATAAAACCAAAGCCTTCCTTTTTACACCACTCCTTTAGCCACACATTAAACTCTGCTACACGCTGGCCCTTCCCTTTTTGTTCCTTATATACTGGTAAAACCTCTGAAAAGATAAGCATACAACATATACTATTAAGTTCATACCCCAAGTTCTGGAAATTATTCTGCACAGAAAGTACATCTTTCTGGGACAGATCATTAGTGCCAAGATGTATAATAGCATCAACGTCACAGTCCTTACTTGCATTCTTGACTATCTTAAGAATACACCTCTTGTCTCTGCTGGCAGTAGCACCTGGCAGACACCTGACCTCTTTTAAAATTTATTGGCAGTTGGTTTAATCACCAGCTTTTTATCTAATCAATATAAATTTAATTTGTTCCCAGACTATGCTACTTTTAAAAATGTATATTCTGCATTTATTTAAGGCATAGGAAAGGGAGCAGTGGGGATGGGGGTGGGAGAAATATATGTCTCTTAACAACACATGGGACTTTTGACTGTTTATGGTTTCTTTTTGCCTTCTTTTGGGGTACTTGGGGTGCCATCTTAAATGTGGGGTCAGCTTTTTTTTGGAGCAAATATGGCATATAAAAACTGATTTGTATTTATTAGCTATCTGCAATAGATTTTCTCCCACTCCCATCCCTTAGCTCTATAACAAAACATAAACACAGGAAGAAGAAAATTTCTCTCTTCATGCAGTTGTATTAGCTTTATTTATAATAATAATATAATCTTGTAATAGTATAATATAATCTTCAATATCATTACTGAACAAGCATCTTGTTCTTGAAGCTGTATTGTTAAAATGCAGAAATCATGGGATCAACAGGAGTGGGTTTTTGTCTGGAAGGATTGTAAGTATCATTCCGTATGGTCCCAGAATGCATTCCTTTCTTCCTTTTTTCAGCTCTATGTAGCTTTCTCTACCATTGTATATGTGTATGCCTTTGAGTCATTGCTCACTCATGGTAATTGTCCAGGTAGATCCATTCAGGTTGTTGTTGTTGTTTTACAAGATTCAGAAGTGGTTTACCATTGCCTCCTTCGTACAGCTGAAAAAGAGTGACTGAGAAGCAACTTAGAACTGAGGAGAAACTTCCTGACAGTTAGAACAATTAATCAGTGCAACAGCTTGCCTCCAGAAGTTGTGAATGCCTCAACACTGGAAGTCTTTAAGAAGATTTTGGATAGCCATTTGTCTAGAACAGTATAGGGTTTCCTGCCTAGGCAGGGGGTTGGACTAGAAGCCTCCAAGGTCCCTTCCAACTCTGCTATTGTATTGTATTATTGTATTGATCCAAAGTCAGCCAGCTGGTTTCATGTCGAAAGCAGGACTAGAACTTCCAGTCTCCTGGTTTCTAGCCTTATGCCTTAGCCACTATATCACATCATCTTCAATTTTACCCTTTATGTTTTTATACTTTACAGTTAGACACTTCTTAACTTTACTTAAAGTTAATGAGCCATGGTGGCACAATGGTTAGAATGCAGTACTGCAGGCTACTTCTGCTGACTGCCAGCTGACTGAATTTGGCAAATCGAATCTCACCAGGCTCAAGGTTGACTCAGCCTTCCATCCTTCTGAGGTGGATAAAATGAGGACCCAGATTGTTGGGGGCAATATGCTGACTCTCTAAAACCTCTTAGAGAAAGTTCTAAAGCACTGTGAAATGGTATATAACTATGATTGCTAGGACCAGTTCTAGCCATTTTACACTAAGAAAACTATAATGTTAACCTATGTGTCCTATGCTTTTTACTGAAATTGTGTATGTTAATATTGGTAATTATTTACATATACCAAACTTCTCATTGTCATGACCTTTAACTGGGCAAAATGATTAATCATAGGGCAACAACCAGAGTACTTCAAATAGGGTAGCTGCAGAATCCGAGCTTCAAATAGGGTAGCTACAAAATCCGAGCCTTGGGACTCCCAAGAAAACCGTGATTGCTTCAGTACTACTGGCTGCTGCGTGCAGCTGGGCGACTGATGTGATCATGTGATCTTCATTTTCACATTCCATGAGTGTTTCCCAGTCAATCTCACAATCCCTTGCTCCTTCCCTTACTCAGCAGCAGCCGCTTACCTGCTGGAAGGATTAGGGAAAGGAACAGAGATTTCCGATGCTCCCTGTCACAGTCCCGCAAGAAAACTCAATGTGGAAGTTGCTGCTGCTCCCACTGATTTTGGGGTTGTTCTGTTTCTCGATTTAGATAAGAAAATATCTCTGAAATGATGACCTAATCGGGCATGGGTTGTCTCCTATATTATCATGCTGTTCCTGATTTTATTTAATATACTGATATTCCCTGAACCGGTCTGGAAGTTCTTCATGTGCAGGAAGGGAAACATAATCCCTTCCTGCAGTCTCCTTGTGCAGCACTGTACACCTTCAGTATAAACAAAATTCAAAAGTGGAGCAATACTCCAGACATTCTATGTGTTGTTTAATACAGTCTGTCTGTGTTTTCTAAAGGGTCAGAAAGCTGACTCAGAGCTAAAAGATCTGCTATGATTCATGGACAGCTAAGCCTCCCACAACCACTCTCCAAACAAAAAAGGCATTATCACAAACTGCTTTTGAGAATACTATTTATCACCTGGCATTATCAGCTTTTCGAAAGAAGAAAAACTATAAATGCAAGTAGGGATCATGGAGATTTTGGAATTCTTAGGAGTCCAGATAATTACATAAACACATACTTTGAGTCTATTTCTGTGTTCCCAAGTAATGCTTATTTCCAGGAAGACTATGTCAAGCCAGACAGCAGGTTGCAGTTACGTATTGCCTGATGGTACTTGCGGTTATATTTGAAGAAGCTTAAAAAAAGCTTTTCTCTGCCACCACAAGTATGAACTGATCTCAAGTAGTTTGGGTGTCTCACACTTCCGGTTCCGGCGGCTACGGCGACGGGCAAGGATTTTGCCCGCTCCCGCTCTTCGGTGGGCTTCCCCCGTCCTCGGGGGGGGGCACAGGATGCCGAAGGAGCGGCTCGCGGAAGGCTCTGGCACCGGTGGTGGCTGGTGGGGGCTTTTCCGCTTTGCTCCAGGCACCGGGGAGCAGTTTTGGAGGACGCGCCTGCGTCTCGCCCCATGCTGATCGGAGAACGTAAAACTGAAGGAAGCAGCGGCGGTGCGGTGAGATGCTTCCTCTCTTCATCCCCTTACTTTTGAGTTGATGGACTTTTCAGTAATTTTAAAAGTTAATCTTTCGGATTTATTTTTGGAGGAGCGGCTAGAGGGGAGGGGGATTTCTCCCCCCTTGGATAAGCGGCTTGTAAAAACTCTGCTCTCGCCCCCAGGGGAAGGAGGAGGGGGGAGAGCCAACTAATGATGCCTCACCCCAGTAAAAGTGTTTTCCATGGGACTTAGTTCCAGAACTTATTGATGACCTGAGAACTTTCTGAACTTTTGAAATTTTTCGATTGCCTCTGAGCCCAAAGCTGGCAGGGCAAGATGGCACACTTCCGTTGTCTTCATGAACTGTGAAATTTGACTCCACCTTTAAAATTCAGGCTTCCGGTCTTTGTCTCCGTGTCACCCAGAGGAATCTCTTGTGGATTGTTATTTCCTGAACTCTTTGGAGAAAAAACTTTCATCTATTGCTAGAGTGACTAAAGAAACTCCCACCTGTTTGGATCCTCTGCCTTCTGGACTCATCTGCCTGCTCTACTTCTCCAGCTGCCCAGTCTCTACACTGACTGATCTCTTTGTTTTATAAACCATGTCTCCAAAAAGACCACCCCCTGGAAAACCTGGCTTTGCTACTTCTGCACCGACATCTGCAACATCCAGTCCTGCCACACAGTCAAAGATTACAGAACTGATGCAACCTAAGAGTACAGAGATGGATTTGCAACAAATGCTCCAGCAACTCATACAGGGCCAGGAAGAAATTAAGAAACAATTAAAAGAAATGAAGGAAGAAATTAAAGAGAATCAAGTCCAAATTTATAAGAACTCACAGAGACTGGACCTTGTGGAGGTGGGGTGGCGGAGGCGAGAGGGGGAGTAGAGGCTTTACAGAAGGGAAACAAAGAACTTGATATCCAACAAATGAAAACAGAGTTTGAGAGAATGTCCTTTTATCTTAGATTTCAAAATGTAATAGAAGCAGATGGGGAAAATATAAGGGACATTATGACTAATATTTTAGCTGAATACATACACAAAGATAAACAGCAGATGGAATGGGAGATAGATCTGGTCTATAGAGTGAATTCAGCATATGCCAGAACACACAATGTACCCAGGGAGGTTCATATTAAATTCCTTAGGAAAAGCACAAGAGATGAAATTCTGGGTGTACAAAGGGGGCAAATATTGACATATCATGACAGGGAGATAACCATCCTAAAGCAGATCCCCAAAAAAATTAGGGAGGAAAGGAAAAACTATTCGCAATTGGCGAATAAACTATACCAGAAGGGGGTGTGGTTTAGATGGTTGATGCCTGAAGGTATGCTGATATTCTGGGAGGAGACAAGAATCAGAATCAATACACCCATAGAGGCACAGGCCTTTATGGAAAAAAATAAAGCGAACCTAGAGAAAACAGAAGACACCACAATGGTCACACAGGACACGGGAGGGGCCGGAGCTCTGCCAGCGGGGAGTGAAGGGGCAACACCAAGAAAGCTCAGATCACAAAAATGAATAAGAAAACCACAATGTTATAAACAGACCGAAAGTAATAATGAAATTATACCTAGACTATATATCATAACTATATAAACTGATTGAAAACTATTTTTTCTAGAATTAATATGCTGATTTTTTATGATTATGTATTAATGTTTTATATTTAGATGTATCCTATGAGTTTGGAGGGAGGGGGCGTCTGCCACACTTGCAACTGCCAAAATTTGTAACCATTCCACTTACCCTTTTCCTTATAAATGTTTTAAAAAACCAATAAAACTTTTTGGAAAAAAAAAAGTAGTTTGGGTGTCTCATAGGAATAAAGTTGTCAGGCCTGTAATTCTGTTCCTTTTAGGATCTTTGGTCTGCCACATAATTAAAACATACATATTATGCTGTTTCATTGGTATAGTAGTTGGGAGGGGGGAATAGAAAGGAGTAGGATTGTGGAATGTATTGTTATGCATTTCTTAGAAGCTCAAGGTCGTCTTTTGTCTCCGCACCTCGACACCTGGCCGGAAGAAGAGGGGTGTACATGCCAGAGTGGAAGATGAAGATTGGACCATGTGATGAATTATGGGGTGTGGGGATAGATGATGAACTTTTAACTTGGGGAATTCACCGGATGTACCTTAGAGTTGAAATTTCACCAGCTTAATGCCAACATGCCTGTCTTATTAAATTGGAGTTTTAAGGACTACTTTGCCTTGGACAATGATTTAATTCTGCATGATATTTGGAACGCTGACATTATTTCAACTCTCCCATAAATTTTTTTCTTTCATCGGGGTACTGAATCCCAGTTCTGACCCAACCCTGGGCAGGACGAAATTTCAGTGAAGATGGAGGAGGGAAAGAATGCAGCAGAGAAAGCTAAGGATGATGGATCGCTTATTTTTGTCGAGACTATCTATGCACCTTCTAAAGAAATAGTTCAACAGGCAGAGGCGAGGGAAAAGGAACCGAAACCAAGATTTTCCTCACAGACGGAGTTAGACCTGCGAGAGGAAGTTTCGGGATTTATTGCTTCTCAGGAATGCCTGCTGGAAGGAGGGGGCCCCCCCAAGGGAACTCTGACAGACGGCTGGAGCATGGGGAGAAGAGCAAATGAATGGAGATCTCAGTCACTCTCACGCAGCCAGTCTTTGATGGGCCTTCAGGACCAATTCCGACGCCTAAATGTGAGTGAACAAAAACCCCTGGGGCCCCCAGAACCACCCGGGTGGAGGCTAGCAAAGCCCACATTATCCTTCCCCAGCAGAGAAACTGCTGCGCAGTGGAGCGGAGACCTTGGGTCTTTCCACACAGCCATCAGCGAATCAGCACCCTCCCCTCTTGGAGTGAAAAAAAGTTGGGAAGTAAAACTTAACCAGCCGAAAGGGGCCTGGAACACTTTCACCTCCCCCCCCTCTGCAAAGCGATGGCTCTGGACCCATCAATCAAGCCAATTCAGGTTGGGCTTTCTTCCCGGGTCATGGATGGGCTCAATGCCAGTGGACGCCTGCCCCTTCCCAACCAATGGCGCCACCCCAAATAGCTGCTCAGAGGCAGAGCCAAGGAATGGGACCACCACAGGGCCCAGCCCCCCCACCAATGCCTCAGCAGGCTTTTGCCCAACCGATGGGTGTGGCCCCACAAAGAAGCTTACCACCCCAAGCAGCAGGCCAACAGGTTGCTCAGGTTCAACCACAAGCACCCCCTCCTCCTCCCACACCCCCAAGGTTCTGTGCAACCTATGATGGCAGCCGAGACAAACTAGCTTACTTTATGAATCGAGTGTTGGCATACGTTGACCAAGTAGGCCCACAATACCTGACGGATCGAGAACTGATCCAAGAAATAGCAGAGGGGATGAATGAAGGAGAGGCAGCACAATGGATAGCGGAACTCCATGAAGAAGCAGCTCCTGAGTTAGATGACATAACGGGGTTCATCCAACTGATGCGGGCCCGATTTTACGATGTGGCCCAACAGGTAGATGCTGAAGACCAGATCCAGGAATTACGACAGGGGGGTCGGCCGGTCAAAGAATTAGTTTGGGAATTCCGGAGAATAGCTGGAAGACTACGTTACTGGCCAGAGAGACTATTGGTCTATACGTTCAAAAAGGCCTTAGATCCCAAACTGAAACAAGCTTGTGCCGTAAGGGGGACCCCAGATCGTATCCAAGAATGGTACACCACTGCAATCATACTGGACCACGAGATTAATACCTATCCAAAGCCTGGTACCAGAACCCCTGAAAAAAAACCGTTAGCCCACCGAACGCAGAGGCAGCAAACTGAAAAGCTCCCGCCAACCCCTCGTTCCTGGGCCCCCAAAATAAAGTGCTACCGTTGTGGTCAGCTTGGCCACCGGGCATCTACATGCTGGGCTCCAGCCCCAGTTCCACAACCACGCCAACCACCTGCCAGCACAGTCAAGAAAACCCCCAGAAAACCCCCAGAAAAAAGTCGTCTGGCACAACAGCCAGCAGGGGCAGAGAGCGGAGCCACTGAAAACGCCCTGGACACTTCAGAGGAGGAAGGGGAAGGAAACCCAGAAGACGACCCAATGGTGAGTGCACCTATCCGCCCCTTCCAAATAAAAGCCAAACTCCAAATACCGAAAACAGGGGTAGAAGGGGAAGTTGGGGTGATTATAGATACCGGCTGCACCCGATGCTTAATCAGCATGTCAATAGTGGAGCAACTAGGTATACGCACCAGACCCCTGAAACAACCCATTCCGTTTGAGCAAGTGGATGGAACCCTAATTGGGGGAGCTCCGGCTACAAAGATCACTGAGTTAGTAAAACTGGTGATAGGCCGCCACTATGAGTTCCTCAGATTCATCGTGGCCCCTGGAATGCAGGAGTCAGTTATCCTAGGGCTTGCATGGTTGGACAAGTGGGAACCTACCATAAAGTGGGAGGATGGCGTTAGAAAGGTGACTATTGGACTTGGGCCGTTACCACCAGTGGAACCAAAAGGCCACCCAGGAACATTGGAACCTAACAGCCCAACCCATCCAGAACCTGCAGCAACCGCAGCAGACACTAAACTTCCGGGAATCCAACGAGTCCCAAAGATCTATTGGGATCTGGCGGAGGTGTTCAGTGAGGAAGACGGAAACTACCTTCCACCTCACCGCGCCACAGATTGTGCCATAGAGTTCAAACCTGGGGTAACCTTACCAAAGCCCAAAATGTACTCTATGACGCCTAAAGAGATGATAGAATTGAGGAAGTACATCGACATCAATTTGAAAAGAGGGTTTATTGAACCAGCAAAATCAAAAGTAGCAGCCCCAGTGCTCTTCAGGGAAAAGAAAGATGGGGGGGTTCGCCTCTGTGTGGACTTACGAGCTTTGAATGCGGTATGCGAAAAGAATACCTATCCCCTCCCTCTCATGAAAGATATGTTGAACCACTTGGCTAAGGGAAAGATCTTCACCAAGCTGGATTTGAGAGAGGCGTATTACCGTATACGAATCCGGAAAGGGGATGAGTGGAAGACCGCTTTTAATACTCCCTTAGGCAGCTTCCAATATAAAGTCATGCCTTTCGGACTACAAGGAGCACCCGCAGTATTCATGCAGTACATAAATGAAGTGCTACACGACCACCTGTACCGCGGAGTACTCGTTTATTTAGATGACATCTTGATCTTCTCTGAGACCATGGAAGAACATGTGAAACTGGTACGGCAAGTCCTGAAAAAACTTCTAGCTGCCAAACTTTATGCAAAATTGTCAAAGTGTGAATTCCACAAGACCTCGCTAGATTATCTGGGATATCGTATCTCCAATGAAGGAGTAGAAATGGACCCAGAAAAAGTGAAAGCGGTGTTAGATTGGAAACCTCCAAGCACTCGCAAACAATTACAAAGCTTCCTTGGATTTGCAAACTTTTATAGGCAGTTTATTCCAACCTTTGCTGAAATTGCCCTACCATTGACTGACCTATTAAGAACGGGGCCTTCCCCTACTAAACCAAAAGCAAACCAACCATTAAAATGGACAATCGACTGTCAAAAGGCTTTTGAGAAATTAAAACGGCTCTTTGCCCAAGAACCCATATTGCAACACCCCGATCCAGAGCGACCTTTCATAATCCAAACGGATGCCAGTGATGTCGCGATAGCTGCGGTGCTACTACAAAAGAATAAAGAAGGCCACCTCTTACCATGCGCTTACATCTCCAAGAAACTCACCACTACGGAAAGAAGGTGGCCCATTTGGGAGAAGGAGGCATTCGCGATCAGATGGAGCATGCTCACCTGGAGGCATCTCCTGGAAGGGGGGGATATACCATTCGAGGTATGGACTGATCATAAAAACCTCAAAACTCTCCTTGCCCATCGAAAGTTATCCCCCAAACAGGTCCGTTGGGCCCAATATTTCCAAAGGTTCAAATTTGAAATTAAACACATCCCCGCAGGGAAGAACTTATTAGCAGATGCACTGTCGAGAAAACCCCAGTTTGACAGTAAAAAGGAAGAAATTTTCCACCCCATCATATCTCCTTCTCACCAAAAGGCAGCTCAAGTCACCAGTCGAAGCCAAGATAAACTGAGAACCGAACTGAAAGCAGCCCTCCAGACAGACCCATGGTTCAACAACAACAAAGACATCCTAACGATTAATGATGGCGTAGCCTGGAAGGGATCCAAACTGTACGTCCCTGCAGAAATGAGATTGCAAGTGCTACAGCGGAGTCATGATGCGAAACTAGGAGGTCATTTCGGATTCCTGAAAACTCTCCACCTCGCTAGACGTCAATTTTGGTGGCCAAAGATGAGGTCGGAGGTGGAAGATTATGTAAAAAGCTGTGCTACTTGTGCAACAATGAAAACCCGTCCGGGAAAGCCCCCTGGACTACTACAACAAGTGGCCAACCCTAGCCGACCATGGGAAGAGATAGCAATGGACTTCATTGTCGAACTTCCAGATAGCAGTGGTAATAAAGTAATCTGGACAGTTATTGATTTGTTTTCCAAGCAAGCACACTTTATCGCTTGTTCAAGCCTACCATCCGCAAAGAAATTAGCGAAAATGTTTGTGAAACACATTTATCGCCTACATGGAGTTCCAAAAAGGATCATTTCAGATCGCGGAGTTCAATTCACCGCCAAGTTCTGGAGAGAATTCCTAAAATCGATCGGGTCCACGCAGGGACTCAGCTCAGCATTTCATCCCAGCACAAATGGGGCAGCAGAGAGGGCCAATGCGATGGTGGAACAGTATATCCGGTGTTATGTGGACTATCAGCAAGACAATTGGTCGGACTTGCTACCTTTCGCTGAAGTAGCATATAATAATACGGTTCACAGCAGTACCGGATTAACTCCTTTCCAGATTACCAGTGGCATGGAATTCGTTCCCATGCCTGAACTACCTAAGGAACCTCCCTCATCCATGTCCCTGAATGAATGGCTGGAGGCACTAAAGAAGGGATGGGAGAATACCAAAAAGGCGCTAACAGATGCGGCAGAAGCCTACAAGAAGCAAGCTGATAAACATCGTTCCCTACAACCCCCCTTTCGAGTGGGGGACAAAGTTTTTTGTCTACTAAATACATAAGATTAAAGATGCCTAGTAAGAAATTAGGTCCAAAATTTCTAGGTCCTTTCCCAATAGAAAAGATAATTAACCCAGTTACAGTTCGACTCAGCCTACCCAGACTCTTAGGGAAAATTTACCCGGTATTCCATTGTAGCTTATTGAAGCCGGTAAGGGAGTCTAGCACGAGACCATCCACCCAAACTCCACCTCCTCCCGTAGTGGTAGAAGGGGAAACACATTATGAAGTGAAAAAAATATTAGATTCCAGGCTGTATAGAGGTCGTTTACAATATTTAGTGCATTGGAAGGGATACCCTTTGTCAGAAGCTACGTGGGTGAAAAGTTGGGATCTGAAAGCAGATAAATTAGTGAAGCAATTCCATGAGAAATTCCCTGATAAGCCAAAGGGTCCCCCTGGGGGAGGAAGAGGTGGTTAAATTTTGATAGTTAACATTTATGTTATTCTCTTTTCAGGAAACGTTTTTCTCTTGAGGAGAGGCCGCCTGTCAGGCCTGTAATTCTGTTCCTTTTAGGATCTTTGGCCTGCCACATAATTAAAACATACATATTATGCTGTTTCATTGGTATAGTAGTTGGGAGGGGGGAATAGAAAGGAGTAGGATTGTGGAATGTATTGTTATGCATTTCTTAGAAGCTCAAGGTCGTCTTTTGTCTCCGCACCTCGACACCTGGCCGGAAGAAGAGGGGTGTACATGCCAGAGTGGAAGATGAAGATTGGACCATGTGATGAATTATGGGGTGTGGGGATAGATGATGAACTTTTAACTTGGGGAATTCACCGGATGTACCTTAGAGTTGAAATTTCACCAGCTTAATGCCAACATGCCTGTCTTATTAAATTGGAGTTTTAAGGACTACTTTGCCTTGGACAATGATTTAATTCTGCATGATATTTGGAACGCTGACAAAAGTCCTTATTTACAGAAAAGGTACAGCTAAATAACTGTGAATTGTTTGGCAGCTTTTGTTTCAGAGTGCAAGGAACAGCATGGGGCATATATGCATGTATGTATATATATATATAAATATTTGTAAGGAGTGTGGGCTTTTCTCACTCAAAGTATTTATCACCAACAACTATAATCTTATCCTCAGTCAGCCACATTCTCCCATTTCAATACTCTTATCTCTATCCATTTGGCTACTTAGATCAGAATGCTAAACCTGTCAGGTTTTTTTTTTCATTTTTAATTTGTACTGATAACTTGGAAGTGGGTAAAAGTTTTTTCCTTTGCTTTGCACACACCTGATCAATGCTCATATTTCCTTATTGCCCAAAGATTTCATCTTTCCCTGGATATCAAAATAGCTTGTTCTGAAAACGTTTTGCTCTTTCCTGTTTTGAAATTTAGGAGATATATCTTTTCTGTTTAGCCTTCATGATGTTTTCAATTTCAGCTCATAGCTCCCCAGATTGTCTTTTTTGCATCACTTAAGTGAGCTGAATTAATTCCTTGCATTATATTGTGATCATATGTTCTCCAGTTCAAATCTTGTAAAGAGGTACAGATATCCTCTTTAATTTTCTCATTTTAATGTGTATACTTGATATTACTAATTCATATTCCTGTCCATCATCTACATCTGGAAAGTGTCCTGGCTAACTAGATTGTCCTTCTTCATCTTTTATTTCCTACTCCTCAATCCAATTTGTTGCAATATTGTCTATCTAGGGATACCATGTGTAAAATTTCCTAAGGTAAAGGTTCCCCTTGCACATATGTGTTAGTCATTCCCGACGCTAGGGGGCAGTGCTCACCTCCATTTCTAAGGCAAAGAGCCAGCACTGTCTGGAGATGTTTCCATGGTCATGTGGCCGGCATGACTAAATGCCGAAGGCACACGGAGCGCTGTTACCTTCCCACCAAAGGTGGTCCCTATTTGTCTACTTGCATTTTTACATGCTTTCTGATCAACAAGCTCAGCTCAAAATTTCCTAAACTGGTCACTAAACTGGACATGAATTCTTCAGTATCATTTATTACTAGAGCAGAGTTATTAGAAGAGCAAGAGGGACATCATTTGCTTTGACAAGATGCTATGGGCTGCAGAGACAACGTACTGCACTTTTTAATGCAGAGGAGCTTTGTTTCAACAAGGCACAATACAGAGCATCTCTTCTGGAACTCCTCTCAAATGGACACACACCAGATGCCTATTTTTCCAGTGGCTGCCATGTCATATGATAAAAGCTGTTTCAAAAGAATGCTTCTAATCAGAGGTAAGAGCAACAGCAGTTACAACTTGCTATCATAAGGAGTTCTATTTGTGGCTGTTTTGTTACAAAAAAATAAGGTAACTCTCCAATGTAAATTTATTTACTTATTTATCATATATTGCCGTTTTCCAACATATTAGGGTGATATATAATTAAAATCAAGACATGTTACAATAGCTAAATACATAAAATGATATTACAAAATAACCAATAATGCCAAGTTGTATATCAATAAAAAAGAAGATTGCAGAAATAAGGAGTTGTGTTGGTGCATGGTTAGAATGCAGTATTGCAGGCTAACTCTGCCCACTGCCAAGAGTTTGATCCTGACCCACTCAAGGTTGACTGAGCCTTCTATCCTTCTAAGTTTGATAAAATAAGGACTCAGATTGTTGGGAGCAATATGTTGATGTTGTAAACCACTCAGAGAGTGCTGTAAAGCAATATGGAGCAGTATATAAGTGCAACTGCTATTGCTATAAAACTATACTGATCTCCAAATCTCCTCTGCTAACCTCATGGCACAGGTTACAACACTAAATACCCATATAGCATTCATCTATTATATTAAAGCATTGCTCTAGAGAGCCAGCATAGTGCCATGGTTAAGATACTGGTCAAGGAGTGAGAAACTCAGGGTTTCCTTGGCAGAGTAAACTAGTTGGGTAATCTTCGGCCAGTAATTCTCCCTCACCATTGATCATTGTCTAGTTCTATAACAAGATGGCTAAGAAATAAAACTCCATATTGCAACATGCATTGTTAAGTTTTGCTGTAAGAATTAGACATGTGCAATGCAAAAAGGTAGGCCCAGCAACTAAGCAGGACAAACACTAAGAACAACACTAATAAAGCATTTTTAATTATTTTAAACACTAACCACTCACTCCATCCTAATTACCACATATTCTGAATCCCTTTGATAATATGTATCCCAACATTAGAGAATTCAGAAGTGTGCTTCACACACACACAATAAAAAAAATCTCATACTTAGTTCTTCAGAGTTTACAGTGTCAAATTTAAACGATGCAAAGACATCTGAGTTCAAGAGAGCCCTGAACTCATTCTGACTTCAAGAGAGAATAAAGGACATTGGCACAGTTCAGTCATTGTCAGCAATAAAACAATGTAAGGGAAGAACAGCATGAGTTCCATTTTTTCATCTCAACCAAATGAACAGGGAAGGAAAATTATGCCAACGGAGTCCCCATACATTGAATTGCCATGCAAGAATCATTCAACCTGTAGTGACACCACTACTAGAAACCATCTTAGCATAGTCCCAAGTATTAATAAACAGTTTGGCTCTGCATCAAAAAGAAGCCTCTATGACTCACATCACATAAAACATTTTTTTCCATTGAACAAAATCCTTAATCTTATCAGACCACCCGGAATCCATTGTGTTAACAACGAAGATTATTTTTTTTCTTTCCTCTATAAAACACAGGCTGCCATTTCACAATTGAAGAATTTGCCAAGACATTTTGCAATTCCAAACTCCATTACATTCATGTAGGACCCTAAATTCCTAGAACTTATTTCATTATTTCCCACCAGGATCCATCTCTATTCAGTGAAGCTGAAAAAAGCAAGGCCTGACAGATGATAACAAGAAATTCACACATGTGTCAAGTTGATTGCTTTTGTTTTTCAGGGAGGGGGGATTTCTGGCAGACAACCATCCATGGTTAAGTTAACATTTCACTATTCAAGTTAATAATTTGATGGTAAGAATGGGGAAAAGAAATGACAGTGAACCCTGGGTGATATTCGCTTTCTCACTTCCTACATATATAAAGTTGCACTAAAGTAGCTGATCAGCAAAGATGTTGTTCTGACTTACTACTTTTTTTGCAAATTGTTCTAAATGAAAAATACCCTGTTTCTCTGAAAATAGGACCTCCCCGGATAATAAGCTCTATCGAGCTTTTGAGCACATGCATTAAAATAAGCCCTCCCCAAAAATATTGCAACACAGCAGCAGCCATGAGGTAACCACACGTGCCGACTCCTGCACCTCAAAAATAATTAGACCTCCCTGAAAATAAGGCCAAGTGCTTATTTCGTGGGCCAAAAGAAAATAAAACCGTGTCTTATTTTCGGGAAAACATGGTGTATATATATAAACATAAATATGTATACATAGAAAGGTCTGCTTTTTGAGGGGGCGAGGCCGAAGTCGCGATGGCACGGTGTGCGGTCTCAATGCTCTGAGATCGCAATCGACACTTTTGCCACTGGGGGGGTCTAAACGGATCTAAACTGTCCCGAAGAGACAGTGAACAGGAAGAATACATCTTGCTGAACTCAGGGATATTGCAAAATCCCCGAAAGAAGCAAGAGAAATTTCTTCAAGCGGGTGACAAAAAATCCAGCAAAGGCTGATGAAGTCGGGGCAGCCCCAAATGGAAGGAATGGAAAGTGAAAGTGTTTCCAGCTGGTGAAGAATCTTCATTGTTTTAAAAGAGAGACTGCCTATAAAAACTTTTTAAAAATTGATTTAAATTGAAGAATAGAAGAATCAAGCAGCGAAATTAAACTTGCAACGGTTCTGGACAGTGGCTATCCCATTTTTTATGTTATTTTCATGGATGGAATTTTTACAAGCTTTTTAAAATGGACGGGTTGAGTCTTCTTTTTCTACCTTTCTTTTTCTGTGACTCTCAGTGATTCATAGACCAAAGCTTTCCTCTTTCATCGCTGTGAGTATTATTATTTTTTAATTCATTTAAAGACTGGACCTCTTTTTCTAATTTGAAATATTTTTTTTATTAGATTTGTATAAAACAGATATAAAAAAAGAAATATTTTAAAAGCGCTATATGCTGGGAGGTTTTGTTGATTGGAGCTTTGTGTATTTAAGTGGAACTTTTCCCTTTCTTCACGGTTTGTTTTGACGGCTCGTTGCAGAGTGATAGGGGTAAGCCAAATGTCCCTTTGAAGTGTGTTTTCAACCAGAGAAGAGGGGAAAAAACGGCTTTTGTGAATCCATGTTTTAACTTAAAAAAACGTTCCAAGCGAGAGCACTTTGTTTAAGATGGCAGAATGTCAAGAAAATAGAGAGATTGTAAGCTTGCAGACAATATTTTCAGAATTACTAAAGTTAACAAATACATATGAGAGAATTGAACAAAAATTGGAATTTTTGGAACAGCTAACAGAAAAACGCGATCGAAAATTTGATGATGTTCACCAAATGCACCAAAATTTGATGATGTTCACCAAATGCACCAAAATTTGATGATGTTCACCAAATGCAAAATGAGGGGATTAAAATCCAAAGAATTGAAGTGGAAAATGAATATAAAACGATTAAACTTGCTGACATTTATGGTAATTATGGTAATTGGTTTGTTTTTGAAAATGCAAAGAATGGAATATTGAAAGAGGAAATAAATGGAGAGAAAACCTATTTCAAAGGGCAAGACATAGAAGAAGAAGAAGAAGAAGAAGAAGAAGAAGAAGAAGAAGAAGAAGAAGAAGAAGAAGAAGAAGAAGAAGAAGAAGAAGAAGAAAGTAAAGAATTTATGGACTATGAAACTTTATTAACGAAAATATGGATAACACTGCTGACAACTAAAGACAAGTAGAATAAAGAAGCGGAAAGAGGGCATAAGGATTATATGAGAGATCTTACAAGCAAGGAGTTGCTAGGACTAGTCCATACAAAGCTGATTAAGAAGAAGCTTAGAAGACTGATACCACAAATGGACATAAGATTGTTTTGTTATTGGAAAGATACAGGTTGATAGATGGAAGAGTATAATTTAAAACTACTAGCTAAACCTAGTGAAATTTAGTGATAATAGGTATAGTTAAATAAAAAATTGATAATGATAATACTGTATACAATGTGTAGTGTTATGATAAGCAATAAATGGATATGAATATTGAATGATACCCGAGATTATATATAAAGGTCAATAATAATAATAACAATAAAAAAGAGAGAGAATTAAATTAGACACAATTAAGTTTTGATTATTAGGGGGGAAATGTGATATAGAATATAGCCAAATAAAGAAAGGATGATAATAATAATCTATATATATATATATGTATGGGTATAATATAAGGAAATTGGATGTAAATTGTAAACAGCGATTTGGAAAGGAGGATTAGAAAACTTTGTTATTAAATATTATTGATGTTTAGCTAGAATAGGATATAAGGATTTAATGTTAATGGAGAATTTTATAAATAAGTAAATGAAATTCCAGTATGTGGTTATGTATTAAATTTTGCTATATTTTATGATGAAGGATGTTTAAACAATTATAGTCAAATAAAAGTGGAGGTATGATGATGGTAATATGTATAAACATTTGAGTTACGATACTAGAGTTAATATGAATTATACTTGATGACGGTAGAAGAGATGCACAAAAACCATTTGTAACCAACTGATACACTTTCTACAGGATGTAAAGAAGGAGGATTTTTATGTTTGTTTTGAAAATTAAAAATAAAGTTTTTGGCAAAAAAAAAAAGAAAGGTCTGCTTGTCTGCTTTCTTTATGGTAGGCTCTACTTCCCTGTAATATCAAATTTATGCTGAGCATAACTATGCCTTTGTTTTACTTTTCAAGTGAAGCCCTTAAAAGCAAATTCATAGCTGTCAATCCTCACATGTGACATTATGTGAGTGTTTGTTAAACTCTCAATAGGCTAACATGCAACCAGCAGAGTTAGTCAACTGAAGAATTGTCAGAGAGAATTGCAGCTGAACAAAGGAGACATTCACGCTACATTCTGTAGTGAAACACAGCATTAAAACCAGCTTTGCACAGGGGGAAGGGAAGTGGTATTTTTAAGCAGCTGTGTTGACCTCATGTATTGAAAGGAAGTGCTTACAAAAGAACAGCCCCCCTCCAAAAAAAAGCACACACTGTTCACAAAGCAAGAAAACAGTTTAGGGTGATGGAGCTTTTCTCTCTCCGTGAAACTGTACAAGATTATATGGCTTTCCAATGGCACTCCATTAGGTGGCACTTAGAGCCGGTTCATCTTACAGTAATGAAAAGCTGGTGTAAACAAATGCATATGACCTACATTTCTTTTGATGGAGAGAAATGGGAAAGATTTTATTTTCCCTTAGCATTTGTTTTGTTGTTTTGCATAAACGAATAGCCATAATAGCAGGAAATATAGAGGAGAAGGCTCCAGTGTATGAATGCTTCCTAAAAACTATTAGCAAAATACCTCTCTTACTGATCAGAACTTCCACGTGACACAATCCTATTTGAGATGAGTGTATCATTTACTCTATTGTTCCCTACGCACAATACCTATCTCCACCTATTAAAGACACTGATAGCCATTCTCAGCAGCTGCTGAGAATGAGTGAATATTTCTATCAATGCCACATCCTAAACCTTTGGAAATACCTTCTGGTCCCATTTCCAGAGATGCGGGGGAATTGACAGGTATAACACACCTGGAATATTCATTGACAGCCTCTCACTATTTCTGCGCTGCAGTATGAGCTTCCTTTTCTAATGACGTCTTAAGGATGCATGGCCAGGAGGTGGAGAAATTTACATGCTGTTAGTGGATACAAACACTTTTCATCACTTTCATTACCTGGTATTCATTTGGCCAGAAGGTGCTGACAGCCAGCTCCGCCCGTAGCCAGTCTTTGCCAGTGGAGCCGGTCACATTCCAAATGGGGTTTGCCAGAGGACCTTTGTTCACCCTAACCAAGATGTTCAGAGTCCCAGGGCTTGTCCCTTTCTTACTGTACAAAAGGTAGCTGAAATCAATACAGTGGGTATCGTTCTCTTTCATGGTAGGAAGCTGAAGCCGAGCCTTTTCTCCGTGGCTGTGGTGTGAAGAATCCACTATCATGTAGGAACCTAACAAGAGGAAAAAAGGAAGACCAACAACAGGTAAATATGGAGATACAAGTCAATTCATTCAGAAGACAATGAGGGTCAATCCCTGCTTTCACAATAAGGTGTGCACACTTATTCCCATCTTTAGAAATAGCTCTCTTTTTTGCAGTTACAGCTGTTTACAGAGCCAAGCAGGTGATTGCAGACAAGCATTCCTGTAAATGTGTCTCTGTGTACTTTTGTGTATGCGAAAGAGCAATTTTCATCCACATTTTGTGTCTCTCTGTGCAGGAAGTCAACTAATTTAGAAAAGCAAAAATATTTTACAGGTAATTTTTTAAAACTCATTTTAATCAAGAGTCATTATTAAAATTAACATCAAACTTTTTGTCTGGTCCTTTTTCAGAACGTGGCCTCTGACTTCCAATTTTGCATTTGTGTATTGTTGGAAGTGGGAAAATAGCAAGAACTGGTTTTAGTGGGAGTCAACAATCTTGGTAAGGAAGCTGGGAGATGTGCTTATAGACATCGTTCTGCCTCATCTTCCTCCTTTATGGGGATTCAGTTTAATACGGACCTTTTTTCTTTCTTTTGGGGATTATCCTTTTTGGATAAGGTTTCAGTTGCTCAATTTATACTTTTTTGCTGGGCATTGTTATGGTTCAATTATTATGAGAGTCTAACATGCTCATAAGTGTTCCTGCTGGGACAAACACTTGGTCCATCTAGTCTAACCAACTGGAGAAGGGATCCACTAATTTCCCAGCAGAGACAGTCATTCTGCCATCATAGCTACTCTCTTAATAAGCACAATACTGGAGATAAAAAACCCTGACAGGCAGATACATACTTACAAACCACCAGAGGGCTCGATATTTGGAATCTTTTAAAGAAAACATATTAAAGAAAATAGTAAGTTGCCAACACCGAAGGTTCCAAAATTATTTATCTACATTTATATACAATGGAGTTAATCTACGTGCTTACTTGCTTTCAGGAGTGATTTCATTAACTAGCTTTGAAAATGAACTTGAGGTAATGCAAGTTTGAGAGGTTATTGCTCAGTGAAAATAAAAAATAGGTCAGTGTTTGACAGAAAATTCAACATTTATTATATCTGTGGGTAGATCTTAATCACTATTTGAAATACTTTGCAGACAGAAAAACATCTTAAATATATTACTGACATGCAATTTTCTAAGGAAAAACAAATGAATATGAAGCTATTAAAGTTCACTGACTTTTAATATTTTGATTAGCCACACTGAATGCACTGGAGTTGCAACTTTGAAAAAAGTTTGCATGACTGCACTGGCTGCTGCCCAACCTAATTTTACTTGTTTTTTTTTTAAATCTGGAGATAATTGGGCACTAGGATATTTACAGCCATCATTACTGGCAATTTCTACACTGATGGATCAGAAATGACTTAATATAGCACATTAGGAGTTTCTAAAGTAAATGCTGTGTGATGCATAGAATTCAAATTGTTATGTTCTCATATTCAAAGAACAGGCAGACACGTACCCCTAAGCATAGATTGATGAGATATGTCCTTGAGCACATTTTTACACATCTCCATTTGTGCTTAGATGGCAGTTCCAAAACTGGGATATCAAACTCAATAGAGAACAATATGTGAATTTTGGAGAGAACCTGTGGCTTTTGGCCGATTAGTTGAGGATTGTATGCTAGACTGAGAAACAGGGGGGAAACAGTTCAGAAGTAAACAATAGTAAATCACTTTTTTTACAACATTACTGCCAAAAAAAATCTTTGGAGATGTTTATAAAGACATCAGGACATTCCAGTAAATGCTGCGGCCCTTCCTAGATAATACAGAAATAACCACTAACATATGGGTTATTATTAATTGGATGCCAAAGGAGGGGGGGGAGAGTTAAAAAAACACATCAGAAATCCATGTCGCCCACTTTATTTTGTTTGGTTTTGGATTTGATTCACTTCCAGTTCATTTCTCGATATAGTTCAAAGGGCTGGCTTTTATCTTCAAAGCACGAAATGAACTGATGCCAGGATAGCAGAAGTCTGCATCCTTCCAAAATGAGCTCCTTCCTCTGTAGACAATAAAGACAGTTCTGCAAGCATCCTACTATTTTTCCAGAGCGCAGCTCTTGGATGCAAAACACCTTTTTCCCCCTCTTAAAGTATCTCTAAAATCATGGCAGTTCCTTTTTTCCAAGATGCATGGGATCATCTTTCAGTTTCTAATAAAAGCTAAGATCTTTACGTTCTATTAAAGGTTTAATAGATAGGGTTAGGGCTAAGGTTACTTTCATTCCTCGATTTTGTTTTAACCTGCACTTACTACCTCATAAGATTTTAATTATTTCAAATCAGAAAAATCTCATTCAAAAGACCTTGCAAGGTGATTGAGGCATGAATGACTATAAGGAAGGCTTCTTAGTTCTCTTAGTCCAGGAAGAAGCATAACAACTGCCACCTGCCCTTTAAGCAGGAGGTGCCAATTCAAGAATTATCTGGCTAAGGATGAAAAGATGCAACCGAGTATCAGCCACATATCGATAAAGCTTAATTGATGAGTTCCTTTACTAGAAAAAAATCCACAAAATTATAAGTAAAAAACAAACAAAATGTATTGAACATACATTTTAACACACATGCATACATAAAAGTAGTGCAATAAATATTGGTGTTAGATCGGGCAATGGATAGGCAGACACAGGCTAACAGTACAACAGCTCTTTTTTAAATACAACAAGTATGAACAATCCAGCGAAGCCTGTGTCTGACAGCAGCCCTTTTATAGGGAGCTGCCAGACCAATAGAATCAACCTCTGTTCCCGCCGGAACAGAGGACCTTGGTGGAAACCATAGTTGCTATTATAGATATCTAACAATTGGCCCTCAGTGATCAATGAGTGTAAATAAATAAGTTTATTCTCCAATGCTGAACAAAACAAAAGTCCAACAGGTTGTGATATCTATCCATCCCCAGCAAGGGAAGGGCAACTGAAGAAGGTCCATTGATTGGTTACCAGGAGATGTGGTAAGAGCAGAGAAGTAAATTTGTTTCACTGCTCTTACTCCACCATTTGTAATATGGGTTTGTAAGCATGCTTGGTTGGATTCACTTGGTCACTGTTGGTTACTTCCAATAGTGTGCTCCAGATATCTCATCTGATTAAACAAAGTTACCAGTTTACTTCTTCTGAAATGCAAAAGCCTATGCTAGTGCAGAACAAACTCCTTCAAGAGAGACAAATACTATGTCTAGAAAGCTGACATTGGCAGCTCAGAAACTGATGCTCCTGCTGTTTAATAGCTTGCCACTTCCTTACACTGCACTGGGGAAAAATCCTGAATGCTGGAATAAAAGCTTTTCTTTATCTTTCCAATGAAATACACAGCAATATCAATCCTCCAAACCTTTAGATTTTACCTGGATGAAATAAGATTACTTGAAATGTAATCTGTTCCCTCCTTTGCCAGAATGCAATGCGATGGATATAAAGTGACAGATACTTTAAAAGATTCTCCGCAACACAGAAAGAATCATGTTGAGCATTTAGCCTTAAAATTGTATAGGCTTGAATAGCTTTGGAAAATATAGGTAGTCTTCCATTTATGATGGCAATTGGGACCGAATTTCCAATTGTATGATGCATGTAAGTTTGAGGACATCATTTTTTTCAAGACTGTCATAACTTTGAACTATTAAAATAGTAGTAAATTAAGACTACTGGTAGTTGTGTTAATCATACTCTACCTCATTTCAAATACAGCACTTATATACTATTTTTTCTATTTCATTTAATTTTGTCCCCTTTTATTTTTTAATAACTCAAAGTAGTATATAAGCTCAATGTTCTCACCTCTTATTTTCCCCACAGTAAGGTAGGTTGGTCTGAGACAGAGCAACTAAACCAAATTCAATCCACTGATTTTCAAATCTACAGGAGGGCTAGAACTTATAGTTTCCCAGTTTCTAGACCAGCATTTAACTATTGTACATCACAGTGAATGTTGAGCTCACTTCAGGAAAAACCTATGCCCGTGATGGTGAATCTATGGCACACATGTCACAGGTGGCACACGGAGCCATTTCTGAGGGCACACGAGGTGTTGCCCTGTCAGCTCCAGCATACATGTGTGCACTGGCAAGCTGATTTTTAGCCTTTATTTTCGGCCATTTTTCACTCTCCGGAGGCTTTAGGAGGCTTCCCTGAAGCCTGGGCAGAGCGAAAAACAGCCCAACGGAAGTTTGGGAAACGACCTGTGGAGCCATTTTTCTCCCTCCGGAAGCTTCAGGAGCTTTCCTGAAGCTAGTGGAGGGGGAAAAAGGCTCAATGTGCCTCCTGGAAGTCCGGAAGGATTGTACGCACGGGGGGAGGACATTGCATTTTGTGTGTGGGCATGACAAAAAGGTTAGCCATCACTGACCTATGCTATAGACTATACTAGGATTATCCACATGCTCAATACATTAAGATTCTCTTTCACACAGTTTAGTCCACCATAATTTAGGATATCATTCTCAATCACATTTTTTTTCTGGAAACAATATGCTATAATAGCTGGTCCTCTATAAGTTCAGTAATAATACAGTTAT
Source organism: Natrix helvetica (assembly GCF_964273705.1). Classification (NCBI taxonomy): domain Eukaryota; kingdom Metazoa; phylum Chordata; class Lepidosauria; order Squamata; family Natricidae; genus Natrix; species Natrix helvetica. Next base: position 196,138,946 of record NC_138552.1, read on the forward strand.
GTAGCCAATTATTAAAAATCTTAAGCATCTTGATCAAAGGAAACAATTTCACCACTGCTACCTGACAATTTTAGAGCCACATTTCTACAAATTCTGTTGGAATAAATAAGACTTTCACTATCCAAAATAATTTAGTTTGCTCAAGCAGGTTCCTCAAAAAGGCAGTCTGTAAATTAAGGGAACTCTAAGAAAAAGGCTGCAGCCAGCAATGTCAAATTTTCCCTTTGTTGTGGAAAGTATAAATGATAAACTGAAGAAGAAGTGTAGAGGCCCAATGCAAATAGCCCAGAATTTGGGCTATTGTACAGCTTTGTCTGACAGGAGAAAAAACAGTGCTTTGAAATGCTAAAAATAATGGAAGCTTCTCACAGTTAATGAAAAATATTTCTTTCCCTCAATACATTTGGTCTCTATTACGTACATCAGTTGTGTTTTCCTAAACCCCTATAAATCAGGAGTGGGCTTCTGCTGGCATTACTGCCGGTTCGGTGTGTGCATGATTTGCATGTGTGCACAGTTGCCTGTAAATAGGTGTGCACATGCGCAGAACATTAAACATGTCAAAAATACATGCCGTGGCAACCGGGGAAACCGTTCGGGGGCGTGGTGACGCTGCCGTCCCTATCAGTTTGGTGACCCAGTGGCAATTTCCACTACCAGTTCACCCAAACTGGTACAAACTGGTAGTAACCCACCTCTGCTATAAATGTCTTGACACGGAAGATGGTATATTCTGGAGGCCTCAGCGTGGATTTCTGGTTTAGATCTATTTTGTCTTGCTTCGCCGTATGATACGGAGACGAAAATACTTTTTAATTTAATTTAATTTAATTAGCACTTCTAGACCGCCCCCTCTCCCAAAAGGGACTCGGGGCGGTGTACAGTCCATATCAAAAACATCATACATAATAACAATTAAAAATTATTAAATGGATAAATACATAAATAAGAGGAGGATAAAATAGACAGAACTGTAATTGCTAAATAAATAATTTAAAATATACAAAGTTTAAAACCCCAGTGTCTTATAAAATTAAGTCCCCTAAAAAACCAGTAGGAAATATATATGCCAGGAGGTAGACGTTAAGAATTATGCCAGACCAGCCAGTCGGAACAGGTGAGTCTTCAGTTTCTGCCGGAAGGAGCGGAAGTCAGTGGTGGTTCTAATGTCGGGGGGGAGGTCATTCCAGAGGGTTGGGCCCATCACAGAGAAGGCCCTACTCCTTGGTGTCGCCCGTTGGCATTGCCTAGTGGACGGCACCAGGAGAAGCCCCTCCCTGTGAGAGCGAATTGGCCGCAGGGATGTATGTGGGAGGATGCGATCCCGCAGGTAACTAGGCCCTATGCCATGTAGCGCTTTAAAGATGGTGGTCAAAACCTTGAAACGCACCCGAAAGACCACAGGTAGCCAGTGCAGCTCGCGCAGGAGCGGTGTTATGTGGGAGTACCTAGTACTCCCCATGACTGCCCGCGCGGCTGCGTTCTGGACTAGCTGCAGTCTTCGTGCGCGTCCCAAGGGAAGCCCCATGTAGAGAGCATTACAGTAGTCCAGGCGAGACGTCACCAGTGCATGAGTGACCGTGCGTAGGGCATCCCGGTCCAGAAGGGGGCGCAATTGGCGCACCAGGCGAACCTGGTGGAACGCCCCCTAGCCACAGCTGCCACATGGTCGTCCATTGACAGCCGGGCATCAAGGAGGACGCCCAAATTGTGCGCCCGTTCCACAGGGGGCAGTTGTTCGCCCCCTATGGCCAGCGTTGGAGTCAGCTGACTGAACCGAGGTGCCGGTAGCCACAGCCACTCAGTCTTGGAGGGGTTGAGTTTGAGTCTGTTGTCCCCCATCCAGACCCCGACGGCTTCCAAACACCGGGACATCACTTCGACAGCCTCGCTGGGGTGATTTGGGGTTGAAACGTACAGCTGAGTATCATCAGCGTACAGATGGTATTCAACCCCAAAACCACGGATGATCTCTCCCAGCGGCTTCACATATGTGTTGAACAGGAGGGGCGAGAGGACCGACCCCTGTGGCACCCCACAAGTGAGTGACCTCAGGGTCGACCTCTGCCCCCCCGTCAACACACATTGCGACCGGTCGGAGAGGTAGGAGCCGAACCACCGTAAAACGGTGCCTCCGACTCCCATCCCCTCCAGCCGGCGCAATAGGATACCATGGTCGATGGTATCAAAAGCCGCTGAGAGGTCTAATAGGACCAGGATAGAGGAACAACCTCTATCTCTGGCCCTCCAGAGATCATCAACCAGCGCGACCAAGGCTGTCTCTGTGCTGTGCCCGGGTCGGAAGCCGGACTGGCGTGGGTCTAGATATTCGGATTCGTCAAGGTGTCATGGAAATTGCTGTGCCACCACATTCTCAACAACCTTCGCTAAAAAGTGAAGGTTGGAGACTGGACGATAATTAGCCAGCTCCATTGGGTCCAGTGAAGGCCTCTTGAGCAAGGGCCTCACCACCGCCTCTTTCAAGGCAGTTGGTAGGAAGCCCTCACCCAATGAGGCCACACATCCATACCACACATCCATACTGCCACAGACAAATACACCCCCCCCCCAATTTATAATGTCCCTGAACAAGAATTCTTTTATGCCACTCATGATGTTCACTGGGGTTGGGTGGCCAATACATTTAAATAAATAAATACAGCTGAGTGTGTTTTTTAGCCAATTTAAGAAGCTCCAAACCTCCAACTTCAGAACTACAGGTGGACAAGGAGGAAGAAACTACTCCAAGGCTCAGCTTAAAATGAAACTAAACCATCCTTTCCAAATGAAGCTGGTGAAGGAGACAAGGAGAATATTGAGCTCCTGGTAAACAAGCAGTGACTCGGCTTCCAAGTGCAGCCAGGACTCTGATTTCATGCTTTCTTTTGCTGGCAAAAAAAATTCAGCCCAACACTTAGAAAGTGTGTGTGTGTGTGTGTGTGTGTGTGCACGCACACACACGCAGAACATGGGAAATGCCCAAAAGATACATGGTGACAGCTCAATGGCAGCTAAAGCCTTATTCATCTAATTCCTATATTACCTTAGGTTTTCTGAGCATCTTTTGTTTTTCAGACAAATTCCAAGTTTACTTTGTAGTGGCATGTTTTAGTGTTTCTTTTTTCTTTGTTTAAACTGGAAAGACTTGTATATTATTGCTGGATACATTAACATCTATTTTATTTCACTCCCTTGTCCCTATAATGTTAAATTTAAGAGAATTGTAGGAAGCCAAGCTCGATTTGAAATCACGTTGCTCATCACCCACTAGATGATGTTTAATTTCAACCAGAGGACTTGATGTTTTCATTAATTTCAGGATTGGGGATTACCAAAGTGAAAAAAAAAATCATCAAGCAAGATTCATGTTAAAAGTAAACCTGGCTACTTGGCAGAACTTTAAGGTAATAATTATTCTTGTCTCGTGAACTATCCCACTATTTCTATTTAAAATATGGCAGAGGAATATTGTTTTGTTCTTTTCTAGGGCACATTTTGCCATGTTTGTCCCCTGTCAAGTGCAATTACATGTGACAGCACGTAATAGATGTTCACACATCTCACAATATTCTTGTCTCATAAAAATCTGAAGACTGGGGTAAAGATTGAAGAGTGCAGGGGAAAAAGGCTATCCATCTCTAAAATTAAATGTGATCGTGCAATAGCCTGAGTGGGGAGCAAATTTACCTTAAAGGGAATGAATACTGCCAGATAATATATCCAAGAATGAATTAACAGAACTATATTTAGTAGATACCCTCCATTTTTTAATCAAACTGTCAAGATATTCTGAAACCTGGAACATGGTTGATGCTATGGGAGCAAGTGGTTTTTTTAAAATTTTATTTTACTCTATTTGTGTTGATCAATGTAAGTCTGTCCTTGCAACCTATCTCTGCCATAACACTACAGGGCACGAATGAAATAATTAAACAGACAGATGAAGCTTCAATTTCTGCATGAATCTATTGCAGGTCAGACCAGCGATCAGTCCAAGTTATAACCTCTCTGATAAAACCGGTGCCATAAACTATAGGGCACTACTGCAATAATTAAATTACTATCTGAGGAACAGGTACTTTGCAATGCAGAACTCATAGTCTAGACAATAATACAAGGTTCATGACTGTGATTATGCACATGGCCAACAGGAAAAGAACCCTTTAATTACTGGCTGCACCATTGACTCTTAATTTAGACCCACTTATTTATTACACTCTCAGAGACTGAGCAGCTACTGAGTAATTACTTGATTTATGTTCTTTAAAGCTCTACCAGTTAAAAAGAGAATCCAAGATACCTCTTAAAGCAGCAAATGACTTAACTCAAAAACCTCAAATCAGGTAAATGAAGGAGTTTTTAAATATCATCATCATCATATTATTGTATGGTTATTGCTTTCAGTCATGATTGACAAGGGCCTGAAATCAGCTCATTATACCAACAGAATCCATCCACATGTTTCTTTACAATTTCTATTATGATAAGTGTCTTCTTGTAAATCCTACAAATAACTCAAAATTCCTTTGTGTGGGATATAACCTCTCTATCTGTAAACCTATAAACAACATGGCCTAGTTACCTGCGGGATTGCATTCTACCACATACATCCCTGCGACCAATTCGCTCACACAGGGAGGGACTCCTCCGGGTGCCGTCCACCAAGCAATGCCAACGGGCGGCGCCTAGGAGTAGAGCCTTCTCTGTGATGGGCCCAACCCTCTGGAATGACCTCCCCCCCGATATTAGAACTACTACCGACTTCCGCTCCTTCCGACAAAAACTTAAGACTCACCTGTTCCGACTAGCCGGCCTGGCCCACTTATAGTTCTACTCTTACCTCCTGGCAGATATTTTATTTGGGATAGCTTTTAAGGTTAATGTTTTTAACTTTTTTAAATTTTTTAAAAATTTTAATCTAACTTAACTAAATTGTACAGGGAACTTCTACTACCTCATCCAGTCCTATGTTTAATTTATTTATTGTATACTTATAACATGTATATTTACTGTTCAACTATTTTAATGTGACTGTACACCGCCCCAAGTCTCTTTTGAGAGAGGGGCGGTCTAGAAATCCAATAAAGTTAAGTTAAAGTTAACATCTACATATTCATTCAAAATAACAAAAAAATGCTATATTTTTCTTCAAATAGAGAAGAAGAGAGAGGTATATTGACAACTATGGTTTTAAACTAGAAAGTGGAATATTAAAATGTTATTTTATTTGGTATATTAGTTAATTGGCAAGTATTTACCTTCATAAGTAAAAAAGAAAAACATTCTAGGAAACCACTAAATTGTTCTGGGCATTTTCAAAGTTTTTTTATTTTATTTCCCTATTTATAGCTGAAAAGTATCAAATTTTATTTACTCCTTTAAAAAAAAATGACATTCATTTAATGGTATCAGAATTTTCTGTCTCCAGGGAAAAGTTCTGGCTGCAACTTTTTTAAAAAGAACATTGTATATAATTTATTTTCCGTACTAACGATTCTCATCAAAAGAATATTGGTTTTAAGTCATGGCCGAAGTTATTTAACAGGATGATTCAAGTGTAACTAAAAGGAATAACTTCCAAATGAGTCTTCAGGCTAACTTAGAAGTTGAAGTTGGTCTACACTTCAGAGATACTAAGCTTGAAGTTTTGCTGTTCCGAGAATCTCTACCCGCAGTTGATTCAAATGTCATCTCCAAGACCTTTCCCACCCAAAAACAACATATGTGCCATTGGACGCTCACAAACCAGATGAAACTAAAGTAAAACACAGAAATACAGTAAAATATTTGTAGCTCAGGGTTGAAATGGGGAGTCCTTAGTGTCCTTTGAGCTTTATTGTTTTTTTGCAGATGTTTCATTACCCAAACTAGGTAACATCATCAGTGCTAGTCGTAGTTTGGGTAACAAAAATTCTGCAAGAAAACAACCAAGCTCAGAGAGCACTGAGTACCCTCTCAGAACAACAACAAAAACAACGAAAACCCCACTCAAATTGTCAAGTAAGTTTCAGAGAAACTAGATGGGCAGATGATTGTGTAGATCAGTGTTTGTACCTACTGCCCACTAGTGGGCGTTCCAGCTTTCATGGTGGGCGTTAGGGGTTTGCTGTAACTCTGCTTTATAAATTTTATAAAGTAAAGTTACTTCCCTACTTAAAAATCACCATTACAGTGGAACCGGTGGGCGGTTAGAAAATTTTACTACTAACAGAGATACAGAAGTGGGTGGTAGGTATAAAAAGGTTGATTACCCCTGGTGTAGATTATCCATTTGGAGAGGTGCCCTATATAGACTCAAGAAAGGGAAATTAGCAGAGTTCCAGTCCTTCCTTTGTTGTTACTTTTGATGTATACAGTGAAATACAACATACTTCAGCACTACATAAGCATAGCACAGAAAGAGCGTTGGTCTTACAGAATACACTTCTCACTGTGCTAAAGGATAAGCCAATTTTGTGGGTGTAGATTTCTCTTCCACTTTGGAGACTGAGTCAATCTGATCCTTGGCCACGTCTCTTCCTGTTGAGCATGCCCAGATTTGACAAAGCCATCTTGATTGACTTGACTTGTTTTGGAGCTGGTACCTACTTCCCCTGGACTCTAGACTAGACTGTCGCCAGGGTAGGATTGGCTTATCCTTCAGCACACTGAGTAGGCATGTACAGGATTGCAAGTCTTATTCATATTCAGTTATCTTAAGCCATCTGCCATTCCTCACTGTTATTGCTTTTAAAATTATTTATTTATTCATCTTCTAACATATATTTATAGAAAAACTTATAGCAGCATCATTAGTGTAGCTTATAAGAAGTAATTAGAAATATATTTGCAATGGTATTATAAAAATATAAGCAATGAAATTATTGCAGCTGTAATAGAGAATAAAAATAAAAGTAGCAAACACATTTACAATAAAGGCTTTGCGTAGCATTCCAATGACAAGTAGGAACCAGACAAAATTTGGGAGAAGGACAGTGAGCCTAATGCTTCATTTAATAGAAAAAAAGCATTATTTAATGGAGAAATAAATCATAACAGACAAATTATATTGCATGTCGAGTGCATATACAGTATGCATATTGTATCTTATGTTTTTGTTAAAGCTTTAGTAAACCGTCCATGTTGTTAGGTTATCATATCTAGGCTGCAAAAAAATCATTTGGCCATGTGAGACAGTACTGAGTTAACAATGTTATGTGACTCTATTTTCCTTTTTCATCCAGTGCAGGGGTCCCCAATCCCCTGGCTGCAGCCCATTCAGAACCAGGCTGTGCAACTGGTGGACGAGCATGCTCACACAGCTCCAATTGTGTGAGCTGCGTGCAAGAGTGTGGTCACCTACTGTGTGCACAGAACTATCCCTTCACTTCTGCCATTGCAGCTGCTGCCCAACCGCAAAGTGAGAAAGTTTGGGGACAGTTGCTCTAGTGCAGGACTGTCAAACTCAATTTCATTGAGGGACGCATCAGGGTTGTGTTTGATCTCAGGGGACGAGATGGGTGGGGCCAGAGTGGGCATGCCCTGCTAGATGTCACTCATGTCAGGGGTGCCTGTGGCGGCCTGAGCATTCTGCCAGCGAAAATGGGCACCACAAGCCAATCCCTCACTGTTTCCAGGGTGGCCCTGTGGGTCCTGTGAGTTTGACACCCCTGTTCTAGGGGTTGTGTAGATTTTTCTAATCCAAAATACAATATCCCTACATTGTAGTCCTGAAAAAGAGGAGCAACAAGCTTAAAGGTTCCAGGAACAAAACAAAATCCTGGGTAGCAGCAGAGAGAGTAGCACCCAATTTCTCTGCGTGTTTATCATTAATTCAAAATGTCATCTTCATGGATAAGATAAGATATAGGTAAATATGTCCTTCAGTCAAATTTGATGCACATGATTGCATCTGACCAGATTTCTTGGCAATGTTAATGAAATCATTTGTTATTTCCTTCTTCTGAATCTTTTTTTTTTCAATTTCCCAGCCCAGTCCAGAGTTTTGGTATTCCAATATGTCACCAATCCAGATTCTAACAAGGAAAACCCAACTTAGCTTCCAAGATAAGGGCAATACTTCATGGAGATTCTGGATACATCCCAAAGTTACTGCCTCTGAATGAGCTTGTTTATTTCATTTGACTGATAAAACGGGAGTCCTAAACATACTACTATAAATAGAATTGGTAATCAAGAATTCAAATGGCTTTTGCTACTAGGCTCTTCTCTTCGTTTGTTGAAATCCAGTGTGTATTCTGCTCTCTGGGAAAGAACTCGATGTTGGACATCCAATGAGTTCCAACATGTATGATGTGGCACTCTGATAGTTATACTCTCCACATTTCAAACAGAAAGAATTGCTTAAAGACTGATTTGAAGATTCTGTGGGAAACACTTGAAGAAGCACTGACTTCCAAGGCAACCCTCAATTCTCCCCCCTCTCTTTCATGTCACAAAAACTTTGGCATTAAGCTTTTATTTGCTGACAGGCTCCTGTGTTTTAAATAAGAACATAGAGGTAGAAAACTGCAAGCACTGCATATTAAAACAGTGGTTTAAACAGAATATAGAATGTGCTGTTACAGAGACTGCTGAATTCTTCAGTGATGCACACTATTGCATATTGTCTATGTCCCCCCCCCCTTAAATAAATTCCAGTTCTGCTACAAAAGGATTTTAAGGTATATTTGGAGGGCATGAGAAGTACTAACATTAAAGGAGCTGCAGTTTAAATTTGTTTTACTAGATCAGGTCACTAGGACAGAGGGCCTGGGTTTACAAAACTACTTTGAACTGTTGAGAGAAATGACTTTCACTGAGATGGGATGCAGGTAATTATGAATTATACATTATAGCAGAGAAAATGGTGCCTCTTCTCTCTCCCTCACTGATACTGTTTGGTTATTCAACACGATACTGATGAAATCTTTGCATTTATTCTACATAACTTTTTAATATCATATCCTGCTACAAAGATATGTACCGTGGCGAGAAAAAAACATTTCTGTACACATTCCTAATATCATTTTCAAGTATCAGCGGCCCAATTGTTTGGTAAATATGCCAGAAAGAATGTCAAAATTATAGGATGGATGCTCAGGCACAGTTCCAACTAGAGCATAGCTACACCCATTGTTTCTAGAAGAGCTTACTTGTAACAGGAAAATAATGTTGTAAACAGCCTAAACCTTTTCTCCTTTGAGAGAACTTTAGATTAAAAGATAGCAAAAGGAAAGGGGTGGCTTAAAAAGAGATAGAAATATTGAAAGTTTTGACCACACAGGAGAGAACACTGTTCATATAATCGTGGGAACATAATGTCCTTAAGTGCTACTTTCAGAAAAGAAAGTCAGAAAAATTAAGGGTGATGGGGCAGAGATTAAAAACTAAGGATATTTAAGGATACTATGTTGATCCCCAAGTGTTCTTTATAAATGCCTCTGTTTTTAATGTACACTATGGATAGTCCTTGACTTACAACAGTTCATTTAGTGACCATTCAAAGTTACGACGACACTGAAAAATGTGACTTACGACCATTTTTCACACCTACGACTGCAGCATCCCCATGTCATGTAATCCTCCTGCTCCTGCGCGAGCTGCACTGGCTACCTGTGGTTTTTCGGGTGCGTTTCAAGATCCTGATTACTATCTTTAAAGCGCTCCATGGCTCAGGACCTAGTTACTTGCGGGATCGCATCCTCCCACATACATCCCTGCGGCCAATCCGCTCTCACAGAGAGGGCCTTCTCCAAGTGCCGTTCACTAGGCAATGCCAGCGGGCGGCGCCGAGGAGTAGAGCCTTCTCTGTGATGGGCCCAACCCTCTGGAATGACCTCCCCCCTGACATTAGAACCACCTCGGACTTCCGCTCCTTCCGTCAAAAATTGAAGACTCACCTGTTCCAACTAGCATGATTATAAATGTTACATCTATGAACTCCTGGTAGTATATTCTCATCTGGTTATTTTAAGGGTAATGTTTTAGTTTTAATTGTTTTTAGGGCTTTTAGCCTCATATTTATTCTTCTGTACAGGACTCTTAATTTTAACCTCCTCCACATACATACATATATTTATAGCTCTATTTATATTTGTATTTTATCTGTGATTTATTGTGGACTGTACACCGTCCCGAGTCCCTTTTTGGGAGAGGGGGCGGTTTAGAAATGTGAATAAATAAATAATAAATAAATAAATAAATAAATAAATAAATAAATAAATAAATAAATAAATAAATAAATAAATAAATAAATAAATAAATAAATAAATAAATAAATAAATAAATAAATAAATAATAAATAAATAAATAAATAAATAAATAAATAAATAAATAAATAAATAAATAAATAAATAAATAAATAAATAAAATTCAGATGCTTGGCAAGCGATTCATTATTTATGATGGTTGCAATATCCCGGGGTCATGAGATTCCTTTTTGCGACCTTCTGACAAGCAAAGTCAAGGGGAAGCCAGATTCACTTAACAAACGGGTTCCTAACTTATTGACTGCCACGATTCACTTAACAACTGCGACGAAAAAGGTCGTAAAATGGGACAAACCCCACTTAACAAATGTTTCACTTAACAACAGAAATGTTGGGGTCAATAGTGTAAATCGAGGACAGTATATAAAAAGCATATATTTTAAGTCTCTTAAAATGCTAAACGTCTAAAGGGCCCCAATGGCCTGGCAATTATGTAAAGTGTGCAGGGTCTGCTACTGCCCCTTTCTGGAAAAGATGGCTGCATTTTATTCCTTTGTTTTTAGAATTATGTTTTAGGGCTTCTAGCATGTGCTCTCTGCCTCTAAATAGTGCCAATCTTCGAAATCGATAATCAAACAGAGCTTTGGAGTTCCTCAAAAATGTCCCAAGCTACATGTTGTCTGTCGGTGATATAAAGGTGTGTAGCTGCTTGACACAAACATCGATTTTTTAATGGTTAAACTATCTTGCCTCGCTCTGAGGATTTGCACTAAATGTGGATGAAAAGAATGCTGACAGCCAGAATACCTTTATCTCCAGGTTTAAAGGGGAGAGATGTCCTGAAAGAAGTCTCATTTCAGACTTAGATTCCTTATATATTATTTTTGCATCTGATTTGGACAGATACAGTAATATGCAACTGGATAGGGAGTTCCTTAATTTATGTTCATTTAATATTACTGTTGATCAGGATGGGATCAAATACAATAGAAAAGGTCACAGAATCAGTGTCTGTCATGTCTACTTTAAAATGGGAGAGAAAGAATAAGGCACGAGGGGAATAGGTTTCCTCCTTCCAGAAACACAAGAGAACCACGATTTAAACTGCTTAGAGAGGGATGGAAACAGAGGTGGTATTCAGCCGGTTCTCTCCAGTTCGGGCGAACCAGTAGCGGCGACTGCGAGAGACTCCACCCATCTGCCCGAGCATAATGCACAAGCACTGTGCATGCGCAGAAGGTGGTGTACATGTGCAGGGAAGATAAGTGAATCCCACCAATGGCTGTAAAGCACTACGAAGTGGTATAAGGTATATAAATCTAAGTGCTGTTCCTATTGAGTAAGTGTTATTCATCTACAGTGACAAACAAGTTTAAATCGATGGGTGGAAACCTTCCACATTTCTTTATAATAGATACTACATCTAGATTTATCTTTTTAAAAAAGTAAGTAGAAATCAATTGATTATCAAATCAGTGAGTGTGTGTGTGTGTGTGCGTGTGTGTGTGTGTGTGAGAGAGAGAGAGAACATTGCAACATTTCTTGATTCATTAAACATCTACATCTGGGTGCACAACTTGCATCACTTAAGGGAAATATGGGTTTTCAGACTAAAAATTGAAATTTTAACGAAAAAAAGCACGCCACCAACCAGTATAATAAAAATAGTGTCAGGCCTGCAGTTATACTGCTTTTTAGGATCTTTGGCCTGCCACACTCTCTATTATTTCATTATGCTGTTTCATTAGTGTAGTAATTGGGAGGGGGAATAGAAAGGAGTAGAATTGTGGAATGTGTTGTTGTCATTCCTTTCTAGAAGCCAAGGTCATCTTTTGTCTCCGCACTTCTGCACCTGACCGGAAACTGCTGGGTGGAGATGCCAGCGTGGCCGAAGAAGATTGGACCATGTGATGGATTTATGGGTGTGGGGATAACATCATGAACTTTCAACTGGATGGAATCCCAGGAAGTTTTTAGATTTGGGATTTCCACAGATGTGCCAACATGTCTGTCTTATTAAATTGGAACTTTAAGGATAGCTCTGCCTTGGACTCTGATTTAATTCTGCATATTTGCAACACTGACAAATAGCTCCTTTTTCCAAAATAATATAACACATAGAAGAACAAACTTGTATTTCCATGCACATCAGAGGTGGGTTCCTACTGGTTTGGCCAAAGCGATAGTGGCATGCTGGCCTGGGTCGCAGAACAGGCAGTGACTCAGGCTAGCTACGCCCCCAAACCAGTTTTTCGGTCACTGCTGCCATCTTTATTTTAGTTCTGCAATTGCCAGAACAATTTCCATTGAATTGCGCATGCACGCGCAGCACACATCCAGCGCATTAACGAGCGAACTGGCAGTAACGCCAGCTATAACCCACCCTAATGCACATACATATATTTATATATATATATATATATATATATATATATATATATATATATATATATATATATATATATATATATATATATATATATATATATATAGAGAGAGAGAGAGAGAGAGAGAGAGAGAGAGAGAGAGAGAGAGAGAGAGAGAGAGAGAGAGAGAGAGAGAGAGAGAGAGAGAGAGAGTATCTCTTTATATTTATCTCTTACAAATTTATCTCTATTTTACTGATACTATTTTGTAAAATATTTGGCTCATTTAAAAAAAAATCCTGATTACATTAACGGATTTTTTCTTGCAGGCGCCAAACTACAAATCCTTTATAAGCATTATATCCTCCTTTCCTGCAAAATTTTAATTTTGTCATTTATGACAACAGTCATTTAAAAAAAAACTCTTTAATGCTGATTCTGCATCAGAGAAAAAATTATATACGGATGTAAATTTCTTCTAGATTAAAGTTATTTACTTTTTTATTTAATATCACAGCAATTAAATTTGGATAAATAACATTCAGGTCAATCCAGGAGATTCTGACCCTACTTAAAATACAGCTTTACAACAAGAAATCAATGCCAATTGAAGATTAGAAAACACAAAGAATATTACAAGATCTTTCTTGCTCACATTCAGATGGGAAGAATTGATTTTAGTACCCTGATTAAATGAACAGTACTCTTCCTCCCAGCAGAGGCTGCCATCATAATGAGAAACTCTGTACTTAACAGCAGGAAACCAAGTCTCGTGAGATAGAGGTAGCATGAGATCTTTATAGTCCCATTAGTCACCATTAGAAGGAGATTGTGTAGCGAGTGTCAAAATAGAGTTAAGATAAATTTTGTGCCAAAGCACCAATGATGCACATTGAAAGAAGCTGATCTGGTATATGACTCAGATGTCCTACTCTTAATATAAAGCAATAACTATTAAATTGGTGTATGAAAGCCAGAAAACAGGACTTGTATATGTGAAGCAAGTTACAGTATTCAGACAGATATTCCAAATCACTCACAAATAAGGCAAGAAGGAAGAGTTTATTCCTTCAGATTAGCATTACCTAAAAACCTAAATCTTAGCCCTGTCAATTGCATCTAACAAAATTCAAAAATAAATGGTTTCCATTGAATAGATTGTAATGCAAATTAATTTTTAATTCTTCCTTAACAGTAGAGAAAGCTCAAAGCACTAGAACAGTGATGGCGAACCTTTTTTGGCTCGCATGCCATAAGTGGGGGGAGTGCAGGGAGGTCGTGTGTGGGACGCCCCTTTTTTGCATGCTTTTTTCTCCGTCCCCAGGCTCCAGAGGCTTTATAGAAGCCTGGGGAGGGTGAAAACATCTGCCCCCGCCCCCCCGGAGGCCCTCCGGAGGCTTCAGGGACCTTCAGAAGGCTTCCCTGAAGCCTCCAGAGCAGTCAAAATGACCCTCCGAGCAAACCAGAAGTCAATTCCAGTTTGCTCGGAGGGTCGTTTTTAGCGCTCCAAAGGCTTCAGGGACCTTCAGGAGGCTTCCCTGACGCCTCCAGAGTGCTCAAAACGACTCTCCGAGCAAACTGGAAGTCCGTTCCTGAACTTCTGGTTTGCCCATAGGGCCAGGTTGTTTTTTGCGCTCTGGAGGCTTCAGGGAAGCTCATGAAGCCTCCGCAGGGCCTCCGGGGGGAGGGGGAGGCTCTTTTTGCCCTTCCCAGGCTCCTATAAAGCCTCTGGAGCCTGGGGAAGGCGAAAAATGGCTTTAAAAAGGGTGAACTTATCTGGCCAGCGCACACCATGCGCGCTGGCCAGCTGAGAGGGCAGCGCCTCACGTGCCCTGACAAATGGCTCCATGTGTCACCTGTGACACACGTGCCATAGGTTCACCATCCTGGCACTACAATATTATGCTAAAATGTGTAGTTGGAAAAACCATTTACAAGCTCCTCTTCTCGTAAGTATATCGATTTTTCCTCTGATGTAGTGTTATTGCACAAATTAATTAGCTGAATTTCTGTTCCATCATGTTGACAGATGCAGCCTTTCACAGGGACAGAAACAAGTAACTTCTCAGGTAATACTATAAATCATACAAAATGTAGAACTTTCATGGAAAGAACACCATTCTTTCCATAAACACCATAATATCACCATAATTAATTTCTGTGCCAATATTCAAGCTTATCTTCACCAAAAGAGGTCAGAAAATTGAGAGCTAAATAAAACAGGACCTTGAATTTTTTTAAACCGTTGTTTCTAGTGGATGTTTGCTATTCCACAGTGATAAGCAGTCAGAAGAGAAGGGGATGTCCGTCAAGGAACAAGGGTGAGGACAAACTTATTTGGTTCCAGCTGAGAATGTGTATTTGATGGTTGCTTTTGTGAGACAGCTAAGCAACATCAAGTGCACCAGTCACTGAACTCTAGTCATACCTTGGAAGCCAATAGATGTCACTTCGCCAATGCAACAAATGCAAGAAAAACTTGATTTTGTATGTAAGCAAGACCGTATACATTTTCTCTCCTTCATTGTACAAGAGCACTTTATTTAGCAACTCAGATACTGTTACTTTGTGTTATTTTTGCTGTTTTTTTGAGGTATTTTTTTAAATTTACTATGTTTCTATTCCGTTTTTAACTTGAAATACCCAGAGATATGTATAATGAAAATCTGCAATGCTGTCAGGGAGTTACTGCACAAGATACTAACAAGAGTCCATTTCATGTGCAAACAGAACTAATCTATTTAAAAATAGGATTTAATGCATGGGTAAGAAAAGATGTATTCACTGCCGGCACATATTTTTAAAAAACACTGTAAAGGAGAGAAAACATTTTGAGAGAAAAGCTGTTTTTAGCCCTATCTAATGAACTGCACGTCACGATACTAATTCCTAGCCTGATATGGACTTACAATATATACCTGAGACAGGTGGTACCTTTCTATCCTACGCTGACACTTGAAATGTTGTAAGCATGATATGGGAGATATGCTTAGTTGCACAAGACATGGTAAACACAGCAATCGCAAAACATTTACTTTTCAAGTAAAGCGTATTAGTGAAATTGTTCCCCCAACTCTGCCTAAGTCCCTCGGGATGCTCTGTATCATACAACCTACATTCATGGTTTGTCTTTTTTCACCTCCCAGGCTACTGGGCATATTTCCAAATAAAATATTATGCTGCAGTCACCCAGGCTTTTCAGAATGTTTTTGAGGGCTCTGAAGCAATCTTATAAATAAGGATGATGGTAAAAAGTGGCATTTTGCTTTGCAGCATACTAATTTCCTCACATTTTGATCCAAAGATTTTTTAAAAAAAAATCCAGTGAAGAAAATGACCGTTGTCTTACCTGAACGGTCGTTCTCATGGCGCTGCGGAGAGTACAAGGATGGGTTAACACAGCCTGTTTGCCCATGGACTGAGTAGATTTTTCCCCCTCTGGCCACGCCTCCTTTGCCTCTTCTGGCTCAGTTTTAAAAACGAGGTCTTGTCCGACGAAGACGTCCTCAGCTCACACCTGTGTAAAGATACAATCTCGGAGCTAAACAATCACCCTGGGTGGGTCTTGTACTCTCCGCAGCGCCATGAGAACGACCGTTCAGGTAAGACACAACCGGATTCTGCTCCTGAGGTTGCGGATTCTTTCCAGAGACAGGGACACCTGGCAAGATACTGAGTCTATTATGGCGCCCAGGTGTTGTATGCGTGTGGCAGGAGTCAGGTTGCTTTTTTCCATGTTTACTGAAAAACCGTGGTCCTGTAAGGTGTGAACTGTGACGTTTACATCTCTCACCGCTTGCTGATGAGTCCTTGAGTGGATGATGATGTCGTCCAGATAGCACTCCAGGCGGACTGGAAGCTTGCGCAGGTGGGCCGCCACAGCTGCAAGAAGCTTCGTGAACGTTCTGGGTGCAGAAGAAAGTCCGAACGGAAGCGCCCTGTATTGGAAGTGCTTTCCGTTGTAACACAAGCGCAGGAACTTCCTGTGTGCGGGATGGATGGGCACATGCAGATACGCCTCCTTGAGATCGATGGAGGTGAGCAGATCCCCTTGTCGCATGCAGCTTAGGATCGACTGAAGGGACTGCATTTTGAAGCGCTTGTAGGCCAGATGTCTGTTCAGGCGCTTCAGATCTAAAATGGCCCTCCACCACCCTGAATTCTTGGGGACCAGGAAGGGAATGGAATAGAACCCCCTCCCTTCCTGTTCTGGAGGAACTGCCTCTATTGCGTTGATCTGCAGAAGATGATCTATCTCTGCCTGCATGAGAGCCCTCTTTACAGGGTTCTTGGATAGTGGGCAGCGAACAAAGGTCCGCGGAGGAGAGGATAGAAACTCCAAGGTTAGACCCCTCCTGATGGTATTTAAGACCCACTTGTCCGAGGTTGTTTCCTCCCAACGGTCTGCATAGAATTGCAGGCAGCCCCCGATGGGAGGAGACCCCAGACAGTCACTTCCCACGTCTAAACTGACAGTTGTGGGATCCCCCACGAAAGGGCTTCCGAAAGGACCCCTGATTGGATTGTCTGCCCCTGGAAGAAATGTTGTTTCGTTCCTGGGACCTGTCAGAGGACTGGTTAAACTGTCTTTGGGAGGAATATGAAGAGGAGGAGGCCTGGGCACCTTCCTGTGCCCGAAAGGCCTGTTTCCTGAACGAGCCCTGACCTTTCCTGTCATGCTTCCTGAAGGTGGAAGGCAGGACCTTCCTCTTATCCTTTGTCTCAATTAGGAATTTCTCTAGGGAATCCCTAAGAGGTTCTCTCCCTTGAATGGAGCTGAAGCCAGCTTCCACTTTGCCTTCATGTCCGCCTGCCAGTGCCGAAGCCAAAGCAGGCGGCGAGAAGTGATGTTGGACGCTAGTGCCCTGGAGGCGAATTTCGCAGCATGCAGGGATGCATCAGAGGCATATTCCACAGCCGTAATGATCTTGTTAAGATCATGTCGCCAACGAGATGCTTCAGATGGGGGCTGAGATCTGAGTTGGCGCAGCCATAATAGGGATGCCCTCGTAAAGAACGAGGCCGAAGTGGAGGTTTTGATCGCCCAGGCAGCCGCCTGGTGCGTTTTGAGACAAGCCTTTTCTGCCCTCTTATCCTCTGCCTTTAACCCTTCTAATAACTCGGCTGGGAGATTAGAATTAGAGGTCAGAGAGACCACAGGGGCATCCACTTCTGGAGGTTTCAATACATCCTCCAGCCTAGGTTCTAAGGGATACAGTGATTTCTCTGCGCCACTGGGGTTGGCCAGGGTACCTGGCTGTGCCCATTGGCGCTGGATAACTTCCATGAACATGTCAGGGACTGGTATCAGTTCTGGGTCAGGGGTTGTTTCGCTGAACAGCCCTGCCATGAGGTCCTGGGAAGTAGAGGGGACTTCCTTGTCCTTAGGTTTGGCACCAAGCTCAGTAGAGGCTCTGGCCTTGTGTAAGATGGACTTGAATAAGGATGGCTTAAAGAGACCAGTGAAGGAGGGCTTGTCTGGAGGCATATCCTCATCCTCCGAGAGAGCAAATTCCTCAGCAGTCTCCTCCTCCCACGTAGACACCTCTGTGGTGATAGAAGTGCCCGGGGAATCAAGTACTCTGGTCCTCTTTTCCCCCAGGGGGCGAACAGGCCTAGAGGCCTTGCCACCCCTGCCTTCCTGTAGCCTCATGGCTTCTACCACACCCTGGGAAATAGCCTGCGTGATGAGATCCGTCATTTCTGCTGACCTAGCTGGGCCCTTGTCCTCTACAGGCCTGGATTGGTCATAGGCCTGTCCCCTGGCACCCCTAGGAGGATCTCTCTGATCCTCTGCATGAAAACAGCATTGAAAGGAGGGGATATCCTCCCTGACTGAAGAGCTAGGAGAACCTGGGTAACCCAGAGAGGCTGCAGGGGATCCTGACATGGAATCCCTATCACAGAAGGATGGAGATCTATCCCCCATTTCCTCCCCCTGCTCTATCTCCCTCTGAATGGGTGGGGAAGGAACTGGCCCAGCCTCACTTGGTAAGGGTGCAGAGGGAACCTGGGGCCTAGCAGACTTGTCCTTTAGGGAGTCCTGCCCCTTGTCCCCTTGAATTTTGGGGGCCTTGCTCCCAGCTGAAGAGTGGGAAGCTTTCCCCCCAGCGCCCTTGTTTCCCTTTCTCCCTTGGCCTGAGGGATCTGGCCTACTGCGCTTGCAGATGGCCCTGCCAGCTCCTCCCTTCGCTCCAAACCTTCATCAGCCATCCTTGGTTGATCTTGAGTCGAAGAGGTCGCTGCTGAGGGAAGGGCAGTGGACGCTGGCCCGACGGCTCCAGAAGCGTCTGCAGACTCAGGTGGGAGGCTGGATCAGGCACCAGGACACTCCTTGCCGCTTCCCCTTAGTTGGCTGGGGAACTTCAGGCTTGCTGGAGACCCAGGCAAGCCCTCGCAATCCTCTGCGGCTGTCTGTTGAGGCGGAGAGGCTCTGCTGCTTGCTGCTGCTTTCCGGAAGGTAAAAAAGTCTCAAAAAAATGGCCACCGGTTCTTCTGCGCGCCAAAAGCCTCACTTAAGGGCCAGACACTTCCCATTGGCTGCAGCCGAAAAGTGCGCCAAAGCAGCGCTTTTCAAAATGGCCGCCGCTCTCCCGATCGGCAAAAGACGCCATTTGGAGAAGCAAGGGCTTTTTTAAAAGCCTCTCCTCCAAAACGACCAGGGAAACACGGAGATTGCCGTCCTTCCCTGCGCTCGCCAGCAGACGCCGGACGAGCGGCCTCGCTTGTTCCCCCAGCTGCGACTAAGCAGCTGTGGAACCGATCGCTGCCTCAGCCTTACTTTAGTAAATCCTCTTCTTGGTAAAATTAGAAAAAAGGAAAATAAAAAGTCAAAATAATAAAACCTGGGGAAAAATCCTAATAACAACTAAATATCAACACATAAAATACTCTAAAATTACTATTGGAGAACCCAGCCTATTTGCTCAAAGCTGAGTGTTCCCCAAAACTCGTCCTATCGGGCGGACTGAGTTTTTAAAACTGAGCCAGAAGAGGCAAAGGAGGCGTGGCCAGAGGGGGAAAAATCTACTCAGTCCATGGGCAAACAGGCTGTGTTAACCCATCCTTGGACTCTCCAAGCAGCGCTATGGAGAACTGTTGTTGTTCAATCTTTCAGTTTTTAAGTCTTTATGATTTGATGGATATTATTTCACCAGGGTTGTCTGTCAGCAACCGCTTCTTAAAGGCTTCACAAGTTCATCTTTGTGCTGTCAGTAATAGTCTCCAGCCAAATTGTCTTCCTTTCATTTCTTTTTTATGGTCTTTGATCTTTCCAAGTATAAAGGTTTCTTCCAATCACTCTTGCTTTCACATTATACACCCAAAATATTTAAACTGTGGTTTCATTGTGAGTCATTTCAAGGGAGCAGTCTGGTTTCATGTTACTGTCTACTGAATTATTTGTTCTTCTTGTGGTCTAAGATAATTTTGACAACTTTCCCCAATCTGACCATTCAAAGACATTCTTTCTTCATTCAGTCTTTCTAACAGTCCAGCTTTCACAAACCCATTACAAATAGGGAACCAATAGCCTTGTCAATATGTAGCTTTGTTGTTTCTGATCTTTAATATTTTGTCTATATGTGCCTTCTTTTTTTCAGGAAGCAGGTATCTCTACCTCACAGTTGCAATCACCACCTTTATGAATATTTAAGGCTAGGATTATTTTCAACTCTTACTGAAGATATTATTTCAAGTCTTCTTTATTTATCCGCATTGGGCTGGCATTGCCTATTGACATATTCTTTGTTTGCTTGTATGTTTGCATTTAATATTCAGTTTGCAGTCTCTTCTTTCACGTTCAGGAAGAGATTCTTCAAGACTTCCTTACTTTCAGCTATTGCCGCATTATCATCTTCCAATATGAGGTTGCTGGTGTTTTTCCTAATAATGTTCAATCCAGTTTCTATTTCTTTCTTCTAGTCCAGTATTTGCCATGATGTTTCAGCATATATGCTACATATAGGAGATGGTACGCTTGTTTCCAATTTTAAACCATTTAGCTGTTGTATATTCCATTCTAACTAACAATCAAGTCATTGTATAAACTGTTCAACAGTTTGTGTGGGTTAGTTGAGCCATGTTTTTTTTTAAAAAATATACAATTTTAATTTGTTTTTGAACAAGGACAAACAAACATAAAAATTAAAATTAAAAAACCATGTTTTTTTAAATCTGTTCTAGCCTACACAAATCCATTGTATAATTGATAAGAGACATACTTTTTAAAATCCACACTAACCACTGCATGTTAACAGTGTGATCTAACAGTCCTGAACCTCTTCAGAAACTAGCTTGTATATACCCAGTATACATTCCATATACTGTGATAATCTGGACTGCAAAATCTTGAGCATGTGAGATTAATTGTCTGGTACTTTGAGAATTCTTTAGGCTGTTCTTTTTGATATTGGAATATGCTGTACATTGATCTCTTCTAGTTCTTTGCTCTGGGAACTCTGAGATAATCATTATTTGGTCATTTTTTAAAGTAACTGACCCAATTCTGTTGTATTATAATGGTTAGAATCAAAACCTAAGGGTTGAACATGATAAAGTGCTCTTACAGCATCATGCAAGAGCTAAGTTAAAAATGTGTATTTCATGTTTACATATATTTTCTCACTCTGCCCCATTTAACCTTCAGTGTAGTTTTCCACAATAATTAAATTGGGCAACTAATGTCTTGATTTATATTTCAGAGATCAATTAAGCATGCTACAAATGTCAGGCATGAAATCTAATTTGAAGAAGATTAAAATTTCAGCCATTAATTTTTTTTATAAGTGAAGCAAATATACATGAGAAATGTTTAGCAATTTTTCATTCTGAACTATTTTTCTGAACTTTTCCTTAAATTAATATCAGCACTACTTCTTCCTCATGGGAATGCTATGTTTTCCCCTTAAGATTAATTAATAAGGTTCAGTTAAACAAGTTTTACAATTTATTAGTGATTAAATGTGATGCCTTGGGAAAAATACATTAGTATTTGGTTATATTAAAACTACAGGATGACCTTGTTATCCCAGCACCCTTAACAAGAACGACCTTGTATACTTTTAACATCATAATTCTTATAAACACGACCTCTTTCAGAAAGGAATATTCCCATGAAAAGGGAAGCAAATGTTGTTGCACTTAAAGACTACAAACTAAGCCCCAAAGAATCAGGAAATTAATGGAATTAAATAAAAATCACATGGGAATCCTCTTCAGGCATTCAAATAAAAATTCAATAGTAGAAAAGGGGGACAGAATGCTTGTTCACTCAGGATGCCCATCCTCATATTCTCCTTGTCTTGAGTGTAAATTTATGCAGTAGAGAGCCTTTAGATCAGTGTTTCCCAATCTTGGGAACTTGAAGATGTCTGGACTTCAACTCCCAGAATTCCCCAGCCAGCAAATGCTAGCTGGGGAATTCTGGGAGTTGAAGTCCGGACATCTTCAAATTGCCAAGGTTGAGAAACGCTGCTTTAGATCTTCCCAGGATAAATAAGTAGTCCAAAATCTAGAAATGCTTATACTTTTTTTAAAAG
This sequence comes from Natrix helvetica, assembly GCF_964273705.1. Taxonomy (NCBI): domain Eukaryota; kingdom Metazoa; phylum Chordata; class Lepidosauria; order Squamata; family Natricidae; genus Natrix; species Natrix helvetica. The sequence continues at coordinate 196,161,041 of NC_138552.1, forward strand.
CAATATAGCATTATGTGAATAAGGGAGAATTACATGAAGAGGTTCTTATCTAGTTCTTCTCAATCTCATCTCTCAGCTCGTTCTACTGAAATGGATAAGGCATAATGGCATTATGTAGGAAACTGTCAAGAAAACACAGACTAGGTTGGGAATTCCATTTTAAAAATATGGTGGAGAAGAGAAATCTTTAATGACTATGATAATGATCTATCACTATTGTTGTATGTACACTGAGAGCTTATGCACCAGAAACCTTGTATATCTAATCATACTTGGCCAATAAAGAATCCTCTCCTCTCCTCCACTCCACTCCACTCCACTCTATTCTTATTCTATCCATTTAGCTCTATTTTAATGCATGGTGCATAAGAATAGTCATCATTCTCATAACCAATTTCTAACAGAAACTGATCCCTACAGCAGCATCTATGGGAGATGACTAAGGGGATTGTTTTTATTTTATTTAGTTATTTTTTTTCCCTATCATCATTATTTTTTACAAATAACTCAAAGCAGCAAACGTATCCAATACAACACCTTCCTCCTCCTACAAGTAGTCCTCAACCTACGACCACAATTAAGGCCAAAATTTATGTTGCTAAGCAAGATAGTTGTTAAGTCAATTTTGCCCCATTTAAAGACCTTTCTTGCCAGAATTGTTAAGTGAATCACTGCAGTTGTTAATAGCACAGTTGTTAAGAGAATCTGGCTTCCCCATTGACGTTACTTGTCAGAAGGTCACAAAAGGAAAACACATGACCTCAGGACACTACAACTGTCATAAATACGAATCACTTGCCAAGCATCCAGATTTTGATCATGTAATCATGGGGATGTTACAACAGTCATGTGTGTGAAAAACAGTAGTAAGTCATTTTTGAGAGTGTTGTAACTTTGAACAGTTACTAAATGAGCTGATGTAAATCAAGGACTACCTGCATTTTCTATGTACTAACAACCTTGTGAGGTGGGTTGAACTGAGAGAAAAGGAGTGGCCCAAAATTCAATCAAAAAGATATAAATATGATGCAAGTTCTGCTTCCCACTTCCCTACACATGTGACATTTCAAGTTTGCTTAAAGGGGAGAAATTTTGTGCCACAATACTGTTTTCACTATTCTAACAAAGACTGAACCTAAGGATGTCTCCAGATCAATAAGTAGCTTTTACTAATACGCTATAATTAAGGAAGCGGAAAACCCGTGTGTGTGTGTGTGTGTGTGTGTGTGTGTGTGTGTGTGTGTGAATTATCTAATACTAAATATCCATCCAAGATAGAATGGATCCAAAATATATTATTTTAAAAAGATTCTTTAATTTGCTACAACTAACAATGGATCTACAATATTGAAATAAAGCTGGAAATAGCTGCTCTTTAATTAACATGAAGGTCAAAGACCAAATATCATTGGATACAATTTTTCTTTCCATTATAGCAGTCTAGTTCATTCTGAAGAGTAAAAAAGCATGCAAATTCAATTAGGTTTTGCAACTCATTAAGATATACTTGCTTTATTTCAGGAACATAAAACTCTCTTCCACCGCCCAATACTGAAGGCATTAGCGTTTGGTTATCAGTTTCAGATCTTTGATCAAAGTTTGCTTTTCCATATCCATGGCTCTTAAGATTTACCAAAAATTAATGACGCGGTGTGCAAGGTAGCCACAAATCTTCAATTAGAAATGATTTGAAGCAAAAAAAACCTTCATTCTTTCATATTTTGGGGAGCAAATGAATTATCATATCCAGTTCTTACTTACTTTTTTATACATTGAGTTTGTTAGACAGTTACTACTATTCCAAGATAGACACACAGAGACATGCAATAATTGATAAAGTAAGTTGTGAATTAATGGCACTTATACTTAGTACATCTTGCCATTAATTCACAACTTACTTTATCAATTATTGCATGTCTCTGTCTGTCTATCTTGGAATAGTAGTAACTGTGAGACGAATCTTGGAGTCCTAGTGGACAATCATTTAAATATAAGCCAGCAATATGCAGGAGCTGGCAAAAAAGCCAACACAGTTCTAGGTTGCATAAACAAAGGGATAGAATCAAGATCACGTGAAGTGTTAATACCACTTTATAATGCCTTGGTAAGGACACACTTGAAATACTGCATCCAGTTTTGATAACCATGATGTAAAAAAGATGCTGAGACTCTAAAAAGAGTGCAGAGAAGAGCAATAAAATTGATTAGGGGACTAGAGGCTAAAACATATGAAGAATGGTTGAAGAAATTGAGTATGTCTAGTTTAATGAAAAGAAGGACTAGGATAACATAAGAAGGACTAGGACTATTATTTTAGGGGTTGTCACAAAGAGGAGGGAGTAAAACTATTCTTCAAGCACCTGAGGGTAGGACAAGAAGCAATGGGTGGAAACTAATTAAGGAGAGAAGCAACTTAGAACTAAGGAGAAATTTCCTGACAGTTAGAACAATTAATAAGTGGAATTTGTTTCCAGAAGTTGTGAATGCTCCAACATTGGAAATTTTTAAGAAAAGATTGGATAACCATTTGTCTGAAGTGGTGTAGGATTTCCTGCCTAGGCAGGGAGTTGGACTAGAAGACCTCCATGGTCCCTTCCAACTCTGTTATTCTGAAGGCACAGAGGGAACCCAAATGCTGCAGAAAAACTTCTAAGGTAGAACAGTATGTTGACTATACAGTATATCATTTGACCATGCTAAAATATTTCCCAAGTCTTTGATTTCATCAAAATAATTTTTCTTTATATTAAAGACTGTCTACCCTGATCAGTTATTAAGCATTGAGACTTTATCCTATTATCAAAAGATTTGAATAAGACAATTTCACTTTACTGTTTTACGAAGCTCAGAACATTTTCTTCCTTGCAAGTATTCTTTCCATTTACAAGTTTAAATAAAATTGAAAATAAAAGCACCAAAAATGGGCCAGCACATAGCTATGCAAGAGAAAATGGACATGTAGTAATGAGCAATGAATCTGCATATTTCAATTTCTAAATGTGTAGGAAGCTGGTGTACTCATGTGCTACTGATTCATGGGTTATTCTCCTTCATCAGTGGCTTCAGTTTGAGGAAAGTATCTTCTGAACGTTTGGTTTATTGGATGAGGTGAAACTGTAGAGCTATATTATGGGGGCTACTTCATTTGTTGGGTACTTTCTTCAAGGCTAAATTCAAACAAGTGATATAAAAAAGATATTGAGACTCTAGAAAGTGTACAGAGAGGAGCAACAAAGATGATTAGGGGACTGGAGGCTAAAACATATAAAGAACAGTTGCTGGAACTGGGTATGTCTAGTTTAATGAAAAGAAGCACTGGGGTGATATGATAGCAGTGTTCCAGTATCTCAGGGGTTGCCACAAAGAAGAGGGAGTCAAGCTATTCTCCAAAGCACCTGACGGTAGGACAAGAACCAATGGGTGGAAACTAATCTATTTTCTTCAATATGGTTTCTAGCTAAACATTGTTGCACATATCTACAACAATAGTAGGATCTATTATATTCTCGATTATACAACTACAATGCTTCCATAATACCTACATAATGCCAAGTTCTGAAGTAATCCAACAGACTGGTCTTCAAGAAGAAGAATATATCCAGCAATGGGTGAAGTCCATAACAGACACAATAGGTTATTTTGTTACTTAGAAAATTATTTGTGCCTTAAATACTACCAATTTAATAAAAAAAAAAGTTCCATGAACTGATGTAGCTGGAATTATGTTGTTGTAATACAATTACTATTGTAGAACATCAGTAAATGCTGCCCTAGCAGAAAGACATCATAAGGAAATATAAATTACACAGTGAAAAATCAAACTGGATAGAGTTCTGAAAATCAATATTTATGTCAGAAAAGCATCAGATTCTGTAGAATATTACATTTAAAAATACATAATGATTTTATGATTTCTCCCTTTTTTTCTCTTTGACAGTGTCTAGTTTTTGAAGTTTAATTTGATGTCATTATGTTCTCTGTCTCAGCACCTCTATCATTGACTTATTTACTCAGCACGTTGTCTCTAATTAGATTTCAAGGCCTTTAGGCCAGACTGTCATGCCTATTAGACTGTTTACTAAGTAAAAACTAGAGGATGGTTATCTTCAGAACCTTTTAAGTATTGCTATTTCACAGTTCTATTATCATCTTCAAATATGTATATAAACAAGTTATAATTACACGAAGGTCAAGAACTCAAAGGTTATTTGAACAAGAGAAATTACATGAACATTCTTCATTAGAAGCTTATTTGCCTCTGCAATAAAAACAACTAATCAATTGGCAATGAGATGGTCTTGTTAGAAGTTTTGACTTTTTTTAGCTAACTGGACATATTAGCATTTCTTGAATTCTAAATTAGATTAAAAGACCATTCCATTTTACTAAGAAACATCTTCGATAGGTACCCAGAGCAAAACTGTTTTGATTCATTTTGGAAGAGAAAATTGGACCATCTATTGAAGAAAAATGGTTCAGGAAATCTTATGGTCTGCAGAAATGCAGCACAAGAAAGTTAAGGGAGATAAGAACTTCAGGACCTTAAAGAATACAAAAGAGGGCTTCAGAATATTGACTGAGTGATGGCAAGTGCGATGACAGGCATAGAACAGAAATGTGTTTCAAGTCCCACTTGGGATCTATTAACAGAAAGAGTACAAATTCTTCTCTTCCAAACCTATGGCTTCATTTGAACCAAATTGGTTATCTAGCATCTGTATTCTAGCTGCAGTTTTATCTGATGTGATAGGCAGTTTCTCTTTTTATTAACACAAAGAGAGGGGGTCAGGGCACAGGTCACTCAAAGAGCTTGGGTTTGTGTGTGTGTGTGTGTGTGTGTGTGTGTGTGTGTGTTTTAAGATTTACCTTCCCTAAAGTTTGGTGCTGTGCAGAGGTTCCAAAATCAAATCAGTATTCTCAAAATTTCAGTCAAAACAAATGGTACCACAAAAATAAGCCAGGAGCCAGTCTTTAGGGATAACGCAACAGACAGAACCCCAAAGATAATTAAAATATTTAATGGAAGATTAGTGGAAGATTAGATTTGTCTCCTTACTTGGAACATGACCCTGTATTTGTTCTTCTAAAATCTTTCAGGCATTTCTGATTCCCAGATTCAAAAAACTGACTTAGGTTCCTCTGAACTCTTTTTTAAGTTTATTATTTTCAACTACATTTAAGTTTAGTAAAACAGTAGCAATCTAATTATCTGCAATCTGTGACACTTGTGTTTTCTAACATTGCTAATGACTAAACAAAAACTTGATAATTAGCTATAGTAAGCATGTTCTAAAATGGAAAGAGAGGAGATGCTTAATCAGCTCAAGGAATTTATTTTGATAGGTGGTCTCATAATGTTTTCCCCTCCCAACTAGGCACTTGGTATCAGGCAGGCGACCGTAAGCAAAATGAAATAATTTATCTTCTTAAATGCAGAAGCAACTAGTGGTTAAAGGCTGGGTGTACTACTGGATTTCTTTGAGGGAAGATTCCTTAATATTGGAGAAGCAGAAATTATGTTTGGAATTTGGAGAGCATGTTGTAGTAATTCACATACATCGCTGACAGAGAAGAGAGCTTGTTCATTTTCAAAATGACTACCAAATAGCAAGTGAAAGAACATTCTTACACCAAAAGGCAAGGAAATATATTGGCTACCTCCTGTTAGTTGCCCTCCCAGAAGATTTCTTATTATCTTACTTTTCTTCCAGACCTGTTCGCAAGCATAACATAGTCTCTCATTTTATAGAACTGTTATTCTTCAATTGTTACTGGAGTGTATCCAGTCTAGAAGAATTCTTCTAAGCCAAATTCTAAAATAATACTTACAAATTAAAATTTACTACTAAATTTAATATTCAATGGCTTAGAAAGACATGGAAAATAATTGGAATACCAGAATGTGAAGTCAAATTTTGGCTGGAGTATGTTCCCATTGAAAATCGCCTACTTATAAAAATATTTGTAAATAAAAGAAGGCACCAATGAATCTTTTATACAATAAATTGATGAATTCACTTTATCATTGGAGGTGTCATGCTCAAAATTCAATATGGTTCATTCAAATCTTGTATGTTAATGATTTCCTTTTTAACAAATGTTATTTCAAAAAATTATTCTGATCTGGAAAAAACTATTTTTTTGTAGATGATCAGGCAGATTCTTTTGAATTAAATGCCAACACTTCAGTAGTGAAGAGAAGGATTGTAGAAATGTATAAGACACTTTTTATTAGAGAAAAAAAGAAACAGGATTAGCAGGACATATTCTCTATCAATTATAGAAATGGGGAGGATTATTGTTTATACTTTTTATATATTGGGTTTTTATTTTTTGTAAGCCAACAAGAATCACTGAGAGTGAATAGTTGGCCATAAAAATAATAAATAAAATAAAATAATAAATAAAAATATCCAATAATCTGAATTTTTTTTCTCTTTCCCTGTATTAAAATTATTTAAATTATTGAGGCTTTTAGCTGAAAGATTGTTTGAACAGCTGGACTGCATTTGCTAGTTTAAATGTTTAATGTCCCATTTTCCTTATTATTAACTAATGTGGAATAAATGTAATTTTGTAATAGCTTTGATTAGTATATGGAAGTTGAAAGGTTTTGTGGGCTTCATTTTTTTTTGCACATAAAATTGGAACTGTTATATGAATTTATATCTTTTGATGGCATAGATATCAAGCCTTAAAACTGCCTTGAGGCATGACTTGAGAATTTCATTCCAAATCTGACAGTGGAGCTTCAAAAACAGAAAGTGGACTGCTCTTTTTTTTTTAGGATCTCAACCATGGTCCCCAGTACCAAAGATGATGAGCAAAAGTGATTTTACACATTAGTGCTAATAAGATTCAAACTTAACCAGTGCTGTTTTTATACTACAGTGTGTTACAATAGAAAGAAAAACAGAACAAGAAAGACTCCAAAGGACTCTTCTTCAATCTGCTCCCCTCCTCTCAGATGTCTTATGACTACAATTCTATTCATTCCCAACCAGCATGTCCCACACAGAGACGGAATGAATACAATGAGTAGAAATTTGACCACTCTCTCACTAGACATAATTCATTGTTTGGGTCACTTGCAGGGGAGGGTTGCTGCTGGTTTTACTATCGGTTTGCAACCCACACACAACACACACGTGCTTCCCTCACGCGTGCGCCAGACGGTGCTGCATGCATGTGCGCTGTTCAATGTAAATTGTTCTTTGCACATGTGCAGAACAATTTACAGTGAACTGCGCATGCAGAGTCACTAAAAACCTAAGTGGCGGCGGCCCAGCAAGCAGCAAGGGAATCACTTTGGGGGCGTGGCAGTCCTGGGTTGATGCCGGTTATGTCACCCAGGCCTGAATTCCACTACCGGTGCGACCAAACCGGGCCAAACTGGGAGCAACCCACCTCTCGTCACTTGCCACCAATTGTGACTTTTAAAAATTACTATACATACTAATGAATAAGCCATCCATGTTTATACCAATCTCAAATTTATAATCAAGACACTATGACAAATGCACTTTCTCAAGTTTTTGGTTAAAAGTGGTTTAATATATTCTTTTTTTTTTACTTTAACCCAACACCCACCCAAAAAGTCCTAATAGTTCAGTCCTGCCCTTCCCATGAAAGCCAGCTGGATGACTTTGAGCCAGCTACTCTCCCTCAGCCCAACTCACTGCACAGGGTTGTTGTCATGTAGAAAATAAGGAAAGTGTGTTGGATACATTTACCTCCTCGAATTATTTGTAAAAATAACTAATACCAATAAACAGGTTACACATGCTAGAAAACTGTGGCTCTGCCCTAATCTAGCATGATGTTGTCAACAGTGATCATCAGCAACAACTCTTCATTTATGTAGATAGGAATTGTTCCAGCCCTGTCTGAAGGCCAAAAATGATCTTGGAAAAGCGAAGTAGACGCCATCTTGGAAAGTAATGGATTTTTCAATAATGGAGGTTTGCCAGCCCAGGGAGCCCAACTCCCTGCTTCTACTTAGATTCTTAGTAGATTTGATTTGACTGACTCCGCCAGCTTCAATGTATTTTGCATCAAGAAACTGATATGAAAATCCATAATAAATTTAAACAAACATTAGAAATGCCCGTGTTTTATGTATTCTGACCTAATATGCAAATGATGGGTTTGCAAACCACAGACAATGAAATCAGTTCAATATTTAGGGCTAAGAGCATAAAATCACTGCTAATTTTGTTATACCAGACATCATTTTAAGATATACATACTTCATCAGAATTCTTGGTTCCTGTTTTTTCCCCCTTCTTATATCTTATCTTAACTCTTACAACTAAAGTTCTTATACTTTGTGTTTTCTTCTGCACCTTTACCTTCAGTCCCATTAGTGCCCTAAAACGTAATATTACATCCTCCAAAGAGTGACTGTAAGACCTTTTCCCAGCCTATCATTTCTGACTCTTGTAATTTTATACATCCTTCATTGTGCACTTTTATCCAAGAGATAGCCTTTACATTAACAAGGAACCTGTTCTTTCTAAGTGTTCATTAGGGGAGCTCATCCTCTGACCCTTTGTTGTTCAAAGCATTGCAAGCTGAAAAGGGGAATGCCAAATGTGATAATTACACCTCTTCCGGATTTCAGAATAAATGTAACCCTTAAATACACAACTGCAAGAAAGTGCTTAGAAAAAAAAACACAGCACAATCTGCATGCATTTTACTGAGATCACCACGACACTTAAAAACTTCTAATGTTCCACCTATTACCCCACTGCACTTTACAATCATAGTGTCAAGACCATACTAGATCCCAAAAAGTCTAATAAGGACTGACCATAAATTACATCTTCTATCTCCTCCTTCTTCCCAAGATTATTATTTCAAAGAAGAGAGACTTTAAAAAAATAAGCAGCTTTATTAATGTTGAAATAGCATAATCATAATGAAGAAGACCTAATGAACATGCTTGCACTGTGCATTCGCTCCCAGCGTGCTCTTGACTCCTTCACCCTTGCCTTACCACGGAGCTAAATTCACTAGTCTACCTAACTCAGTTCCTATCATTTTAGAATTACACAGCTGAACCATCTTAAACACAGAAACACACGTTTTTGGAAAGTGGGTTGTTTTAATTAAGTGCTTCACAGACTACAGATAGTCATTGACTTACAACAGTTTGCTTAGTGACCGTACAAAGTTGCAACAGCACTGAAAAAAAGTGGCTTATGACCATTTTTCAGATTTATGACTATTGCAGCATCCCCATAGTCACATGGTTTACATTTGGATGGTTGGACAACTGGTTCATATTTATAACGGTTGCAGTGTCCGGGGGGGCATGTGATCTCCTTTTCCGAATTTCTGACAAGCGAAGTCAATGGAGAATCCAGATTCACCTAGCAACTGTGTGATGAATATAACAACTGCAATGATTCACTTAACAAACGTAGCAAGGAACATCATAAAATGAGGCAAAACACGTTTTACAAATTCCTCACGTAGCAACATAAATTCTGGGCTCAATTGTGGTTTTAAGTCGAGGACTACCTTAAACGTTTTTATTATTATTCTCCCTTTTGCCCATCCACTTCCCATTATATATTTGTCACACAAGTGCTAAATGGTTAAAATTAATAGAAGAACACACTGGTGCTTGTATGAGCAGTCATGTCCCAACCTGTGAAATACACATAAATTATGAATGGTAGAAAACTGGGGCAAACAATTATATTTCTTTTTATTTATTTTCCGTCACATCCGAATAAAAAAAGGTACATCTAAATAGGAAGACTAACTGGATTTCATATAAAATGGTTTGCAACTGAGTTGGAATCCGTGAAGCAATTTTGGGCTTTATTTCTACCTTAACCTAAAAAATCATTAGCACCTTGTGACCAACATCATCTCTCTCTGTATATCCATATAGTATACATGGAATGTGTGTACGGTACTATATACATTCGCTGGCCAAGTCCTAATTTCTCTCCAGTACTTACTGATCATCAGATTGCAGAATTTTTTCCTGTCCACTTTTTTCTAGGGTACCTTAGTGTCACTTCCGATGCACTATCAAAGGCTATTTCAGACTCTTAATGGGGAAAAAAACCAAATCCCAGACATTTTGGATCTAGGAAAAGCATGATTAGGTGGAGCTGATTTTGTCAATGCTGAAGGGGTTCAAGTGGTCCCCCCAGATATTTTTGACTGTACACAAAGTGTCTATCACTATTAGTACTGTCTTTGTATTCTTCTGCCATAATCATTCTATTTCTATTTGCAAGTCTTTATATTCTGTGATTTCCTCCAGTTCTTTCTTTCTTTTTTCCTGCACTCTCCAGATATTGCAACTATCCAGACTTCTTTATCTATATGATCAACAGTCATTATGTCTGGGGTGTTGAGTCAATTCTGGCATTATTAATATTATTATCATTTAATGTAGGCGTAGTTCAATTCCAAACCAGGCAATATACAATAAAACTACAGTTAATAGAAAAATACAACATAAGGAAATTATTTTAAAAACAAGGGAATAAGAAAAAAAGATTTTAAAGTCTCGTGAAGAACAGCCCCCCCCCCCCCACGCACACCAGATATGTCCAGCAGAAGCACAACCATCCTAAAACCAAGCCTAGAAGAATATGTAGAAGAGAAAGAGCAACCTGGAAATGGGAAAGGCAAGGCAGAGGATAAAGCTAATCTTCCATTGCCTCTTCTGAGCATAGCAAAATAAGCACCTACCAATGGGCTCTCTCTCTCTCTCTCTCTCTCTCTCTCTCTCTGTGTGTGTGTGTGTGTGTGTGTGTGTAGAGAAGGGGGGAGTCAGAGAATTGGGGGAGGGGGGTACAAGTAACAGTTTGGTGTAGTGTTTAAGGTACCAAGCTAAAAACCAGGAGACAGTGAGTTCTAGTCCCAACTTAGGCACAAAGCCAGTTGATGACCTCAGGCTGGTAACTCTCTCTCTCAGCCCTAGGAAGAAGGGAAAATCATTTCTAAAAATCTTCCCAAACAGCAGAAAACACAGTGATAGGAATAAAGGAATGGCAATTGCAAATTTCAGCCATTTAGCAAGATTTTTGAGGTCAGGAGAGATATGGTTAAGTGAGCAAGGTGGTGGTAATTGGTAATTCTTCCACTTGTTCCATTGTTGATGAGATATTTAATATTTAACGGTCTTCATTATGCCACTTTTAATAGCTATACTGCCCTAATACCTTTCTAGTCAGGTATAAAAAATATAGCAAGATTATGAAATCTTTATTTTGTAAGCAGAAAACAAGGACAAAGCTATCAGCTTTTTAATGTTTCATTACATTAGTGTTTTTACTGCCTCTGATGGGTGGGAAAGGTGACTTAGCAGCTGATTATATAATCAAGCCTATCTAAAGAGAGAAAGAAACCTGCTTGATTACAGGGGGTCATGACTTATTTCTTCGATCTCCGTTGCATTTTCCACCAGAAGGTGTTCAAAGAGCAACATGCCTTGATTAAAAGCAGAGCCTCTAACTTCTGAAAGCTTGGCTGTCTTTAGGGGCTGCATTTAAATGTACAGTTGCTACCTGTGTGAACACAAAGGTCAGAATTTTCCAATACTGAAATATAAGCCAGAGCTCCAAAGGCTTCTATTATGTATACTTTCAATCAGTCATGTTCAGACAGAACACCAAACTGAAGAGATAAGGCAGCACTGAGCACGAAAGGAACTGAATTACCACTGTAGGACAGGACAAAGATGCCCTCCAGCAACTTAAAGTGTCTTGCAAAGGACAAGAAGATAGAAAAAATTTGATTGTTGCACCATCATTCTCACCCTTATCTTACAAACCCTGGAGCAAGAATTCCATCTCCTTTCTTCTAAGCAAGATGGCCATTGGAAAGACAAAATAAAGAAACAGAGCCAGGAAATTCAAGAGGACTTGAAACTTAGTAAGCATAACAGTGGGGTTTATTTTAAGAATCTTATATAAATAAGCACTAACTTAAAACTAAGAGGGAAAAAAATCTGAAACTAATAATGTTCTAGAGGTGATAACATTTCATCCATTAAGTTGACAACCCATGCCCTATTGGGTCATCCTTTCAGAGGTATTTCCTTATCTAAACAGAGAAACAGAATGACCATGGGTGGATTGCTATTGAGTAACTCAGCTTTTCACCTTCAAACTTAGCAGCATGTCACCCATATATTGTGGAGTAAACATCTTCTTAGAAGTTATTATTCTCATTCAATATATACAGTAGCACATTACTATTAGTTTCTTGTTAGTCATTTGTGGTTGGTCCATCATCTCCAAGAGGAAGATTCAAAGGTGTCATAAGAACAAAGGGATCTGAAATTATTTGCAAACCAATTCATCGTTCTTCTAACATAATGTGTGATGTGGGTTCATTGTTGTTTGGTATAATGTTGGTGATTTTGTTGGAAATTAAATATTCATCCATTTTTCAAATGCTGGTCAGTTGGGACCAATGATAATGGAAACTTCTGGCATGTCTTAAAATTGTTCTTATGCAAAATGAAGGGAGGCAATGAATGCATTTTGTCATCATAGTAGCTTATCCAATAATTCAATAACCTCATGTTAAATCATGATGGAGTGTACCCATTCTCAATTCTATGCTGTGTGGATTGGCCATGAAGTAAACTTGAATAAATTTGGCTTGCCAGTTGGGGACCGGTATTAAATATCTAATGCAATGATGGAGTTAGCTCTTCAATAATCACTGAAGGATTCCATCCATTCCTTGTTGAAAGGGCTTATTTGGCAGCAAAGGATGTCACTTGGAAGAGGCAGTCTGTTGTTCTTCCTGAACTCATGTGCAAAAGTTTATCATTGCTACATAAACTGAGAAGCTCATCAGGAGAAATATTGTGCAAATTGTGCATTTTGCCTCATTCTTTCTCTGTCTTGTTGAACATGGGTATTATCGTGTTAAGGAACTTATGAAATATTTGCCCTAGAACCTAGAAAATGTTAAGTCTATAAATAAAAAAATGTTCATATTTAGCATGAAGAGTAAAAACTGTATTTGCTAATAGATTTAATCTCATTATCTCGTTTCCCTATCATTTCCACATTCACAATTTACAATCTAAAAACGTAAGAGAAGACTCCCTGAATTAAGACAAAAACCTAATCCATTTCATTCAATCTTCTATATTGAGCAATCAACAAAAGATGCTAGAGGAAGTCTCCAACCAGGATAAAAGTAGTATAATGCTTCCAACAACTCATATTTTTTTACAATGGTTTTACAACCATTGCAGCATTCCATGCCACAAAATTCTAATGTTTGGCAACTGGTTCATATTTATGATGGTTGTCTAAGGTTCATGTGATCACCTTTCATGACCTTCTGACTTTACAACCATGTTACTATGTCAGAGTGTGCACAGTGTGACTACTATTTTGAGACAACTCAGGAGCAAAATACAGCGAGGTTTTGTCTTTCAAATAGTGGTTTATCTACAAGGCATGCATATATATATATATATATGTATGTATGTATGTATGTATGTATGTATGCATGCATGCATGTATATATGTATATTTATATGTATGTATGTATGCATGCTTAGGAGTATGTATATGTATATGTATGTGTATACACACACACACACACACACACATGGCAAAGCCAGGAGATCAATCAATCTTCAACTATACCGCGGAAGTGCACACAGAAAGAGAGACCTCCCTCACAGGGCTCTCTTATATAGACAGCCTCTTAAAGTGATAACCCTGCTGACTCATTCTCATTGCATCATCTTGGTTTACAGCCTTACAGCAGCTGATCTGCTATTAAACCATCATTACCTTAACATACTAACTTAAGAACAGCAATGAATCACTTAACAAATATGGCAAGAAAGGTGATAAAATTGGGCAAAACTCACTTAACAACTGTCTCATTTAGCAAAAGAAATTTTGGTCTCAATTGTGCTTTTATAAGCCAAGAACTACCTATATTCCAAAGGCTAGAGAAAATCTTACTAAATATTTCATAAGTTCTTTTGAAATTGATTATGTATATATAGCCAGTGGCATTAGAATATTTGGTTTCATTGTTCATTTTTTGTACTATGTTATTATAATTATTATTTTGTAGCTTACAGACCTAAGGAATAAAGTGTTAACAAATATTTTACCTAAAGAAAACAAATATGAAATTAGGATTTTAGAGGGAAAGGACTCATCATTTTATATCTGCTTAAGCTGAACCACTTTTCAAACAAATATGAAACAAATTGTCCCAATATTGAGAAAGTCTTTAATGCTTTTAACATTTTAGGCATATGTTGTGTCTTTACAGATACAGAACAAATTTTAAGCACTTGATACAGATTCCTTGGCTCCCAAATCTCCACAGCAAGAAATGACCTTTTATCTCTCCCTTTCAGCTTTGTTTAGCCAGTAACTTAATTACACAAGGATCTCTGCTCTCCTGCTATGACAACTATGTTTGCATTACAGGCAGCTGTGAAGAGTAGGAAATGTGAAAGGAAAGTCACACAGAATTGTTTGGAAAGTGCAAATGTTTCCTTCAGAAATAGGTTCAGAGAGAAGTATAGTTGTAATCAGAATCAGAATGCGTATTTTTCTCCCTGCCACATGCTCAGGAGAAAAACCAAAACTTCTAGCTTATAAAATAAACTCACATCTGACTTAGTTGTTCACTGAGAAACAGAATTCAGAGAGAGGGTGGGCAACATTGTGGCTGGTCAGGGACGTGCTGTCAGGGGAGGCAAGGGAGGCAAGGGAGGCAAGGGAGGCCTCACCTCTCTTCATGAAATAATAGTATATAATATACATGTGTGTGTGTGTGTGTGTGTGTGTGTGTGTGTGTGTGTGTGTGTGTGTGTAATAAAAATAATAATAATAATAATAATAATAATAATAATAATAATAATAATAATAATAATAATAATATATACATCCGCCCAGCCGTGCCCGGGAGCTGCAGAGGCAGAAATGTTGTCGGTGCTCCCGGATGACAAAGCCACGAAAGCGACTGGGGAACGATGAGAACCTTCTTGCCTCTGCTGGACTGCAAAGTCCAGCAGAGGCAGGAAGGTTCTCGTCGTTCCCGTCGCTTTCGAGAACTGTGGAGCACGAGCCGGCGGAGCACGCTCAGGAAGGCGGGGAATGGGATCACGTGTGCTGGAGGATGAGGCAGCCTCAGCCTCCAGCACACGTGGTCCCATTCCCCGCCTTCCTGATGACGTCACCAGCCTCACCAACCGTAAACCTCACCGCACGTCACTGTGGCTGGTGATGTATTAGTGTGCAGGTAGTACTCAATTTTTGAACTGCCGAACTGCAGCTAGCAGTCAGCTGAAGTAGCCTGCAGTATTGCACTCTAATCACTGCACCACCTCGGCTCTAAGGCCATCCTAATTTTGAATGGTTGATAAATGTATGGTTGTACGTTGAGGATACACCTGTATCTGAACCTAGAGCATATCAGTTATCTAAAGAAGAAAGAATGTCCACATCTGGGGAAAGAATTAGTTTGAACATCCTGGAGGCAGGGGTGGGATCTTACCGGTTTAAAGACTAGTTCGCCGAGGCGCTTCACATCATAAATATGAAAAATGGCCATAAGTCACTTCTTTCAATGCCATTGTAACTTTGATTGGTCACTAAACAAACTGTTGCAAGTCATGGACTACATGTTTTCTTAGGAGTAAGGCACAACTACAAGAGATGATTTTGTTTACAATTATAGGGAATATTATATTTTCAAATAGTAATATTTTACATTGCAATATATTACTATAAGCGTAAATGATCACATCTTTTCATTATGATTTAAACTGCATAGCCCAGATCAATAAGAGGTAATGGTTCCAGATCGATTTCAAATGTGGAACTATTTTTTTTATTGCATTTGCAATCTCCTTGAAATTGTGAGGGGGAAATAATACACGTCAACAATTCTGCAACTGGATTCTTTATTCAGCAGCTGACTTTTTGGTTGAATTTCTTAACAGTGGCTGGAACAAAGGGCAAGGAGATAATTTCCAGCTAATGCCTAGAGGTATGGCCACTTTCAAGAAAGCAAGCCAAAACTCTGTATCAACATGATAGAGGAAGGGGAGAGGGAAATGGCTAGCTTGAGACATTGAATCAGAGGTAAGGTGAAGCAATAACAACAATAATGTGTTTATTATGCACCATCACCTAGGCACGGTACATCATAAAACAAAACAAAGCTCCAACAGCAGATCACAAATCAATCCAAAAATATTGGGACAGAAGCCAGGAAACAAATACTGGCAACCCAAAAAACCGACAAAACAATAATTAATTTAACAACATCTGACAGAATGGATAACAAAATCTGGCATCAGTGTGCCCATAAACATGACATGAAGCTAATGTTCCTGAGAATACTGGATTCACCAATAGTTCCCTCCTTCTTTTCCCTTCCCCCTTTCCTTTACTGTGAAGCACTATTACTTCTACAAGGATGGCTTCTCCCCACGGAGGATCAAAATTTTAAAGCAGGAGAAGAGGATAAAAAAGGAGAGCGAAGAAAGAGAAATCGTGGTGTTTGGTATGCATGACTGCCTACAACTGTCAAGACTCTGGACCTGCCATTGATGGTTGAGATAGGGACCGCCTGCCCATCAAGCAGAATATGTGGCATGAGAAATGTGTTCATGTATCATTATTTATCATTTCTCTCCTTACTGCTGGTGAAATGATAACATAATTTTTTAAAAAATTATTTATCCTTGTGTTTGTATATGATTTCAGCAACATGGAATCAATTGTCTTTAAGAAAAAGAAAAGGCAGGGAGGAACACCAACCAGTTAAAAGGGACAAATGTGCAATTGTGGAAACATTCCAAAAACTTACATCTACCCAGGGGATTTGAACAGGAACAGACTACCACTATGGATCCAACCTGATATTTCCAATAATTTGACAGTGATTCATTAGCCCAGAGAAAGCTGATTCAGCATATACACTTACTTCCACCTCACATTCTGGAACAACACTGGGCATCATGCAATCACCCAGGAGACAGGGATTGGTTTAAATACATCCCTGCTACATTGTCGAACTTAATGAGGAAGATGCAGTGTAGCATTCAACCATTTATCAATTGGAACCACATAAAAGTGAAAGCCTAATTGCTAGTTATAAAAGTGAAAGAGTGCTTGCTTTTAAGTATAATTAATTAGAGAACTGTAGACAAGAAAATGGATGGCAGTGTTGCAAGCAGGTAGGATTAATTTTATAGTGCAAAGGTTCCTTATTCCATCCTTACATAGGTGCAAGTTGTTTGAAGGGATAAATAAAATAGTCCTGACCTTTATTTCCTCCTTTTGCATGATTAATTATTTAATATCCCATTAATTGAAAAATGAACTTGAATTTCAGAAGCATTCATTTTGTTCAGCATATCAGTCTGTCGAGAAAGCACCGATTGTGCTGTTTATCAAAGGTGAACAGACAAGGTCATCTAGGCTGCACCTTTCCAGTTATTCATTATCTTGTCCACAGTAGTAATTAACAATGAAAACATTTCCATAAATCAGAATCCTAGTAGTATTCACAAACTAAAGAACAATCAGAAGGTCCCTCTTTTTCTTCTTCTTACCCTTCTCCACTATCTTAGAAATACATTTCTAAATACATTCAAAAAAACATTTTTGAAGTCACATATATTGTATATGTACGATAATCCAAATATATGGCTGTTTATTTCTTTATTTTCATTGTTATATCAATAAACTTTCTGGGAATAGTCCCTATCATGCCAGCATAATACTTTGAAGGTGGCTATTAAAGTACTTTAATGGCATTGCAAAATCTCAACCGAAAGTTAAACAGAAGATTTGGACTAGGATGCCTATGCATACATATACAGTAACATCTGTTTGCAACTGCCAAATTAAGCATGCCCTTTCCTAGGAGATTGCTCTATCTATCCAGGTAGAAAAGTCAGAGATACTTTTCAAAACTTGTTAGAACAATTAATCAATGGAACAGCTTGCCTCCTGGAGTTATGGGTTTTCCATTACTAGAGGCTTTCAAAAATAGACTGGCCAACCATTTGAGTGGGATGGTATAAGTTCTCTTGCCTTGAGCACAGGGTTGTCCTAGAAGACCTCCAAAGTTCTGTATAACCCTGAGTCTATGTTCTATTGTTAATGACAACTCAGCCCTGGGAAAGGGAGAAATAGACTCAATTCTGTCTTGTTTTTCATACTAGGTGTAAGCAAGGGGAGAAAGAAACCCTAGCAAGCATTCAAGATTCTATTATTCTACCCTATGTCAATAAAATAGAGTTCCAGGAGTCCTTGCACTGTTTATTCCCTGGCCTGGCCTACCTCAAAGAATTAGAAATAAGAAAACTTAAGTTCGAGGAACGAGCCAGACGTCATGACAACACAACGTGCGGTCTCAATAGTCCGAGACCACCGTTGATTCTTTTACCAGCTGCATAGTCCATATGGACCTAAACCGTCCTGGAGAGATGATGACAGAGAGTCAAATCCTTGCTGGTCTCAGGGACACCGCAAAGTCCCTGATCGACCCAAGGGAAGTTCTTCAAGCCGGCGCTAAACAGATAGCCCCCAGGCTAACAAAGTCGGAGACGGCTCCAGAAAGAAGGCAGTGAAAGTGAGTCCAGCTGATGAGACTTTTTTCTTTGAGAATGATTGCCCAAAGAAATTTTTTTTAAAGATAAATTAGTCCTTTAAGCAAAAGAATAAAGCGGCGAAATTTATCTTTATTGGACTGCCTTAAAAAGTTTTTTTCCCTCTTCTATGTAACAGCGTTTTGTGGATTGAAGTGATTGGAACGCTTCCTGTTTCTCCTCTTAAGTGAATGAATAGATTTTTTCTCCTACTCTGTCCTACCTTTATTTTTTGGTTGATCTAAAACTTTTTTTTACTTTAACAATCCTTCCTCTTACTGTTTATTAAATTTTATTAAAGACACTTAGCAATTTTTGTTCTCCTTAAGTTTGATACGAATAAGAGAAAATTGAATCTGCCATTCGGAAGCCAGAACTTGGTTTTTTTTCTTTTTTTGAAACAAAGTATCCTTTGCTCTATTTTCTCTGATTTTGTTGACATTGTAACTAGAGGGTTTGCAGCTTGTCTGTAGAGACTGGTAACGACTCAAGGACACGGACTGTTTTCTTGCAGGTGTCTTTGTGGGATATTTTGGACAAGGGAAGTGAAAGAAAACAAAAGATAGATCCCTCACTTTTTTGAAAAAATTAAAAGGATCTTATGTTTAAGCAAATTCAAAACAAAAATATTTTTATACATAAAAGAGACATTGAAGGCGAGAGTGGCAGTGGATTTTAAACTTTCGCTTTTCTTCTGAGAAATATGCATTTACAGTGGGGCAAAAAAGTATTTAGTCAACCACCAATTGTGCAAGTTCTCCCACTTAAAAAGATGAGAGAGGCCTGTAATTGGCATCATAGGTAGACCTCAACTGTGAGAGACAAAATGTAAAAAAAAAGACCAAACAATCACATTGGCTGATTTGGAAATAATTTATTTGCAAATTATCGTGGAAAATAAGTATTTGGTCACCTACAAACAAGCAAGATTTCTGGCTCTCACAGACCTGTACCTTCTTCTTTAGGAGGCTCCTCTGTCCTGCACTCATTACCTGTATCAATGGCACCCGTTCGAACTTGTCATCAGTATAAAAGACACCTGTCCACAACCTCAAACAGTCACACTCCAAACTCCACTATGGTGAAGACCAAAGAGCTGTCAAAGGTCCAGAAACAAAATTGTAGACCTGCACCAGGCTGGGAAGACTGAACCTGCAATAGGCAAGCAGCTTGGTGTGAACAAATCAATTGTGGGAGCAATAATTAGAAAATGGAAGACATACAAGACCACTGATAATCTCCCTCGATCTGGGGCTCCACGCAAGATCTCACCCCGTGGGCTCAAAATGATCCCAAGAACGGTGAGCAAAAATCCCAGGATCACACGGGGGGACCTAGTGAATGACCTGCAGAGAGCTGGGACCAACGTAACAAAGGCTACCATCACTAACACACTACGCCGCCAGGGACTCAGATCCTGCAGTGCCAGACGTGTCCCCCTGCTTAAGTCAGTCCATGTCCGGGCCCATCTGAAGTTTGCTAGAGAGCATTTGAATGATCCAGAAGAGGATTGGGAGAATGTCATATGGTCAGATGAAACCAAAATAGAACTGTTTGGTAGAAACACAACTCGTCGTGTTTGGAGGAGAGAGAATGCTGAGTTGCATCCAAAGAACACCATACCTACTGTGAAGCACGGGGGTGGCAACATCATGCTTTGGGGCTGTTTTTCTGCAAAGGGACTAGGACGACTGATCCGTGTACAGGACAGAATGAATGGGGCCATGTATTGTGAGATTTTGAGTGCAAACCTCCTTCCATCAGCAAGGGCATTGAAGATGAAACGTGGCTGGATCTTTTAACATGACAATGATTCCAAACATACTGCCCGGGCAATGAAGGAGTGGCTTCGTAAGAAGGTCCTGGAGTGGCCTAGCCAGTCTCCAGATCTCAACCCCATAGAAAACCTTTGGAGGGAGTTGAAAGTCCGTGTTGCCCAGCGACAGCCCCAAAACATCACTGCTTTAGAGGAGATCTGCATGGAGGAATGGGCCAACATACCAGCAACAGTGTGTGCCAACCTTGTGAAGACTTACAGAAAACGTTTGACCTCTGTCATTGCCAACAAAGGATATATAACGAAATATTGAGATGAACTTTTGATACTGACCAAATACTTATTTTCCACCATAATTTGCAAATAAATTATTTCCAAATCAGCCAATGTGATTGTTTGGTCTTTTTTTTTACATTTTGTCTCTCACAGTTGAGGTCTACCTATGATGCCAATTACAGGCCTCTCTCATCTTTTTAAGTGGGAGAACTTGCACAATTGGTGGTTGACTAAATACTTTTTTGCCCCACTGTATATACAGATGAAGAAACCCTAAGTTACCAGGATTTTTTGGATGGAATTCTAAAGATATTGGAAGGATTTGAGAGGTTTGATAAGAAGTTGGATAGGTTATTGTCTGGCTCAATAAAAGATGAAGGGACTGGAGCCTCAAAAATTAAAGAAGAGAGTGAAGACATAGAAGATAAAGACAAGATAACAGATGAACCTAATAATGGAGCACCTAAGAGTGAAAGTGGAAAGGAGGAAACACGGAAAAGTGAATCTGATTATTATTATTTACTTGATGATCTGGAGCTCTACCCCTCCTGTCAAGACATGGATTTGATGATGGAATTAAGAAGAGAAACAGCTTTTGAAAGACATCTGATAATCAAAGATATGTTAATTTTAATACCAGTTCAAGGGCAACAAGACTATTTTCAAGCAAAAAAGTGCGGAGAGAAGTTTTTAAAAACTTTATAAAGAAGTTTATAAGAGAATTGACACAACAACTGGCTAAAGATATAAGACTGTTTTGTTACTGGAAAGGCACAGGCTGATGAAGATTGATAACTCAAAACTTAGTTAACCTTTGGTGATTAATAAGTAGAATTTCTTAGACACTTTTAGAATTTTTTCTTTAAAATGTTTATTCGTTAATTAATAACTCATTATGAAAATAATAATGAAATAATAATCTCAATTAGTAAAAATAATTTGGATATAAACTGTAAATTGTGACCTGGGGAAAAGATTTATTAATTTCACTAATATATTTTTGTTTTTACTATAAAGATGTAATTTCTTTTGGGCACATAAACTTTATTAACAAACTTTTGTTTAGATTTTATTATAAAGATGTAATTTTTCTTGGGTCGGAGGGGAGGAGATGTGATAAAAATGACACTTTTTTTCTTTTTTTTCTTTAGATAACTATAATAACAATAAGGAAATGTTAATGGACAATGTTTAATGATTTTTATATGTCTTGGAATTGGTAAAAGCAATTAGATATAAGTCTTAAATAGTGAGTTGGAAAAAAAAGGGAATATGCTATAAAAGGGTAATTATTGGAGGTTTATAGGAATAGCTAATGAATGCCAGTAGGTGGTTGTGTATTTAAATACAAATGATTCTAGATAAAAGCATGTTTAAATAATTATAGCTAAACGAGAATGATGGTATATTGATGGTAAAATACATAAAGATTTTCAATTTTAAAATGTAAATTAAAAATATGAAGAATGTATAGTAACACACGAAATTTATTTGTAACCAATCGACATGCTTTCTACAAGATGTAATGAAGAATTTTTTTTGTGTTTTTGTTTAATTAAAACAATAAAAAAATTCTAAAAAAAAAAGAAAAAGAAAACTTAAGTTCGATTGCTGGTGTGTTTGTTAACTAAGGTAAAGGTAAAGGTTCCCCTCGCACATATGTGCTAGTCGTTCCCGACCCTAGGGAATGACTAGCAAATAGTGCTCCTCTCTGTTTCAAAGCCGAAGAGCCAGCGCTGTCTGAAGACGTCTCTGTGGTCATGTGGCTGGCATGATTAAATGCCAAAGGCGCATGGAACACTGTTACCTTGCCACAAAAGGTGGTCCCTATTTTTCTACTTGCACTTTTTCATGCTTACGAACTGCTATGTTGGCAGAAGCTGGGACAAGTAATGGGAGCTCACTCCGTTACACGGCGCTATGGATTTGAACCGCCAAGCTGCCAAACTTTCTGATCGACAAACTCAGCATCTTGGTCACTGAGCCACTTGTTTGTTAACTACTTCTTACTAAAAAGAAATGACTTGAAAGGAAGCTTTTTTATTTTTTATTTTTTACTTTTTAAATATATCAATTTAGGATAACAATGGGTTATGGACCAGTACGGCCTATTAGAAACCTGTTGCACAAGTGGCAGATAAGCGAGCAAAGCTTCATTTGTGCATGAGTGGGACCTAGGCTAGGTTGTGCACAAAACCATCCCCCCTCCCCGGTCCGTGGAAGACAATTATTCTTCTGGAATCAGTCTCTGGTGCAAGAAAGGTTGGGGGCCGTTGTCCTTAGGAATCAATGGCAACACAACTTTGCTTTCACTCTTTGAAAAAGTCTATTTCAAATCAGTTATCAGGAAGCATAGATACAAGCTTTCCAATTTATGCAAAATCTCTGAATTGCTCAGGCAAAAGATTAGAAGACAAAGAGAGCACCTAATCTCTTTAAAACTCCCTTTCAATTAGCTCATATTCCCTAGAAGGTTATCTTAACGTTCTGCATTACATTTTTTAAAAATTCCTTAGTGATTCCCCCCCCCCCCCATGTGCCACACCATTTAGCAAGATCAGGATGGATTTAACATGTTTTGGGTGCTTGGCAGCCTATATGCCGAACACAAGTCAGGAAAAGTGACAGGATTTGTTCTTTGTAGTTACCCTTTTTGGAACAACAAGCTATGATTCTTAAATGCAAGTGAATGTGGTACATTTGAACAAGGCTGAATAACACGTACAGAATGTACACACATGCCAAGGTTTGGCAGTGCTGCCCCAATTCACAGAATCTTCACACTGAAGCTCAGCCCCCAACAGGACGCAAAAGCAAGCAAACGGTGCAGAAACCTCACAAATTTAGGAAATCAACCAAATCAACATTGTACTTAGTACTTCTAAAACACAACAGCTGAGCAAGAAGTACAATCATGCATGCAGAACTTCATATTAGCTCTGCCTATGAAATGAAGCCTAGCACTGTCACGATGTTAAAAGGTTTGCTAGGCCTGAACTGCCTAAACTGACACTCAAGAGTTAAACTAAGAGAGAGAAAGAGAGAGAGAGAGAGAGAGAGAGAGAGAGAGAGAGAGAGAGAGAGAGAGAGAGAGAGAGAGAGAGAGAGAGAGAGAGAGAATAAATAACAGTTACATTTTTTGTTGTTAGCTTCTGAGTGCAACAGCTTTAATTGTTTCATTTTTAACTGCTCTGAAGTTTGACAGCTAATTTTTACTGTATTCTATTTCAAAATTCAAATGTGAATGAATTAAGTTAATTCTCTGCCAAGCATTTTGTTTGATTTTGTTGTGATCCAGCAGGATCCTTTGCAGCTGCTGAGCTACTCAGATAGCGATGAACCCTGAGTCGGCTATGGAGGAGGTGGAGGACCCTGGGCAGGGTTCAGACGCAGAGCAGGTACCAGAGAGGCTGGTTGGCCACCAGGAGGCGCCTGAGGCATGGAGCAGTGGGGAAGATTGGAGGGAGTTTGTCCCTGACGCAAGATTAAGAAGGGCGGAGAAACGAAGGCAACAGCTGTTTCGGAAACAAGATCATGAGATAAGAGGTAATGAAGCTCAGGTGATTGGGGCGTGGCCCCTCCCAAGAGTGTATATAAAACGGGACTTTGGGAGGAAGTTTTGCAGGACTCAACCGCTTGTAACAGTATTGAGGAACTTCTGTCTGGTCTGTCTTGCATTCTGTTCTGTTTGATTTGGGTTGCTGCCAACTATTCTTGCATGTGATTCTTGTCTGGGCTTTCAGCCAACAGAGTGGTAATCTTTGTGATTAAAAAGTGGCAAACAGCCAAGCCTGTGTCGGCGTTCATTACCGGACTGAGGGGGGTCAGAACAGATTTCTATGTTACTTTTCTTTCAGAAACTAAAGGAAAAAATATATAGTATTTTTTTCAAAACTCTTATGACGTAGGTGAGCTTGAGAGACAGGGCCTGTCATGTCTACAAGCAAACTTTTTGGTCCTCATTTCTATGGTTGAGGCTTTTTCGTCCACCATGCTGGCTCTCTAGTGCTATCTAGAAATTCCACTTTCTGGGTCATAGAGTACTTCACTGGACACCCAATACTCCTTTTCCCCTTTTCCCATCCATACCTGGGTCTTGTTCATTACTAGTGCCCATTTTGGTTATGTAAGCAATGACCTTAGTACAAATCTTAGAAACTAAGGAAATTATAGTGCAAAAGTAGAATCTTGATGCTGCCAAGTATGGCTGTGTCTTTTATAAGATAAAGAACAAGTCTGAACTCAACTTGCAGTGTAATTGTTTTAGTCAGTGTGCTGCTAAGTCAAAAGGTCTGAGCTGGTGAGGATTTTTTTTCACTGTAATTCTGTTAAACTGGAGTACAATAAGCATATATTTATAGTAAAGCTATAAATAGTAAAGGGGACGTGGTGGCTCAGTGGCTAAGACAGTGGCAGTTCGAATCCCTAGTGCCACATAGTGGAGTGAGCTCCCGTTACTTGTCCCAGCTTCTGCCAACCTAGCAGTTCAGAAGCACATAAAAAATGCAAGTAGAAAAATAGGAACCACCTTTGGTGGGAAGGTAACAGCGTTCCGTGCGCCTTCGGTCTTTAGTCATGCCAGCCACATGACCACGGAGACGTCTTTGGACAGCACTGACTCTTCATCTTTGAAATGGAGATGAGCACTGCCCCCTAGAGTCAGGAATGACTAGCACATATGTGCTAGGGAAACATTTACCTTTACCTATAATAAAGCTAGATCTAGAAACCTATCCAGTTAAATACATTATTTCTTCTTTCATTTGAGAATGCAGGTAATTCTTATCCCCACCTCACTCATTCTACTATATTGTTCCCTGGGGAACAGTTTTCAAATTTGTGGGCACAAAACATGCATCCAGTCACATCTCACAAACTATTTGTTTCTACCAACAATCTGGACACTTACCAAGAGGCATCTCAGGGGGGAGATAATGAGGCTCTTGAGCACTAACATGTACCCAGTCAAAATCATCATAGGGGTCCTGATGATAATCACAGGGTCCCGGGCCATCTTCAAAGGTGCAACCTCCTGAAAGAAAGAATTAAAATCAATGCATAAGAAAAAAGCAAATTATATAATTAGATGTACATATTTTTTCAAAACACAGCTTTTTGGTCAACTATAGTTTCCTTCAGTGAGCCTCTGAAACAAAAATCATTATTCATCACTTCTTGTCAGCAAACTGGTGCAGTCAGCATCTTTTGATGCGGCTTCTCTCTCATTCACAAATTGTCTCTTCCAGCCAGGGGTGGGCTTCAAAAATTTCATCAGTGAGTTCTTTTCCCGGTTGCTGGATGGGCGTGACTATGGTGGGCGTAGCCTAGTTGGCCTCCTGCATTATGGTGGGGGAGCGTTTTTGCCTTCCCCAGGCTCCGGAGGCTTTCCTGGGAGGGCAAAAACTGCCTCCATCTGGAGGCCAGAAAAGGACCCATTTCTGGCCTTCCGGAACTTCCAGGAGGTCTGTTTTCCCTCCTCCCTGAGCCTCTGAGCGGGCCCTGCACTTACCTCACATCCAAAATGGGCTGTGTGGAGACTCCTGAGAGGGGCGCTGTGGAATTTGGAGGTTCTCCAAACCAGCCATAACGTTAGCTACGGGTTCTCCCCAACGCGGGTGAACCCTTAGCAGCCCACCACTGCTTAAAGCTCTAGTAAATGGCTACTATTATTCAGAAAGACTGTATGAAGTAGTATTGGTATAACAATGCCATAAAGAAGAACTCTGATGAAAAATTGAAGTAGTAATTGCAAATAGTACAAGCAAATTCTGGTCTGAATTTGCTAAGCAGTCTGGTGTCACTCTCCAGCCTTCAGACTGTATTATGATAAAGTCAAGGTTAGTGTTGATTTTAAAAATAATTATGTTGGACATGCCATATTGAGAATACAGGTAGTCCTCAACTTACGACCACAAGTGAGCACAACCTCTTTGTTGCTAAGTGAGACATTGTGTTAAGTGAGTTTTGCCCCATTTTACAACCTTTGTTGTCACAGTCGTTAATTAAATCACTGCAGCTGTCACGGTTGTTAAGTAAATCTGGCTTCCCCGTTGACTTTGCTTGTCAGAAGGTCACAAAAAGGGATCACATGACCCCAGGATACTGCAACCAGCATAAATGAGTCAGTTGTCAAATGGGTGAATTTTGATCAGATGATTATGGGGATGCTGCAATGACCATAAGTGTGAAAAACAGTCATAAGTCACTTTTTACAGTGATACTGAAACTTCAAATGGTCAGTAAATGAACTTTTGTAAGTTGAGGACTACTTGTATGGAATAGTTACAAACCTAGCTTGTGCTCAAAAACGTGTGTGTGTGTGTGTGTGTGTGTGTGTGTTTCAGCATAACGCTGGAATGCCTTGAGCAATTTCAACCAAACTTGGTACACAGATGACTTACTCTCTGGAAAAAAAGCATTGTTGGGGCAAGACACCCCTAACACCCCTCGGTGTGTGTGTGTTCTGTTAAGATACAGCCTGTTGTGCCTTAATAATGGCTTCTACTGTACAGCACAGTGGAGTTGCCATAGCAACAACTTCACATTGCTCCACAAGGTGGCTTTCTCTGATAAGGAGGAAAATCCAACATTGCAAATTACATTTGGTCTGGACATTTTCTCCCTATAAATAAATTACCCCGGCAATACCAGGTTATGACCTAATATATAATAAAATCTCAGGAAGAACTAGTGGCAAAGTGATATAGTTGTCAATGGTTTATGATTGCCAGAATTTACAATTATCACAAAGATTATATATGTATACAAACAAACCCAGAAACAGAGTTTGCCAAGAAAATGTTAATATCAATAAAAAGCTAAATCTGCACCACAAATACTACCAGTATCTTATAGAAGTAGAAGAGGAGTTATAAAAAATTACTGTAGCTTGTACAGTCCATCAACAATAATAGAAATTCTAATTTCCATGCCCATTTTTAAAAAGATCTTTATAACCTGGTAGTGCTGCAAAAATTATTGAATAAGCTACGATAAATCATAAGCTGAGTCAACAGAAGGTGAAATGTATTTTAATAGTTATTTAAAGAAGAGTATGAAATGGAGATGCACGAAGTAAACAGAGAACAAATTAAGGATAACATGCCATCAAAAATACCTCCATCTATCCAATTCTTAGTACAGAATTAAACACGGCATTCAGCAAAACTACAAAGAAATCCAGAATGGAATATACTAATATTGTCATTACTACAGACTTCATTTAATGTTTTTGATAAGTCTCAATCAATAATAAAGGAAGACATTGTGCACATTAATAGAAATATCTTTAATTAGTCCATATTGTCAAGGCGGTATAACTTACAGAGAAATGTAAAACCAGATGAGACTTGGTTTGGAGACAAAAAACCCAAAGCTTCACTCATAGTGATCATTTTCAATCATCCAAAAATCAATAAAGAATGCATGAAGAAAAAACTTGAATAAACTGAACTGAATGAATGAAACGAAAATCTGAATTTGGGATTAATTCTAGTATGCATCAGTCTTCCCCAACCCGGTGTCTTTTAGATGCATTAAGTACAACTTTTAAATCCCTAACTTTCTGGACCAACAGAAAGTTGGATATTTCTACCCAAAGTACTTGGAGAGGACTGATGCAGTTGAAGTTGAAGATAAGAAATTCTATTGGTTTTCTTAACAAACTACTTTCTGACATACTGGAAATAATGTGGATCAGGTACAAGCAATCCAGTGGTGGGATTCAATTTTTTTACTACCAGTTCTGTAGGCATGGCTCGGTGGGTGTGGCTTGGTGGGCGTGGCAGGAGAATACTGTAAAATCTCCATTCCCACCCCACTCCAGGGGAAGGTTACTGAAAAATCCCCATTTCCTCCCAATCAGCTGGGACTCGGGAGGCAGAGAATAGGTGGGGGCAGGGCCAATCAGAGATGGTATTTACCAGTTCTCCTAACTACTCTAAATTTCCGCTACCGGTTCTCCAGAAATGGTCAGAACCTGCTGAATTCTAGCTCTGAAACAATATTGTAAAAGAACGTAGCTTCTAGGAAAATGATTTCAAACATATAAATTTTGCAGCAACTGTTGTGGTCTCAGCCAACATCCTTTATCAGCTGCTGAAAATTCTTATGAAAATGAAAAGAATGGTAAGAAAAGATAATATGTGATAATATCAAAGAAAACAGCTGCCCGTGAACATGTACTCTGATCTTCTATATCCAGTGGCGTTTATAAACTGTAGGCTCAAAACTAGTTTTTTAAACAGATTACAGATCAAAGAGCCAAAGCAGAATGATGTATAATAATTTCATTAGCAAAGTTGGGTTCCTAATTTGTGATATCAAACAAAATGTTAGAAATGCCTTGGTGTATGAAAATTCGGTATGATGACAAATGCTAATTATTTACTAATCCTATTTAAATATTTTTGTAAATGATTGAGGATGGCTATGCCGAGTGGCTCAAATGTATAATATAAAACCTATTTTTGGTGACCTTTACTGTGTATTAAATCACATATACATTCATATAGTATGTATATAGAGGCTGCGATACAAGACAAAGTAGGGTATTTACATCATGAGATTATTCCTGCAATTACAATACCCTTGTGAATTTCTCTTGAAAAAGTGAAGAATATGCAAGGATGTGGGAGGAAATCTAAATAAACCAGTCAACATAGGCAGAGGGCCCAGTAGCCCTGTTCTTTTCTCCAGGACTACTGGTTAATTATTTTTAATAGGGCAATTATTATACCGTAACAATTCAATGTTTCTTTTTGACACTTCAGATTTAAGTTTTCATTTCAAACAAACATATCGAGTCCCCGTCCCCCCCCCAAAGCAAAACAGAGAAAAGTTAATGATACATTTCACAATGTTTTTGACTACAGTAGCTGTTACTTTGGAGACTGGAGGATAGGAACAGTATAACACAAGTACAAAGAGGATTGATAAAGGAAAATCTTTGTAGCTTGAGGTTAAAATGAGGGGTCCTTGGTGCTCTTTGATCTTGGTTGTTTTCTTGCAGAATTTTCATTATCCAAACTAGGTAACATCATCAGGACTTGTAAGGATTAATCCAACAAGTAAGAAAAGAACAGGACATTCCCACCATCACTGACCGGCCACCTAAATATAAACCGAGAGCAAACCCCATTCCTTACTATTTATTGATGAAGTTACCTAGTTTGGGTAGTGAAACGTCTGCAAGAAAACCACCAAGCTCAGAGAGTATCAAGAGCCCCTCACAGAGAGGATCTTCAAAATACTAAAATTGTTGCATTACAACTTCTTACAGCCAGGAATTCAGGATCAAAGCCCAAATTATATCACTACTAATCAGACTTTTATATTTACAGAACTTTTCAATAAAAAGGACAGGAAAAAGGAATATGGATATCCTACAACAGGGGTGTCAAACATTCATCATCATGTTGTCACGTGGTGTATCACAACTTTTTTCCCTTCGCTAAAATGGGGTGGGTGTGGCCAGCACATGACTTATCTGGCCCGCGAGTTTGACACCCCTGTCCTAGATTATTATTATACAAAATGCACACTTATTGAAATGTTTTAAAATATTTTCTTTTGTTTAGCCTTAGAAATTCTTAATAAAACCAGAAATTAAGATATTTTTAAAGTAATAAACACATTGTATTTATTTTCCTTAATTTATTAATCAAATGGTTTTATTTACTACAATATTACTCTGTATATATTGCTGAAGGGTATTATGATCTTTTAAAGACATGTGGCATAATATAGTTAAAGAAGGCGGGGGAAAAAAGCAATCTTCATTCTACGCTCAATTTCCCTTATTCTAATTGTGCGGTTGGTTCATTAAAGGATTTATTTTTGAAAATGCTTTTGTTTGTTTCTTTACGCTTAAATGGAAAGGCAGGCCTGTCAATTTATTTATTAACATGAGGGCAATTACAGAAAATTGTTCTGCACTAAAGCTATGTTTATATACCTATGGTGGCCTGGACTGGCCATTTTTGCAGCAGTAGGTTAATTAGTTATTTGAAACAATGGTAATAGATTGCCAGAGTTATAGTCCAGAAAATCTAAAGGGCACCAGATCCTGTATCATAGTTGGAGAACAAACTCTATTCTAATTAATTCCATAATCTACTAGACTGTTGCAACATGATTAATAATCAATTTGGTATTGATTGTTTGTGGGACTATACAGTTATTGCAATAGATTTTTTTTAAAATTTAGTATCTTTAATTTTTTGCATCGTACCAAAGAAATTATCCCAAGAAACTCACTTTTATTTCAAGCAATTCATTTAAGGAAGATTCAATCTTGAGCTTTCTGACTACTGCTACTTTTGAAATGCACAATCCCTCCTAAATTAAACAGTTGTTTAACATTTTTGAATTATTAGTGTCTTTAAAAATATTTATGTATTGAGTGTTCTAATAATGATTTCAATTGCTTTGGGGATTTTCAGGGAGGTTTTTTATATTGTATGATTAATTCTTGGTAATCCGTAAACAGGTGGATGATTGCTATGAACAATTTTCAGCAATCTTCGCTAATTTACCTCAACTTCCAGTGTTAGGCAAAATCATGGAAAAACACTTGAAAGCTTTTCTGTGGAGAAGGTGAATGTCTTTTTCCTGAAATTAACGGGCCCAAAACTGGCTACCTGCATAGCTAATTCCACTGATGCACTCTATACACTGACTTTCTAGAAAGTACTGAAAAAGGTGGAAGGAAATCTCAAATTTCAATGCTTGTGTTATTACATTAGATTACACCTCAGCGTGAATATGTCAGATTATCTATTCCAGGACTTTTCAAATAGTGCTGAATGGAACCCTAAGGTTTCCTTAGAACTTGACAAAAGGGGGGAAAATCATTAAAATGTAGCCAACTTTCCATCAGTAGAATGTTGCCTCTTGATAAGGAGTTAAATATTTTTATTTTTCAACTAACAACCTGAAAAAGTTTTTAAAAATCCTAATGTGTTGTATGGTAATTCAAGTTGCTTTATGCTTCTGCTTGGTTAAATGAATTTCTCAAGAGATTATCCAAATTATTGAATTACTTTAAGTATTTGTATGTCAGGTAGATTTTATTTCTACAACAGGTAAGGCCTGTAGAAAGTTTAACAAAATAAGAAAAAAATAAATAAAGGAAAATTGGACCCTCTAAAAAAATTCACCACTTTGAAAAAAGGTAGCAAGAACATTGCACAGAAAAATGTTAATAGTGCTACTGTAGGAAAAGGAGTGGCAGAACTTGCAGGTGGAGTTAAAAGTTTGATCAGTCTAGAATCCTTACATAGCCACAAGCAAACTATGTCCAACTCTCTTTGAAACCTGTTGACTTTTATTTAACCCAAAGCAGGCGCTAACCATTAGTTGAGAAGATTCCTGTGCATAGATATGATTACTACTAAATCACTTTAATTGGACCTTCAGAGGTGGATGCCTGGCAATTTTCATGCTCAACTGCTACTCCTTTTAAGAAACTAGATTTTTTTTAACCTACCTACAATTTCAAATGAAGGGCAACACACCTGATGCAATGTGGAAAATATGGAAGAAGCATTTCTTCAGTCAACTGTTTACTATAGAGTTCCAAACAGTGAAAGCAACACTCTGAATTGTATCTAAATGCTGAATGAAGGATACCTTGGAATTAAACTATTGATCAGCCACATTTTTAGAAATTTAGTCATTATGTGTTGTTGACACCAATCATTTCAAAACTGTCTTTGTAGTTAGTCCACATTCAGAATATATTACGTCTTCTTCATCTAATCATATTAACAGAAGGAGCCAGAGCAAAGCTGGTGCAACAATAGAAAGGGGCATTTCTTGCAATGACCATTGTATGCAAATCATTAAACCTGGGTGCAATTTATGAGTCCAGACCTTCAGAAAGTACACTATTCTGTCCACAGAAGGTACCTAACTAAAATTAGAGTTCTATTTACAACCATAACATATGTCTTTATCTGACAATTTGACAGTTAACTTGCTCTCATTATCCTACTCCACATTCCAGAGGCTGTTTGAGAAATTTCATTGACAGCACTTATATCCAAATCCCACAGACCTTCATAGGCAAATCAAAAAGAGTTGTACAGGAAATATCAAGGATCACTGTTGGAAAGTTTATTTGATGCACCTAAACTAGTGAAGAAACAGGTCTTGCAGAAAGAAAGATGAGATTTTTCCATTTTTATTCATTAAAGAAAAGAAGAATATCCTTAAGTACCAATACAATACAATACAATAGTAGAGTTGGAAGAGACCTTGGAGGTCTTCTAGTCCAACCCCCTGCCTAGGCAGGAAACCCTATACCGTTTCAGACAAATAGCTATCCAACATCTTCTTAAAGACTTCCAGTGTTTAAGAATGTGTACAGCTAGTCACTAAATATGCACAATTCCTACATGCTGCCTCAGATTATGGAGCTACACCAATAGAGCTATTGAATTGCTTCTATGAAAAAGAATGCACAAAGAAAAACATACAAGTTCCAATAAACAAAAGACAATAAATATACAAGTTATGAGAAATCTTACCCTGATTTATCATTCATTCATTAAATTCATAAATTGTATTGCCTATACCACAAGTTGGCTTGAAATTCAACATTAAGAAAACTAAGATCATGGCATCTGGCCCTCTCAATTCTTGGCAAATAGATGGGGAAGAAATGGAGGGAGTGTCAGATTTCATTTTCCTGGGCTCCAAGATCACCGCAGATGGGGACTGCAGCCAAGAAATTAAAAGTCGCTTGCTCCTGGGGAGGAAAGCTATGGCAAATCTAGACAGCATACTAAAAAGCAGAGACATCACCCTGCCAACAAAAGTCTGTATAATCAAGGCTATGGTTTTCCCAGTTAATATGTATGGCTGTGAAAGTTGGACCATAAGAAAGGCTGAGCGGCAAAGAATTGAGGACTTTGAACTATGGTGCTGGAGAAGACTCCTGTGAGTCCCTTGGACTGCATGACAATCAAACTGGTCAGTCCTAGAGGAGATCAACCCTGACTGCTCTTCATAAGGCCAGATCCTGAAAGTGAAACTCAAATACTATGGCCACCTAATGAGAAGGAAGGACTCACTGGAGAAGGAGCCTAATGCTGGGAAGGATTGAGGGCAAAAGAAGAAAGAGACAACAGAGAATGAGATGGCTGGATGGAGTCATTGAAGCAGTAGGTGTGAGCTTAAATGGACTCCAGAGGATGGTAGATGACAGGAAGGCCTGGAGGAACTTTGTCCATGGGGTTGTAATGGGTCAGACATGACTTCGCAACTAACAACAACAAATACCACAAAGTTGTTGGGAAGATGGGAGTTAAAGTTTAAGGCCATCTATTATAAATTTCAATTTCATCCAATTGAAGAAGTAAACATAAAAATGAATTAAATCCCAAACAACCTTAAGAAGGACTCAACCCCTCTTTCGTCATTTCTCTTGATAACATATACCAAGGAACACTGATTTTACAAAATATGTTAATATTGAAAATAATGCTGGTCCAGTAGCTGGATCTTACATTCTGAATAGTTGTTGCCAAAACTGATTAAATTTACCTTCTTCATATAAAAGAAACATGTAGCGCTATCAGCTTCATAAAAACCTTACATTTTGTATGTTGTGTGGTAAAACACTGGGAAATTGTTCCAAAGATAGTCTCCATTAAGGCCACCTCCAAGCTTTTCACTTCTTATGAGATTAAGCAGTGATCTTAACACTTTCTGATGCAGCACTTTTTCGATCAATATGATGCATTTATTTCTATCCATCTATCAAGATCTTAATCTGACTTTTGAAATCTTCTTCCCATCATCTTGTTCTCAAGTTTCTCCGGTGGTTTAATAAAATATCCTGTAACACCTATAGACCACTTCATCGGGCCAGAGTAGAATACAACCTGTGAAATGTTGAAGCTTTTAAAATAAGGCACAATTGCATGTAGAAACAGCACCTACAGTTCATGCAATATTCACTAGTCCAGCTTGTCTTGTTTCAGGTGATTTATCTGTTTTGTGGCATTTTTGTAAAACAAGCCCATCAGCATCTCAATCTAGTTAAGATATGAAATTGCATTCAGAATCACCCTAAGTACATAAGGCCCTTTCAACTGAGTTTGGTAAGTTCAATCATCAAGTTGAAGCAAGTTTCCTGATGTTTAAAAAAAAACCTAAAATGATTAAAAAAAACATTTCTCAAAGGAAAGCATCTTGGCCCCATATTTTGCTACTATGCATGAACAGCCAGTGTCATAATTTTCATTGTTTTGATTTTTTTTTTCTGCAGAAGTGTCAGAATGCCATTATTCTTGCCAATAAGGTACTGCCTGAGTCAAAAGCCACATAACTTTTTAGGCCGATTCCTGAATCAGGAATATTTCTTCAATGGTTTTCAATCTATTTCAACAACTGCACTGTTTAGTGTGGTGCACCTAATTCCTAACTGAATGCTGAGAACCTTTATGACAAAAAGTAAAAAATAAAATAAAATAATGTTGCCTTGTCAGCAACTCTCTACAGTCAATGAAATATATTTTTAAAGCATTAGTACTTCTATTATATTCATTTTTAGACTGCATTTATGCTTTCTTTTCTGATGCGATGGATAAGGTGACTGGCTTTTATGCATTTTCATTTGTATTTCCCAGAAGTTTTATTGTCCGGAAATATTCTTCCTACATGTTTACTGAAATATGATTCACTGTGCTGCAATAAAAATATTTGAAAAAACAAAACAAAAATAGTTGTGTTTTCCCATGTCCAATCATTTGTCAGGCTATGCATAGTTGACAAAGATGTCATCAAGATTTAATGGGATTTTAAAATATTTTGCCTTATTGGATTTGTCCTAAACTTCATATTAAGTGCATACAACTTCGCTGTTTAATGACTGTCTGAAGATATAATGGTAATGGAAAAATAACCTGATGATCAGTTTTCATATTTACAATTGTCTGTGTCCACCAGATCACATGTTTGCAATTTGGGTGTTTTACAACTGGGGGTTAATTGCAGCCATCACAGCATCCTGTGGCCATGTAGTCACCGTTTGCTTGCTTTACAGTGGCCTCTGGCAAGCAGAACTAATGGGAGAAGCTGGCAGTAAAATCACCTGTTGTGGTCACACAAAGTCTTGCATAATGTCGTAAGCAAGGTCTCAAAGTCTTAAGGTCTCAAAATCTTTTACAGACTTTTAACTATACAATTTGTTGTGAACACCCTTGGAATGGTGTGGGAGTAGGAATGGATTTCCAGAGAAAATTGCAGATTACAGGAACCAGGAGCACTACTCAGGTGACCCTGAGGACACAGATAAACCTTCAGCCGGCCTCAACAGCTCTCTAAAAGGATGCAGATTACCAGCTGTCTGCAAGGAATATAAATCCTTCCATTCCCCACTATCCTGTCAGAACTGAAGAAGCTTCTTGGATGAGAAGTGAAACATCTTCAAAAGAAAAAACTAGAAAGTAAGTCCAGTTTGCCTCCTGAAAAAGGGACAACCTTTGGGACAACCATGACCTGGATGTCTGAGAATCTCTACATACAGAGTCCTGCTTAAGAACCACAACTGATTTGCTTAACAACCACAGCAAAAGTGAGATTGTTGTGAGTCCATCATGTTTACGTGATGTTTTGCTTAATGATAGTGTTGCTTAGTGATGGAGTTGTTGGCCCTATCTAATTATGGTTGTTAAGACAGAATCACTTGTAGTAGCTATTATATTATGAATATTGAGAAGTTATAAACCATTTAACAACAGACACTCATGTTTTTTTTTTTCATCTGGCTAGCAATATAAATACTCTACAAAATACAAGAAACAATGACATTCCACACTGGTTTAGCTTCAGTTTTTGTTTAGGCATAGAGTAGTGGACACTGTTCTGGATTGGCAAGTCCCTTGATTGGAGCACTTCAGTGCTTCTTGAAAGCAAAAGACTGTATATTAACACTTAACTCCTCTAAAACTACTTAACCCCACCATACCTCTTGATGCCTCGTGGCTAGCACTTTCTCTTACATGTGCACTCTCACCTAGCCTCCCTCTAATGAGAAAATTTGAAGTCTTGTGACCTTCATGTTGGGTAGAACAACTAGCAGCTTCCCCCTAGACTACAAAGCTTTGCAAGAGAATCAGTACTGTGCACTTGTTTTGTTGCTGTTTTCTAAGGCAGAGATGCTGTGATATAATCCAAAGATTATTCTTAATAACAATATCTCCATCACGTAGCTCTGTCTTGAATTTACTAAGGAACCTACTGCTTCCTAATTCAAAATGTAGCTGCCACTAGGAATTCCTCAAGGTTCTTTACAGTAGATTCATCTTCTGTGGTAACTTAGATCAGGGGTCTCCAACCTTGGCAACTTTTAAGACTTGTGGACTTCAACTCCCAGGATTCCACAGCCGGCAAAACTGGGTGAGGAACTTGGGAGTTGAAATCCACAAGTCTTAAAGTTGCTAAGGTTGGAGACCCCTGACTTAGACAAGATTAGTCTTTGTTGCAATTCCTTGAAATACAGGGATACACCAGTGGTTAAGAAGTACAAGATACCTGAAGGTATGTTGCAGTCTTCTTCCTGGGCATTCAATATGATATAAAATAAAACTATACATAATGCTACTGTAGAAAAATAATAAAAAAATGATTCTTAAGGGTTCAATTAGATAGCTCTCTGATCACAAGGTAATTTTGAAAGGCTCCTCGGTGTGCATCTCTCCAAATGTCTAGATTCAAATGACGACAGGATTAGACCACAGTGAGTCAATTCTAACTCAGGAAATTTGACAATGAGTATCTGAAGCTGATATTTTGAGCTATCAGGAAAAATGTTGTTCTACCTACTGCCACTACATGATATAAACAGGCTACTAGCCTCTGTTAAGTCCCAAAAGTCTCCATAGACCTCTTTTTAGGATGCTACTTTCCATAAAGTTTGGAAATGTCCCTCTGTAGCCTACATTTAAAACAACATAGACAAGCATCCCTCCCCAGCAGCCTCTAACGATTAGCTGAGAAGGGTAAAAAAAAAGTGTCATTCCAATTTTGGAAATAACGTCTCTTGGCCTCAGGGTTAGAGCTATCAAGAAGCTGCTGAGATACAGAATACTAAAATGTAAAATGTCAGCTAAAAATGCAATGAGTAAAAAGCTAAGGGATCTGCTCAGACAACCTCATATACTTACCTCTGCCTTGGGACAGTTAGAGCTTTTTTGTCATTTGTTTTTAGTTGAAAGGGAAATCGGATTTTTTTTAAAAAAATATATTTGTACAGCTATGAGATGAGAGTTACTTAAAGGTTAGATAAAAGTGAGTTGGGATAGCTCATAGAATACCATGGAAATAAGCCCCTTTTGCCTTCTGAAATAAACAGCTATTATGAGAACTGTTTTATTGCCAAGTGCCAGGAGAAAACTAGGCAAATGTAGTCTGTTAAATATATAAACATATGTGGAAAGCTAGCAGAACTAGGGAAATGTGTATATGGGTGAATGAAGTCTGCATTTTTTAAAATAATGATGCCTACTTATTTAGTTTTTTTAAATGGCTGCCTGCTGCTTCTCTCCTTCACAAACACACATGCCTATATGAACATGTTAAAAAGCATGCCTATTTCAAAAGCACATTAAATCCACTGTTGCATATGATGTCATGAAAAGTCAAGTGCATAATGAAAACCTTCAAAGATGAAGTCTTGAAGTTAACCTCTTTATATCAATAGCACTTAAACTTATGTACCACTTTACAGTGCTTCAAAGCCCTCTAAGCAGTTGACAGAGTCAGCATATTGCATCCAACAATTTGGGTTCTCTGAGTCAACCTTGAGCCTGGTGAGATTCAAACTGCCCAATTGCAGGTAGCCTGCACTACTGCACTCTAACCACTGCGCCACCGTGGCTCATGTCGTTGATATAAAGACCTCAGGTTACTTGAGGAACCATCTCACCCCACTGGAACCAGACTGCCCCACCAGTGCCAGCAGAAGAGGCTTGCTGCAGGCTCCTTGCTCAAGGAATTTTAACTGGTAGGGTCTAGGACAGCGATGGCGAACCTTTTTTGGCTCGTGTGCCACAAGTGGGGGGAGCGCAGGGAGGTCGTGTGCGGGCGTGCCGCACCCATAATGCAATGCGTGATCCCCCATTTTTTGTATGCTTTTTTCGCCCTCCCCAAGCTCCAGAAGCTTTATAGGAGCCTGGGGAGGGCGAAAACAGCCTCCCCGCCTCCCCCCCTGGAAGCCCTCCGAAGGCTTCAGGGACCTTCAGAACACTTTCCTGAAGCCTCCAGAGCAGTCAAAATGAACCTCCGAGCAAACCGGAAGTCTGTTCCTGAACTTCCGGTTTGCCCATGGGGCTGGTTTTTTGCGCTCCGGAGGCTTCAGGGAAGCTCATGAAGCCTCCGGAGGGTGGGGGAGCCTCTTTTCGCCCTCCCTATGCTCCTATAAAGCCTCTGGAGCCTGGGAAGGGTGAAATATGGCTTTAAAAAAGGGTGAACTCAGCTGGCAAGCACGTGCATGCGCGCTGGCCAGCTGATAGGGCAGCGCCTCGCGTGCCCTGACAAATGGCTCCACGTGCCACCTGTGGCACGCGTGCCATAGGTTCGTCATCACTGGTCTAGGAGAAGAACCTTTTCTGTCATGGCTCCTGTCCTCATACCACTGGAAGTGAGATCCGCACTGACCCTCCTGACTTTCCATAAGGGCGTTAAAGGCCTGGCTTTACCAACTGGCTTGGGGCCCCATGGGAGAGTATCATGCTGGAGGTGGTTGATGGGTTAAGGGAAAGTCCCACCTCCCTCCCCATGAATACTGCTGCCTCACTCCCCAACTTTTAACTTTTGATTGAAACTTTATTTTATTGTTTTTAGAATATTTATGCAGGCTTTAGGCAGGCTTTCCATTTGTTCATTATTATACTCTCCTGATAAAATTAGAGAAGTTTGGATAATTTAATACCAGATAACACTTTTCCCAATCAGAGGAATATTTCACAGCAGTGCATGAAAAGAAAAGAAACAGTGACAAAAATAGAATTTAGCTCTATAATCAGTTGTCAAATTCCATTTTTCAATATTAATACTAGTTGTCAATTTGCTAATTAGCATCTATGTAAGATGGCATTTGCTCCACTCTGAAATTTATCCAGTCATAGCCATAGAGTATTTCAATGCAAAGCACTACTTTCCTCTGTACATTTCTTTCTTTCTAACATATGCAAAAACAAGCTAAAAAGCCACACTGTCTCATTTAGTTAACTGTTCTTAAGCCAATTTAGACCTTTTTATCAATCCAATGCAAACCAAGTTCTCTGAGTTTATAAAATTATGCATGAACATCTTACATACACAATTTGGTTCACACAGGCAGGTTAGGCATAATTTAACCAATTAACAATGGTTATTTGTATTTTAAAATAATTTGGCATTGATAATCCATTGAGAAAACGACTGTACTTATGTGATAAGTATTTATCTAAGGCAGTTGTAGAAAAAAAGTGGCA
Organism: Natrix helvetica; assembly: GCF_964273705.1. NCBI lineage: Eukaryota > Metazoa > Chordata > Lepidosauria > Squamata > Natricidae > Natrix > Natrix helvetica. The sequence continues at coordinate 196,201,215 of NC_138552.1, forward strand.
TATGAATTAAACAGACCCTTCTCTCACAGTTCACTTTCTTAGGATCACTTTTTACGGTCTAAACATGATAAGATGCATAATATTGCAAATATGCTTCAGAAACTAGATGGATCCAGTCTTCTATTATGCACAAGAAACACCTGTGATCATGATGTGGATTGCAGAATGATGGCCCATGTCTACTAATTCTGCCTTCACAACATGTGGAATTCAGACAACTATAAATGTAACACAGAATATAGTACTGTCAATCTTTTTGACCACAAATAGCGTGTTTTTTTTTGTCCTTTGTGAAGTGAGAAAACCAGAAAACATTTAAGTAAAATCTAGTTTTGTTTTGAACTATGATGTTGTAGCTGAGTTCAATACAGGATATTTCCTAGTTCTGAAGCAAAACAACTATGTTACTAAAAGGATTTCTGGTGGCTATGATAATGATCAACTACAATAATTGTTTTGTTGTTGTTTTCTTGGCAAGTTTTTTTAAAAGTGGTTTGCCACTTCCTTTTTCCTAGGGCTGAGGGAAAGTAAATACCCAAAGGTGTCATCCAGCTGGCTTTGTGCAGGACTAGAACTCCTGGTTTCCCAATTTTTAACCTGATGCCCTAATCACTACACCTAATTATCTCTCCTAATAATCACACCTTGGGATATAATTTAATTTTAATAAATAATATATCTTTCCAGGGGTGGGTTCCAGCTGCTGCTACTGCCGGTTTCTTCAGAGACATGCTATGCATACATGCGCAGTACTAAAAAAAAATGCTTCTGCGGATGCGCAGAAGCAAAAAACAAGATGGCGGCACCTATGGCGCTGCTGAGAGAACCAGTTTGGGAATCAGTTTGGGAACGTGGCAGGCCGAGTTACTAGCTACTCAGCTGAATCGGGCCGAACCGGTAGGCACCCATCTCTGTATCATCCATTATATTTAAAAAAATCAATTGGGAGACATCAAAATACTTTTAATACAATGAATAGTATAGTAAAATGAAATAGTAATGTATCTCAGCAAACATTCAAGATTCAGTATTTCAGTAATAGCAAAAACACTTCGACTTACACACCACTTTACAGTGCTTTACAGCACTCTCTAAGCCAGGGGTGTCCAAACTTGGGAACTTTAAGACTTGTGGACTTCAACTCCCAGAATTCACCAGCCAGAGTCAGCATATTTCAATAATCCTTCTCACTTTGCCCTGGCTCACAAGCCACTAGGTCTATAAGCACAGGTAGTCCTCAACTTACAACTGCATCTAGGACCGGATTTATCATCAGAAGTTGTTGTGTTCCTAAGTCTAGGGTCATTAAGCAAACACTGCAGTCCCAAGAATTTATTCTTCTGAATAAGGGTTTTCTGCCAGAAATAGGCGAAAAAAATTATCACCAATCATAGTCATGTGACTATAGGGAACCATGACATGTTGTAAAGGCAAATCAGCTGCCAAGCACTCAAAATGTAGCCATTAGACCACAGTGCGTGTGGTGGTGTGGATATGACATTTTATGATGGCCAGAGGTGCTTTATTGGCCGCAAAGCACACATTGGGCCTGTTTGCAATTTAGAACAGTTGTTAAGAAAACAGTTATATGTTGAGAATTCCCTGCAGTTTGGTTTGAGTTTAGCATCTTGTACATATCCAGTTATGCTGGCTTGGAATGCCAATATATCCTCAGTATACAATCTTGTATACTTGTCTTCCCAGTTTTAATTTTTTTATCCATGAAGTTGATCAGCTTAGCTGTGATGGGGGAGGGAGGGGAAATCTGAGTAACAGAACACACAAAAATACAACTTAAGCAGAAAGACACATATTCATATGGATCAATACTTGAAACGTGACAAAGAAATCAAACTAACCCAGGCCCATACAACATACCGTTTTTCTGTACAGAATATTAAGCATCCTGGATGCAATTACTCCTCTGACAGGCTTGTAAAAATATCCTGCCCATATAAGTTAATAGTTCATAATTCATATTAATAGCTCTGTGCAAACAATAGACATGTATGTTGCTTAGCAATGCTTAAGAGCCTTCTATCTTAAATCACTGAGCTTGTGAGTGAAAAACGAATGGGGCTGTTTTATAGCCAAATTTGCACTTTCAAGTTTGAAAGTAGAACATTTACTAAAGACATTAGAAGTAAATGAAGGTTTTAATCTTACAGGGCTGTCACTTTCAGTCTGTATAAAGAACCCAAGAAACTATTCAGCGAAGCCGATTTCTGATGTGGAACAAAGCATTTAATCTTTTTAAATGCACAGATGATTCCTACTGGCCAAGAGAAACTGTTTTCCTGGAAGTTTAAAATGGCTGTAATCAAACAATAACTTGGTTATTATGAGATTCTTATTCTGAAGGCAGCCATGTACATCGCTGCCATATGAATAGTGAGCTCATACTACTGTGCACAGATCTTGCCCATAAGTTCTTCACTGGTGCACTGTTTTAAAATGTGACAATTGTAATGGTAGAAGTGCATGGAATCATAAGAATTAATGTGTCTCATGAAAATTCATGAGGCAAGTTTAACTTGGAGAAAACTCAGAAATAGTTCTCTGTTGTGTTTATGGAAATTTTCACTTATCCAGATCAGTTATCTCAAAGGTGCTTTTTCAAGAGGCAACTGGACTTTCTGGTTTATTTTTGAAGACATTTCGCTTCCCGTTGTCTCTTGAAAAATAACCTTTGGGAGTTCTCTGTTGTGAATATTAGAATAGTCACCACTAAATGGAACATGTGTATGGAATGGAAATTGATCATGGGCCAGGAAGCCAGGAATAAATTTGGGCCTTCTTCAGAGTATCTGGAACAAAATGATTTTTCTAGTTATCTATACCATTCTGCAAATATACAGGAATTTGTGTCCTGCATTTGAAGAAAGTAACAAAGTCGAACCTGAATGAATTTCTTATTAATGGTTTAGTATGAAGATTGGAAACATTTGGGGGCTATTGGATACATTTGTAGTGTTGAAGGTAAAGGATTTATTTATTTGATCGCCACTACCTGTTGTTATGTTTAACATAAAACATTGTTTGTTTGTTTGACTTTTTATAGCTGCCCATCTCAAAAGAATTGTAGGAACCATAATCAAATAATGGTCCAAACGGCAAGACATACTTTTTTACACAAATGTTACACAAAATGGGAATGGCCAATACAATATTTACAGGATGGTGAATTGCCTGTAGCTTTCCAACTCCAACCATCAAGACACCAATATACAGATGCCCGTTTTAACCAGTTAATCAAACTTCAAAACAAACATTGGGCTACAGTTTACTACAAGTCTTTTACTAAGAGACTCTTGAGTCCAGAGACATTTTGTACATAAAGATAATACAGGTATTTACAACCTGTAAGAATGCCAACAGCTATTTATTTATTTACATTATTTTAACCTATATGAATACCACAAGAATGTCTAGAAAAAAGTATTAAAAAACACACCTTACTTATGAAAAACCTTCATGATTATTAAGATTTTTTAAAAAGCAAATTGATAGTTCTTTCAAAAGATGAATCCAAACAGAAGATTAACAATAATTTGCTGCATGCACCTAGACTGCAATCACATGACATAATAGGGCAAGTATGATGGCCGCAACTATGAGGACTCATTGTAAGTAACTTTGAACAGTCATTGAATGAGAAGACGTTAAACAAGGATTACCTGTACAATACTTAACACAAATGTTTATGGTGGCAAAGCAAAGTGGCTCCTGTATAGTATGGCTGCCTTCATACTATACATGCAAAATGCTTCTCTCTTATAGATATTCATCATTATCGTCACAGTAATTATAACACCAAACATTCAAAGAACATCAGCTAAATAAGTCAAACATGGGAGATTATACAGTGTGACCTGTATAACAAATGCCTTAACAATGTTATTTTGTTATATTGGTTTAATTTATAGATGGATAATCAACGCAACAATAATGATCTACACAATATCCAAAGAAAACAAGAGAGCAAAGTAGCTATAAAAACTTCTGAAACTTCCAAATATTATATTCTTCATCTTTTTATTTTATATTTATTCATAGCCACCTAATTCAACCAAGTGACTCTGAGCTGTTTTAGAGTTTATTCATACTGCTATATCTGTGATAAATCCTTTAAGAAAATTCTGAAATATGCTACATAATCCAAGAATTCTTTATCCATGCATATAAATTCACAAAGAACCACATCCATCTTGTTTTTCCTGCCACACACAGTAGCTAGAAGAGTTCCAATAATATTTAATACAGTTTGATCTTGCAATCTAAATATTTACAACAAGAGTGCTTCTGTGTAAATCATCACCACTAAAAACAGATCTATATTTTCTTCTTCAGTACATATACATGGAAGGAAGGATCAGATTAGAACTTTGCCACAATATGCAGAGCATCTTGTGCCATCATAGAGCAGGAATCTAGAATACAATAAGATTTTGTTGTGTTTCTTGGAACACTTGATTGCACAATTTCTATTTTGATGCAGAAATAAAGAACTCTAATGCAGATCCAAAAACAACTTAGCACAGTCAAGGAAAACCATACATGTTTCTTATCATAATTCCAACTCAGGGGTGTCAAACTGGATTCCTTTGAGGGCTGCATCAGCATTGTAGTTCTCCACAGGCCAAAGGGTGGGAGAGAGAAAGATGGGACAGACGCCCCCTGCAGCACTTTGCTGGCTAAAACGGGGAACCGGGTGGGGAGGGGCTGTGCAGCTGCCAGAGGCACTGCGGGCCAACCCTTTGCTACTTCCAGGCCAGATTTAAGAACCCCGTTGGCTGGATCTAGCCTGTGGGCATTGAGTTTGACACCCATGCTCCAACTACTGGGATTCCTAGCCTTCTGCAAAAGCATTTGGTTGACAACTAGCTATAAAATTGTCATCTATTCCTGTCTTCAAAAGTAATTAGTTTAGTTCAACAAGCCATGGTCTAACTCAACTGTATATGTGATGGTGATTAAAAGTGTCTTATAATCTGCAAATACTAATGTCATGGATATATTTACAAGCCTGTTCAATTCCACAAAGCTATACGTTTTTGGACAACATTGCTAACCTTTATAGAAATGTAGAAAATTTTTTTTCAAATAAGGCTAAATACTATATTTTTTGAGTATAAGACGCACCAAGGTTTTGAAGAGGCTTTTTTTTTAAAGTAAGTAGGTAGATAGAGGGATAGAAAGGGAGAGAAAGAAAGAAAAATACAGTAGGTAGGGAGGGAGAGAGAGAGAGAGGGAGAGTAGGTGGGTAGGTAGGTAGGTAGGTAGGTAGGTAGGTAGGTAGGTAGGTAGATAAAGGGGGAGAGAGAGGGAGAGAAATAGAGAGAGAGAGAGAAATACAGTAGGTAGATAGGGGGAGAGAGGTAGGTAAGTAGGTAGAGGGATAGAGAGAGAGAAATAGAAAGAGATAGAGAGAGAAATATAATAGGTAGGTAGATGTTTCCAGGTGCATGAGAAGGAAATCGCTGACAATCTGCAGCACCTAAGACTTTGTTTCTGCTGGCACAGCACTTGATCAATCTAATTCTTATCAATCAGTTAAAGAGCTTTCCAAAAGGAAAAAAAAGTTTTTGCACTCTGCAAACCTCACCACAACGGCCCGTTTTTTGTCAAAAAATTCCATCCATAGCCTTATGGAGGCTTATAGAGCGCTGCTGGGGGTGGGGCAAAAAATGGCCGGGTTTTGCTCATTTCTGCCCTCCCCAGCCCCCAGGACCTCTCCGAAGGGTATGCATGGCCATTTTGGTGAAGAGGCAGGGCTTCAGGAGGCAAAAAATGCTGCATTCAGTGTGTAAGATGCACCCAGATTTTCAGCTTCTTTTTTGAGGAAAAAATGTGTGTCTTATACTCCGAAAAATATGGTAGTCATTTTGATGAGGATGACAATACTAGATTTTATTGAGATATTCTGCGAAGTATTATTGCCTTAATTTCAAAAAAGAATCCAGTTACACTGAGATTTAGCCATCTATATCACCAATCTAATCACCAATCTTTTGGAATGCACCCCAGCAGGAATTTTCAGTAGTCAAAACACAGATAGCAAAAGGGGGGAAAGAAGTAAATGATATTGAAGTCAACTTTCTGTATATGGTGCTGACTTCATATGTTATCAAATAAAAAGCAGACACAGTCTGGATCACTTAGGGGTCATACTACTTCTTTTATTCTAAGACACAGATATAGAATAAGATAGGACAGCTCCCTATTCTTATAACTGTCTAGTTCCCTACTGTATGTATATAGCACATGTTTCAATCTCTCACAATAAGTGAATATATTACTCTATTCTCTAATCTCTTACTTTTGTTTTTCTACAGCAGCAATATAGTACATAAGCAAACAATTGGTATCCCAATTTAGGGCTAACTGAAAGAATAACCACAAATGCATACACAAAATGAATAATTTGTTTTACAATGTTTTCATATATTTTTTTTAATGTTAAGAGCCATCAATCTTTTTTATAAATTGCTTACGTTGAAACAAAGTTAAGAACAGCAGGAAAAATGGTAGATTAAAGCTTTGGGATCAATTTGGCCATTGATGTATGCTTATGGAAGCTTATGGAAGGTCTAGCAGACGTTGCCACATACCAAATTATATTGAACCTCAAAGAGCTTCTCCTGTATTGTCCCGAAGGATCTTGTGAGCTGTACATTTTGAATATGTTTAAGTTAGAAAAGATTCAGGGAGTTTACTCAGGAACATATTTCTTCATTCCATCACACATAATCTACTTAAGCAATGAAAAATATAGCACTGCCATTGGATTTCTACTAAGTTTGTCTCTTAAAATTAAGTGTGACTGTATTCGTACACTGTAAGGATGCATAATTAATGCAAGTCTTACTGATCAGAATTATAAATCAACTACTACAGAAAACATGGAAGTTAGTTGTTTATTCTGAAACTGCTGAAGCTAACACATTTGGGGAAAATAAATTAGAGCTGGAGAAGTGCAGGATGCAACCCCTTAATTCAATCATTGACAAATTCATTTATAAGGCACCAAATTTAGTAATTAGGAAAAGAGGCCCATTATTGCAACAACCATTAGATAACAATCAGTAACCTTAATTATAAAATTGATGGAAAAATGTAGAAAGTGCAAAATAAAAAAATAATGAAAGGTACAAATTAATTGGGATTTAAAAAAACATTATTATTATTTATTTTTTAAAGAAGCCTACATGCAATAATGTCACATGCGAGAATCTTGAGAAAGCATAACCCCAGTATGAATATACTTAAAACCAAAACAATCTGCTGTTAATATTCATATTTTATCAAGATTTAAGACTCTTATACATTTCTTCAATTAGTAGGAGACTTGTAATTACTGGAATAGCATATATTGTGCAACAGAATGAAATTTGTCCTGTAAGTTTCCATTCCTTAAGGCAGAGAACCAGTATCTCACAAAACATCTGTTGTCCTCTGATGATTTAAACCTCTGACTTCTTTTAACATGGCAGTTATATTATTTATTAAGTCCTTGCCCTACAAACAGTAAAGCAATGTCATTAAATCAGTTTAATTAGCAAACATAAAAGTATATGACCTGCAACGTACATAGCTTTGTCTCTTCCTTAGTTTATCTCATATTGACATCAATCACATATTGCACAGAGGCTCAAATGCAATTTTTTAATTTCATGTTTAAAAACCAAGAATAACATTTTATTTTTTTAAAAATGGGATCATGTGTGGGGCGCATTGCACGGGAAAGTCGCGCGTGAATGCATAGGTGGGTAGGGCGCATTCCATTGTGAGTCTGGGGATGCATGCACAATAGCACTCACACACATTTTGGCACGCCTTTACAAAACGTTTAGCCATCACTACTCTAGGGGGTTCTTCAAGCTAGGGACCTAGATTTGGTGGGTATCAGAAGACAAGCCTTCTCTGCTGTGGTGTTCACCTTATGGAACATTTATCTCCCTCGAAATTAGAACAACTCTATCCCTTTTGATATTCCAGAAGGCCCTCAAAACTTGATTAGGTTATTAGGCCTGGGGCTTCCAGGAAACCAGAGACAAGCTTAGAAGGCTGGCTATTTTTAGCCCTAGTCAACTAGGGTTAGTATTTCTGTTCTTAAGCTATTTACTGATTATGTGATTTTATATTTTATATTTTATATTTTAGATAGATAGATAGATAGATAGATAGATAGATAGATAGATAGATAGATAGATAGATAGATAGATAGTTTTTATATGTGGTTTTACCCATTTGTTGTGTGCTGCCCAGTGTTGCCTTCAATGTGATGACAAGTTATATACATTGGATGGATGGATGGATGGATGGATGGATGGATGGATGGATGGATGATAGACAGACAGACAGACAGACAGACAGACAGACATATCCACTAAACAGTTCCTGCCATCAATACTTTTATAACAATTTTTAAATACATCAGATAAATATTAAGATATATGTCATTGTTCCTTTTTTATAATGTGTGTGTGTGTGTGTATCTATCTTTCTGCCTTTCTTTCTTTCTTGCTTTCAACTGGTTATATCAGCTGATTAAAAATCCTATAATGAAACATAAATCATTCACATTATCTGAAAGAGAAAAGAATGGAATATTTCCATATATTGTTAATTAATAGGTGGGATGGGAATCTTAACAGTTGAAACCTCCACCATTCACCCATATTCTTCTAATTTACCAATGTTCTTCCCATCATAATTTAAGGTATCAGATATTATCTTTCATAATTTAACATGCTACTAAATTTAATATATTTTTCTTGTCACTAATCATGAGTCAAATAGAGTCAAAAATAAATGGGACATGAGGATTACACCAGTGTCTCGTAAAATTAGAGAAAAGACATTATCTATGTTTATTGATGAGTGGACACCTGTTATGGACTATTTGAGCAAAAATGAAAAAAAATGAACTTGTAAGATGGTTTTGATGGATAGGATAGATTATACAAAGAATAATATGATGTAACTTTAGAAAATGGGGTTAAAATATATGTACTTACAACTGCTGTGAAGACTATCCGAAGTCATTTTGTAATTTTTTTCTTTTTTTTTCTTTAACGCTTTAACATGGTTTGCTTTTTTTATTTATTTCTCCTTCTTTTTCTTACTTTCTACTAGTTTGTGTTATCCTTGATCTTCTTGTTTAAAAGTTTAATAAAAAGTATATACAAATACATGTATATTTCTTATGAAATAGGATGGAATGGCCCCCCAAAAAAGATTGAGTGTCATTAAAGAAGAACATGACTATGTAAAAGAAAAAATCTTTTTTCTTAAGCCTCATTGGTAAGCTTATACCTGCAACACCTTTAAAACTAACTTTAAACTGAATTGTAATACACTTACTGTAAATCAGTTCAACTGAAAAGTGGCTATATACAAAATCCTTCTGGGGACAATGTGAAATCTCCTGGATTCAGATTGTGCAGTCATTTTCTAAGCAGTCAGATGAAATAAATCATAAGCAGCCAAATTCTCTCTAGGAAGTATTACAATCCTTTCATACAGTTTGAAGAAGAGACAGTACTGTCCAAGATGAATATTATATACCCTTTCCCTCATTTCACTGAAACAAATTTGCAGATGACACCAAGCTAGCAGGAATAGCCAACACGAAGATAGGCTTAAGAAGAATCGTGACAGACTTGAACATTGGGCGCTATCTAAGAAAATGGAATTCATTGGTGAAATAAGTAAGGTTCTACATTTAGGCAAGAAAAGCCAAATGCACAGCTACAGTATAGAACAGCGATGGCAAACCTATGGCACGCGTGCCACAGGTGGCATGCGGAGCCATTTGTCAGGGTATGTGAGGCGGGGCCCTTTCAGCTGGCCAGCGTGCATGCGCGCGCTGGCCCGCTGAATTCACCCCTTTTTAAAGGCATTTTTCGCCTCCCCAAGCTCCAGAGGCTTTATAGGAGCCTGGGGAGGGCGAAAAGAGCCTCCCCCGCCCACCTCTGGAGGCCTTCCGGAGGCTTCATGAGCTTCCCTGAAGCCTCCAGAGCGCAAAAACCCGGCCCTACAGGCAAAGCAGAAGTTTGGGAACAGACTTCCTGTTTGCTCGGAGGGTCGTTTTGACTGCTCCGGAGGCTTCAGGGAAGCTTCCTGAAGGTCCCTGAAGCCTTCGGAGCGCTTAAAATGAACCTCCAAGCAAACTGGAAGTGACTGCTTCCGAGGCTTCAGGGAAGCCTCCTGAAGATCCCTGAAGCCTTCGGAGCACTCAAAATGACCCTCCGAGCAAACAGGAAGTCACTTCCAGTTTGCTCGGAGTTTTGACTGCTCTTGAGGCTTCAGAGAAGCCTCCTGAAGGTCCCTGAAGCCTCTGGAGGGCTTCCAGGGGGCGGGGGAGGCTGTTTTTGCCCTCCCCATGCTCCTATAAAGCCTCTGGAGCCTGGGGAGGGCGAAAAAAGCATGCAAAAATGCTATACTATAGGAGGTACCTGGCTCAATAGTAGTAACTGTGAGAGGGATCTTGGAGTCCTAGTGGAAAATGATTTAAATATGAGCCAACAGTGTGAAGCAGCTACCAAAAAAGCCAACACCGTTCTAGGCTGCATAAACAAAGGGATAGAATCAAGTTCATGTGAAGTGTTAATGCCACTTTATAATGCCTTGATAAGGCCACACTTGGAATACTGCATCCAGTTTTAATTGCCATGATATAAAATTATATGGAGACTCTAGAAAGAGTGCAGAGAAGAGCAACAAAGATGATTAGCGGTCTGGAGGCTAAAACATATGAAGAATGGTTGCAGGAACTGGGTATGTCTAGTTTAATAAAAAGGACTAGAGGAGACATGATAGCAGTGTTCCAATATCTCAGGGGTTGCCAGAAAGAAAAGGGAGTCAAGCTATTCTCCAAAGCACCTGAGGGCAGGACAAGAAGCAATGGGTAGAAACTAATCAAGGAGAGAAGTAACTTAGAACTAAGGAGAAATTCCCTGTCAGTTAAAAACAATAAGTGGAACAACTTGCTTCCAGAAGTTGTGAATGCTTCAACACTGGACGTTTTTAAGAAGATGTTGGATAACCATTTGTCTGCAGTCATGTAGGGTTTCCTGCTTAAGCAAGGGGTTGGACTAGAGGACTCCAAGGTCTCTTCCAACTCTGTTATTCTGTTCTGTTAAATCCAAATACTGAATCACATTTAATAAGTTATTCCTGGCATGAAAGAGCTAATATAGTTGAGTAGTTAAGTAGTTGAACTAAGACTGGAGATACCAATGCTCCAGAACACCCTTGGCCAAGGAATCTTACTGTGTAACTTTGGACATTTATTTCTTTATTTTAGCCTTTATTATTATTACAATAAGCTCCAAGGTGGCAAATATACACAACATATTTTCCTTCTTCTATTTTCCCTTCAACAGCAACAATATATGTTGAGTTGGGCTCAGAGAGAATGACTGGCCCAAGGACACCAATCTGGCTTTCATGGCTAGGCAGGAACTAAAGCTCATGGTCTCCCACTTTCTAGCCTAATGTTTTAACCACTAGACCAAACCAGCTCTTATATTCTCCTCTCAGCCCAACCACCTTCACAGGTTGGTATTGTGGGAGTAATAAAAAGGAAGAACTCATTTAAATCATTTGGACTCTTGGAGAAGGCAGGGTACCTAATAATGGCTAAACCTTATTGTGGCCAACTGGAGGTTCCAATAAGGGCATCTCATTCTAGAGGTGGTTAGAAGATTAGGAGAAGATCCCATCTTTACCAGGTTTACACATCAGTTCTTTTTGTCATTTTTTGTTCATTTTAATGCTTTAATTTTTAATGCTTGATGTATTTTTTTTAATATCCTTAATGCTGTAATTGTTTTATATGGTGTTTTAAGACATTGGAAGCTGCCTAGAGCCACTTGACAGTGAGATCAGCACAAATAAATTCAATAAATAAATTAAATAATAACAACAGGCATAGAATACATCACCTTTCTTGGTAACACTAAGTTGTTCAAGTGTTTATTTTATAAAACCTATTTAGATATAAACTGTAAATGAAACCTTGGAGGCAATACTTTGCCTGACTCATTGTATTGAGCCATAGTTTGTAAATAAACCACTGTTTATTAATATAGGTAATATAAGTATAAAATAGGTACACTTTTGTTAATAGGCCACTATCGACTGGTCTATGTGCAATGTGCACCAAGATGTAGGTGACCATAGACCAGTGCTTCTCAATTATTTTCTGTCATGCCCCCCCCTAGGAAGAAGAAAACATTTCGCGCCCCCCGTGCGACTGTAAATAGTATCATTTGTCTATAAAATTGTTATAAGTACACCTCTGCATAACACTGTATCCTTATTAACCTATAAGAGAATAAAAAAAGAAAGAAATGTGGATCAATTTACAACAAAGAATAGCTTTATTAACTGTAGCAGAAAAGATTTAAAGGAGCACAGGATTTAAAGGAACACAATATTAAAAAAAACTTTAACCTGCAAAACAAAAATATATAAAATAATTTGAGCTGAGCCCCCCTTTACGGAGCCTCGCGCCCCCCCTGGGGGGCCCGCCCCACTATTTGAGAAGCACTGCCATAGACTAATTACATATTGCGATATATTTCTTTAAAGAAAATACTATTGTGCTTAGAAATGTTCAAAGATCATTTAAGAAAGTATTTAGAAGAAAATGGTAGTCAAATGAAATATGTAATGTAATTTACATAATAAATTGTCTAGGGAGCCTGAAGTTTGGTACACCGTGTATTGTACTTGGCTACCAAAATTTTATAACATAGTAAACCACTTGATGCAATATAGGAAACCAGTTAAATCAAACCAGTTAAATCTGCAGGATTATTCAAAACAGAGCGATAACTAGCATCTCCCCGGAAAAACTGCAGCATATGACAGATAAAAGCTCATCAATAGATTTTACCCTTTTACAAAATCCTGCAGATTCTGCATATTTTCAGTAGATTTAGTTATTCTTTGAATATAAGCAAGCTGAAAATGTATCTACTACGGCGTTTAAGCTTAAGAAGGGCTAAGTGACATCCCGTCCATCTAATTTAATTACATTAAATTAAAATGGCAAGATTTCAATCAGCAACACTTCAGAAGCCCCAGGCTACTATTCCTATTATAGGACAGGCTATTGCTTATGTTCTGGGCATTCCATCACACAATCAAAAGCTCCTCTTGCTTCTAGAATGCAAGTACTTCTTTAAGGAGAATGATAACTTTAAAACTTTCTGAATTATACATTAGCTTCCCTCTGTGCAGGTTTTCAAAGGGAGATATAAATAATCCCACCTATTTATTTATAATCCACCTTCTGGATTTGCTTCATTATTACATTTGTAAATTGCCTTTCCGCAAAGGTCCCCAAGGCAAAGTGTAAAAGTTCAGAGAAATGATACCATTCTAATTCTGTTGAGGCTGCTAGCAAAATTTCCACTAGTCTAGTGGAAATATTGGTAAGACGAAGCCAATTATATCACTGTTCCAAATGAAGGTATTGCTTTTACCCTGCATGTTGGGTTTCTTTCCACATCTTCTGCCATCTAAAAATGTGAACTTTAACTCTATGGGAGCTGATATAAATAGACCAGTGCTTATTTCAAAGCATTTCCAGAGCAAGTTCCTTATTACCTCTAGGATTGACCTGTTAATGTAGTGTGGAATTTAATTTGGTTTATAATTTGGTTAAAAAGGGACCCAAGATGCTTCCCAATGGAAATGAAAAAGAATAACTGACCTGACCTGAATAGAATATAGAAGACATTATAACTCAGCACAGATCTATTGCTCAGAGACAGGTATTTAATTCTGACTAATATAAAGAACATACCTTAACTAATAGGTGTCATACAGATGTGTAGGAAATATAATTCCAAGAAACTCCAGTTGTTGGCTAGAGAACTATAAGCACAATACCTCTAGTGCACTAGATTGACCATGACTTAGCTACCACATAACATTTAGTAGTTCTTTGAAGAGAAAGAAAATCACATAAAAAGAAGTGTCTTTCTATTATTCAGAGCCCAAAATTAGGAATGAAGCAGCTGTACCATGGGACGTGTTCACTTTCTATGGATACACTGTGTATGATTTGTGAAGTTTAATTGGACTCCAGCTGGGGTTAATCGGTTTTTCCACCTTCCTTGCTGCTTTTATTTCTTTCAACACAACAGATTAACAGGTTGAACGGAAATAGAAACAACTCCATCCTTCAAATGCTACAGGATAGAAATTGTGAAGTGGAGAAAATAATGTTTTGTTTTTGGAAAACTATAAGCAAATTATATTGAAGTAAAGAAGAGGTGGGGAAATACACAAAGTCTTTACAATTCAAATTAACAATGATGCAGTGCCCTTGTTGCATTAACATACTCGGAGTCTTGTGCAACTTTAACCTCCTGGGTTTCCTAGAGAAAAGCCTTTTTTCAGTCCTGCAACTTCTCCCAAATGTAATTCAAGTGGAAAGCTGAAATTCTATTCAACTGTTTCTTTGCCCAGTAATAGGAAACCAAAATGTAAATTGTCCTGCAGAATTGTCCATCATATAACTCTAACATATTGCTTTTTCTATTTACTTATCCAAGAACAATCTAAGGACATCTATAAACATGAGAAACATACATAGTTTTTACTTTATGTCTTAATTCTGATATAGGCAAGAGATCGCGTTTGGAATGAGAGGAGAGAGAAAATGGCTACCTAGAACCAATATGTGTACATCATGTGCTTAAATGCTTTTGAGGCTAGAGACCAAATCTGAAAGGACAAGAGACAGAATTTCCCTATCAACATGGCAATTCCAGGGATCTTCCAACAAGGCAACAAAATTGGCATGGCAACGATCTTTTCTTTGATCTCACTCTTTTCTTTTCCAAAAGAATGTCAGATGAACAAAGGGAAACCTGGCATTTTTTTAAAATCTGATACTATGGATGGTAGCAGGCCTGAGAATAAAAGAAAGAAAATGAAAGAACAAAACCTTCCCTGAATATTCTTGACTTTTAATGCAGATATGGTTGCAAATTAAACATCAAAAGCTTTGTGACTATTACCACAGCATGTCTCCCTAATCTCCCCCTTTCCAGATAGTCCACCTCCCCTTTTTTCCTATCACATTACTAATGGATATTATCTTGCCATCCACACATGTCATTCCATCTACCTCAATATTTCTATTTCCTTACAGGTTAGCCCAGCTAATTTTTGTAAATTTCCCTCATTTAACTAAGGTTTGGAAGTCCCTCAAATTGAACTTGACGTTTGATAACTACATGAATATATCCATGTCATTTGGTGCAACAAGACAAAACATTCTTATTCCTAGTGCAGCCTAAAGCTTTACGATTCCCTAATACTCTCCCTCCCGGCCCAAACTTAATTGCCATATGATCAGCTGAATAGCCTATTAATTTTTAAAAAATATGGTAATAATGTCACTATTCCACTAAATATTAGGGAGTAAATGTTTTGCAGTGGGTAGTGTGTTGAATTTAAGATAATAGGATTCTGGTCCAAATTCCACTCAATTCTCTACACTCCTCAGAGTAATATTATTTTACTATAACCTTGCATGCTTCAGCATATCTCAGCCCCACCTCATACCAATGATAAGAAATGTTGTGTGAGAAAAGCTATTATGCTAACTCTTTGGATTAAAAACTGCTGAGGTGGACAGGTGCATATATAATAAAGCAGCATTTCATATCCTCTGGAGATATTATAAACAACATCTTCCAATTTAATTGACCACTTGCCTAAACAGATACTGACACACCAAAAAATCTCAACGGGGAAATAGATAAAGCAGCATACCAATAACTGAGCCAAATTCTAGCTCCCAGTGTTCAGGGTTACATCAGAAAAGCTGCAAAATGTGAAATGGAAATACACTGACTGTAGGTTTGCTTTTGTGATTTAGTACCGGTCATAAAGAGAAAGTGTAGATAAGTGTGTGTGTGTGTGTGTGAGAGAGAGAGAGAGAGAGAGATAGATAGATAGATAGATATCTATATCTCCTAGTGAATGTTTCACAGCAGAGTCTCAAGACGGTTTTAGGCTACAGATTTTTCTGATATACAGAACAGATTTCCCAATGTTTTAATGGCATCCTTGGTTGGCATCTTCACAGGCAAAATGAACAAACCACAAGCAACTTAGCCTCTGAAGATGCCAGACACAACCCAAAACTGTGTAACCAAAACATATCATACCTTTAAAAATGTTTCTATAGAGAGCTTAAGAGTCAAAGTACTTTAAAGGAAATGTATTATACAAAATATCAAATGCAATAATATATAAAAAGGTAGGACAAATGATACAATTGAGACAGGTTTCATTATATGCATTTTATTTTGCTAGTCATACCTCTATGTAATTACCATTAATTTATAAAACAAAAATATGAGTTTACAGGATCTACTTATCAGCATAGTTTACAAAATATGCAAAAATCTAATAAGGTTTTGATTCTAATTGTTACTTCACCAAAATAATCTTTATTAAAATATATAGATTTTTTTTGTAAAAAAAAAGTGGTAAATTTACTTTGGAATGTTGTAACTACATATAATCTTAGCTAGGTCCTAATCACTGGAACTCTAATCAATTCTTTTTTATTTCCAAAACCTTAAGAAAAAAAATTAGGAATCCTAATTAGGTAAGGGAAATTATGGACATCTTTACATAAATACATCTTTCACTGAATATGACACTAAAAAAATATTTTAATACTTTATTCATATCCGAATTCACTTAAGACACATTTACTCCCCCCTCAAAAATAAAAGTACGTCACAAAACACCCAGTTGCCAGAAAATTATCTTATCCCTTAAGGGCATAGTCTGGTTTGCCTTATGGAATTATTTATTCCAACTCTATTTTCTAGCAATTGCAATTTATGTTCATGTTCATAAATAATGTAAAAACAAAAAAGCAGTCTGTTCTGAAAAATAAATATTTCCAATTTAGTGGCCTCACTTATACGGCTTTGAAAGCACAAGAAATAGCATTTATCTATGGTGTTATAAAGTATTAGTAGAGTAACTTAATAAAGAAAAATGATCTATGTTTCCAAACTATTTTTACATGGTAACCGAACAGGTTCTGAATAGTTCAGCAGAATGTAATACATACAAATGCAACTTTTCCAATAAAATAGTACTTCAAAGGCTTTGCTCGAACCATGCATTTCTACGTGGACCCAGGGGTGGATTCTTGCCAGTTCTAACCTCTTCTATAGAAGAGGGTCCACAAGTCTACAGTGCCGTTTAGAACCGGTTCCAGCTCCCTCCCCCCCACCCATCCGCACATCATCAAGATGAAGAGCGAGAGGAGGAATTCTGGGAGTTGAAGTCCACAAGTCTTAAAGCTGTCAAGTTTGAACACCCCTGGGTTTTTTTTTTCTAAAGGGTTAGGGGTGCAAGGGTTTTGTAACTTGACAGCTTCAAATGCCAGAGTTTCTGAGCCAACATTTTGGTTGTTAAGCAAGAGCATTGTTAAGTGAGTTTCACCACATTTTACAAGTTGGCCACGCCCACCCAATCACATGGCTGGCAAGCCACTCCCATAAAGCAGGCCACAACTACAGAAGAGGTTCTAAAAAATTTTGAAACCCACCACTGACTTCAACATATGAAAGTGGCCTGTCTCTTTTCCAAGTCCTGCTGTGACATCACTGAAGAACCATGGTTACAGCATGAATATCTGCAGTGAGGAGCCTCATAAATATGCAAACCCTTCTGCTTCAGTCAGACCTATCCATGCTGCTCATGGGGACCATCTCTTCTTTGATCTCCCCAGCATAATTTAGGAAAGGGCCTGTTCCCCACTCTTCTTGTAGCGCCTGAAGTTTAGCAAAGCTAAAGTATTTATGCAACTAGCATAAATCGCTCAGCCCTGCGGACTTCTTGCAGTACAAACATTTTAACAAAACACTTCCATTTCTTTTAGGTGGACCTGAAGCTACAAGGCTACGTGAATAAATTGAAGGTATAACACAAATAAGTGGTCTAATTATGCAATCACTTAACCCAGGGTTTCCCAAACTGTAATGTGTGCCTTCCTTGGGAACATCCAGACCAAATCCAGGGGAAGTAGGAAGAACCTTTTAGGTACATGATTAAAAGTCCACCTTCCCCCCAAAAGTTTCATCCTCTTGATTATTTTGGTATTCAGATTTTAGGAGTGAGGTGTACATTAAGTTTATACTAAAGGGACCTGTGATAGCAAAAACTTTAGGAATCCCTGATCCAAGCTATTTCTATGTAATGTACTCCAGAATATATTTTATTCTATTGGCTAAGCTTCAGGATTTCATTTTTACTGGGGGAGGGAGGAACATAGGGAAAAGACAATGGAATCCTATTCAATATACATAGATAAGCCTATTTCAATTTAGCATGTGCTGAATTTATTTATTTTCATTCTTTTGATTCTCTATTTAATTTTTGAGTTGCAAAATACATGGGCTAAAATAAAGCTATTCATAGACCCTCCCAAAAAAGGGCACAGGGCTTTTCAAATCAAAAATTGCAAATGCAAATTTTTCATCAGTTGTTTTTAAAATAGGAATGATGTAATAAAATAATAATACAGAAAAGAAAACATCTGTTGTAAATCAAGAGAAGGGAGCAGTTTGGGAATGCCAGGTCCAAAAGAGAAACATTTCAAATTGCAAATCTATAGGATTGTCCTAATAAGATAACAAGTGTTGACGTTTTATCTCTATATATCAACTTGATTTGATTCTACTCATCTAAGAGCTGATTTTCCCCACACTAAGTATGGCTAAAATCTACAACTAGGTTTTTATGTTTACAGTCATTTGATAAGAAACATGTTAAATCTATTATAGTTGTTACTATCATAACAACTATTGTTTGTAATGAAGAGCAAATGCTAATTCCAATAATGGAAAAAAAGAGATTTTTGTATCAGAACAAGAAAAGGGGTATGCTGGAGAGAACTGTGATACTTAAGTCTGTTCTAGCTTACCTAACTTTGGGTAAGAAGTGAGAATTATGCCTACAGTGGACAAACAAAAAGGAAAAAAAAAAGAAGGCGACTGTAATGGGACTTCTATTCAGCTACTTTCCAGATGGCTATTATACAGGAAAAGGGGAAATTGTGCTTTTAAACCTCTTTCATCCTCCATTTATTCTCTTATTCAATTATGGTCCAAATGAGTCTTGGATATTTTTGGATCTCTGTGTCAAAAATACGCCTGAAAGTAGTGATGGAGTTGGAAAGAGACTCTTTATACTGTCTGTACTTAGCATACTTTTGTAAGCAGGTTCAGGATCAATTTGAAAGGTCTTGTTCACCACCCACAGTTATATCCTCTTACCCTGGCAGAAAAATAGTTCTTCACTGCTGCAAGCTAATTACACCATCTGTTTAGCCACCATACAGCAATACTAAAACATTAACTCCTTAACGTTCCCAAATGAACCTGGCTTGGGTTGCCCTTATATTGCTTTAGGCTGTTCGCCATAGTATCAAGACAGAAAGCAAGGTAACGCAAAACTTCCCTGTTATTTGTATTCTTTTCGCCCTCCAATTCAGCTACAGTGTCAATTCTCCAGAGGGATTTCAACAACCTGACAGTTTCCCTCCACCTCACCTCAATGCTGTAGTTGTCAGTTGTCAGGACTGGCAATAAAAAACATCAATCTCTTTTTCTTACATACAAATGCATATGCACACATACCCTGCAAAAGGAGGGGAAAAACTTTTGAAAGGCAGTACGGTTTGACAAAGGAAACAGGCTGTTTCAACCAAGGCATGCAAAATAGAGAAATTATTTAAATTCCATGTGAAATCTTAAAGACTGATGCCCCATAGGTTTCTTTTGAGAAACATACTGATAAAATGGTTCTTCACTTAATTGCCTCATTCTCAAGCACCCTTACATATAATTACACTTTTTACAGACCTCTTTAAAACATTTTTAGACTTTTAAAATATTACCCTTATTAGGTCTTCTGGATCAGTCAACTCTTACTGAGACAACTTTCTTCTCAAGCTGCTTAACCTCTGAATCCCTCTTCACACATCCTTCTCATTTCCTCTTTTGTCTCCCCACCCCCTCTTCCACGGCCTGCATGACTGAGAATCTCTAGACTTTTAGTGTACAATTTGGGATGAACACGCTTTGAGTGGTGTGGGAGTAGAAATGGATTTCCTGAGGAAAAAAATGCTACAAGAACCAGGAGCACCATTTCGGTCACCCTGAGGACACATATAACTCTCCAAGTGCTTCAACAACCTTCTAAAAGGATGCAAATGACCAGCTGTCTGCAAGGCCCACTATCCTGTCAGAGTTGAAGAAGCTTCTTGGATGAGAAGCAAAATGTCTTCAAAGAAAAAAAACAAGAAAGTCCACAGTTGCCTCCTGAAAAAACACCTTTGGGAGGATTATTGACTATTAGTACTGAAAAGGTTTTTCACAGACACATGCATAGTTAGAAGTCTCACATCAGCAACAGAAGATGGAACTTGTGCTGTTTTTCACAATAACCCTATTCTCGTCACTTTAAACCAGCGGTTCTCAAATAGTGGGGCGTGCCCCCCTGGGGGGGGCGCGAGGCTCCATAAAGGGGGGCGCGAAGGCTCCCTTTCCATCTGGGTGCAACAGCGGCGAAGGCGTGGGCGAGGCATAATATATCCCGCCTGGAAGTGGCAACACTTCGGACTGTGGATTTTCAATGGAGCCGCGGGCTGGAGCTGTGCAAGAAGCCTGCTCGGGCGGGGGTGGGAGGGAGGGAAGCGCCCGTCTTCGCCACCACGTAGCTCGCCTCCCCGCCAGCAGCTCCACCGCCAGCATTCCGTCTGGAAGCGGAAGTGCAACAGCCGCTGTTGGGGAAGGGACAAAGGGGCGGCGGTCGCCCGATCTTGCCACCGCCACTCCTTCGCCCCTGGTAACGGCGACTGTTGTGCTGCTGCTTCCAGCTGGGATGCTGGAGGAGCTGCTGGCAGGGAGGGAGGGGAGGAGGGGAAGAGGGAGTAAGGATAGACAAGCAAGAGGGAAAGAGGAAAGAAAGCAGGAGTGGAGAAGGGAGGTGGAAGGAAGGAAAGAAAAGCAGACACACCGGAGGGAAAGAGAAAAGAAGGCAAGCAGGCAGGAAGGAGGCAGAAGGAAGGAGGGAAGGATGGAACTGGAAGGGAGGCAGGGAAGGAGGGAGGGAGAAAGGAAGGATAGGAGAATAGGGAAAGAGGAAAGAAGGCAGGCAGGCAGAAGGGAGGGAGGTGCAAGGAAGGAAGGAAGCACAGATAAGCAGGAGGGAAAGAAGGTAGGCAGGCAGGAGGAAAGAGGAAGGAGGGAACTGGAAGGGAGGCAGGAAGGAAGGGAAGGAGGAAGGGAGGGTGGAAGGAAGGATAGACAAGTAAGAGGGAAAGAGGAAAGAAAGCATGTGACTACGGTGGGAGACGAGGAAAGACCGGTGTGCTATGTTATGCAGAGGTGTACTTATAACAATTTTATAGACAAATGATACTATTTACAGTCGCGCCGGGGGGGGGCGAAATGTTTTCTTCTTCCTAGGGGGGGCATGACAGAAAATAATTGAGAAGCACTGGTTTAGAGATAGAAATTCCAATTACCATTGTAACTCAAGGAATGCTTGTATATCACAAATAATGCTTGCCAACATGGCCGGTGTTCAAGAACATTAGAATTTTACTCCTAAAGATATAGAAGATCACCTGTTGAGAAGAGTAATTCAGTGTGTGATATCAATCAATTGCAGTAATCATTTTACAATTGGTTTTGCAGGTTATGATGTTATCCCATTTATTACAAGATCCTGACTAAGTGGGATGACTTAAGAAATTGAGGAAGCAGCCTCTTGGGGGAGAACCCAAATAGCAACAGCCAATCTTTAATTGAATCAACACCACTAAGAAAGTTTTAATCCAATTTGGCATTTCCACCTAAAATCTGATCTGATTCTCCACGGTAGAATAAACAATACAGTCCTAACAGAAAGTCCCTCTTGAGGGAAACATAGATGGATGTTGGATATTGAAATACTTCAAGGACCCAAAAAGAAGCCAATATTTAAAAAGAACACTTTCTTACAAGAAATGTAACTGTAAGAAATTATCCACTTTGCTTGCTTTCGTCTCTTTAAAGTTTGAAAAAGTCACACATAATTGGAGGAGGTGATTAATTTCATTTCTATGTAAGAATTTTGGGTTGCAGCTGCACTGAAAATAACATTCAATAGGAAACATGCAAGGGGCTGAGAAACAAAGAGAATTTTAGTGAAATTTGATTGTGTTACTCTTACTCATCACAAAAACTATAGAAACTAACATGAGCTGCATGCATTTGTGCTAAAAAATGTCTATAAACATATTTCTACATATATTTTGTAGAAAAAATATTTTGGTAATTATCTATAAAGAAATTTGCAGCTTTCTATCTTCACATAAGAACTGTGTAGCTAGGCAAGGAAAATAACTTATTTTCATAGTGCCAGAAATAGAGCCTGTTTTCATTACAAAGCTTTCTTTTTCTTCCAGTTACAATTTCTGTCTTTGCTCCAATATTTTCATCCATTAATGAAACCAATTTTTAAAAAGCCAGGGGGAAAAATTCACTGAAATGGGCACTCTAAGATAAATTGGTTGAATTTTACAACCATTGGAAGATTGCTAAATGGATTAATTCACGATACACATGCTATCCAGAAAAGGATTAGCTATTCACAGTGCTGTACACAGGATCAGTGCTGGTCTGAATGAAATGTTGAGATATAACAGCTATATTCCAAAAGTAAACTTAGAAATGGAATGGCATACTCTCGGATTATGCAATGACCAATACTGGTATGAATGCTACAGGGGGATAAAATGAGTTTAGTAAACAAAAGCAAGGACAGAAGCAAAGCAAAAAAATTAGTTGGCCTAAAGATTAGCCTAGTTTTCCTTTTGCTGTATCAGTGGATGGAAAAATACCAAGCCAGGCAAAAACATTTCTTTTTCTAGATAAGATCAAAAGTTGAATTACAGTAACCATTTCCTTGATGTGGAAAAAACTTGTGCAAGTCAACCATTGGTGAGAATCCAGCAAAACAAGGTGGACTAAACTGCTTCATCATATGGTCTCTTAGTTAAGCAAGCCAGAAGACTGTGGCTTCACATGCACTGCATGAAATATATCTATGTTTCCAGGTTGCCTAAAAGAAAGTCTGTCAAAATTCAAACTGATTCCCCTTCTAAGCAAAGGGTAGGAAGTGGTGGGCAGATAGGTTTTGCTTCCAGCCACTTGAACAGACTGACCATAATTGCTTTTGTTTCTTAAAATAACAGCTACAAAAATTAGAAATGCTTACTACAGGCAGTCCTTGACTTACAGCAGTCCATTTAGTGACCATTCCAAGTTACAACAGCACTGAAAAATGACTTATGACCATTTTTCATAGTTACAACCTTTGTAGCATCATGTGATCAAAATTCAGATGCTTGGCAACTGGTTAGGACTGCTGCTGAGTCCCCCAAGTCACATGATCACCTTTTGCAACCTTTTGACAAGCCAATTCAATGAGGAACACAGATTCACTTTAACAACTGGTTTACTAACTTATCAATTCCAACTATTCACTTCACAACTGTGGAAAGAAGGGAATATAAATCAGAGCAAATGTTTCACTTAACAATAGAAATTTTGGAGTCAATTGTATTGGACTACCTGCATTGTAACCAACCATCATATTAAGCCATATTGTGGTTGGATGACTTCTAGTTTAGCATCCTGTATAGTGACCAGTTTCTGTGGCTTATATGACAAACAGTGATGGGGAACTGCAGCTAAATCTATCAAGGGGATTCAAGGGGACTTTAATGGAAACTAAGATAAAATAATAATGAGACACCAAAACATGTATTTCAACTTGTCAGCAATGAGCAATGTTTTTAAATGGCAGATGTCTTGTAAGTATCCGTAGTAGAACAGGATTTCTAGACAGATCACTAGTCAAGCTAAACCACTAAATGACTTGCTTGAATATGTGCCAAGATCTACTGCAATATTATTCGTATAGGTATGAAATGAATACTGAATGCTTATTTGTTACTATGTAATCAACTTGGCAAATAATAATAACTTCAAAAGATAATTGCAAGGCTTTATCATTACACTGTCAGGTAAAAACATTTGAAAAGAGTGAGGGGAGGAATTCTCCCCCCAAATCAGTGTATAAATCAGTGCTTCCCATGGATTAAACCCCCCCCCCCCTTTCCCCAAATGTTACAATTACTCCCTTTTGGATTATATTAGAGAAATTTTCCTAAGTAGAAAACAGTAGTTTCTATGCTAAGTTTGTTACAGAACTGACTATAATGATACCTCATTTTTTAGTTGCAATACTACATTGAATAGTAGTTGAAAATAAGCAGTAAGAACATACTTTTCATGTTGGTAAAGGGAAGATGGATTTGTGAAAAATCTGTGTCTCAGAATGCTTCATACCCAGAGTCTTCCCAAATGTATTGTATGGTCCATATTCAAAAGGACATCAGAAAGTCCCAAACTTGACAGCTAACATTCTAGAATTGATAATATTATGTACCTCAACCTTCAGTGGGCAGGAAATGCTAGACTGCATGCTTTTCAATCAACCAATAATTGTCCTTTTTTTTAACCTATACAAAATCCTTTCTTCACTCCAAGTAAATGTATGCAAAACTCCCCGTGCCCAAGAGGTCTGTGTCAACCCTGAAGCCATTTTGGATCATCTTCAGGGCTGCCACAGCTATGCTGGTTGGAGCTGTAGGAACAGGAGTAGGGACTATATAGTTGGGGACTTGTAGTCAGCGGTAGCAAGTTCGCAACACTTCAGGAGAACCGGTTGTTAACTTTTGGAGCAGTTTGGTGAACTGGTTGTTGGAAGAAATTAGGGCAGAGAACCGGTTGTTAAATTATTTGAATCCCACCACTGCTTGTAGCCAAAATAAAATTCTTTCTCCTGGGAACCAAGGACGTTCTCACCAAGTGCTGGGGAGGCGTGGATTGAAACCAAATGGGGTGGGGACTGTGACCGGATTGGACCATGTGATGTACATGTGGATTGGGGGGGGGAAAGAACTTTGACTTTTAATTTGGATGGGGAAAATTGCAAGACCTTCAGAATTGGGTTTTCACTAGATGTGCCAATATGACATGCCTAATAAATAAGTGCTTTGAGGAACAACTAAGCCTCAGAGGTTTGATTGCATTGGATCTGTTATTTGGAACCCATAGAGCCTGAAGGTTTCTGCTGTTGACTCTCTGTAGCCCTAAAATAGGGAACTGAGCAGGAGGGGCAGTGGTGGGATACGACGGGTATGCCCTGGTATGGGTGTACCGGTGCCTGCTGGAAGCACCAGGTACTGTTCCGGGCCCACCCGCCCACCCGCCTGCTCTCCTTATCTCTTTTTGACTTGACCGAGGCATTTGCGCATGCGCATGGGGTGTATGGCGCCTGTGCAATGCTGTTGAGCAGCTGGAGTATCGCAGGTGGTGGATACACATTCGCACACTGGGCGCGTGCACGTGGTGGATGCCCGGCCCCATTGCAGCGTACCAGTTGCAATGGGAGCCGGAACCCACCACTGAGGAGGGGTGACTGCCACAATTTGATGCAGACCTCATTAATCCCATGACCATCACCACAGGCTGCACACTCACATTCATCAGATATTATCTCAATTACAATGTTTTTAGTAGGGTCTATTTGTAGAATCATGGAGTAGTCAACGATACGTGAGGCATAGGAGCACATGTGCCTGAATGTGCTATGCGGGGAAGAAAGGTTGGTAAACTTTCCCTGGCAAAGTTTCCCTCAAACAGAAACAACCAATGAAAAGTTGCAGCATTCTCCTAAACAGTCTATCATCATGGAAAACAAGAAAAAAAATGAAACAAATATGAAACCAAATTCTAATTCGGGAACCATATTGTTGTTGTTTTTTACAATTACTGAGGTTTCAATTCAATATCTATCCAATATTTTTAGCTGTTTACCATTTTTGGGAACCTGCCCTAAAATGAGTTAGAGACTGATTTGTAACACACAGCTGACATGGAACCTCTTATGCTTTCAATGGAATTCAAAGCCAGTTCACCTACAGCCACCTTCAATTTTGCTTTCATTTGTGCCTCCTAACAGAGGGATAAGTGGATGTTACAGTAGAAAAGCTGCACAAATTCTTAGCATAGGTTCTATAAATGATTTCAGTTTTACCAAGAGAGGAGAAAAGAACATAGGTTACACAGGCCACAAATTGAAAAGATTAAATCCATTTTGTTAGTTCTCTCTCGTGGGCTGGATTTCTCGTCTAAAAATTTTCTCCACACTGATATTCTTTGATAGCTTGAATCTATTGAACTTTTTTTTTTACTGGGAAAGAGAATGGCTCAAAAACAATAAGTGGCCTTTACCCACTACTTTAAACATCAGAGTCTAGTAAAGCAAATAGAGGACAAAACTCAGAAGCAAACAGTTGTTCAATGCCATCAAGGAAGGGGGTATGGACCTGCAATTTATCATGGTTAGTTCCAGAACAGGAGCCAGATAATGTTTATACCCCGACACTGAAGATGCTGTGGTGGGTAGCCATTGTTTTTAGGTAAAGTTTCCCCTCACACCTATGTGCTAGTCGTTCCCAACTCTAGGGGGCAGTGCTCATCTCCATTTCAAAGCCAAAGAGCCAGCGCTGTCCAAAGACGTCTCTGTGGACATGTAGCCGACATGCCTAAACACCAAAGGCACATGGCACACTGTTACCTTCCCACCAAAGGTGGTCCCTATTTTTCTACTTGCATTTTTACATGCTTTCGAACTGCTAGGTTGGAAGAAGCTGGGACAAGTAACGGGAGCTCACTCCGTTACACGGAGGTAGGCATTTGAACTGCCGAAGTGTCGACTTTTCTGATTGACAAGCTCAGCCTCTTAGCCACTGAGCCACCTTGGTTGTTTTTTTTTTTTACTGTTCAGCATTTTGGCAGAAATGTGCTATTTCCACATTTCTTTGCATATTTATCTCAAATTTGTGTGGAGATTCCTTTGCAAAAAATATGTGATGGGGTTTGTTTCTGTCTTTCTTTCCACTTTATTAAGAGGAACTTTAGCAAAATATATTTAACATTTGGGAACATTGAAGTGGCATAAAAAGTCAGTGAATAAACAATGAATAAACAGTACATCTAACCAATAAATAAATGCTATGGATGTCTGTAAATATGTGAAATGTCCAAATATATATAATTTATGCTGATTATATAAGTATTAACCTTCTTTGTCATGAGAAATTTTGATATGTGATATTTTACACTTGATATGTGATTGAATTACTAATTAACATTATTTATTTATTGGCTTTCTTCTTGCCATCGTCAATGAAAGTCTGACCACTTTTCAACATCCATCAGTACAATATAAACTACCCACTGTACAAGCAATAATGAACAGTAACGTAACAGACAAAGCCTAATATGCAATACTAGGTTATCAGAGATTAAGTTTACTTTTTTTTCTCATATTCCAAGAAAAAGCCATAAGGAATTTAATTGAAAACACTGTGATTGTACAGTTTGCTTTTCATTTATTAATTTCATCTTGGACCTGATATACAGTTAGTCTAGTCTTAAACAGAATTTTAAACATTGGGGAAAAAAGAAATAAAAAACAACACTGCTACATTTAGGAATGTTAATTTAGTTGAATATACATTAGACTATATTTCAACCTTGTAATTAAGTCTAGTTGATGGCAATGGAATAAAGTTCTAATTTTAGTTCGAATCATACAACACAATGTAGAAAACCATTCATGCATTAACCATTAGTCTTTCTGGGAAAATATATTTGTTTTAAATAATAACTTTCAGAAACCATATTTCATGCCAAAAACATAAGAAAAAAGTGCCTTTTCTTTGGAAAGTTATCCAGAAATTAATACTACTGGAGTAAGAATCATAGAGTTATATACTTGTATATTTTCCCACACACCATTGCACACTAAGAAAACAAGCACAAGCATAAATATAATTACCTAATTTTTAAAAATCTATTTATAGGAATTTTGGAAACTACCCCATTTTAGCCAGATCCCAGAAACACATTTATAAAGAGGACAATGAGAAGCCTTCATCTTCTGATTTCAGATCATACATTCTCTGTCTTGCCACAAGGTTTTTTTAACAACAATTAAAAAAAAGAACCAGAATTGCCCCTAAAATAAATAGTGACAATTTTAATACCAAGGAACCAGACTGCAAGTTAATACTGAGGCTCTTGTCCCACTTGTCCCATCCTGTCCCCTGGATGGTCATGTTGAACATGCTCAACTACTGTCCTCTTTCAACTATCAGCAGATATTTAAGAGAGGCTTCCAGGGGTGGGCTGCTGGAGGTTCGCAGGGGTTCAGGAGAACCTCTAGCTTAGATTCTGTGCAGTTCGGAAAACCCCCAAACTCCACTCCTGGCTGGCCCTGCCCATCCCACTCCTCCCAGGAATCCTCAAATGGCCTGTTTTGTATGCAGGTAAGTGCAGGGAGCATGTAGGCTCCGGGAGGGCAAAAAAGGGGCCTACCAGAAATTCAGGAAGGTCAGAAATGGGTCCATTACTGGCCTCCAGAGGCTCAAAAAAAGCTGCCGAGCCTGGGGAAGTCATTTTCACCCTCCCAGAGACTCAAGAAAACCCTCTGGAGCCCAGGGAGGCCATTTTCACCCTTCCGGAGGCTTGAGGAAAGCCTCCAGAGCCTGGAGAGGGCAAAAACACCCCCTTAGGAGGCTGACTAGGCCACACCCACCATGGCCATGCCGACCCAGCAACCGAGCAAAGAACCCCTTGCTAACAAAATTTAAGCCCACCTCTACAGCCTTCCCTATCTTGTGGCCTCCAGAAGAACTGGGTCAATTCTAGGAATACTCAGAGGAGGATATCAAAACCAGACATAATAAAACATGACAAGTTTCCTTCTCTGATTTAAACTCACAGACTCCCAGTAAGCTATCTTTGTGAACGGGATAATGTTCAGCTAATAGAGAGCTGTGACAAGAGGGAGTAAATGGTTTTTTTTGTCTGGGCAGGAATACTATAAAAGTCACGGCTCCATGACTTGAATTCTATTCCTGATGACTAATCAACAGAGTCATATTTCTTTTTCTGGCAACAATGCAGAAAGGATTTGTCACTGACTTCAATTTTTCAGTGTAGCCTCCAACCCTGAGATTTGCAGGTGCTCTCCCATTCAAGTCATCACTAGATGCAACCCTATCTGCCTTTCCTTGGAGGTCATCTAGTCCAATCCCCTGCTCATGCAGGAGACCTATACTAAAGATTCGAACCGACGAACTGCCGACCTTTCTGATCGACAAGCTCAGTGTCTTAGCCAGTGAGTCAGCTAGTCAGGTGGCATAATAGTATGGGATGGAGTATAGGTAGTCCTTGATTTATGACAAGAGGTACCAGAAAATTCATTGTTGTAGAGTGTGGGTTGATAAGTGAGGTATCACGTAAACAGAACTGATTTTATGAACTCTTTTCCAATGGTAATTAAATGATACATCATAGGACCATGACTTGCGACCTTTACTGCTGGCTTCCCCATTGACTTTGTTTGTTGGAAGCCAACTGAAAAGGTTGTAAGTGGAAATCACTTGAGCCTGAGACATTGCAACAGTTATAAATGCTGTCTGGTTGCCAAGAGCCCAGGTCGCAATCAGATTATCACAGGGCTGCTGGGAGAGTTTTAAGTGTGAAGATCAGTTGTAAGTCACTTTTTTCAATTCCGTTGTAACTCGCCAAAAGAATGGTCATAAGCTGAGGTTCGTATGCACCATAAAAGTTGGGTGAGATGAACTAATTGAAAAATATAATTTGTAACTAAGAGGAAATATTCAGAGGAATCTGTATAGTGTGAGAAAAAAAATCATTGTTGCTGTTGCTTTTAAACAATGTAACCTGATTAAAATAACATAATAAACTAAATCTGATTACTTAGCTAAGATTTCCTTTTGATAAACCATCCAAATTACCTGAGACTTTTCTTTTAGAGAAAAGTATTTGCATTAACAACTTATAGAATGAGATCAAATATAAAATGATTTAAAATGTAGAATGTTAATAAAACAACTGAATTAAAATACTAAAAACCATATGCATATCAGAGGAATGAAAAAAACCCACATCTGAATGCACTTTTTTTAAAAAAAATATCATTTAAGCTTCTTCAGCATCAACTCTATTAAATTGCTAAATCAAAAACTTTTAATATGTCTGATGAAGTATTGTTACATTTATTATGTTATAAATGAGGACACTGGAAAAAAGAACTTTTCTCTCTATTTCCTTTATCTGGACCCAATTATAATATAAACAATATGGAATATTATAGCTAAGAAAAAATGCAATTAAATGTGATTGCTATTGCCACCTACTGGTCACAGTTAGAGCTTGTAAAATACCAAATCTTTTAAAATCTGTTCGCTACTGAGCTATGATCCAAAATAAAAGTTGAGCTAACACCAGAAAAAAAGGTGTATACTGTACGCTACAGTGAAAGTATCATATGTCAAAAGTGACAGTGAAACAGATTTCACAGAAAGTTTAATAACATGCTCAAGAAACTGCTACAACCAATGGAGAAAAAGAAAAGGTTTTTTCAAAATTTATCGAATAGCTGAGGCCCAGGAATTATGATGTGATCTCTTTATCAAAGGTTTAAATAATTTAAAAACATGGAAAACTTCACAGACCCAGAAAACAGAACTTTATCATCATTTTTACTTCTTGGTATTGATATTAGATTTAGACTGTGGTATTGTTCACTTTTAAAATGTCTAGGCCGCCTGTTAATAAACTTATCACAATTTCCAAATGACTTAAACTCTAGCATCTGTGTTTCTCAAAGATGTCACTTTTTCTTTAATTGCAAAACAAATAATGTTGTTCCAAACTAAAGAATATTAAATCAGTTGTTTAGATTGTTGAGGATCTAGTTATCATTATTAGTCAGGAATATGATGTGCAAAGATGTATGGTTACCATTAGAACTATTTATTCATTCATTCTTCCAACTTTTATGTATCTTCTTCACTTTAAAAATCCCACTTCACACATTCGAAAAGGTAAAACAGTAAATTAAAATAATTAATAAAAATATATTAGCACCCAGCATAAAATATACAGAGTAAAACAAGAAATGAAGCAAACAACAAGAATAATAGTAAAAATAGCAAGCGCAGAAATTAAAGAAAATAAAAATTCAGTTACAAAAGCAAAAGACATAATTAAAAAAACATAACAAAGGTTTTTGGGATTAAAAAAACAGTGCTTTCACCAACTGCTGAAAAGGAAAATAACACAGGGGCAAGGATCTTGACTTAGGGGCTACCACTGAAAAGCCCCACTTCTGGATAGCTTCCTGCCACTCCTCAACTAGGGAAGGCATCTAGAGAAGGCCTCTCAAAAATGTCCTTAGGGTAAAAGTAGAACAGAAGCAATCTTAGATACAGTGGTTAAAAGTCACGGAGCGCTTTTTAAATTAAAACTACCCACTTAAAATGGGACTGGAAATGAACTGGGATGCATAAGATTAAAAGGAATTGGCATAAAAGTAAATAAATAACCATTCTGTTTAGACAACCCTGCATGCCATCAACCTGTAAAATACAAGCAGAACAATAATTGTATACCTACCCTGAAAGATCATTCTAGGACTATATAAATTTGGACCTCAAAATCTTCTAAAGCAGTGGTGAAATTCAACCAGTTCTATCTGGTTCGGGCAAACCAGTAGCAGCGGGAGGCTCCACACAAACGTCATCCCGTTCCATTTTTTACATTCTGCTCATGAACAAAAGGTCCTGCGCATGCACGGAAGATGGTGCATGCACTCACATTTGCAAACCGGTAGCAAAGGTAAGTTCTAAAGGCTTCAAAAGGCTCAAGAAATGGTGACAGTGACACATCTAAATAATCAGCTCTGCCTACCTGGAGCATTTACAGCATGGTGAATAACAGAACCAAAATGGGGCTATGTTCCCTTATCCATTAAAAGATAAACCAATTTCTGAGAAAGTGACTTTGCTGAAAACCCATTATGGTCCAGCCCAGGTCCTACCTTCCCTAAATAGGCCATAACAATTTGACTTGAGATTCTAGTAATGCTGGGCTACATCTTAACAAGAATAAATCTCAGCTATGAACACAATGTCATAGTGTTATTGTAGAGGCACTCCAGATACTATTTAAGGTATATATAAACTCTGAAAAACATTTGATAAAGAATGTGTGCATGGGTAAATGTTGCCTTAAAGCATTCATTTTGCTGTTTTAAAGCTATTAACAGCCACTTAGTCCTGTCAGGGTTGAACAAAGCCTTTTCCTCCACATCTAGACCAAAACAGCCTCCAGATTCTGAGTCAATACATTGATAGCTTCACCTGCACAGATCGGAATTGAGATAAACAATACAAAGCTGCCTTTCACAATTGATTGGTGATGATTTTATCAATAGCAATGGTGTTCAAGATGTTTGCACCAAAGGCGTCTATTGCTATTGGTACTGCCTTTGCTTTCTTTTGTGAAAGTCAACTTCTATTTGCAGGTCTCTTATTTTGTGATTTTCTTCCATTCTTTCTCCTCTATTCTGCTGTCTCGAACTACTGCAACATCCACTATCCAAACTTTTCCCCCCTCTCTTATCAACAATTGTAAAGTCTGAAGTGTTATATGGCAGGTGTATTTACCTGTTTGAATTCTCAAGTCCCAGGCACTTGAGCTTCTTCATTTTTTTTAATTTTGTGGTCCACAAAAGTTCTTGCTTATAGCCAAATGATATTTCTTGCAGATTTCCCAACGCAGCATCTTTGTTGCTGTTATTATACATGACAATGTGAAATTACAGCTGCCAGTTCTTTAGCTGATGTTGGCCTTCATGAACATCAGGTTCTTCCTAATAATATAAGATGTTGTAATGTGTCGGCATAGTATTATGTGCAGATCCAAGCAGTGTGGTCGTTTGTATTTGACAGATGGATTTTTTGTCAATGGGCAGATTCTCGAAGTATCATCCAAGGCTTTTTCGTATGGCACCCAGTGTGCTGATAACTGCAGGGACTACCACTGCCAGTTTGTGCTACAATCTCTCAATTTCCACTTTCAGATCTTGATACTGTATGATCTTCTCCAACTCTTTATCTTCTATTCTATTATCATCTGGTATTGTCACATTAATTGGTCATCATCATTACCAGTAAACACTGAGTTTCATATGAAGACAGTGGGTTTGCATCATCATAATTAACATTGAATTTACAGTCCCATTTGTTATAGTTACTAATATTAACACCCAATTGTTTTATTGTTAATTTCAATTTCCCATTAATAAAGGATGCTTCAGCACACTTTCTGCATCTTTCATTATCCTTGAAATACAATTGTTGGACTGTCTCCAGATGAGAGACCATTCAGAGGAAGGATTTAAAGAGAAAGTAAATAGCTGAGTTGGATTATTCAGACTATGTTCCTGAGGAGCCCAGGCAAATAAAGAAGAAACTTTTAAAAGGGGAGAGGGATAATAGGAATATAGGAAGAGAGACTGTGTTCACCTACGGTGGCAAAAAAATCAGGAGGAATCAAGTAGCATCTTTTCTGACTAACAAATTTATTAATAGGCATATGCTTTTGTGAGTTACAGCTCATTTCATAAATGCATAGAGTTTCTATACCTAGGAAACACATGCTTTAATTGGAAGTTTAACAGAGAAGTCATGTTGATAGCAGTCTTGAAGAAATTGGCAGAAAACCACAAATAAACAACTAGCAAGGAATGGAATATCAGGTATTGCTTGTCTTTTAGCAACAAAATTCTGGAATTTGGGCAAAAGGGCATACCTAGACCAAACATTAGGATAAGACGGGAACTACAAAGAACACAGCAATGGATAAAAGAGGCAAATATGATATGCTAAGAAACAACTAATAGATGATGCCAAGTAGATATTCTCACAAATACACAGTTCCCAGATTGCTTCCTCTTGTTATCAAGACTGATCCTGTGGTTTTCCTCTGAATTTATGGCTCTACTAATTTAGAGAAGCCCAGGCAAAACGAAAAAGTGGTTTTGTTTCAGACTCCACATAAATACAGCACTCCTCAGCACAGCTTGTTTGCTGCCCTGGACTGTCTTCCTCTGATCTTTCCATTGGTTTTTTCTTTTCTTTTCCCAACCATCCCTCAACTGTGACTCTCAGCACAATTGATAACTCTTCCATTCAATTGTGTCCAATTCTCAGAGACAAGTCCGGACAAGTCCTTGTACTTTATTCAGCAATGTTTTTTTTTTAATTGTATCCTTCCTTGGGCTGAGAGAGAACAACTGGTTGAAGGTCACCCAGCTGGTTTCGTGCTCAAGGCTGGACTAGAACTCACAGTCTCCCAGTTTCTAGACTGATGCCTTAAAACCACTACACAAAATTGGCTATCAGCTTTTTCCTGCTTCACAGCAAAAGAGATGTATTCCTCATATGTGTGCTTTGAACTACATAAAACTAGCTGTTTATTATAGAGGGCCAGTGGTGGGTTACGACCGGTATGCCCCGGTACGGGCATACCGGTGCCTGCCGGGAGCACCAGTTACCCTTCCGGTATGGTGCTCTGGATGGCCCACCCACCCGCCTGTGGTCCTTACCAGTATTTAAAGTTTTTGGGGCTTCTGCGCAGGTGCCGTATGCTCCATCATGGAGCATCGTGGGCAGTAAGTACACATGCATGCATGTGCGCACGCACTGCATGCATTCATTCATTCAACCCTAACCATAACCATAACGGTTGCAACTGGATCCAGAACCCACCACTGGAGGGGGCAGATAAAAACACATACAGCCAGCCTCTGCTAAGTGGTTTTCATTTATTTTGAATTCCCATAAATAAGA
This sequence comes from Natrix helvetica, assembly GCF_964273705.1. NCBI lineage: Eukaryota > Metazoa > Chordata > Lepidosauria > Squamata > Natricidae > Natrix > Natrix helvetica. The sequence goes on from NC_138552.1 coordinate 196,236,130, forward strand.
CATTTTGGTATCAAGCTTGGCAACACCTCATCAGAACCTAATATGTTCTCTATGGATTCTCTTCTTTTAAAATATATATATATACAATCCAAGAATTGAATTGAAAGTGAAAGAATATAATTGGCTGAGTTAAAAAGTTTGTGTTAGAATTCTGCATTATTACTTATTATTACCTTCTTTAATTATTTGCATTCTCCCATTCCATATTTGACTGTTTGGTGTGTTTTATTTTGCTACATAAACATTATGTAAAGTAGAATTTGAGTGAATAGACCTCTTAGGCAGAATAAAGAAATGTAAAGCATGCTGCTTATTCATATAGATTTTGAAGCATTTGCTTATTTCTCCAACTTGTCCTGATAGCAGTCATTTCAACATTATAGTTACCTAAATTATAGATTCAAGTAAGTACAGAAAAATCAATTGTTTTAACCGGCAATCTTTTGCTCATTTACCTGGGCCTAAGTACTACTGAATTAATGAGATTTACTGCTGAGCAGACATCTACAGAACTGTGCTGTTATTTACTTTGTATTAAGAGGAAAAAAATAAAAGTTCCCAGTAAGATGACTAAATGATATGCTTTTTTATTCAGCTCTGTCTGTAAGAAACGGGCCACTTTCTGTACATTAACAGCTGTTTAAAGACAACATTGCCTGAAACAAAACATCTTCACACTTTCTAATTCTTCTCTTCATGTTCTGCTAACAGTATGTAATACACATAACACTAACAGAGAACTGTGAATTTAATCTACAACTTGACAATGAGAAAACCCCCCATGGCCTTGGTTTGCAAGACTAAACTGGATTACATTTGTTTAGCTGTAGGAAGTTTAAGATTGGTATGATATTGCAAGTCCCTATGCACTTAAAAATGTAAATTTGCTCCCTGGGGTCCCCTCCTCTTTCTTCCATCGCCATCTTATTCTGCCAAAAGCCTTATTTAACTCATTCAAGCAATTTTGGAAAGGGGAGAGATGGGAGGGAGGCAGAACTGGAAATGTTGCAGATTCACGCAACTTGGGGAAATGTCATTAATAAGGAATACAAGCTTTATGAGCAATTCTTTTTTTAAAAAACTCAAGTTCAAAACAGATATAAAACATTTGGAGCAGTGGTGGGATCCTCTCGGTTTAACAACTGGTTCGGTGATCAGGCAATTTGCTACACACATGTGCGCGATTTGAAGAAATCTTCACTTCCGGGTTTCTTCGGAGGAGTAACACAGCTGATTCGCGCAGCAATCTGTTCTGCCATGCAAATCAGCTGAGAAGATAAAGGTAGGAAAATAGCGCAGTTGGGCGGGTTGCCCCATCTAATTGTCGGAGCAAACTAGTTCGTTCCCAGCTGATCATTGGAGCTACAGGTTTGCCCGGAATGGTCCAAAATGGTACAATCCCACCCTGATTCGGAGCCATACAAAGGGCCTTTCTCTACAAATTATCTAACAAGAATTTACTATGGAATAAGAACTGAACTAGAAAGGAACCACAGAACATTACTGTCACTATTTTAAAGACAAGCCAATACATTTTTTTCAAACATTTGAAGAGTAGACAAAATGGGAAATAATGTATTTCTCATTTAATAAGAATTAACCAGGTATTCTGTGTACAGCTGAACATTTACATACTAGTGGCTAAATAGAATCTCTGGAAATACTTCATCCTGGTTTGCTTTTTGTTCTTGTGTAGTTATAAAATGCTTTAATCCAGCATAAAGACAGCTAAATGAGATATTGGCTAGATTCACACATCAGCATCAAGCTATAATTTCATTCACATAATAATAATAATAATAAATTTGAATTTATTAGCCGCTCCCTTTCCAGGCAGGACTCGGGGCGGCGTACACTAAGACATATATAAACATACATATATACAAAGACATACATGCACGGCTGGGTAACCTACCTTAGTTTATTCACATATTACTTTCTCTAAACTAACCTAAACTACATTGTGATTTGTAAGTAATGTGTGAACCCAACAACAATACAAACTAGTATAGCTTAACCATCAAATAATTATATTGTGACAGCAACAATAACATTTTGCAAAAATGTAATCTTGGAATAAATTTAAACAGAGATCCACAAAACTTTCACGTTGGATTTGCACAACTTTCTCATTGAACTCTGAAATGCAAACCACCAACTAGCAAACGGTTAAATCATATTTTAGATTGGCAGACTGCGTGGCTTAATCAACATGCAGCAACCACAAATTCGACACTGGCCTTAGATATCACTGCTGCTGTAGACAAAAGGCTAAGGCTCACGGATCTGCAAATCCTTATGAAAAGTATTTGCATGAATGCATTCACAGTGAAACTGCTCTTACTAATTGAAGCAAATTATATTTACAGAATCCTGACAAAACAGTGGAATTGGCTCAGATACATTTAAAGCAATCTCAGAGCTTCGCCTGCACCTTGTTGAGAGAGCTCGTTCAAATGTTTCTGTCTTATCCAAGAACATACTATCACAAGTAGATTCTTAAGTGCCTTTGGCTTTAGAACGCATTATTCTAGTTTAAAGCAAACATTTACTGTTTAAATTAAAGGGCGAAAAATCTGGTGGGAGTTCTGCTAGAAATTGATGTAAATGTGAACTGAAAACAGTTCTTCCAAATGCCCTGATATAAAGTCATACAAATTGGGAAGGGGGGGAGGAGGAGGATTTATAAGGATACATATCCATTAACTTTATTTCAGGTCCTTTAATATTTTTGTCACATTTTGGAGATGTTTTATCACACCCTCGGGGGCTAAGTGTACCACAAGTGGAATAAGATGACAGAATGGTTACAATGCTAGCTTTTCCACTAATAGAAAATCTGAAAGGAAATGTCAGTAGCGAAAGTTAGAAGACAAAGACCAATGGCCAAACCAGCATTTGTCACTTGCAGTATTAAAAGGACAAATACCGAAGCAATCTTTCCTCAGTGTTAACTGAAAACCCAATTCCTTATAAACACTTGAGGGAAGACCTCAAAGGACATGTTTATTTTCCTTTTTTCTTAAACCGTTATGAACATAACTTCCCAAGAAGAAGAAAAAGAAAAAGGTATTGTACATAAAAATGTGACTCATTTTTTTTTGGCCTGGCTACTATATTTGCCCCATGTTGTCATATCAATATACACAAATATACAATTCATCTTAGTTCAAAGGTTGAGGAGTGATATTCAATGCTTCCATGGCAGAGGTATCCAATGCCCATTCCTAAGCCCCCAGTATGGCCCCAGTATTATTCCCTATATTATTGTGTCTATATGTCATCAGAGATTTTAATTGAATCAGTTCCCATAGCTTTGATTAATGCTATTTTCATAACTGCTTTTTTTTTGGAGTTCAGTTACCAACAGAACACTTAAAAGGCCATGTAACATCCAGTCAAAGTTAGCATTTTCACCATATGGCAAAGTTTTGCTTGGCACAATTTAAAATTCAAACCTTCCACTGATTTTTCAGACTTTGGAAAACATAGGGCTAATTCCATGCCCCATTAGGCTACATAATGTGCAAGCTGGGAATTGAAGTGTTGTATCAATCATATATAGAGTACTGGTAGATATCATATTGATGTAGGTATATTAATATTTCTGTGTGGAAGTAGTGCCCGATTAGGTTCTGTCCTATTCTGTTCTCTTCTTACTGGGTTTTTACACTGCATTAAATTATTTTTACATTGCATTAAACTGCGACTTACAAATTAGTATACCCTATTTTTCGGAATACAAGACACACCGGAGTATAAGATGCACCAAGGTTTTGAAGAGGCAAATTTAAAACAAAAGTTTTTGCATTCTGCAGACCTCCCCAAAATGGCCCGGCTTTTTGGAAAAACGGCCCTTTTTTTAAAAAAAAGGAGGCTTGTAGAGTGCTCCTGGGTGGTGGGTGACCCAAAAACGAGAAAGAAATGGCACATTTTTTACCAAAAAAGGGCATGCATAGCCTTTAGGAGGCTTATAGAGTGCTCCTGGGGCCTGGAGGGCAAAATTGAGCAAAAAAACAGCCCCTTTTTTTCCTCATTTCTGCCCTCCCCAGCCCCCAGGAGCACTCTGCAAGGCTCCTAAAGGCTCTGAATGGCCATTTTGGTAAAGGGGCGGGGTTTCAGGAGGCAAAAAATTCTGTTTTCAGTGTATAAGATGCACCCAGATTTTCAGCCTCTTTTTTGAGGGAAAAAGGTGTGTCTTATACTCCAAAAAATACTGTAGTTGGACTCACACAACATTCAATACCAAAGAAAGTACACTATAGTTTCTTCAACCTACAAATAATTATTTTCTCCCATAAAGATAATTCTTAGTCAGAAAATAACCAAGGTTTTCACATTTTTCAGACTATAGAACCTGTTAGTTTAAGCTCTTGTGATCAAAAATGTTCTGGTTCTGAAAGAACTTTTTTTTTATTCTTAGTGCCTTATGTTCTCATGAAGTCCCAAGATTCCACAGAGCATGGTAGTCTTCACAACAACCACATGATTTAATAAATCATAGCTTTAACCACATATAAAAAGCAATATTTTATTGTCAAGGTCATTCTTGAACCAGAGTCAATTTTAAAAAGCACTTCACCCTCCTTACATACAGCCCTTATTAATCATCTGAATGATCTAAAATCAATTATGAATAATTTTCTTTTAAGCAAAACCAACCATGATGATCCAATATTTTGTCAGATGGAACACAGAAGCACTTCAATTCCTCGTGTTACTCGCATTCAAAACAAAATAATGAATATGCATAAAATTACTTCCCAGAGGCAAAAGAAATTGGAGAGTCGGGGCTAACAATTCCAGAATGTGTGCCGATTTCCTACAGATGCATCTGCCTCTAACAGCTTCCAATACTACGAGCCAATGCACAGAGGCAGCAGCTCAATCTCCTCACACAGTAGTCCAAGAAACATTGCAGTGGGACTAATTAAATCCTTGTGCTGGTGCACAAATTCTGGCATCCATCCATCCAGTGAAGGGCTTCAGCAGTCTTTGTATGACACAACTAAGCTTTACCAAAAGACTTCCTTAGGCCACCAAAGGGTAAATTGTAGGCAAAGAACCAAACGGCTCACAGACAAAACAGTGGCTGTTTCCCAACTCCATAGCAAGATGATTCTTCCAATTGCTAGATAATGAATCAGTTTGCAACAGACCCAGTTTTTAATTTACATAAGAGTTATACTTTTTTTCTTGTATGATTCATTTAAAAATGAATTATCATTTTTGCAGAATATGCACGTAAGCTCCCTTGAAAATAAGCAGAACTGAGAACCAGAAAGTCCCTACTTCTGTTTTTTTTCTACTACTAGGAATCAATTACGTTTACAAGCTATATCTCTTTAGCTGCAATCCCCTGTGGTGAATGAATTTTCACTTTTGTCCCAATGCCGGTGTCTTGAAGATCTATCACTATTTTGATGGCAAAAGCTAACTGGTTCAAAATGATGGTCAAGATCTTTGGTGAAACAGAAAGCCAAATTCCCTATCACTGAAGCTTACAAAATCAGTCAGACTTCTCCATCCTCATGCCTTATGCAGCCTCATTAGTCTGACATAGGAAGCCAGAGTTTCTAAAACTCTGCTTTACTTTTAATAAATTAGATGTTTTCAGGTTCTATCACAAATGAACCAGGTCCCTGGCTTGTTCCATTTCTGACAAGCCTAATGGAAACCATGTTTTGTTCTTGACTTCTGATACCTGGCAGAAACTTCTATAGTTGGTTTATTCACTCCCACTAGAATTGAGGTAGATGCACTTCAGTACACAATGTATCCATGGAGTTCTTGCAAATTCTGTAATATTATAATATGAACTCTTCCTACATCTGTCTTATATTTTTTATCTCTGTCTATATCCCTCCTCATTGGCAAATATAACAAAATGTAAATATATTGCACAGGAATATATAAACTGTATAGTACAATATTACTGCACAATGCAATAAAATAAAAGTCGAAGAATTTGTCTCATTTACACTGACATTGTATTTCAATGCAAGATTGTGAAATAACTTCACAGTCTTGCGAAGTTTAAAACCTATTGGCACCTGCACCAAAAAGCAATCATCTTCTATTTATAGTGGAAAGTTCTGTTGCAAAAACAAACAAACATGTAAATCAAGCATAAATACCTATTCAGGTAGGACAAATATTCATAGCAATTTAAAAAATGGTAAAAAGATCACAAATACCAAGTCAATAATTATTGGCACATTACAGAATAGGTACAGGATATGAGGAGAAATAATGCACTGAGCAATGCACGGCTTGCTCAATAAAATCTGATCGACCTTCAGGAGGGTAAAAAACAACAACAGATAAAGCCAAGACAAACAAAAGTAAACTAACAACCAACACTATCAAGAATTAATATCTTCAAAAAGACCAGTAACTTTTTAACTCTGTAAACATGTTAGAATTCGACATATGTTTCAGGAAGAAACAAGCAGACACCGTCAAATGCCCTTCTATGATACATTTACAAATGTGCTCACTGTGCAGTTCTAACACATTTGTCTCTTTGCTGCCAACTTATATCCTTTCTAAGTCAGGTTTTTCCTACTCTGCAGGCTATTAATCTCCCTGGAGGTGGACACTTCTGTGAAGCTGCAACAGCTCATCATTTTTTTTCTGGTCAATTCTTCTTTTAATCTCTTTTCCTGATGAAAAATTCTATGAAATTAAATCTCCATGGAGGTGGACATTTCTATAGACATTATAGTTTGTCCACCTTTACTTTCAGATCTATTCTGACAATCTGCTGAAGCCGATAATCTAATTAATGAATTTTCTTTTCCCCTTCCCCTATATTAGCTACCTTTCACTTTTGACAGAACCTTAACTTGTTTGCAAGTTTCCTTCCTGGAATGTTTAGCTGTACCAAATCAACCAAAAGTCTGAAGTAATCAGAGTGATATAGTGATGCGTGAAAGGCAGGGGCGGATGTGTTATCATAAGGAGTGTCCCTTGGTAATATTGACTTAGACTGAGGAAAGTTAGTTAAAACTTCTAGATGCACCAGGATGTTATCCCTACCCCCACAAGTTAAGTATAGTGGGATCACAGAAACCTACTGTAGAGGCTCAGTGCTGAAATAAAGTCCATCTCATCTTGTGAAGCCTTCCTCCAGCTATCCAGGCCAAATTTCATCTATTATGAACTTTCAGTGGTACTTGACTGCTTTGAAACTTCTCGAATTTGATACTCGATGCATTTTGACATTAAAATATTGTCCCGATACTCATCGCTTGTTTGGTATTGGATGTGCAAGCTGGAACTTGTCGGTGTCAGTTGCTTCATGGCTAATACATTATTCCTTATGGGAAATATTTGGCACTTGTAGTTTTGCACTCATATACTAGGTTTTAAAATCACATGAAATTGATTGGTTAAGTGCCATTGAGTTGGTATTGATTCTTTAACAATCACATGGCTAGATTCCCCCCCCCCCCGAAAAGATCTGTCTCTTACTTGTTCCTTCACCCGGTAATTAAATCTATTCCACTTTTGACTAGCTCCCTTTTTGGCCCTATCACTTCACCTTTCCCAGCATTAAAGCTTTTGTCAAAAGTATTAGATCTTTACATAATTGGAAGTATGATCATCTGAGTCTTTTTATTTGTGCCTCAAATGAGACCCTTGAGATGATTTGTTTGAAGATCCATTGGTTGGTTTTCTTGGATATCCACAGTATTCTGCGGAATTTTCTCCAAAACAAAAAATGTTCAATAGTGTCAATGCTCTCTCCATCCTGCTTCTTCAAGATTCAATTTTCATAGAATATCAAAGGGCTTGCACTACTGCTTGCACTATTATGATCTTTACAGATGTCTGTGGAGATTCTCAATCATCCAGGTCATGGTTGTCCCAAAGGTGCTTTTTTCAAGAGGTGAAACTTTTTGGATGGGAAGTATTTTTATTTATTTTATTTATTTCTTGGATTTCTAGACCGCCCCCTCTCCCAAAAAGGGACTCGGGGCGGTGTACAGTCAATGCAGATAAAAATACAATCATAAAACAATTAAATACATTTGGATGGAGGAGATAGGCTGTACAAGATTAATATATTCTAAAACCCTAAAAACATCCCCAATTAAAAACCCAAACCCAATTAAAATAAATCCCCGGGAGGTAAAACTAAGAAAGTGCCAGGCCAGCTGATTGAAATAGGTGAGTCTTTAACTTTTGACGGAAGGAACGGAGGTCGGTGGTGGTTCGAATGTCGGGGGGGAGGTCATTCCAGAGGGTTGGGCCCATCACAGAGAAGGACCTACTCCTAGGTGTCGCCCGCTGACACTGCCTAGCGGACGGCACCAGGAGGAGTCCCTCCCTGTGTGAGCGAATAGGTCGCAGGGACGTGTGTGGTAGGATGCGATCCTGCAGATATCTAGGTCCTGTGCCATGGAGCGCTTTAAAGATAGTGATCAATACCTTGAAACGCACCCGAAAGGCCACAGGTAGCCAGTGCAGCTCGCGCAGGAGCGGTGTTACGTGGGAGTAACGTGTACTCCCCATGATAACCCGCGCGGCTGCGTTCTGAACTAGCTGCAGTCTCCGGATGCGTCCCAAGGGAAGCCCCATGTAGAGGGCATTGCAGTAGTCCAGGCGAGACGTCACCAGCGCATGAGTGACCGTGCGCAGGGCACTCCGGTCCAGTAGGGGGCGCAATTGGCGCACCAGGCGAACCTGGTGGAACGCCCCCCTTGCCACGGCTGCCACATGGTCCTCCAGTGACAGCTGGGCATCAAGGAGGACGCCCAAATTGCGCGCCCGCTCCACAGGGGACAGTTGTTCGCCCCCTATGGCCAGCGATGGTGTCAGCTGGCTGAACCGAGGTGCCGGTACCCATAGCCACTCGGTCTTGGAGGGGTTGAGTTTGAGTCTGTTGTCCCCCATCCAGACCCCGACGGCTTCCAAACACCGGGACATCACTTCGACAGCCTCGTTGGGGTGGTTTGGGGTTGAAATGTACAGCTGAGTGTCATTAGCGTACAGGTGGTACTCAACCCCAAAGCCACGGATGATCTCACCCAGTGGCTTCACAAGTGAAATGTCTTCAAAGAAAAAAACTAGAAAGTCCAGTTGTCTCTTGAAAAAAAGCACCTTTGGGGTTGTCTTTACAGGTATAGATGTAGCATGGCATCTGAATATATTTTACAAGGCTTTCGTGGCTTCTATCTATTAAGTGCTAGTCTACAGTGTATTTCTTCTGCTTGTTCCTTTACTCTTGATCAATGGTTTTATCATCAAGTAATCAATGTTAAATACACTTGTTCAGTATTTAACTGGTAATTTTGAAATACTTAGTTAAGTTCTGTGCCTGAATTAGACAGTTGTTTGTGTAGGGCTACATTGTAGTTTTAACTAACTAGATCAGGTTTAGGAGCACCAGAGCGCAGAATCTGGGAACATGTCCAGATCCAGACCAAGCCTGCCAACGTTAAAGGATTCCAACAAGTTTTGTAACATCAATTAAAACAGCAGGTTCTAAATTGAAGATTTTATTCAGTAATCCTACCAATCCCTTATAAGACCAGCCTACAAAATCACAATGAAAATGGCAATTATATATATTTTAGAAGGAAAACAAATATGATTAAAGACAGCATTTATTTCTGCAGAAAGGCTATTACTCCAATATGTTATTCGGGTTACCCCTCTACATATGAAATTAATTCAATGCAGTCAGATTATTAGTAGCACACATTTTGATCATGTTGATATATTTAGCAACTATGTTTCTTACAGAAGTTTAGCCACTTTTCAGCTCCTTACTCATTGGACTTTTGTATTATTTACAACTCTCCGCTGAGTATCAAATGACCTAACATGTACCTTAGCCCTCTACCACAGGAGGAATCTCAAATTTCTTCTCTTATTCAGGGGGGAAAAGTACAAAGCTCAATGTCATAGGATTAACTGCTGTTCTAGTTTTGCCCTAATACAAAGAAGGATTCATAAAACAAGGACAATATATCAAAATCAACTGAAAAGTATTAATGTTTCACCTGCCTGTGAAAGCTGTACCCCCTCCAGCAATCTAAACTGCTGACCTGGGACATGAATGGATGCATGCACGCACACACACACACACACACGCACACACACACACACACACACATCTTTATAAACTCTTGATTTAATCTTTGATCGGATGTGTGTGTTTTTTTAAATAAATTCCATTGTAGAGTTATACAATTTAAATCTATTCATCCTCACATTATTCCCAGAGGCCTTGCTGAATTTACCATTCAGTTCCTCTTTCTGACATCTATACATTATTGCAAACTCATGTCATTTCCTTTAAATATCTTCATCTGCTTTTAACAAAACAACAAAACACCCCCAATTCCAGTTTGTCCATTCTTCTTCTTATCCTCTGTCTTTATATCCTGCCATTTATCAATATTGCAAAAATGACTTTTATACATGCAAAAGGGTTGCCCATTCTGGTGATGGCAACTCAGAATTTCAGAATATAGGAACTCCATCCTGCTTCCTCAGAATGTGAATAAGAGCCGCGGTGGTGCAGTGTTTAGAATGTAGTAGTGCAGCTTACTTCTGCTGCCTGCTGGCTGACTGCAGTTCGATTCTCACCGGCTCAAGATTGACTCAGCCTTTCATCCTTCTGAGGTCAGTAAAATGAGGAGTCAAGATTGTTGGGGGCAGTTTGCTGACTCTGTAAACTGCTTAGAGGGGGCTGTAGAGCAGTGGTGAAATTCTTTTTTTTTTTTACTACTGGTTCTGTGGGCGTGGCTTGGTGGGCGTGGTGTGGCTTGATGGGCGTGGCTTGGTGGGTATGGCGGGGAAAAGATACTGCAAAATCTCCATTCCCACCCCACTCTGGGGCCAGCCAAGGGGTGGCATTTGCCAGTTCTCTGAACTACTCAAAATTTCCACTACCAGTTCTCCAGAACCTGTCAGAACCTGTTGGATTTCACCCCTGCTGTAAAGCATTGTGAAGTAGTATATAAGTCTAAGTGCTATTATTATTGCTAAGAATACATTGCATTAATAGCCTGTGCATTTAACTTTGGTTTTAGAACTTCATTTTATTAGCCATGGTGGCACACTAGTTAGAATGCAGTATTGCAGCTAACTCTGCTGACTTCCGATTGCCAGCAATTCAGCAGTTTGAATCTCATTGGTTCAAGGATGACTTAGCCTTCCATCTTTCTAAGGTCAGTAAAATGAGGGCCCAGATTGTTGGGAGCAATAGGTTGACTCTTGTAAACTGCTTAAAGTGTACTGTAAAGCACTGTGAAGCAGTATATAATTCTAAGTGTTATTGCTATTGCTATTTATTTCCTTATCTCCTGCCTTTATTATTTTTACAAATAACCTAAGGTAGCGAACATATCCAACATACATTATTGAATATTGAATGTTCATTAAAAAAAAGAATTACAGCTACAGAACACATCAGACCTCTTGGGGGGGGGGGAGCCTCACTATAATAATACATCTAAATATACATTGACTACCAACATTACCACTGGAATATAAACTAAGAACACAATAAATTCCTATTGTATGTGTTCTTTTATTCTGGATTATCTCTATCTTCAAGATCAGTCATTTACAAAAAAGTTAGTGCTGGGGAAAAACTTCTGGAAAGAAAAGATTAAGAATTAACTTTCTTGGCTGTAAATTCCAAAAGATGATTAAAATGCATTTCTAAAAAAAAAGAGCACATACCATGTCTTGTCACTTACCATGTGGTCATTTCCATGCAAGTATGATGCTCATTTCATTTTTTCTCATTATCTGACACAAATACATACTACTTAGCTAGATTATAGCATTCTAAATAACACAGGAGACAAATGTTTTCCTTGACTGATTCATGATCAAAGTTAATCAAAACTTGAAACAGGAATATTATGAATTTCGACTTAAAGAAAATCATTCAACCATTCTCTTTGATTCAACATAGTACAATAATAATAATAATAATAATAATAATAATAATAATAATAATAATTTTATTTGATTAGCCGCACCCCTCTCCCGAAGGACTCGGGGCGGCGTACAATCAAGCAGATAAAAATACACATAAGACAAACATATATACAAAAACAGAGACATATACATATGTGCATGGAGGAGGATGGACTTAAGTGAAAGACAGTTAAAAAACACAATTTAAAATCCCCTAATAAAATTACCAAATTAAAAACCCATCAGGAGCGTTACTAAGTTATGGTCGAGCCAGGCCAGCTATTTGGAAAAGGTGGGTCTTGAGCTTGACACGGAAGGAGCGGAGGTCAGTAGTAGTCCTAATATCCGGGGGGAGGTCATTCCACAGGGCTGGGCCCGCCACAGAGAAGGCTCTGCTCCTAGGCGCCGCCCCATGGCACTGTCTGGTAGACGGCACCTGGAGAAGTCCCTCTCTGTGCGAGCGGATGGGTCGTAGGGATGTATGGGGCAGAATACGATCCCGCAGGTAACTAGGTCCTGAGCCATGGAGCGCTTTAAAGATTGTAATCAAAACCTTGAAACGCACTCGATAGACCACAGGGAGCCAGTGCAGCTCGCGCAGGAGAGGTGTCACATGGGAGTACTTGGTACTCCCCATAATCACCCGCGCGGCCGCATTCTGGACCAACTGCAGTCTCCGAGTGCATTTCAAGGGGAGCCCCATGTAGAGAGCGTTACAGTAGTCCAGGCGAGACGTTGTCCTCATTTAAGTACTACTATTGATTGAAACCATTTGCAGTTATGATGGTGATGAAAAAATAATTGTGTGACCCATGCCTGTATTCATGACCTGTGCCATAGGTTCTGTGTCATAGGTTCACTATAATAGCTAGTAACATTGTCCTGTGCCTAACATCCCCATCCCACAGTCTTACAGAGTGAAGGGCTTGCCTAAACAAACTACCTCTTCTTGGGCTGCTTCTGTAGTGCAATACTTCCCTAAAAAACTTTCCAAACGCAAGTTAATAAGCTCAGCTCTGTGACTTTAATTTGTCGATTTATAACCTCCAGCCACTTGCTGCCTGAAATTGATAAGATTCTAATCTTATCAGTTTAAGGGTTTCATATTAAGGGTTTTGTAGTTTGCTAGACAAATAGCAGGTCCTAGCACATTCTTTTCTATGTCTATTCCCAATTACGTGACTGTTAGCTCTCTTGAAATCCCTTTCTCTCCAATGGATGTAAATGCAAACATTAGCTAGCAAACATCTTTATAATTATCCTAGTGTTTGTGAGAGCATTCCAAAGCACAGGATAATTGGGCGAAAGGGCTATAAGATTTGCCCTTTTACCAGGCTTCTTCTTGAGTCAAGTTCTGGAAATCTTCCCTGTTGTTTGGGTTCATCTGAACATTTGGGGTTGTATCCTTCTGATGCTATTAAGAGAAAGTTAACATATTTGTCATCATGTGATTTTTTTTAACTTAGTAACTACTTCACTTAATGCCACTTCCAGTATCAATTGAGGTTGCTAAATGAGGACTACCTGCAATTCAGATTAAGGCTTGCCAATGTGAATTCTAGTTATACTTCCCTCATCCTGGAATTTACCAGATTATAACTGGAATTATAACTCCCACATACTTCCAATTCTGGGAACTATAAAATTAACATAACTAGGTAGTACCAGTTTGGAAAATGGGGCTAATTTACTATCTTCCTGCCAATGTGTCTTCCCTACCAGATCACTTTAATTCTCCTACTCCATGATGCTTTTGAGCTATCTCAAAATTAGATTAAGATATGGAATGTCCATCTAGTTTCTAATCTCAGCATATCTCAGGATGAACCTGACCAACAGCCTCTAGCTCAGAGTTGAGCCTGCTGTACTCGGGCCCAATGCTAATTTTGCTGTAGTTAAATTTAGTGGTGTACAAAACATTTTTGTACACCACTAAACGTTCAAGCCTCATAATAACCTGTTCCAACTTCATGATAGTTGGTTTGCCCTGGCCTGAAAATAAAAGTGTGCTGATTGTGGTCTGCTCTAAGAATGGTCAATTCCAAGATTAGACTCCTTCTGGAATACTCAGAACCAGATGTGATATAAACATATCCCAATGTTTTAAACACAAAGTGTTTCCTACAACTTTAGTTGATTTAGCCATTCCGTTACCAATAAACTAAGAGTAGCCTCTTAATGTTTGATTAATTACATAGATCAAGTTTGGTTTATTGTGTTAATCTAACTTGTTTTCTTAATATTTATAGGCAGGTCAACTCTTTTCTTGTTGAGATTATTTTAAAGCTGCCCATACCTTGAATTTGAACCATACATAGCAGGCAAGAAAATCCTGACTGTGCTGTTTTTCGGCTTACGATCACATCAGGAAACTTCTATACTACAATCATTTATGAGCTAGTGGTATTCATCATAGGCCCCGTATTATTCTAATACGGTTGAACCCATGCATGAGTTAGCCTTAACGAATTTGACATAAAAACTGTCACTACTGATAGCTATAAATGTGGCCACATGGAATCAGCAACAGAAAGAGTTTTGCATTATCAGCTAGAGATCACTAGTCTGCACTTTAGCTAAGATTTTGTTATTAGACTGAATTTGGTTTTTCATCAGGGCCAGGAAGTGATCCTCTCCTTCTTCTGGCTCAGTCTCAAGATCCAAATTATTTGAACAGAATAATTCAAAAAAATCAAAGGAATCCTCTTTGCTTCCCTACAGCACTACTATCTTGGCTGCAAAGCTTCACTAACCATGATCTTCTGGTGGACCAAGAACTGTATCAATGACCCTACAAGACTAGAATGAGCTTGTTTCACAAGAAGGTATGCTGATTCTAAAAGGAAGGCAGCTAGCTTGGTCCACACAATACTAGTGTTCCCTGGAAGACACATGTAAAGAAGTACATGATCCTCCAAGTTCTTCTTTACAGAACAATATAAGATGAATTCCAAATTCTTAATTGACACCTGCTTCAGAAAGATGTTTTGGAAAATAGTGCCTAGATGTTAACTAATAGTGCAATACCACGCATTAAACTGCAGTAGCAAGCTATAAATCTAGACTTTTTTTAAAGCAGTGTATGTTCACAGATCGTTTACTCAAATTCTCCTAAATCCCTGAAGCTATATTTGAGCATAGTTTTATATCACATCTGAATTGTTCCCAATGAACTACAATTCATAAGCAAACTTGAAATCTTGATTTAAGGTGTGCTCCCAAGTTGTGAATTATTTAGGAACGATTTCCCTTCAATCTAAGATTCATACATACAGTTTTGCTAAATGGAGGCTTCCTTGTTTATTTTTTATGTGTATTTATTAATTCAGGTAATATTCAGAATCCCATGGATGTGATATACGGATGAAAAATCTATGAAATGAAATGGATTGCATTCCAACTTCTCATCTGAGTTTTCAGCCAACAAAACAGGAAGTGCCTGATAAGATCTCAAAATAATTTACAAAGATTTTATAATTTAAATAAAAATTATTCAGGTATCATTGTGTCAAACTTTATTTTACTAATTTATCACAGAGAGGCTATTGATGAGACCAACCCATGAATTAGAGGCCAATTATGAAATCTGCACCAGCCCTCTGATAAGGTCTCAAAAGCAAAGCAGGATACATTCTTCTGGAAGAAATGACTAAACATTTACCAACTCCTTCCTTGCGTTAGTGTATCCTCCAGGGAGTCTCTAGTGCATAAGCTAATTAAACACAAGCAGTTCTGTAATGCTTTCTTGAATTCTTGATTGCTTCCAGGCTCTGCTGCCTCAAGGGCTGAAGCCAACATCCTTCACACTTAAGACTACTTCACAAACTTCATAGGGCTCATTAATTTATTTTACATACGCTACACACATTAGCTTCAATTTATTTTCAGGCGCTCTTTCCGTCTCAGATAAACAACTAAGGTATTGTGGAGTGCACTCCATGAAACAATCTTTTTAGAACATGTAGCTAACACATTTGGGGGCTGCTGCCCTAATGTAGCCATCAAGGAGATATTCATAGCATCTGGATACCTGGAGAGAACAATTATCTGCTTACTACATAGTATAACCAGTGTCTTTAAAATTATACATGGGGTTTCTCCAATTTTTGCATAGAGTTATATGGCTTGTAAACTTCAGACAAAGTGTTTTAAACACACTGTCAATTTAAAGACAAGACTAACCTCTCCTGCCAACTCAAATGTGTCCAAAAATATTATCTGTGTTGTTCCTTCACTGTAATGACGATCTTGGCCACTCAAGCCCAATTGGCCCCTTCATCCATAGTTCTCAGAATTAGGTGATAAACTGATTTACATGGTTCAGGGTTTAATGGTTCAGATACCTTAAGGAGAGAAGGAAAACTGACCCTGTGCTGAGACACCAGAAGTAAAATGAGCAGAGACAATTCCTTTGGAAAAAAAGTATCAGCCTGCTTTTACAGAAACTGGAAAATGTATCACGTGTCTCACTGATGGATGAATGTGCCACAGTATAACTGTCCTGTGACCCAACCCTGTTTAGAAATCTCTGAAAATATGCCAAGGAGGGATGATCACATTCTTTATCCAATGTTATTTCCTTCAAAGGAAATGGGGAAAATATTCACAAAATTATGTAGCAAGAAGCACATTTCACCTGAAGACACACTCAAAAAAGGGACTACTGAATTTACATATACTATTAGATCTTTGCATATAATATCAAATTGTTGTTGTTGTTGTTAGTTGAAAAGTCATGTCCGACCCATCGCAACTCCATGGACAATGTTCCTCCAGGCCTTCCTGTCGTCTACTATCCTCTGGAGTCCATTTAAGCTCACACCTACTGCTTCAATGACTCCAGCCAGCCACCTCATTCTCTGTTGTCCCCTTCTTCTTTTGCCCTCAACTTTTCCAGGATTAGGCTCTTCTCCAGTGAGTCCTTCCTTCTCATTAGGTTAGGTGGCCAAAGTATTTGAGTTTCATCTTCAGGATCTGGCCTTCTAAAGAGCAGTCAGGGTTGATCTCTAGAACTGACCAGTTTGATCGCCTTGCAGTCCAAGGGACTCACAGGAGTCTTCTCCGGCACCATAGTTCTAAGGCCTCAATTCTTTGGTGCTCAGCCTTTCTTATGGTCCAACCTTCACAGCTATACATTGCAAGTGGGAAAACCATAGCTGTGACTATATGCCCTTTTGTTGGCAGGATGATGTCTCTGCTATTTAGTATGTTGTCTAGCTTTGCCATCAAATATATATGGTATAATAGCAGATATTTCTACTAGTTAGTCACTTTTTTAAAATTGCAATGATCATATACGAATGTAACATATAAAGGGGTCTTAACTATGTTTTCCCCCCAACATTATCACAACTAATGATTTATATAAAGGATCTAGCTACTCTTCCATATAAGTTAATGTTTTAAGGGTTCTATTTTGTTTCTGTTGTTCTATAAGAAATTCAAGACAATATACAGTACGTAATGGTTCTTCTCATCCCATTTATTTATTTTTTCTGTTTTGTCTCCCACATTCCTATTAAGAAAGGAAAAATTGCACCCGCATTACTTATGAGCTTCATGACCAAGCTGAGTTTGAATCTTCCAAATCCAAGCCTTGCTATTAATAACAGTCCCGTACTAGATATTTTGTTTATTGCTTGATTACTCTATTTTTTTTCTCAAAAATGTGCAAGAATACTTCAAGGTGCATGTTTCTTAACAAGGCTAGCTATATCTCAATTAAGAAAAATGTTACAATGCTGAATAAATACACTTCAGTGGCTGTTTCCATAGCAAAATTTATGGCTGAGTCACAACTTTGTCTTAGCTCTAACATTTCATTTATTCTAATACATACTGCACAAATGCTTATTTCACAATAACAAACACAGATTAAGTGCAACTGAAGCTAGGCACATGGTTTGATATGACCAAAAGATGGGCATAAATATATAAGGTCAGTCCTTCATTTATCAACCCAGATATATATCAACCTTTGGTTGGAGAAGTATTGTGATGCAATGTGTCCAGGAAAAGGGTGTGTGGTGTGATAAGACTAAATAATGCAGCAGGTTCCTGGGCAAGAAGGGAAGAAAGGAGCATAATCTGGGAAGAGAGGGGAAAGAAGAGACAGCACAATCCTAAAGTGGATTGTGGGAAGAGAAAGAGAAGAGAAAGGATAACCACTCCCTAGAATTGCCAAGTATATATACAGTCGCTTGGGGTATAGATTTAGTAGTGTAGATTTAGTCTGGCAAGATTCTGTCTATAAGGTATAAACAAATAAAGAACTGAACTTTGGCCGGCTTGTTTTGCTATGCTTGACAGGTATTCAGTAAATGGAAAAGCTAGTTTCTTGGTGATCTGTGCCTGGATCAAAGCTTGTATGTCAAGTCCCCAGGGCAGAAGTTTTTCAGATGAGGGAGGGGGGAGGCAGGGGGAAAAAAACTAAAAGCAGCAATAGCAGCAAGCAGTAGAGAAAGAAAAAAGCTGGGAAGTTTGGGGGGTGGGCAGACCAATTGTATGATATCACCAACCTTGTCCTTAGCTTCAAACATTGGTTATAAAACTCCTGCTTCTCCCAATGTGCCTGCCAATGGTATGTGAGAAATACTTTGAGAGACAGGGTGAAGAAATGATACCTAGGGAACAGTCAGATAAGAGAGAACTTGTCTGCAGCTGCATAATGGATGGAGAAAGACAGTCAGAATGGATCTTTCCTAGATTCTCAGACAGTAAAGAAGATGTCAGGAGATTTGTATATTCAGACCCACAAAGTTTTATTAATGTAGCCTTACAATGAAGTAGAATTAGCTCATCTAGTTGTGTTTCCTGCCTGATTTACCTGGCATAGCTAACAAGGCCTCTTTCACCTACATCCCATTAGTTTCCACCACTTCCTATGTCTTTTAAGTGAAGCATTAGAGGAAGTTAGGAAAGTGAGCTACGAGGAAGACCAACTGACAGGATGCCAAGCGTGTTCTGCAGAGGAAGAGGGAGAAAAGGGTAAGCTTTATAAGACTCTTCTAGGTTTTTGTCTTGGACACAATCAACATAAGAAACCGGGTTTCAGCTATGCCAAGCAACAGTCTGCCTGGAACAGTTCAGCAAAACTCCCAAATTGCAATATGTTTGTTTTGCTTTGGAAACAAATTGCATTTTCTGTTTCATACACAACCTTGCCCTTGATTTTATTCAATTCAAGGTTCTAATTGCATTTATAAGATTTATATGGCTTCCCATCCAGTGGGCACACAATTCTGGGATGCTTACAATAATAAAAACAGAAGCAAAAACAAAACAAAAACAAAAAAAGGCATAAAGACTTTAGACCAGTAATGGCTAATATTTTTGTCATCGCATACCCATAATGCAATGTGTGTGCGGGGACCCCCTCCCTGCACCCCGTTTTAAGCCTGAAAGGCCTCCTACACCAACCTGAAAGACAAAACAGGGGCGGGGCATTGCACAAGGCCCCAAAATGCAATGCAAGTGCTTCCTGTGCTCCCTGCCCCCCACGTATGCGCAGCAGAGACCCAAAGACCAGCTGGCCAGTGGGAGGCACACACACGTGTGGTAGAGCTGGGCTGGGGCAACAGCTGGCGTGCCCACAGAGAGGGCTCTGCGTGCAACCTGTGGCGTGTGTGGCATAGGTTAGGTCATCATTGTAACCACCATTGTCTCAATGAAACAGCACAATAGACAATCACTAGTATTTAATAACAAGCACTCCCGTTCAGGTAAAATATACTGTTGTTGTAACAACTGTTTTAATACACACTTATCCAATGCAAGTTTGTGCATGCAGAGTCCTCTTTAGAAGGAGTTTTACAATTAAGATAAGAATCAGGGAGAGAGAAATAAGCCAACAGTGACTTCCGCTTCCGGGACCGAATGGCGACGGACGTGTAGTCTGCTGATCGGACTTCTGCTTCCGGGACCGAATGGCGACGGACGTGTAGTCTGCCGATCGCTCCCTTGGCGGGCTCCGAAAGGAGCACAGGAGGCTCGAGCGAAGGATCTCCTGCCGAAAGGCAGCTTGCTGGGACCCCCGCAGCGGCGGCAGCCGGTGGGGGTGTGTTTCCCAGCTTCGCCTAGGCGCCAGGGAGCAGTGGGGGGGCGAGTGACGTCGCCTCTTCGCCGGACGGCTCTGGGAGGCTTAAACAATTAGAACGAAGCAGCTGAAGAGCGGTGAGCCTAGGGGCTCTCCAGGTCTTTTACTATTTTTACACTTCTGATGGTTTTGCAGTTTTCCTGCCTTGTTTGTTTCAACCTATGGAGGAGCTTAGATTGGAGGGGGGGAAAATTCCACCCCCTTCGGAAAAGCGGCATTTGAAAAATCCCTCCCCTTCATGGGGGAGAGAGAAAGTTTAAAAACTACTTTCACTTCCCTTAAATAATGGGGGGGGGAATCTTCTTCTTTGGCTACAATTGCGAGAGAAAGGATGGCTGAACTGATTCTTTTTTAAACTACTTATGGAAATTTTGACTTTGTTGTTTTCCTGATCACCTATACTGGCTGACCCAAGATGGCCAACTTCCTCCTCCTTCTTTGTCTTTATGAATGAGACTCCTCCCTTGGAAAACTTTATGGCTTTCAACTAATTTCCACCCCAGAGACCTGGACTTGGAATATCTTGACCCGCCTATTTGTTTTAACTTCTCTGCTAGAGGACCTGTTCTCCTTTGGACTTGCTTGTTTGGTGATCCCTGCCGGCTGTGCTCTCCCAGACGCCATTTATTTGTACAGAATAACAATTAACTCTGAGCCTTATGATGGGTCCTAAGAAATTACCACCTGGTAAGGCCTCGTCGGCCCCAACATCTTCAACGTCTAGCCCTGCACACCAGTCACAAATGGGATCTTTCCTACAACCCAAGGCCTCTGAAGAGAGTGCAAAAGACCTGTCTACCCAGCAGATGCTTCAAAACATCTTAAAGGGACAGGACGAAATTAAACAACAATTGCAGGACTTAAAGGAAGAGCTCAGAGAGATGAACCAGCAAACCACACGGAATGAACAGAGGATTGGTGTGCTGGAGGAGGGGGCGGTTGGGATTAGAGATGAGATGAAGACAATCCAGAGGGGGAATACAGAATTTGAGAACCAGATGTTAAAAATGGAATTTGAAAGGATGTCTTTTTTTCTTAGGTTCCAAAATTTGCCAGAAGCTGAGAATGAAGATCTCAAGGAGATTATGACCACAATACTAGCAGAGTATATTAATAGAGAGAAACAACAGCTTTGGTGGGATATTGACCTGATTTATAGGGTTAATTCGGCCTACGCAAGAACACATAACGTCCCAAGGGAAGTTCATATTAAATTTCTTAGAAAAACTACAAGAGATGAGGTTCTAGGAGCTCAAAGGGGAGGACCACTAAAATATAAAGATAAAGAGATAACCATTCTTAAACAGATCCCCCCAAAAGTAAGAGATAATAGAAGGAAATATTCCTTCTTAGCAAAAAAATTATATAATAACGGGGTCTGGTTCAGATGGCTTTTTCCAGAAGGCATGCTGATTTTTTTGGGAGGGCAGCAGAATTAGAATTCACACACCAGCGGAAGCAGAGGCTTTTGCTAAAAAACATAGTGCTCTTTTAGGTGAAATGGGGGATGTCACACAAGAAACAAGGGAGGGAGGGGCTGAGGCTCAGCCGGTGGATGGGAGAGAGGATGCAACAGCCAGAAGACTCAGATCACATAAGTGATTTGGAATACTATTGCAATTGTTGCTACAATGTATTTTTATGGAAGTGATACAAAACAAATGATTGAAACATACTGATGATTTTGTGTCAAATTTTAAACTGCTAATACTTAGGTAAATGCTGATATTTTTCTATCATTGTTTGTAAGTTGCAAGACCTGGGGGGGGGCTTCTCCCCCCCGCATGATGTAGCTGTCAAAAATGTTTTATACCCTATAACCCTTTTTCCCTGAAATCTTTTTAAAAAACCAATAAAAAAATTGAATAACAAAAAAGAATCAGGGAGAGAGAAATAAGCCAACATTTTGGACTGGTAAATACAACAGAAAGGTTAAGAAGGTATCATGGATGTTCTAATGACTATCACGGATAGAGATTAATCTACCCATAAAAGGGTAACACAAAGTATTCATTTATTAGAAAACTAACATGCAATGAAGCTCTCTGTACAATTCCAATGCCCTTTTTTTCTAAGCAGGTAGGCAACTTTTCAAAGCTTTAGGCCAGTGGTTTTCAACCTTCCCAATGCCTCGACCCTTTAATACAGTTCCTCATGTTCTGGTGACCCCCAACCATGAAATTATTTTCATTGCTACTTCATAACTGCAATTTTGCAATTTTCCGATGGTCTTAGGCGACCCCTGTGAAAGGGTCGTTCGACCCCCAAAGGGGTCCCGACCCACAGGTTGAGAACTGCTGCTTTAGGCTGTAGCCACCACTTTTTTAATTTGCATATTTGGAGCTCAGAAATATTACAAGAAATAAAAAAAATATGTTGGAGGCTGACTCCTCTTTCCTTGTAATGTACCAGTTTCAAGGGCTGTATGATGCTTCAGATCCAGTTTTAAAAAGGTACATCAGAGTTCAGCACCTGTCAGTGACTCATTAAGACAGCTGTAGCTTATTCTAGAATAGTACAACAACTGCTTAGAAAACCTTTTCACTTCAGCCACACTCTGCTGGAAAAGGATGCAGCTGATTTAAGTGGCCAACAAATTTCACTTGCATATCCTAAAGCAAATTCCTGGAATCAAATCACTTCTAGTCTTCTCAGTTTCCTATTTAATAAGGATAAAAACTCTTTAGAGTTCATAGCTCTCTCATCCTTGATAGTTACATGCTTTCTTGACAATAAGATGGGGGGGGGACAAATTGTTTAGTCACCTTCCCACCGTCATTGTAGTCTACACCCTGGGATTCCCTCATAATCTCCAATCAAGATGTAACTTTGCTATCTCTTTACTACTACAACAGATGTCCCTATTATACAGATGACCTCGTGACTTGGTTTTCTGCCATGTGGAGTATTTGAGGTACTAGTTTAAGATTTAAAATTATTGTATTTGGTAACTAGTTCAATTCACCCATCTTTTACCAAATGCTTGGAGGTTCCCAATCAAGCATTAAAACATAAAAAAACAATTCCTAAAAAAATATTTATGCTAATACTTAATCTAACATAGGTAAAATGTATTAATACATTTGTAACCTCAACCTTTTTGTTCCATGGATCTCTTTAAGAGTCTGGTTAAATTTTTCAACCTCAGGGGGAAAAATGGATTTAAATGCATAAAATAAAATACTGAGGGAAAAAACCTGCATATTTGTTGCTATATACATTATTAAAACCTTGAAATCTTAACTCCAGATTGAGAGTATCTGCTGCAGCCCTTCCACTTTTACACATATGTCCATGTGGCAGAGGGGAGACTCAACATGATGTGGGAGCTAAAGGGCTGGACCAAAAGTGCATAAGCCTGGAAAGAGTCATGGCTGCTTTAATTTGTCAAATAAGAGATGTTCTAAACACACTCCCATCATGCCAAACCACCTTCTTTTAAATGGTTTGCACAATTTTACAAGATAATGCACAGATGAGTAACTCTGCTGTACCATATCACTAGATAACTCATGACCCATTGAGTCATTCTTCTTTCCCTATATAGTATAAAGGTAAAAGTAAAGATTCCACTTGCACATATGTGCTAGTCGTTTCCAACTCTAGAGGGTGCTGCTCATCTCTGTTTCAAAGCTGAAGAGCCAGTGTTGTCCAAAGACATCTCCGTGGTCATGTGGCCAGCATGACTAAACGCCAAAGGCGCACAGAATGTTGTTACCTTCCCACCAAAGGTGGTTCCTATTTTTCTGCTTGCATTTTTACATGTTTTCAAACTGCTAGGTTGGCAGAAGCTGGAACAAGTAAGGGGAGCTCACTACATTACACGGCATTAGGAATTCAAACCGCCGAACTGGCAACTTTTCTGATCAACAAGCTCAGCATCTTAGCCACTGAGCCACCGCATCTCTACATACAGTATAGGGCAGTGATGGCGAACCTATGGCACGCGTGCCACAGGTGGCACGTGGAGCCATTTGTCAGGACCCGCGAGGCGCTGCCCTGTCAGCTGGCCAGTGCGCATGCATGCGCTGGCCACCTGAGTTCACCCTTTTATAAAGTCATTTTTCACCCTCCCCAGGCTCCAGAGGGTTTATAGGAGTCTGTGTGTTATGTGGGGAGGGTGAAAAGAGCCTCCCCCATCCCCCCCGGAGGCCCTCGGGAGGCTTCATGAGCTTCCCTGAAGCCTCCGGAGCACAAAAAACCAGCCCTACGGGCAAACCGGAAGTTCAGGAACGGACTTCCGGTTTGCTCGGAGGTTTGTTTTGACTGCTCCGGAGGCTTCAGGGAAGCTTCCTGAAGGTTCCTGAAGCCTTCGGAGCGCTCAAAACAACTCTCCCAGCAAACTGTCACTTCCAGTTTGCTCGGAGGGTCATTTTGACTGCTCCGGAGGCTTCAGGGAAGTCTCCTGAACATCCCTGAAGCCTCTGGAGGGCTTCCAGGGAGGTGGGGGAGGCTGTTTTCGCCCTCCCCAGGCTCCTATAAAGCCTCTGGAGCCTGGGGAGGGCGAAAAAAGCATGCACAAAATGGAGGTTGTGCCTGTAGTGCGCGCATGCGCACTGGGGGATCGCCCATTGCATTACGGGTGCAGCACGCCCGCACAAGACCCCCCTGCACTCCCCCCACCTATGGCACGCGAGCCAAAAAAGGTTCGCCATCGCTGGTATAGGGGGCTGGAAATGTTTCAGCTACCCTCTTGGCTGCCCAGCAGAGCCTAATTGAAACTTCTTCCTCCTCTGATCCATGAAACTACCTATCAGTTTGCTGGGGGTCGGGGGAGAGAACAAAAGGAGTGGTAAACTGCAAGGCAAACTGAACCCCTGCTTCCCATGCCACTATGTCACCACAGGGCCCCTGTCTTCAGGGATGAATAGGACTCATCCATGGACTGCCAACACCCACCCACCCCTCCACCAGCCAGCTCTACTTGCCAGCAGTCATCCAAAGTGTTTCCTTGTTCTTCCCTCAATCCCATGGGAGTCATTCATCTTAGATTTGGATACATTGTGTAAATTAGCCCATTTGTCATTCGTTGGTTTAAAAAAATGTTCTATGATAATTATTTCTACCAACGATTGAAGGTTGGAATTGAAAGTTTAAAAAGTATCAAACAGACATGAAGTTTTAGCAATATAGAGAAATCGCAATATGAAATATAGCAATGCATAACTATTCAATTATACTTCAAAGAAATATTTATAGTGAAACAAAGAAGTAATATAAAAATAGCATTGGAAGAAACAGGTTCAAAAAAAGTACGGAGCGAATCAAAGATGAATGCCGTACCCCTATCTACTGGAAAAAGGTGAAGCTAAAATCAAAATTGGAGGTCAAAATACAAACAGACTGAGATATGTAGATAGCATCACTTTGTTAGCTGAAAAGAATGAGACTTGGAAGAAATAATTATGAAAGTTATAAGGGAAAAGGAAAAATTCTATGTTACTGAGTAATATTAAGGAAACAAAGATAATGTCAAACAGCAAGCTCAGTGAACTTACAGTTCATAGCAAAGAACTGGAGGTAGCAGATAATTTTAATTTCTTCAGGTCAAGAATAAAGCGATAGGCTACATGCTAGAGACATAAAGAAGTGATTAATTCTAGGGAGGAAGGCAGTGACAAATTTAGACAAAATCATGAATGATATTTCTATGACAACAAAGATAAGAATAGTTAATGCAATGGTTTTTTCCAGCAATACATTATAACTTGGAAAGGTGGAAACTGAGAAAGAGCAGGGGAAATAAGATAAGATGCTCCTGAATTATGGATTTTACAGACAGTTATTAAGAGTCCCATGAACTGCAAGAACAGCTAATTTATGAACCAAATTTTTAAAAATGCAATTCTTCTGAAGCAGTGAAGAACAAGCAAAGACTCACACTTCAAACATGTGATGCAAGCCAATTATGGACTTTATTGGCAAAGCTTCAGGAAATCAACGAGTGGAAGCCAATGTACAGTAGATAGATAGGAACAATGTAGAAATAGCTTGGTGTAGTGGTTAAAGCACCAGGCTAAAAATTGGGAGAGTGTGTTCCCATCTTAGATATGAAGTCAGCTGGCTTTGGGCCAGTCATTTGGTCTCAATCCCAGAATGATTCAAAGGCAAAAAAAATTAAAAAGGGGAAAAGAGCAAAGAGATTACTGAGATATGCAGGAAAGAAAGGTATGTTATTACCATATAAGACGTCGAATATTTGAATTTACATTACTTTAACAACTGCAGTTCCTCTGTTCAAACGAAGAAATGGGGGAAAAATAACACCAATGCACAATACCCAAAATAAAACAAAAATTTCAATAAAATCAAATATGAAAAGTAATCACATTTACTCTTCCTGAGCAAAGACCTTAAACTTTCCGAATCATCCGGGGTGGAGAAGAAGAAAGGGATGTATTTGGATGTACGGGATCAAAAAGATTAGAGGAATGTTCCTGGAAGACCCATAATTTGTTACTGCAATATGGTGGACATTTGTCTATAGCACCATCAGATGTCGAAGTAGGACTCAGTGGCACCAAACTAACTTGATTCTCAAGTAACACGTCTTTAGCTAATTCTTAAGGCCAGAAGGCCAAGCTCTTTTTTTTTTTTCAGTAAGTGCAAAGCATAAAAGTGCATTCTATTTATTTGGCTGTGGTTAAATGCTTGAAAGGTTAACTCTTTCAGGGAGACTGTGTTTGATTTTCAACTACAGGCAGTCACTGTTTAATGTCCACTCATTCAGAGACCATTCAAAGACCTATGAGGGCATAGAATGAGGGGGACTTACGAGTGGTCCTTGAAGTTACAGCCATTTCAGTTGTCTCCACAATCACATGATTGGATTCAGGCACTTGGCAACCAGCCCACAAATGCAATTACAACATTGCAGTGTCCTGTGGTCACATGCTCACAAACTGGTGATCTTCACTGTTGGCTTTTGACAAGCCAAGCCAATAGGCTAGCCGGCAGTTAGTTGCAAATGGCTAATCACATGCTCCAGGATTCACTGATGACAACGAAGACTGACAGAACTACTGTCGTAAGTCAGGATGGTCATGTGATGTGTTGTTTAATATGGAATTCCTGGTCCCAACTATCATTGGTAAGCAGGTACTACCTGTATAGGTCGTTGTTATTTGGCAGCTGCCTCAAATGGTAACTATTTGCAAATACAACAGTAATGAATAGTAGTAAAACAATAATCTTCTGATAAATGTGCCCATTTATGTCCAAATTTCTGTGCTGGTAACAATCGATGCCATTGAAAGTAACACTAGAATACTGCACAAGATAACTTTGTCTAAAGGAGATGTCTCTTTCTCTCTCCCTCTCCCTCTCCATCACATTATTTGCTTAGCAACCATTTCATTGAAATCAATTGCTCAATGAGGACTACTTTTATCATGTTATGTGAACCCAACTGTCACAATGGAAACAATGGTTTAAAGGTAAAGGTTCCCCTTGAACATATGTGCTGATCATTCCTGACTCTAGGGGGTGCTGCTCATCTCCGTTTCAAAGCTGAAGAGCCAGCACTGTCCGAAGACTTCTTCGTGGTCATGTGGCTGGCATGACTAAATGCCAGAGGCACATGGAATGTTGTTACCTTTCACCAAAGGTGGTTCCTATTTTTTCTACTTGCATTTTTTACGCATTTTCAAACTGCTAGGTTGGCAGAAGCTGGGACAAGCAACGCGAGCTCACTCCGTTACACGGCGCTAGGGATTCAAACTGCTGAACTGCCAATCTTTCTGATCGATAAGCTCAGCATCTTAGCCACTGAGCTACCGTGTCCTTTTAAAATGGTTTAGGGCTTAGAATAACATAAGCTGAAACAATTGAAACTTATTCAATAATGATTAAGCAAACCATGATTTAACAATGTGTGAATCAAATTATATAGAGGCCACATGTACACTATACTCCATAATTTATCAGTAACCAATCCAGGTGATCCATTCTGATTGGTTTAGATAAACCTTATGGGTCACATGACATTGCCCACTTCCTCCTCTACTCCTCAAAAGTCTTGATAAAGGATCAGGCTGAGAATGTCTTATTCCATAAGCTTCCTTTTTTTACATTACTTAGGGGACAAGCTTTGTGATCATAGAGAACACAAGTGTGTTTTGTAATCAATTGAATTGACTACTCCAGAAACAGTGACCATATGTGCAGTTATCAACATATTGCCAATTTTATGAAATGGACCTGATATCAGATACAAGTTAAAAAAAAGAGGAGTTAAAAAGGTCATTACCAAGTGATAAGATCAAGTTTATCTCTTGTTATCGTCAAGTGTTAGTGTTTCATTTAAAGACCACTGAGTAGACCAACGTCAAAATCAGCTGGCAGAAACTTTCCTTTTTTAAGCACAGTGACCAGATTTCAATTGTCTTAAGTTTTATTTGCTTAGAAAATCCTAGATTAGAACTTGCCAAACTAGATCATATTGTTTCTAATTAAACTCATCTTCCCCAGTAAAATTACCAGTGGAATTATATGTGTTTTACACTTTTTAAAAAATATACTATTGTGTCTGGTTTCAGATTAATTAGTAAAAAAACTACATTACTGATAAGAGATTGGTTCTGGAGTAAGTTCTTTCACAAATGGTAAGAAATTTAAAGATTTTTAAGGGTATTATTTTACATATTTTCTGATATCTTGATCAGTTTTATTAAGACGGAATATTAAATTGTGCTACTCCAGTACATGGATTTTCTTGATATTGACCAAGCTGTTATCTGGATATTCAAAATCTTTATATAATTATTTCCTTCACTGCCCACTTCAAAATATTCTAAGAATCCACCTGGGAAAGATTATTTCTCAATGAAAAAGTTTGACAAAAATATAATAAAAGTGAGAAACGTGTCCCCAAAGAACAGCAATGATCTTTCATTTCCACCAATTAAAAGAATAAGTCATCCCTCCTCCAACTTCTACAGTGCTTTGGATCGTGCATATATAAATCACATAGGATAGATCTAACATACAATAATGACTGTAAAATCCATTTTCAAACCATGAATCACTCATCAAGTTCACCTATATTCTTCTCAAGAGAGAATAGTATATGCCAACAAGTGAAACAGGTTATTTTGTGTATCCAAAATAACTCCAAGACAAAAACATTATGGATAGAATATTTCCAAAACAAAAGAATTAAGTATGATCAATGGTCATTGAATATTACATTACAATTAGCAAAAGCGTAATGCAGGATAATGAACAGCTAGAATTTTGAAGAACACTCTTGAGGTGGAATTTCTACCTGTTAATTGATACCACCTATCTAGATGGAAGGCTGGGTGAATAATGCACAGGGAAAAAAGATCATGTTCAGGTATTTTCCCATTTTACAGTTTTCTTCTCTCCTGATAGATAGTGGCCCTGTTCTCTGACAATCCCTGTAATCGGTACCATTTCATCTTGCCTTATCTCTAATTTCTTGTCTGTACTCATACAATAGATCAGCAGTTAAGACATTGGGCTTGTCAGCTGGAAAGCCAACAGCCCATGTTGGAGACCCAAGCACTGTGCAATGGGGTGAGCTCCTCAGTTCCTGCCAACCTATCATTTTGAAAGTGTGCAAATGCAGGTAGATAAATAGGTACCACTTTGGTCGGGAGGTAACATGGCTCCATGATATCATGCTGGCCACATGACTACGGAAATGTGTTCGCTGGCTCAATGGCCTTGAAACTGAGATAAGCACTGCCCCCTAAAGTCAGCTACAACTAGGAGTAAAAGACTCCTTTACCTTTTTATTCACACTAAATATCTCTGAAGAGAAACCGATGACAGGAGAAAGTCATTTGGAAAAGGGCCAATTTCACAGAATCTTGTGAGCTATATTT
Source organism: Natrix helvetica (assembly GCF_964273705.1). Taxonomy (NCBI): domain Eukaryota; kingdom Metazoa; phylum Chordata; class Lepidosauria; order Squamata; family Natricidae; genus Natrix; species Natrix helvetica. The sequence continues at coordinate 196,266,022 of NC_138552.1, forward strand.
AGGGCCAGAACCCATACAGTCTCCTACACAATCTAATTTTTTAAAAAGCGGTATTATGTTTTTATACTACTTCTGAATCATATTGCTTCTATGCCAATAAATGATTCAGGAATTAAACTAAAGACTATAATACAATTTCAATTAATGTGCTCACATCGCTGAGTTACTGAAGGCATTGCTGACATTATTAAAAATGTTAATTAAATGATCAAGACAGTCAACATTTGCACGGAATCTGATAAATTTAAACACAGAGCTCTAGACAAGAATGAGAATGAACTCCTTATAATCAGATGAAGGGAATTACTATGTAAAAACTTCATGACAAATGTATATTTACATTTGCATAATCATACACATCACTAGGTATATTAATAGGTCGCTTGTCCAATTGTCTATTCAAAACAATATTGAGGATAATGTTTGATGAAATAACAAAGTTGGAATAAAAAATGAATCCTGTTGTGTTTTATTGTCTTTTGTTCCCTATTTATTAGATAGATAATTGTTTCCCTGAATTGATTTACAGCACCCCAAGGTCTTTGGTTTCGGACATCAGTCCATTTTTAACAATATGTATAACAAAACTGAAGAGAATACACAAAATTATAGAGGGTCTCTTCAGCTCAAATTATGCTGTACATCCTAAACTCAAGAAAAACATAGTCTTGCACTGTTGCAGTTTGTGGCATCTCTCAAAATCATATCTTTTTCTTCAAACTTAGAAATCTGTATTAATAAATGGCCAGCTGACAGCATTTCAATTTGATTGTCAGATATCTGAAGTCAAGGTTAGAGAGTGTTTAATACTGAGAGTCAAGCAATACCAGAAAAATCTGTCCAATTTATTGTAGTGATCTATTCTTTTAAAAAATAGGACAGTTCAAGAGGCTGCTGGCAGTTAATTTAATTCCTGTCCTATCGCAGGTGGTCTGTGAATCACCCACTAAGAATCCTTTCATTTGTGTGTGTGTCTGTTTTCCTCCTGTCACCACACCTAATAAAATTCCATGATACTGATGTAACCTTGGTCCCTTATTCTACATTCTAAGCTACAAAGAATGATATACTTGTAGAATATGCAGTTATCATAACTTTCCTTGGGTAAAGAGTATGTAAGAAAACTAGAACTGAAATACAAAGAGCAGCAACAGAATGTGGAAATGAAAGCTAGCCATACACACCACAGATTTAACTGCATTGAAATGGATATATCTAAAAAAAAATTGCCTGATTAAATGATCAGAATAAAAATGGTAGGCGATTGAGCATAGCAAGTAAGATAGAGAAAGCATGTAACTTTAGAGAAAATGAAGAAAACATTCTCCCTTTGTCTTTGACTGAATATAACACAGCAAAACTACTGGCGCTAAAAAAAAGTTTTGCATTGTGTTTTTTTTTTAATGGAATGGAAATAGCTCAATTGTTATCAGAATATTGACAAAATGTGCATAAGACCTTTTATTTATATTTTGTTAAAAACACACTCCATAAATATCTTTCAATCATAGCAATCCACAGCCAACCGTTTCAAAACTTTGAATCATGATTTCAGTTTTTGCAAACATTTGGGAGGAAGAAAACTTATTTCAAAATTCAATTTATAAAACATTGCTTGTGTTATTAGACGGGCTTCTTTACCACCTAACTCAGAAATAAGCTCCCTTGAAATCAATGGAGTTGAGTGGCATAAGAATCCTGCCATCTCCAACTTTCTGTCTACAGAAAAGACTGCACATTAAGACAGGCTGTTTCTCTGATCTTACATAGAAAACACAAGGAAGAGTGTCAGAGGTCAAACACTCTCAGTAGGTTCTAAAATGAATCTGTATTGGGGAGGAAACTTGCAAAACTGTTCTTTTTGACAAGTACTAAAATCGAACGGCTGCTTTTCCTTCCAGACAAAAGGGTATGGTTACAGCCAGTACCGTTTCTGGGATGTATATAATAGGCACCATCCCTTGAACTGGGCAAGCAGGTTTTTTGGGACTTTCAGCATTTCGCTCTGTAGCTGTCAACTTGCATTCCTCCCCCCACCCCCCAACCACCCCAAAGCCTTCAGATGACTTTCTCCTCGGCGCTTAATCACCGTTTTTTTCCAGAAACAAAGGCGAGGCTGAAAGGCGCTCGCCAACCAGAACACAGGCCAAGTTGTACTGAACGTCTGCGCAGGGGGAGCCTGCGCGTCCAAAAACCATTGTACCCGCGGGAAGTCGCTGCTGCCGAGATCACCTCCCTCGGGCCAAAAGTTAGCCCGGCAGTAAAGTCAACAGAAGAAAGGAGGAATCGGCCCGTCGCTGTTGGGTGCAGCTTGTTTGCTTTAGAAAAAAAAAAAGCCTGACAACCGCGCCAAAATATTAACTCTTTCGCGGCTGTTTCTCCCTTCCTCTGAAAGGGAAAGGGGCTGCTAAAACGACCCGAGGAGGGGACCGTAAGGCGATGACTTGTAGCACTCGTACCTTCCCTTCAAAACTCCGGTTATACAAAGCAAAGCTACACTGAGTGTTAACAGCTGAGTTGTTCCTCCTCCGGCTTCTTTTCAGTTTAGATACAAAGAAGTTAGAGAAAGCTTCCGGAAAAACTTAAGAGGATTCCTTTTGTGCGTGTGTGTGTGTGTCTGTGTGTGTGTGGCGATCACGCAGAAATCAGTCGTCCCCCCCCCTCCCAAAGCGCCCCCATCTCTACTAACAAAGGCGAGGAGACATTCCAAAAGGTAACCAGCCAAGGCTATGTCAACAGGATCTGGGCAACTGACCAGGCGAGAGGTCGACGATTGGCGTGAGAAGCCGAAAATGTGCCGCCTCTGGAAAGCCTGGTGGATTCCTGCCCCGAGAGCAGCGGGTCGGATTCGAGAATCTAATGGGCCCCCTTCAAACTCTATGGCTCTTCTCTTCCCGCCCTCCCCCGTCCAGTTCCAAAATGCAAAAACTCCACAATGATAATTTTTGTTACACAAAGAGCCCCATCCCGCAGCCGCCAGTCTTAGCCAGGGCGATCTGAGGAAAGGGCGAACGAAAGTCGACCACGCTTTTCCAAGGGTCCCTTTTCTCCCTCCCGAACGCGTCAAGGTGCCGAAGGTGGGATTCTTGGAAGGAAGGCACCGCGGCGTTCCGCTTTCTCCAACCTCCGAAGCTACTCAAGAGGGAGAACCCTCGAACGGCTACCCTTTTTCGGGGAAGGGGGGGACCTCTCCGTTGCAAGCATGAAGTTGCCGGACACCCTCTTTCCCGAATCAGGAATGTGGCGGAATCATCTGGGAAAGAAGACCCCCCCTTCTCTAATGGGACCCTTTCCTCGGTACAACCTCCACCGCCTCCCCTCTCTTCCAACCGGAGGGGAGCTCTTCGAACCCCAAAGGTTTCCCCGGGCACCCAGCGGGAGAAGCCAAGAGAGGCAGAGGAGGAGGCGGCGGTCCCCTTTCCTCTCCCCCCCCCCCAATAGAAACGGGACGCCTATGGCACGGAGCAAGTCCTTACCTGCCGAGAACTGGCCACGAGCTGCTCCCAGAAAGGCAGCCGAGGGTGCGACGAAGGAGACGATCGCCGCCAGTAAGCCGAAGGCTCCAGCCTCCGGGGCCATCGCGACTTTGGATAACTTTATACTAGGAGTCTCTTGCTCAGGCGGTCTCTGCCCGGAGCCGAGAGGGAAACCTCTCGCCTTCCCGGAGCCTCCTGTTGCCTGGTCGGGAAAGGAAGGAAAGAAAGAAGGGAAAGGCAACAGTCGTCCCCCCCCGCCTTCTCTTCTTTGCTGGCGGTGAGGCGATACTCTTCTTTCCCCCCCACCCTCCCCGCCCCTTCCGGGCGCAAAAGCTCAAGCCAGGCGCTGGTGGCTGGTGCGATCGCGGCTGCACTCTTACTCCATCGGAGTTACTTTGCTGAGCCGCGAAAGGAGGAGCTGTGAAGCACTCGCTCGGCGCGCGTCCGTCCCTCCGTTTCTTAGCACCTCGGCCGCGGGAATGAGGGACTCATTTCGGCAGGGAGCCCATCATAGACCCGTTAGAGCGGACCCGCCAGCGCCTCCTGCCGCCCGCTCTTGGGAAGACGTTCCAGCTCTCTCGCTCTCTTCTCAGCCTCAGCTGTAAGGAGAGCGTTAAGATTCAAGCTCCGGTTTCCTGCCCGCCGTGGCTGCGCTTTGATGCTTATGTGTTGGGAAAGAGAATAGAATAGAGAAGAGGGAGCTTTTTTATTTTTAAAAAAAGAAGTGGAGGATGTGTGGAGGGCGTTACGTTTTCTAATTTTCTCCGCGGCATTCCAAAAGGAATCCCAGGCACACTTTTCCTTGTGGGGTCCAGACACGTACATACAAAAGACAGGTGCCCGGATCCTGCTCGGGCTTCAGCGGGGTCTGCTTTTCATTCCAGCCAGCGCTTCATCAGTTGACAAAAATGCGGTCTCCCAAGCCTGAGGTCGCGGGTGGCCCGAGGGCCGAGTCCCCGCTTTCTCACCTATGACCGGTTTCAAACTCGTGAGGTGATTAGCCCTCCAGGCGAGGTTGAACAACACCTGTCCTAAAGCAGCGCTTTAGCTTTGCTAGAAGGCAGTTTCCCCGCTGCCTCAGCATCGGCTGGGAAACGCCACAGGTGCAGCTCGGCCCATGACTTCATAGCAGCGAAGCTGCACCTGTTGAACCGCCTCCTGCTCTGACCACCTGTTAAGGGCAACTGCGACTGCCCTTTGAGCCAAACCGTACCAGGCGCTGAGCTCCGGCCAGGGAAGTCTAGTCGATCTCCGAGCGTACTCGAAAAAGGATTCTGCCCTTCGCCGAGGGCGGCAGCGCGCTAAAATTCCCATTAAAAGAAGCAACAATTGTACCGTATTTTAGAATACAGGACAATCGGAGAAGGGGGAAGCGGGCGGAGGGTGTGTGTGGAAGCCAAACAAAAAGAGCGCTGAGTGTTATGGTTTTTTTTTTAATTTTTGGTGCGGAAGTTCCAGTTTGAAATAGGGCACCTGAGAAAGTAAAGCCTATTGTGTGCCTAACACTGAAGCTATCACCGCGCCGAAAGAGTACTTAACTGACAAGTAGAGTTACAAAATAGGCGCCCGGTAGGAAGGAAATGTTGAATTAAGATTTTTTTTAAAAAAAATAATAATAATCCCCCTCACCCCAGGCATATACATCTACGGGCAACCTTGACAGAATCGTTCTCTTGGCTTAACTGGGTTTGCTATGGTAAAATAAATAAAACTAATAGCCTGTGTGTGGTGTGCTAAAAGTGTTATAGCTGTGATAAATACTGTAACTGGGGTGTAACCTAAGTATAAACGGAACAGGCGTTGCTAGACAATTTTGAATTTATGTATATATTTTAAAAAAACAAACAAACAAAAGAAAATAGTCTTGATGCATGTGGCAGTTCAACTAAATCTGGCTGAATCTGTTTTGGATCTGTTTTAAGTCAGTTCAGATTCCGGAGGTAACAATGTTATGAAAATGTCATTGTTCTTAATTTCTGAGCAAATATGTTTAGATTTCACCTTAAAGCTATGATCCTATATGCATCTGCTATGGTGTAAGAATTAAATCTGAATATATCTGGTTACACTGCATTGTGTTCCATTTCTGGCTGGACAACCCTAACTACATAGCTCCTACGAGATTGCTAGATTTTTCCTCTGCCCTTTGCTCAACAAGAGATTGGTGCTTTCTCAAAAGACTGAAAATGAATCTCACAAAATGAGTGTTTTCAATGGTGAGATTCACCCTTTGTCTTTATTCAATAACCTTTTAAAAATGGAAACTTGAATCCCACAGAGAAATTGCTCCCAAACCAACTGGGTTCACAAACACGGCCATCTGTGCATGTGTCTGTGGAGTGGGGAGCAAGTATCAACATGTATGCCATGACACCATCATGCAAATTGCTGTATAATATTTGCCATCATCATGCAACTCAAATTTTGGACTGATACAAATTACACACTTTGCACTGTTTGCATGGTTACATTGAAGTACATGTCATGCCAATGTGCTTTGCTCCAGATGCATAAGTCCCCAAATTGTACAAAGCCATAATATGTTTTTGTTTAATTTTGGCTTACTGTATTGTGTGAATTCTCCCTCTGTGACTTGTAATCCATGTTTCATAAATGTAGTGCAAATTTATAACAAACCATGACTAAATCCAAATCAATTAGCCCAGGGTGTAAACCTAGATCCAATCTTTAAGGTTAAGACTTAGTGCTATTGAAGTAAGCAAATTTTTGCACTTTGTTTCCTATTTTCTCCTTTATATAGCATCTGGCCAGCTAGAAGGGTTTAGTAAACTAGGAGGTTTATCCACATATTTAAAAATATATGTATTGATCCAGTAAAAGTACTGCCAAGTGATAGATTTTTTTAAAAAAAATCATTCCCTGGAAGTCCCATTTCATTACTTTAGACTGCACCTAGTAGACACTCAATTGTTTCTACTACAGTAATTTGGCTACCAGTATACCATAACAGATGATTTGTGAAAAATCATATTCAATAGGTTCTACTCAGTTTCATTAGCCTATAAATGCTTCTCAAATTGCTGCATTAATTAAAATGAGAAAAAATGGTGTTTCACTTAAATATAAAAGCAAATTTTCATCTTCCCAGCAGAACAGCTGGAATTTCTTTGCTCTGAGTTTTTGCTATTTGTGCCATGTTTGGGTGGTTATTTTTTTCTGTTTTTTAAATTTTATATTGTCCTTTTTCATGAAATTTTGATGAAATATTTTTCTTTTTCCTTCCTAGTTCTGCAAAGGAGAGGAATGTATTGCGTGGTTTTAACTATTAAAGTTTAATTTTTGGTTACCAGGGGGGGGGGAAATCAGTAGGGTTATCTTACATGTGAATGAGATTTACTTTTAAAGCTACTATTTGAATTTCCCTGTAACCACTCTCTAAAGCCCAAGGGGACTGCAAGGTGTAGTTCACCTGAATGCCTATTGTAGGACTGTTACAGTGGAAGGATTACAGTTCATATAAGATCTTATAACTTTAGAAATGAGTCTTTTTGTAGTGATAGTTGCCTGAGGCATTATCTGCCTAGAGATTTGAACCTGTAAATAGATCTAGCAAAATAGCGAGTAGTGCCTCTTTTTGTTAAGGAAAAATAACAAAACAACCTTATTCTTGAGTTGATTTTACAGATTAACAACTATATTGTCTATTGACTTTTAAAAACTAGCTAAGGAAAGGACTAAATACTATTCTAAATGTACATGCATTCAGGTGAATGGGACATACCCTTCTTCTCACTTGGTATTTCTTTTATAGAAAACAATGTGCTGTATTGCTTTTCAAAGAAAAAAAAGTTAGAATTGAGAAAATGGCAAAGTAACACACCTTATGCAGAATCTTCAGATAACAGTTGGCTATTATAAATCTGATGGTACAGCAGTGAAGGTTGGAGAAGCTATGAAAGTGATCACTGTTTTACTTCCATCTGGGCTCTGCCTATCTATTTGTGAATAAGTACACATATTGCCCAATGCAGCTAAGTATCTACTGTCATGCCAAAATAAACCAAAACTGGAAAAGCACTGTGCCCTGAAATCTGACACTGCCCAAAAACTGTTCATGGGCCAGCATTATTAGTATTTATTTATTTCATATACATTGATCAATCATTGCCCATGGTTAAAAATGTTAGAAAAAGTATAAATTTCATTTTGGGCTTCTCCAGAAGGGGCTAGGAAAGACCCCTTTCTGAAATTTTGGACAGCTACAACTAGTCAGTGTTGGGAATGCTTACTCTAAATAAACTAATTGTCTAGTTTGGCAAAAAGCAAATTTAATTTGCAACTGAGTCCCCAGATATCTGGCTAGGATTCCTCAAATCACTTTTCTCACACCATTGAATCAGTGCAATTCAGCCCACTAATTCTGAGGGCTGTTTTTGCATCCTACATAATAATTTAAGAGTTAGTGGGATACTCTTTTTCATTTATCACTGTATTACCTTTACATGAAAGAGTGGTGGCCTAGTGGTGAAGACTCTCATCTTCTGCTCAGAAGCTTGAGAGTTCAACCCTAGATAATGGCAGATGTTTCTCTCCTAGGGCACAAAGAAAAAATATCTGCTGTGAACTCTGTGTGTCAACAGGAAGGGCATCCGGCCAGTAAACACTCAGCTCCATCCAGTCACCCCAATTCTATCCCAAATTAAGGGATTACACAGGGTCGTAAAAAGGGAGTTTACCTTTACATAAAAACTTTGTTTAAAAACAACAACAATCCTCTGTCAATAGTAGGTATCCATATTATTAAAATCTCCATATGTCAGTCCTATTTATGTAGGTGTTACTTTACTACTGCATTGCAAGAAAACATTCTGTACAATAGAGTATCTACTTTATAAAGGATAATTTATTGCTGAATTTCGTTGGCCTCCTGAACTAGCAGATATGGATGTAACCGTTTCATTGTAGTAATTTGTTAACAGCTCACATTACCACATTTAAGCACTTTTCCAAACTGTTGGTTGTATTCAGAAAACGGCCACATGTCCTGGAAGACCCAGCCAATATTTTGCAGTTAGCGTAGATAAAAATTCATGTTACATTGCGCTGAAACCATAATGTTGATTTGCTAGGAAAATGAAGTTTCCTTTGTGCCTTCAGGATTGCATAAACAAACACAAACTGAATGTTGGCAAAGACAAGAGAAAAATACAAGCTATTTAAAGTTATCCTCATTTTGCTTTGTTTCTGTTTATTTCCAGGTTGTATTTACCCTTAGTCATAAACTATGCTTCTGTGCATCTGCCAGCCTTATGGAGTGGAATTTCCTGGCTTCTGTGATATTATGGAACCACCTTAGCACTTGAAGTAGAAAGAAGGATAAAGCAACTTTTATGGTCTTCTGGAAAGTCTAAAGTGGAGCAAATCCATTCTGTTGTTGGCTGAGAGTGTTCTTCTAATTCAGGGGTGTCAAACTCACATCGTCATAGTGGTGTCACATGACATATCAAAACTTTTTTCCCCTTTGCTAAACCGGGCATGGGTGTGGCCAGCACGTGAAGCATCTGGACCATGGGCTGGGTGTTTGACAACCCTGTTAGAACCCAATTCACCTGCAAGGCTAAGCCAGCGTTTGATTTATTTGATTTGATTGAAGGTGATATGAATCTATCAATCACAGTTTAACATCATGCATGAAATAAGCTACTTTTGGTTTGTTCAGCAAAGGCAAACATCAATACTACAGTTTACACTGGTGTAGTTAATTTTGTAGTCGATGTTAATTGTAACTTGCAATTGAAACCAGAGGTTGATAGTACATGGTAGCTGTTTACTATTGATGTCTTCTAGGTATTTCAGCCATGCTCATTGCACACATAAACAGACCAATACATCTGGATGGTATCAGATTGAGGACGGGTGATTAAAGTTATAGCATATAAAGCATTTGCAAGATTATATCCAAAGTATCAAAATACAGATCATTCACACCGAATAACCAGATTGTTCCCGTGTGGTTAGAATAGCAATAGCAATAGCACTTAGACTTACATACTGCTTTACAGTGCTTTACTGTAAGAGTCTTAAGAGTCAGAATATTGCCCCCAACAATTTGGGTCCTCATTTTACCCACCTCAGAAGGATGGAAGGCTGAGTCAACCTTGAGTCTAGTGAGATTTGAATTGCCAAGCTGCAGACAGCCAGCAATCTTAAGAAGTAGCCTGCAGTACTGCACTCTAACCACTGTGCCAATGTGGCTCAATGAAGAATGAAAACAATGGAGTTTTTAGCTCAGATGATATTTCTGGCTTCCAACTGGACTCCACATATCTTATTTCAGAAGTTCACCTGATTGCAAAGCATTATTACTTAATAAATATAATTCTAGTATTTTTCATGCACTTAAATCTGAGAACTAATTTTCATGTTATGATAACTATATCATTTAACCAAGATTAATGAACAAATCAGAGTTGGGATTCACAAACCCATGATGCATAAGTTAAGAGTGACACAAACCAAAAATATGGTACTGGTTCTACAATATGTATAAACTCAATCTATAGTCCCTACTTATTTTAACTGCAAGGAAACCAATTTAGTTTGTGACTTTATTAATTTTAAATCTTGTTTGTAACAGTTCTAGTTTGACTTTTGCCGTACCATAATCTGGAAATTAGACTACAAGTCACCAAAAGTATTTAAAGCAACTGAAATAAATTTAGCTAATACTTTACCATTTAAAAACATTTAAGGCTCATCTTTTGAATTTTCTTTTATAAGAGGCTTCGAAAAACATGGCATTAAAATTGCAATTCTGCATATGTTTACCAAATTGACTGCTCCACTGAAGTCAATGGAACTTCGGGATAAACATGTACTGTATATAATGGATTTCTCTATAAAAAGACAGAATTTTTTTAAAAAAAGTAATAAGTATTTACGTTTGGATCATCATTATTGTGATTTAATAAAATATTAACCATTCTATATATTTGTGTAAGATTTTAAGAGGGAAGGGGCGGGTAATGCAAAATCTTTTCTTTGTAGTGGAATGAATAACACTTTATAAAGGTCTTTCCTGTGTCGAGAAACTTGAATGCGGTCCAGAAAGATGTTACTTGAATGGAATGACTGAAAAGTAACCCCAATATATCTGGAACATGCAAGCAGCTGTGGTTTAAGAAACACTAATTCTTTATTTGACAGAGGCAAGGAAATGCCAAATTATGTTGGTTTAGCTCAAAAATTCCCAATCTAAATAAGTCTCTTGGTTCCTGAGTTTTAGAACAATTGAGCATGTACCTATCTTTGCAATCAAGACCCAGCAATTTAAGCAATCAGTGTAAACGCTACTGCATTGGTTCTTTTTTTGATTGCTCTGATTCCATTTGTTTCCATTTGTTTTCTGCATTTAATTCTAAACTTACCACCAGCAATCTAGCTGTGGCCTCTGTGTAGACTCCTAGAGGAAATAATGAAGACAATCTTTTTTAAAAATTTGACTTCCCTGACATATTTATTGTTTGAATAGGTATTGACGAAAAAGTGCCTAGTTCTGTGATGGCAAACCTATGGCATGCATGCCAGAGGTGGCATGTGGAGCTCTCTCTGTGGGCACACAAGCTCAACTCTGCCGCGCATGCATGCATGCCTCCTGCCAGCCAGCTGATTTTCAAGTCTCTGCCACGCATGCAGGAGATGTGTGGGCATGTGCAGGGGGCTAGGGATCATGCAGGCATGCATGGGGGGTGGGGGTGGGGTCATGAGGACATGCAGGGGGGGAGCAAGGGAGAGTGGCCTGTTCTAGGGAGGCCTGCTAGGCCCAAAATGGGCCACGGGGGGATGCAGTGCCCCCACTTGGGCCATTTTTGCTCTCAGGAGGCTTCAGGGAGGCCTGCTAGGTCCAAAACGGAGCATGCGGGGAGTCGCTCGCATGCACAGGGGGGAAATGGGTCATGCATGAATGTGCAAGGGGATAAGATGCACTGCATTATGGGTGTGGGCACCCGCACATGCGCTGTTGCAGGTATGCATGTTATTTCGGCACGTGAGGACAAAACGATTAGCCATCACTGGCCTAGTTCTTGTTCTTCTGGGGCAACGTGACAAGGCTTCTTGGAGGATTTCTCAGTAGTGATAGTCACAAAAATAGTTTAGGCTTAGGACAACATTTTTCACTAAATGTTGTTCTTAGTTAAAGAATCTGGGCCAAGGTATCAAATGTATGCCTACCCTCTTGAATCTCCAACCCAAATACTACAACTATTAGAAACCTAAAGTATAAGATTCAAGATGGTTTCTCTTTGAGCTTGGCTTAAAACCTCACTTTAAGAATATGTTGAAGGATCATTTAAAAAATACAGTTACCTATCTAGGCTGCAAACATTTACTGGTTTTCAATTTATTGCTGCAAAATATATTGCAATATGTTGCCATTTATTATGGGGTGGATAATCTGTTGGGTGGGTAGAGCACCCAGATTATTTAGGTCATTGCAAAGCTCATTTCTGTTGAAAGTTGGGAGTCAGCAGGTTTGGTTGAAGTTCTACAGGTAACTGGAACCCCCAAATTATTTGGAGAATCTAGGGATTTTGTGAGAGATGCTCAAGGACTTTTAAATTATACTAATTGCAGATTGCAAAATGCATGGTTACAAGCTAGTCAACCGCATTTTAGCTTGTCTGTTTCTAACTTGATATGTTGTACAATTGAAGTCATTTAGAATTCCCCGATATTAAACATTTGATATTTCCAGGGTAAGACTGGTGGTGGAATGCTGCTGGTTTAACAACCAGTTCGGTGAGTACGTGCTTTGCGCTCAAGTGGGCTTCACACACAGTGCTGAAAATGGAGCATTTAGAAGCTCAGCTCAGCTGCTTATCTTCCAAGTCAGCAACAGTAAGTTAAAACAGCAGAGAGGGGAAATAAGCTGCGCCGTGTGATTGAGATGAGTTAGAAAGCAGGAAATAAAGAACAGGATAGAGGGGCAGGTGGGCGGGGCCAGCTGATCGTCAGAGCTATCGATGCTCCTGAACTGGGCTGAACCAGCTGAATACCACCTCTATGTAAGACTCCTAAAAATTATCTGGTTTGTAAGTTTGAGAAACATGATGCTGGACTTCATCGGGTTATTGGTACTAAATAAATATAAGTATACATTAAATTTATATATTTTACATTTCTCCAGTTGATATGTTTCTATATTTTATTTATTTGTCCAACTCTTAAGATGCACATTTTGCAAACACGGGATTCTCAGCAACATACAACAAAGATAAAAGAACCAATAAATACTGCCTCCTGGCCCCCATCCACTTATCATCCGACCACCTGACCAGCTCACCATCCTTTCCACCTAGGATGTGACTATTGGCACTGCTGTCCCCTTCGTATGGAACCCTGGCTTGTTGATTCACTTAACATTGACAGCACCCTAGCCCTGTTGTAGCTTTTATCCATCATATATTTGAGGTCAGATCTGCTCCTACTGCGGGAGTCCCCCCTCTCGCAGGTATGGCCCTCTGCCCTCTCAAGGGCCCACCTTGATGACGGGTTCATTAACCCAGAGAGGTGGAGGAAGCGGAGACTCAGCGGTTTTTTAATAAAATGTTTTTATCTGTTTTAGGGGGCTCCAGGGTGGGGGGAGGGTTAATCAGGCCAGGAGCGGGATCAGTGCCAGGCGAATAGGTGTGGTCAGGAGGGGAGTGAGCGGAGTGGGGGAGGGGAGGGAGAATGATATTCCAGTAGTGGGTTGTTCTATTCCAACAGTCGTGGGGAGGGGTGGGTGCGAGGATGGAAGAAAATCTTGTAGTCAGTTGGGAGACTGTGGCTGTTGGACACGTCCGGTCACTTGCACCAACCCCTGCAGTCTAGGTGGCCAGGACCTACAGAGCCAGGGCCTGAGGCTGATGTTATGCAATGCAAGGTCCATTGTCAATAAGGCCCCCCTCATTAATGATTTGATCTCGGAGGGGGAGCTGGACCTTGCAGGGATAACGGAGACCTGGTTGGGCCACAAGGGTGGTTTACCCCTCGTGGAAATGTGCCCAGCGGGCTACTGTGCATTTCATCAGCCGCTGGCCCTGGGTAAGGGTGGTGGGGTGGCGGTAATTATACGGGAGAGTCTGGAACCGAGGGAGTTCACTGTGCCACAGATATCCGGGTGTGAGTCCCTTGGCGTGAAATGGGGCCCAGGGAGGCAGTTGGGCTTGCTGATTGTATACTTGGCTCCTCGCTATGCATCAGCAGCCCTGCCCGAGCTCCTCGAGCTGATCGCAGAGACGGCGGTTGAGACCCCCAAACTTCTGGTTATGGGGGATTTGAACCTGCCGTCGACGGGTGAAGAATCCGAGGTGGCTCGGGAGTTCATGGCTTCCATGACAGCCATGGACCTGACCCAACTAATTCAGGGCCCCACACACGAGGGTGGCCGCACGCTGGACCTTGTTTTTGTCTCTGGACAGTGGACGAGTGATCTGGGAATAGGGGATTTGGTTATTACACCCCTATCATGGTCAGATCACTCATCTCTCCGGCTCGACTTCCCTGGCGCTACCCCCCACCGCGGGGAGGCGGAACCAGATTGTCCTAGATGGTTCCGCCCCAGGCACCTGATGGAACCGGATAGGTTCCAGACGGAGCTTGGGCCACTTCCTGTAGCCCTGACCCGCTCCCGGATGGAGGACCTGGTGACCGCATGGAATAGTGCGGCTGCCGGGGCCTTGGACTGGGTTGCGCCTTTGCGGCCTCTCCTGCGGCAACGAACCACCCTGGCCCCTTGGTTTACCGAGGAGCTAAGGGTGATGAAACGCCACAAGAGATGCCTAGAGAGCAGGTGGAGGTCCTCACGCTCCGAATCTGACCGAACACAGGTAAGAGCCTATTTACGGACCTACCTTGTGGCATTAAGAGCGGCCAAACGTCGACATTGTGCCGCTCTTATTGCATCCGCAGACAACCGCCCTGCCACCCTGTTTCGGGTGACCCGTTCCCTCCTAGTACAGAGTCCGCGGGAAGCCCTCTTGCAGGGTAGAGCAGAGGAGTTTGGGGAATATCTGCAGGACAAAATCGCTCAGATCCGGAGTGAATGGGCCCCCTTCAGTGGACCGGGGGGGACGTCAGAAGCGAGTCTTGAGGGACCACTCTGGGAGGAGTTTGACTCTGTTGCCCCCGAGGATATGGACAGATTGCGTGAGCGACTGCGAGCCACTACATGTTTATTGGACCCGTGTGTCTCTCCTGGCTTGTACTGGCATCCTGGGAGGTTACACGAGGCTGGCTCCTGGGTCTAGTGAACGCTTCATTGGGTGAGGGGTCCTTACCGGCCGCCTTGAAAGAGGCGGTGGTGAGGCCCTTACTCAAGAAGCCTTCTCTAGACCCGACGGAGCTAGCTAATTATCGTCCCGTCTCCAACCCTACCTTTTTAGCGAAGGTTGTAGAGAGTGTGGTGGCACAACAGTTCCCATGTCACCTGGAGGAAATCGATTATCTAGACCCGCGCCAGTCCGGCTTCCGGCCTGGTCACAGCACGGAGACGGCCTTGGTCGCGTTGGTGGATGATCTCTGGAGGGCCAGAGATAGGGGTTGTTCCTCTATCCTGGTCCTATTAGATCTATCAGCGGCTTTTGATACCATCGACCATGGTATCCTATTGCGCCGGCTGGAGGGGGTGGGGGTGGGGGGCACCGTTCTGCGGTGGTTCTGCTCCTACCTCTCCGACCGGACGCAATGCGTGTTGGCAGGGGAGCAGAGATCGACCCTGAGGCCACTCACTTGTGGGGTGCCGCAGGGGTCGGTCCTCTCGCCCCTCCTGTTCAACACATATATGAAGCCGCTGGGTGAGATCATCCGTGGTTTTGGGGTCGGATACCATCTGTACGCTGATGATACGCAGCTGTACATCTCCACCCCAAACCACCCCAACGAGGCCGTCAAAATGATGTCCCGGTGCTTGGAAGCCGTTCGGGTCTGGATGGGGGACAACAGACTCAGGCTCAACCCCTCCAAGATGGAGTGGCTGTGGCTACCGGCGCCCCGGTTCAACCAGTGGACTCCATCGCTGGCCATTGGGGGCGAGCAACTGGCCCCCGTGGAGCGGGCGTGCAATTTGGGCGTCCTCCTAGATGCCCAGCTGTCGATGGATGACCATGTGGCAGCCGTGGCGAGGGGGGCGTTCCACCAGGTCCGCCTGGTGCACCAATTGCGCCCCCTATTGGACCGGGACACCCTTCGCACAGTCACTCATGCGCTGGTGACGTCCCGTCTGGACTACTGCAACGCCCTCTACATGGGGCTCCCCTTGAGATGCACCCGAAGACTACAGCTGGTCCAGAATGTGGCCACGCGGGCTATCATGGGGAGTAGTAGATATTCCCACATAACACCTCTCCTGCGCGAGCTGCACTGGCTACCTGTGGTTTTTCGGGTGCGTTTCAAGGTGTTGATTACCATCTTTAAAGCGCTCCATGGCACAGGACCTAGTTACCTGCGGGATCGCATCCTACCCCATACATCCCTGCGACCAATTCGCTCTCACAGGGAGGGACTCCTCCAGGTGCCGTCCACCAAGCAATGCCAACGGGCGGCGCCCAGGAGTAGGGCCTTCTCTGTGATGGGCCCAACCCTCTGGAATGACCTCCCCCCGATATCAGAACCACTACTGACCTCTGCTCCTTCCGTAAGAAACTCAAGACCCACCTGTTCCAATTAGCTGGCCTAGCCCATTTATAGTCCCATTCTTATCCTCCTGGCAGTTATTTTAATTCTGGGGTAGTTTTTGGGGTAGATTTTAATGTTGCTTTAATTTTAATTATTATTGTACAGTTTGTATGTCGCCTCCTCTATCTATATGTATTTATATTGTGTTTTTATTATGACTGTACACCGCCCCGAGTCCCTTCGGGGAAAGGGTGCGGTTTATAAATTAAATAAAAGTAAAAGTAAAGTAAAGTAAAACAATTATTGTATTATTTTAAAAAAACATTAAAATCTACAAACCAAAGCTAAAAACAAGTAGTAACAGGTGATGTTGAAAATAATAAGGCCACCTCACTAATTTGCCAGTCCCCTAGGAACTTCAGGTCCACTGGCATTATTATTTAAACTTTAAAAGAAAATAATTCCAAAATACCGTCAAGGTTGTCTGTATGTCTACCTCTCAATGTCATATGTTGAGTGGGAACTTGAAGAAAACAAAGAGCTGATACCCTTTCACTCATGTGAGCTCATTCTCTCTCTCTTTCTCTTTCTTTCTCTCTCTCTCTCTCTCTCCCCCCAGCTCCCCCCAAAGGCACTTCTGCCTCGCGTAGTGAATGTGAACCTCTGACACACATGTCAAAAGTCAATTTTTTTGACATGCCAAGCTTAAAAAATTTGCCAACATTTTGCCCAACCCATAAAGTGTAAGGAAATTACCATCTTTAATTGCAGGTGGTGATATACTTTAAAAAATAGATTAATACCTCCAAATCTTTATAGGACATCCCATACTTGAATGTATCCTCATTAGAATTTTCCAAATGCTCTCTAAAATGGTCCAATCCCTGGCTCACTACTAGGCCATGAGCCATTTGGAACCAGGACATGGAAGTGGTGGGTGAACACTTGTGTTCACAGCGGGCAATTGTGGTCTCTGTGCATACGCTCCATTTGCCAGTGACTTGCATCACCCTCTCTCCCCGCTCTGCCAATCCACAAAGCCAGAAATGTTGGGGAACTCTTGTCATAGACCATATTTCAATGCCACCAAATTATAGGAGGGGAAACTTTCATTACTTTTCATTAACATTCCATCTCTCATCTGTTCTCAAAGTCTATATTCCATGTTACAAAGCAAGCATTTTATTTTACTGATTGAATAAACCTTGTTGTCTCGTTGGATTGCTCTAATAACTAGTAGTGTATTGCCTAGTAAAAAGCTTGCAATTGAAAATCTGTGTTAGCTTTCATAATATTAGTTTTCATAATATTACCTTCCAAACATTAGGTAATTTCATTAATCAGTTTTACCCCATGAAATCTGAAAAGGTTCCTTTATTTCTTCCCATTGACACATATGACACTTTACAAAAAACAAGAAGATGGGTCCCTACCCAGAGAAGATATCCAACCTCAGAAGTACAAACACAAATTGGATTCATTTACACATTAATTCAAAGTGCACATCTTCATATTGACTTAACTGGGGACAATTAAGTGTCAAGGAAGGGAACATTTATTTACAGTACTTTTTGTTTGTAAAACACTAAAATGGAAAAAAAAGAATTAAGAGATCAACAACAATTCAGTGGAAGATTATAGGGACCATTTTTCCCAATCAAAGTACAAGTGATGGTTGAACAGTAATACTTTCCTGTGAATCAAAATACTGCTCACATGTTTCCACTTGCATCTCTCTCTGAAATCTAAAAAAATTGTCTCCACACATCATATTTAATTTTATCCCAAACCAAAAAGATTAGAGTCATATGAGAAGAAGCAAAGATTTAAAGAAATTTAGCTTCAAACTCCCTCCATCTAATTTTCTGAAGCCGGGTGTGTTTCTCACCAAGAGTCCTTTCTACAGTTTTCATAACATTACCTTCCAAACATTAGGTAATTTCATTAATCAGTTTTACCCCATGAAATCTGAAAAGGTTCCTTTTCACGAAACCCCACTGTCAGCAGGTATGTGAAAATTCTCAGGATCAAACAGACAAAACACAGCATGTATAGATCCTGTGAAGCAGTTCAATTTTTTTTTCTTTATTTGTGACATTTTGAAGATAGAAAAACTTTGGTTTCTCCGAGTTTGACTTTTACGGCTAGATAACTCTATGACTTGCAGCTAAAGCAAATGAACTGATCTTAAGATTCCCTTTTCCCTTGTTTGCCTGCCAGCAAAGAAAGTTGGTATGCAGTAAATTGATTTATTGCCTAATTTCTGTACCATTCTGAGCTCAGCTATCTCCTTGCTTGGAATAGTACAGCTTCTGTTACTGTTACAATAGTGTTTATTCTGAAATGCAACTATGTGTGCAGCTATAAGTGAATCCCCCTTAGTATTAAGCAAGGGCTTCAGATAAAATCTAACTGGCAATGTCTTGTGGCTAGTCAAGCCTTGGGGTTCTTCTTCCTCAGGAACAGTGGTGGGTTTCTGCCGGTTCGCACCGGATCGGGCGAACCGGTTGGTGAATTTCACCGATCCGGTGAGAGGAGGTTCGACCAGTGGACCTGGAAGTAAATTCCGGAATGCCTGCCCCGGTCCTGTCATTCACTCGCCCTTGTTGTCCTGTCGCAGTTATCTTGCTCCCCCACCCGTCTGCACTAAACTAGGCTAGCCCAGCCTGCTGCTCACTGATTGGCTGGAGTCCAGCCAATCATTGAGAGGGCTGGAGGCGACCCGTTTAAAAGCATGGGGCCAGAGTCTTTCTCGTTCCTGAGCTGACAGCTCATTCACTTGCTGATTGGTCCTCCCTTCACTTCACCTTCCAGCAGCTTGCTGCTTCCCTCAGGTAAGCAACTAAGCACAAGAGGGGGCAGCGGGAGGCTAGCTTATGGCAGCTTGCAAAAGCCGCGGGCTGGCATACACCACACGGCTGAAAGTGGGTGGGTGGCGGCACAGGCTAGCATTCGCGAGGGAAGGCCTTCAGGCCTTCCCTAGCAAAAGCCACAGGCTGGCATACACCACACAGCTGAAAGCAGGTGGGCAGCGGTGCGGGCTAGCATTCGCGAGGGCCTAGCGAAAGCCATGGGCTGCCATATGCTACGCGGCCGAAAGCGGGTGGGCGCCGGTGCGGGCTAGTATTCACGAGGGAAGGCTTCAGGCCTTCCCTAGCGAAAGCCGCAGGCTGGCGTACACCACGCAACCAAAAGCGGGTAGGTGGTGGCGCAGGCTAACATTGGTGAGAGAAGGCCTTCAGGCCTTCCCTAGTGGAAGCCACGGGCTGGTGTATGCCACATGGCCAAAAGCCCACCCCCCTCTCCAGCCTCGCCTGGCTGGCTAAGCCTGCCAGTTGGCGTGCTTAGTTGTCCCTTTTCCCTCCAGTCCAGTCTTACCTGTCCTGCTGCCTCGCTGCCTGCCTGCTCCCTGCTGCATCCATCCATTGCATCTGATCCATTGCATCGGAGAGTTACTGATTCTGCCTGCTGGTAAGTGACCAGGTTTTTTTTTCTTTTATTTTTTAATGTATTTTAAAATAATATTTTATTAATTGTGCATAGAATTTTTTAAAATAGTTTTACTTAAAAGTATTGAATATAGAATATTTTAAAATGCTTTACTTCAATTTATTGTGTTTGGATTCTTTTTTAAAATTGTCTTAGACTATTTAAAAAAAGATTCTATCCAAAATAAATTAAAATAAACCATTTTTAAAAATTCTGTACTCAATACCTTAAAATGTATTGTGCTTGGAATTTTTAAAAATAGTTTTACTTAAAAGTATTGAGTGTAGAATATTTTAAAATGCTTTACTTCGATTTATTTTGTGTTGATTCTTTTTTTAAATTGTCTTAGAATATTTAAAAAAAAGATTCTATCCATAACAAATTAAAATAAAACATTTTTAAAAATTCTATACTCAATACTTTAAAATGTATTGTGTTTGGAATTGTTTTAAATCATATTTTTGTAATTTATTGTGTATGGAATATTTTAATGGTTTCATTTTAAATTATTGTGTGTGGAATAGTTTGAAATGGTTACAGTATAAATTATTGCTGGTGGAATAATGGTTACAGTATACTATTGCTGGTACAATACCTTAAAATGGTTACAATATAAATTATTGCTGGTGGAATACTTAACAATGGTTTTCAAGGATTTTTTATTTATAGAATATCTTTTTTAAAAAAATTGTTAGGGGATTTTTATTTTTTAATTGTTTATAAAATATATTTACTACAAGAAATGTTATTCCTTTTTGCAAATGTTTTCTTTGTGATGCAATATGTTGCTTTTAAGTGTTCAGACCAGATTTATGTGTCTCAAAATGACTGCTTTTCTATGGGCAGGCCAGGTTGGTGCAAGGCAGCTTTGCCAGATTTAGTGTGTTTCACCCTCGTCTTTTAGGTAATTGTGAGGTGGTTGCTGGTTCTGTGAGCTTCCTGGCACTGTCCTTTATAATTTCCCACAATGCCTTGATGGTTTTTATTCCAGTGGCTTTGTCTTCCCTGTCCTTAGGGTTAGGGGAAAAAAACTGGTTTCATTTGCAGTCTTTGGGGGGGGGGGGAGAGGATTCTTATTTTTGGGTGTTTTCCTGGCACTGTCACAGTTTGTGTAGGTGTGTAATGTCCCGCAGTTATCTACACATTAATAATGATCTAGTGATATTTATACATTATACATTTATACATACATATTTATACATTATAAATGTATACCTTATATATTTTAGTGACCTTTCCTTTTATAATTGGTGTTTTCTTTCATACTTTTGGATTTCTAATTTCCGTTTCTTTTAGTTAGCAATTGCTAAAACAAATCCCACGTGAAAAAGTATTCAAAGCCTTCTTGATTTTAATTGTCAATTTATTCATTCCTGCAGATTGTAATATTTATTCATTTTCATATCTCTGTTTTTCCACTGTTGTGCAAACCCAATTCCAGCAGCTGCTAACATGTGTAAAATTAAATATATATTGTACTCCCTATCAAATAGCCAACAAAATATTTCTGGTTTTAATTCCATATCTTGCTTTACCATTGCTTCTAACCGCTAACTTCTGAATAGCTGCTTGGACAGACCTAACAACCAGGAAAGCAATAACACAAGTAAGTACCTGAGTGTATCTCTTTCATTGTGTTATTCTTATGTAAGGTGTAAGTGCAAGCGATTAAAGTCTTGCTTTCTGTGTCTCTCCTTTGTGCAGCTTGTTGAAGCAAAGTGATAAGGTGGTGTGCAGAAGACCGGCAAGCCAATGGTCTGTAAGTAGCTGTCTTTATTGCTGGGTGTGCTCTGTGCTGGGTTCATCCTTGAGATAGTGAAGTACAAGCGATTAAAGTCTTGCTTTCTGTGTCTCTCCTTTGTGCAGGTTATTGGAGGAAAGTGGTGAGGTGGTGGTGCAGAAGACGCAAAAAAGGACAGTGATTTTCCTTTTCTATTATTTTGTGTGCTTGTTTCATCCTAATGCAGTGCATGCAGTTAAAGTCTTGCTTTCTGTGTCTCTCCTTTGTGCAAGTTATTGGAGCAAGGTGGTGAGGTGGTGGTGCAGAAGACCAGCAAGTCAGTAATCTTCCCTCTGTAAGTATCTGTCTTTATTGTTTTGTGTGCTGGTTTCATTCCAATGCAGTGCATGCAATGAAAGAGTTCATTTCTGTGTCTCTTCTTTGTGCAGCCCATTCATTGGAGTCAGTAATACTGAAGACTGGCAAGAAGAGTCATCTTCCTTCTGTAAATAGCTCTTTTATTGTTTTTGTACTTATTTTAATCTTATTGTAGTTCATCCATTGGGACAAAGAATTCAGTGACATCGTCTTGGCCACTCCCACCCAGTCACATGGCCGGCAAGCCACTTCCACCCGGTCACATGGCCAGCAAGCCACTCCCACCCGGTCACATGGCCGGCAAACCACTCCCACCCAGTCACATGGCCAGCAAGCAACTCCCACAAAGGAGGCCACACCCACAGAGTAGGTTCCAAATTTTTTTGAAACCCACCCCTGCTCAGGAAACATATGCAGGATAGACTGATTCCTCCTCTTCCTTCTTATTTAGCCAGAAGCCCTCTTCAGTGATTTTCATTCCATCCCAGAACTTGGTTATCATCAGCAGTCTGAATCTCCTTAAATCCAAATTTGCTCACCAACCATCTTTCTTGTTCTTTCAGGCCAGCTCTTTAATTGACTCCAACTTCTTCCTCTGCTTCAAGAGAATGTGTTCTATGTGTTATTTCTTTTTGTCCATCCCCCCTCCCAATAATTTTCACAAACAGACGTTATTATTTCCAGACAGTTTAGATACCTAAGAGATCATACAGCAATGTATTCCTGCTCCATTCTATCACACGTGTACTGTTCCTGAAATTAGACAAAGAAGAACTGTGCCTTTAAATATCTTCTAATTGTGCCAGAAAGAAGTTGCTGGCACTTTGCTTTCTAAAAAACAACAACCGAAAATAAGGAACCCATCCTCATGCATATTTTTTTTCCTCAGGTTGAACATCATTTTCCGTGTTTCTCTTGTAACTTCATATTTTATTTGACTCACATAAAAGAAAGAACCCAAGGGAAAATACCGGTAATTATAGCCATTTATTGATATCCATCATAAGAAGCGCAACTTTTGCTTTATTTAGAGTTATGTTTTCAAATGAACAGTCAGACTCTGATTTGGCTTGAGCTATTTTCAGAATCACCAAATCTTAATCTAGTTTATGGGACTTGGATTTCTTGATAGCAAAGTTTGCAGGATAGTTCAAGTCTAAAATCCTGAGTCTACAAATGGCGATCATATTTCTATCCCCCTTTCACTAAGTTAAACTAAAGGTAAGTGAGTTCTGTGAATCTGAAATGAATATCTATCCTGAGAAATGGAATTTGAATGACTATTCTTGCTTGTAAACCCCAGATTCTACAGATTGAGAATGGCAGGAGCTACAGGAGCAGGACTTGATTAGGTTTACCTAAACCACCACATTTGCTTAAATGACAATTTACCTAGTGAGAGCTGTACTATAAGGGTGGAGTCCTATCAAGTAGATATTTTAGGAGGGTCACGTAAATGTATACATAGGGACGTGGTGGCTCAGTGGCTAAAACGGTGAGCCTGTCAATCAAAAAGGTTGGCAGTTCAAATCCCTAGCACCACGTAACGGAGTGAGCTCCTGTTACTTGTCCCAGCTTCTGCCAACCTAGCAGTTCGAAAGCATGTAAAAATGCAAGTAGAAAAATAGGGATCACTTTGGTGGGAAGGTAACAGCGTTCTGTGTGCCTTCGGCATTTAGTCATGCCAGCCACATGACCACGGAGATGTCTTTGGAGAGTGCTGGCTCTTCGGCTTTGAAACAGAGATGAGCACCGCTCCCTAGAGTTGGGATCGACAAGCACATATGTGTGAGGGGAACCTTTACCTTTAAACGTATACATAAAGTGAAACTACTTGCCATTCTGGTAATGGCAACTGACAGCTGCAATTGTTTGTTACTACAATTGGGGAGAAGCCTAGAAAAAGAAAAAAAAAGCACAGCAGCATTAAGATGTTTCACGCAGGTGCATTGTGAGCATCTTCACATGCTCCAAAGCACCTTGGTCTTTGAATTTGAACCCCTAAAATCCACATTCAGCTGTGCCTTCAGATGTGTCTCTGATAATTCTGCCTACCTCAAGTATAAAAATCTCAGCTTGAGTTCTTCTGAAGATGCACTCATGCTGGCAGTCAATGTGGATGCAGAGATTTTCCAAGTACTTAGATTATGTTTCTGTGCGAGGAGTGCTTTGTTATGCTACTTGAAATCTGAAGAAATAACTTCCAAATAGCCATACAGAGGTGTACTATTTTTTAAAAAAGAAGAAGAATTGGAGTCACAGACATTCAACATATTACTCCTCCATTATTTTCTAAACATTCAAGGGTGGCCATGAGAGTCAGTAATGTTACTGTGTGAAATATTGGTTGTTCACTGTTAACAGGTTTCACGAGCCAGAATCAGCTAAATCACAAACAAGCAAACCATTCATTTTACTTTATTACCTACTTGGTAAGAAATTGATCCTTCCCGCTCATCATCCTGACATTATGCAGACTATCCCTATCAAACTTTCGTTTCTACACTATGCACCTACAGGAGCAGGACTTGATTAGTTTTACCTAAACTACCACATTTGCTTAAATGGCAATTTAACTAGTGAGAGCTGTACTATAGGGCTGGAGGCTGCTGCAAGAGTATTTGTACAATACTCAGTGGCCTGTATATAAATATTAGTAACAGAGATGATCATGATTAATAGTGTCAGCAAAAGCAACACTTTCTTCTTTTTAAGCTGCTGTTAAGACTATATAAGTGCATTAAAAAGTGGGGCATTGTGAGAAACAAGATGTTTGGAACATGACAAGTTGTGCTATCATTGTTGGATGTTAGATTGGAAAATTCTTATGTGCATTGCCTTTAACATGTCTTATACTTGCTCTGGAAATCCATGTACATGCATGTAGATTATGGAAATTCTCATATTCTTCTTATGTATAAATGAGAACTCACAAGATGCATTTGAACAATGACATAAATTAGACTGTCTCTTACTAAGATCCTCACAAAGCATCTTAATACTCCTTCCTTTGATATGCTCTTTTATAACTTCCCTTTCTGCAATTTGCCATTGTAGCTGTTGTTTGACTTTGAAATGAAAAGAACTCCATGTTTGATGTATAAGACAGGGGGTGTAAGACAGATGTGATTTGTCTTTAAAAATATTTTAAAGATTGATATAACTCCATTGTCAATTCAGAGTACCAAAATCAGAGTATCAAAACTTAAGTTATAATTTTCATTTCAAGACATGCTTGTCCATTTGCTTAGAAATGTTAGTGATTGCTTCCTTCTCATTTTGGTATGGAAGACCTGAGAGCCAGTTTTTCTTTTACCTCATCATGGATATTATGCAGAAAATGGAAATGGTAACATCTCAGCATGACACAAGCAAACCCTTTTCTGGTGGTGTAGTATTTTTTTTCTTTTTATGACCCTGAAATCCCTTGCTTGGCAATAGGGTTGGGGTGTCTAAATGAAGCTCAGCGTTTACTGTCTGGATGACCTTCCTGATGCCTAAGCAGAGTTTGCAGTACTTATTTTCTCTTTGCGCCCTGATAGATCTGTCCCTGCCTAGGATTGAACTCTCAACCTTCCGAGTGGGAGGCAAGTATCTTTACCTCCAGGTCACTGAGCAGTTCTGGTAGTGTAGTAATTAGCAAGTCAAAATTGACTGGGTTCAAATCTGTTGCCTTATAGAGATAGATTTGTTAACTGGATTGCAATTGTAATGTTTAGCACACACTGAGTGTTATATTCGAATCCCTCCCCCCTCTGAAGTCAGAAATGTGTTCATTGTTTTAACAGTTTTCTTTGAATTGTCAAATAAAGAGCTTCAACAAAGAAACCTTCAAAGCTGGCATAAGAATGCAGTCACTTATTTCTAGAAATAATTTTTGCCTCAGTCTGATTGTTAATTCATGAATAAAAAAAACTATTACTCTGGTTTTAGAAGTGGGTGCAGAGTGCAAGAAGCTTGCATTAAAAAAAAACCCAGTGTTCACGTTTTTAAGTATTCTCTTTCTTTGAGCCACCTAAATAATGTCGCTAATGTTGCATAACAGCATGCCAATTGCTTCTCGAACCCCTAATAGATTAAAGAATGCACTTAAGAGTTTCAAATATTTGGCAGCACCAATATATTACACAAATGCCATTGTTTCGGTTAATGGCCATTCTAAAAATGATGAGAGTTAAATAACGCTTTTGAAAACTGAATGCTTTATTTAAATTACTGAATTAAGAGAGGACAACATTATTTCTGAAAAGTCCTAAGGAACTGTTGATCAGTGTAATTTTCTCTACATACATAGATGAAAGTGCATAAACTTAAAGAGAGATCTCACAGCATTTCACAGCATTTGGGGTGGTGGTTTTTTTTTTTTTTTTGATAGCATTTAATTTTAAGTACAGTTCTATTTTTTTTCAGGGTTTTTTTCATGCTCCCCTTAATGATAAAATTCTTTAAAACTCAGGATTGATTATATCAAAACTTATTACTTTATTATAGTAATAACAAAAGATTTCAACTACCCAGACATCTGTTGGACAACTATCTCAATTTATACTGCACCCCTCCCCCATCTCTTAGAAGTCTTGCTAACCATGTTGTTTTCTAGAAGATGGAAGAAGAGACAACATGATTGACTATCTTAGATCCGATTCTAGCCAATACAGAATCGCTAGCAAAGATAAAATAATGGAGTTTTGGGAAGAAGTGAACACATTACTTTGGAGTTTAAGATGATATTGAAAAAGAAATTGTGGATTTCAGGAAAGTCAGTTTTAATTACTTTGGAGAAGTACTAAGCAGAATCCAATGGACAAAAATCTTCGGGCAGCAGCTTCACTTCACCTTGTCAAAGCCAGGATGGTAGAAGAGTTATCTCAAGGCAAGGTCCCCCCCCTTTTGTATGTACATGTGATTTCCACATATGTACAAAAGCGTTGGGATTTACATTGCAATGCTGACTTTGCCTTTTTTGATACCTCTCGAGGAGGCTGCTCTTGTCAGAACAAATGTAACTTAAGAAGCCTGCAGCCTTTTTAAAAATAAGATACTAGAAGTAAAACCCCACCATTCCAGTTAAGGAAAAATGGAGGGGAGGCAAATTACAAAACCATTGTAGATGCACAGGGAGCTTTTGATTGTGCTAACAGTTAAAAGATATGTGGATAATAAATGGAATATGGGTGTAATCACAAAGGAAGTCGAACAGCAGGTAACAACTGTCAAAAAAAAAAAAGAAAACTAGAAAGGCTAAGGAAACTGGGAAGGCAACTTAGGTTAGCAGCAAGAGAAGTTAAAAGCAACAAAGAGAAGCTTCGGGGGTATGTTATTAGTCAAAGGAAGAAAAAGGAAGGGATGGATCTCCTCCTGGCTCATACTAAGAGAAGATGGTAAGATAAGTAACACGTGGCAATGAGAGATCAGAACTCTGGCAACCCTACTTGGCTTCAGTCTTTTCTCCTGAAAGGACCATGTTCAATTAGATTTAAGCAGAACAATTGACAGAAGAGGGGGAGTGGCAACACAAGGTAGTTAAAGAGATGGTAAGAGAGTATCCAGCTATGATGGATACTTTTAATAGCAATAGCACTTATATGCTGCTTCACAGTGCTTTGCAGCCTTCTCTAAGTGGTTTACAGGGTCAGCATATTGCCCCCAACAATATGGGTCCTCATTTTACCGACGTCAGAAAGATGGAAGGCTGAGTCAACCTTGAGCCGGTCAGGATCGAACTCCTGGCAGTGCAATTCT
This sequence comes from Natrix helvetica, assembly GCF_964273705.1. Classification (NCBI taxonomy): domain Eukaryota; kingdom Metazoa; phylum Chordata; class Lepidosauria; order Squamata; family Natricidae; genus Natrix; species Natrix helvetica. The sequence goes on from NC_138552.1 coordinate 196,293,445, forward strand.
GCATTCTAACCTGTGCCACCATGGCTTTTAGGTTTCCAAGACTAGACAAGTTTACATCCAGGAATCTTGAAGGGAGCCCCTCTCTGTGAACTTTGACACATTATGAGGAGGTCATAGTGCGAGAGGACTGAAGATGGTAAATGTTGCTCATTTATTCCTATCTTCAAAAAGGGGATTTGGTTAATACACACTGCTCAGATTGAAGTCAATACCAGGGAAAACTCTAGAACAAATAATCAATTAGACTGTGATCATATTGAAAAGAAGACATTGCTCGTTAGGAGCCAGCTGAGTTTATCAAGAATAAATATTTTTAGTCAATTTTAGTCAACAATAGCAGTGTTTGTTAATCCACAATAGCAGGGTTCCAATATTTGAGGGGCTATCACAAAGATGATACGGTCAACCTATTTTCCAATGTACCAGAAGGCTAGACAAGAAACAATGGGTGCAAACTAATCCAGGAGAAAAGCAGCCTAGAACCAAGGACAAATTTCATAACAGTGAGAACAATCAAGTAGTCACTAGTTACTAGTGGAGTGGCTTGCCTTCACACATTGTGGGTAGATCACAGGAAGCTTTTAATGGACAGCCGTTTGTCTAAAATGGCATAGTGTCTCCTGCTCAAGCAAGGGGTTGGATTAGAACAGCATTTCTCAACCTTGGTGACTTTACGTCCTGTGGACCTCAACTCCCCGAATTCCCCAGCCAAAGTTGAGAAACATTGGATTAGAAGATTATCATCTCTTCCAGCTCTGTTATTCTATGTTCTGTGTTCTAACTTGTTCTTTTCTGTTAGAGTGAGAACATTTAGGCAATCACAGGAATGAAATGAAAATGGGCTATCTTAACTTCAGCAAAACATTCAATAAATAATTTTCATGAGACTAACAGAGAAGGTAGCAACATTTGGTATGTTATAAATATAAAGTATACTTGATACCTTAGTATCAGGTATGCTAACATTAGATGCCTAAAAATTTTACCAAATGAGTTTATACTAAAGGTTCCATGTCAAGCTACAAGGAATCCTTGGGTGGTATACTACAAGGCTTTGTAACAGATCATGTGCTGTTCAGAATAATAATAATAATAATAATAATAATAATAATAATAATAATAATAATAATAATAATAATAATAATAAAAACATCAGATGCATTATGAGAAATTATAATGATTAAATCTACAAATGGCCCAAAGGTAGAGGAAATAGCAAACATCTTAGAGTGACAGTATCAAGATTCAGGAAGCTCCTGAAAAGCTGAAACAACATGCAGAAACCAGTTAGATCAATGTCAGCAATGATAAATGTAGTCCTTTACATTTGGAGAGGAGGAAAAAAACCCAAAGGGCTGAGTACAGAACATCTAAGGTAGGGGTGTTGAACTTGATTTCATTGAGGGCTTCATCAGAGTTGTAAGTTTGACCTTGCAGGGCCAGGGTGGGCGTGGTCAGGGTGGGCATGGCCAGCTCAACATCGCTCATGTCGGGGGTGCATGTGGTGGCCCGGGTGCTCTGCCAGCGAAAGCCAGGCTCCCATGTTCTTTTTTTGGCTGCCACCCCTCCTGCAACCCTCTGCTTGCAGCCCTCCCGAGCTCCATTTTCACTGGCAGAAGCATCATGGGCCAGTCCTTTGCTGTTTCCGGGGCATCCCAAATCTAAGTATCCCGTGAGCTGGATCTGGCCCCTGGGCCTTGAGTTTGACACCCCTGATCTAATGGAACTGTACTATGCAAGAGTACATGTGAAAAATATCTGAATGTCTTGGTATAGTGTCAGGCCTGCACCGGTTCCTTTAAAAATCTTTGGCCTGCCACATTTTCTTTCATTTCATTATACTGTTTCATTATTGTAGTAATTGGCAGGGGGAGAATAGAAAGGAGTAGAATTGTTAAAATGTGTTGTTGTCATTCCTTTATAGAAGCCAAGGTCATCTTTTGTCTCCGTACCTTGACACCTGACCGGAACCAGCGGGGTGGAGTTGTCGGGGTCAAAGAAGAAGATTGGACCATGTGATGGATTTATGGGAGTGGGCATAAGATTATGAACTTTCAACTGGGTGAAATTCCAGGAAGTTCTTCAGAGTTAGAATTTCACAGATGTGCCAACATGTCTGTTTTATTAAATTGGAACTTTAATAAGGATAACTCTGCCTTGGACTCTGATTTATTTCTACATGATATTTGGAATGCTGAAATCTAGCTTAAGATCAAGCTGAATCTCTCTCTATTTTAAGTCTAGTTTGAAGCATAGCTTTGTGGGAAAGACATTGACAAACTTGAGAGAATCCAGAAGACACCATCAACGATGACAAGGGATTTGGAAGGCAAAACATACCTTCCAAAGGAGCAGTTGGAAAGGCTGGGTTTGTTTATCCTGGAAGGAAAACACCATGGGGACACATGAGAGCTATTTTCAAATATCTGAAAAGCTATCATATAAAAGAAAGGGCAGCATTGTTCAGAGTTGTTCCAGAAGAAAAGACAAGAAACAATTGGTTTAAATTACAAGGAAACCAATTTAGAGTGGACATCAGACAAACAAAACAAACAAAAACAAATGGTAAGATCCATTCAATAAGAGAACAGACTGCCTTAAGAGTTGGTGGAATTTACGAATGTCTATTTTCCAGGGAAGCTATAATACTTTATGTACTAGTAAGGGAGCTGGACTAGATGAATCTTTCCAAATATGGTTTTATTTTTCTTTCACTCTATGGTGTATTTTTGTTGGGTTTCTAAAATGTATCTGATACTTTTTCCTACATTTGTCATTTTTTTAATCAGTGTTATTTTTTTTAAAAAAAGTAGTAAGTACTTGGCAAGAGTACAGTACAAAGACTACAGAGAGTCCTTGGATTATGGCAGTCATTGGGACTGGGATTGATGTCACCAAGTGATGTCATAAAGCACAATGTTCATGTTCCTAGTGCTGGCATACGTTCAGGACCTGCAGGTCATTAAGCCAGGAGGGGTTATGTAGAGTCTGTTGGGCAGTGCTGTGTAGAAACACTAGGGAGTGCAGGCAGGTCACTGTGGGAACTCCAGCAGAAGCCTAGGGTAGGTGGTGATGGTTGTGGGAAGGCTGGTAGAGTCTATGAGAGGGTGGGAGATGCTGCAAATGGGTGCATGCTATGGAATGTGGGGAGTTGAGAGTGGTACTTCAGAATAAGAGTTCCCGGGGGCAATTTGCAACTTCCCCTACTGGTTTCCCCATTGACTTTGATTGTGGAAGTCAGCAGGGAAAATCACAAATGGCGATCACATGATGTGCTTTGCTGCAATATTGTAATCATGAGCCAGGCACCTGTTCACCTAGATCACAACCATGTGACCACAGGGATGCTGTCTAGTCATAAGTCCATTTTTTTTCAATAACAACATAACCTTGAATGATGCTGAACAAATGGACGTAAGCCGAGAACTTCTTATATACAGCTCTGTCAAGCATCAGAGGCACTTCAGTCTCTTAAAGGTTTACTTTATATCTGAACATGTACAGTATATTTAGAACAGGGGTGTCAAACTTGATTTCATTGAGGGCCACATCAGCATTGTGTTTGACCACGGGAGGTAGGGTGGCAGTGGCCAGCTACACATCACTCATGTCAGGGGTGCCTGTGGTGGCCCAAGAGCTTTACCAGTGAAAATGGGCTGTTTCCAGGGTGGCCTTGTGGGTCAGATCTAAGCACCCCATGGGCCAGATCGGTTTGACACCCCTGGTTTGGAAGATATCTTCTTTATGTGTGTTGCCAAAGTGAGTTATTTGTTTTTAACACTTTTAGCAGCAGGTTCTAAATCACCATTTAGCTGCTTATAAATTAGAGCAGGAATAGTTTTTGTTACAGTCCATAGCAGTTCAGTTTAAACTGATTAAGCATTCTCCAAAATGCAAAAGTCATTCAGAGGTTTAAGATTTAAAAACTCAGTTAATTTCTCACTTTATGGTCTTTTTCAATACAAAATAATGCAGGTAAGGATCAATTATAGAGCAAAAGGTAATAGACAAAGTTTGTTGATTAGGGGTCATGCTTAACATTTGTTTTTGAAAGGCTTAAGTTAAAGTAGGTGGAGTAACCCCATCAAGAATGGCTAGGATATTTTTTATTGGCATGTTTTTTTTCTTTTCTAAAATAAACTTTTTTTTACTTAGTTCCTACTGTAACTTTTGTGCCACTTCAATCTAACAACTGCCAGTGGTTTACAAACATCCAATGGCATAAACAGGGCTTGGGGATTTGGTATGGCCTTGAGACCACAGCTGCCCACCCCTGCTTTATAGCCTTAATAGTGATGAGTAAAACATTTCAAATTCAAAACATTACCAAGCCTGAAGCTCTCTATTACAACTTTGAAAAGTTCTTCCAAGCTGAAATAGCAATGCCAACCCCACTGAAAGCATTCTAACATTGCCCTAACTCTTCTGAAATATTCTGCGCTTGAAATGATCCTGTATCAAGCTCCAAATATCAGTTCAGAACCTTCTTCCAGAATGATAGGCCTAGTTTTATTTCTACAATTAATGTGATTTGTCTCATTAGTGTCGAAGTTGATATGGAACAGCTCATATTTACCAAAACCTAATGAATCAGAATGGATATTGAGGGTGTATGTTCAAAAATGCATGTGTGTGTGTATATGTATGTATATATATTGAAGATTACACTGGGAACAAGTAGGATGAGGGGATATATATATATCCCCTCCTGGCGTATTGGCGTATTCTGGTCTTTTTGGATTTTGGAGTATTCGGGTCTTTTCCCTTGTAAGATTGACAGTATCTTGGCAATGTTTCAATGAGTTCACACTTGCCATCTTCAGGCTGGTGCCTTTGGCTTCATGCTTGTGCAAGCAAAGCATGATTGGAGCTGCCGTTTTTCTATAAATATAGGTGGGGGCTGTGGAATGTTGGCTTTGTTGCTTTAAATGGATTGGTTGGCTGTATTGTGACATCTTGATTGGTTGATGGAATTGATGTTTGGTGAGGGTGATTGGTGATGGTGTCCTATGTTGTTCTGGGTCCTGTGTTGGTTTTTGTGGCTGGAACTCGTTTTTTGACCAGGGCTATGAAATACCATGCAAAATCTGCCCAGCCACAAACATTGGACAAACTAATAGGAGAATAAATGCACGCATCGCAGAACACAAGAACGCAGTAAGAAAAGAAGAAAAAACTTCCTCCCTTTTCAAGCACCTTAAAGCAACAGGACATGAAATCTATTTTGAAGGAGCCAGGTTAATCTCCAAAACTGAACACTTCAACAAGAGAATAATTATGGAAGCCATCGAAATAGAGAAACACCCCCACAACATGAATAAACGTGATGGTACCTCCCACGTACAGACATCTGGAAACTAGCCCTAGCCAATAAACATATACATATACGCACACACACACATATACACACGCACACTTACATGCATATATGTGTGTGTGTATATATATATATACACACATACACATACACATACATATACGTATGTGTGTGTATGTTGTATATGTGTACATATGTGTAGGTGTATTAGTGGTGGGATATGACCGGTACCCTCCGGTATGGGCATACCGGTGCCTGCTGGGAGCAAACTAGAGAGAATTAGAGAGAGAACGTTCCAGTACAGTTCTCCGGAGGGCCCCCACGCCCACCCCCCCATCCTTTGTGGGGATTTGTGTTGTTTCAGTGTAACAAAAAAAGGTGAATTAGAAGTAAAGGTTTGTTGAAGAAAGAATAAAAAAGGATTGGACGACACCCCCCCAAAAAAAAACCCCAAACAAACCCCCAGAAAGAAAGAAAAACTATGAACTATTAAGTATTATCCACTAGTCACAAAACCTATAAATCCTATAGCAGAATGTTTCTCTATCTAGATTTGTTTTTGCTTTGTCAGAAACCAGCTTACAAGGTTGCAAATGGCCATCACACACACACACACACACACACACACACGAGATGCTGCAATCATGGTAAATACATGCTGGTTGCCAAGCACCGGAAGTTTGATTATGTGATCATAGGGATCATAGTGTTAATGGTTGTAAGTATGAGGACTGGTTGTAAATCATTTTTTTTCCGATGGCATGGTCATTTTGTACAATTGCTAAACAAATGGTTGTAAGTTGAGGGACTATCTGTAGGCAAATGTACAGGTGGTCAGAAAAATAACCAGTGGGGCTATTATTATCACAATTCACCTAGATAAGCAAGAATCGGCAAGGAAGTACTAAATATGCCGAATAATCTTGAATATTTATGTAGGCATATAGCTTGGATAGGTTAGAGTTAGAAAATACAGCAAAATATATAAAGCCAACCAGGACTGGTTGAGATTCATCACAGTATGAATAACACCTAAGATGTATATATTTAGAATTTGCTTTTATAAGATAAACACCATAAAATTTAGTTGTTGCGATTTACTTCCATAAAATAAAGAACGGGGAATTGCTATAAGAAGAGCAGACACGGTAAATGGATACAAAATGCCTTCTAACTAACAGAGGTGCGGGGGGGGAGGGGGGCTCGGTTTAGGAGTAAAAGATAGGCTACATAGCTCATTAAAGTGATAGATACTTTGAATAATTTAAGAGTCAGCCACTGTAGGCATTATATATCTGAAGGGAGAGGAAAATGTTCAGATGGTTTCCTCAGCGGAACTACTTTTTGATTCATGATCTAGAGATGAGAACATGACTTAAGTTCATAGCATTTGACCGAAGAAAGAACTTTGAAAAACTATAAGAAACAAAAAAGACTTAGCCTGGAATGGTTAGAATCCCTCATAATAACAGGCAGCTGTGTTATGATCAATAATCTCTCAATTATAAAAAAATAACAACAATAATAACAGGAGCCCAATGCACATTATTTGACACCTCTCTCTCTCTCTCTCTCTCTCTCTCTCTCTCTCTCCCTCTCTCTCTCTCACTCTCTCTCACTCTCTCTCATGCCTTTTTTTTTACTGTTTCACAGCCTAGTGTCCCTCTAAATCAACTCATTTCCTGCCACAGCTCTCTGTTATTACTTCAAATCCATTGAAAGTCCATGATGACAGTTCATGGTTGTTGGATGCAGTTCTTTCAATAGATTTTCCTTTCACATATTTTTACTGTATTTTACCCAGCTCAGAGGCCTGCTTCATTGTTATCCTCAGCTTGCAGGGGAACAGATGCAATGCTGACAGAGCAACCTTTTCCCGGTTCTTTGGAACAGAAATGAATTTGCCAGAGACTATTAAGCACGTGGAAGGTGCCCAGCAATAAATGATCCCCACAGTAGATGAGCAAGGGGTTTGCATAGCTTTTAATCTGCCTGTGGATATCCAGGATTTCAAACTAAAAGAAAAGCAGAACGTAGCCGAGAATGGAAAGGAAAATTATCAGAGACCACAGTTTTGCTCACTCTGGTAGCTGGAATTTGGGCCGTTTTTGCTCTCACTGTAAAGCCTTTTGGTTTTTGTTTAAATTAGTTGCTATAGTGAGGCTAATCAGATTATTAATAGGACAATGAGATCATGCTTCAAGATGTTCTTAAAAGCTTTCTCTCTAAATAAATGGCATTCACTACTTAACTAGGGTGTTTGATGAGTGATGATTTTTTTTCTTTTTTTTTGAGCTGTGATTCCTACAAGAGAAAAGACAATTTCTCTGTCTTTTTTTTTAATTTTTGAGACTGTCAAAGCCTTTGTAGTTAACTTTGTTCTTTCTACCCTTATTAGCTAAAGGTCCAGGCTGTAATATAATAGGCTCAGAATTGTGTAAGAGTCCTTATTCTGCATTCACCTGAAGATTTGCTTCAACATTGACCAAGAGAATAGTAATTTTCCACGCTTGACTTTTCACCTAAGATATTCCTCTACCTTCCTTACTGTTTCTAATGCTTGGGGGAGGGGGGGGGGCTTCTATGACTTTTAAGCAAGTGAAAATTGCCCAATGTTTCTTGAGTGACCTAATACCTGTTATTTAAGGTTCATTCGCAGTTTCGAAATAACCCTTTAAAAAGAAGTACGTGTTTGTTTCGGTTAAGCATTACATTTTAAATTCTATGTGATGAGTGTTAACAAGTAAATTTTGACAAACATTGTGGAATGATGCGGTTCACTGCCATTTAACCATGCAAACTCCAACAGTGATGATATTTGACATTAAAACCTTAGTGGGCAGGAACCTTAGACTTCCGTATCTGTAAAATATTACAAGTAGAAGTACCAGACTGCAAATAACAGGAATAAATCACAAAAGCTTCTCAGCAGACATTAAGTTATGCTAGGGAAAGAAAGGACTAACAGAACTCTGAGATGCTAGTTTGGTACTGACAATATTTCATGTGGGAGAGCATTCTGACACTCACTTGGTTCTTTCTTCCTACTATGCCATTAACCATCATTTATAAATCATAGTGGCTGTGATAAATCATTGGACTAAGCATAAATCATGTGTGGCAGCCTTCTAATTTTTAGTATGGTACAACGGTGCTCCCCAAAGCATCTGGTAAATTGACCCCATGTGGGGAGACCCAAATAGACGAAATTCATCTCTTGTCTTTCCCCCCAAAATTCCTCCCTTATTCTTCTTTAGAATAGTGCAACATATGATAATTAATCTGTGCCTTTATCATTTGACCACAAGGCAATTAGGAAGATGAATTCAGCTGCTAGATAACTTGTTAGCTAAATCCAGGATATCAAAGATGGAGCACGCTGCTTGTTTAGACAAAGAATAGTCATCCCAAGGAGAATATGCTTTCAATTATCGCATTTATAAAACTGAGGATAGTGCTGAGAAGAAATAAACAAAGGCGGATATGCCTCCTTAACAACATGCAAGTGGAAAGCCCAAATGGTCTCTTTCCAACATTATTCATTGATTCATATAGAAGACAAAATGTTAGGTGATTCACGGTTGAACTGGAGAGCCTTTGATGCTCTCACAGATGAAGTTACCTAGTATGGTAATAAAACCCCTGCAAGCAAATAACCAAGTTCAAAGGACACCAAGGACTCCACAATTCTTCAATGATCACTGAATGTACGCTGAAGGCAAAGTGCTTATTCAAACAAGGTAAATGAAAGAGGAGAGAGGGAAAGAGAGAAGCTCCTTCAATTAGACTTCTTATATCACCTTATAGCTCTACAATCTGGACAACCCCCCCCCCCCCCCCACCGTGTGAGGTTGGCCCCCAACCCTCCTATCCTTTTGCAAGGGTCTAAAGACCTGGCTCTGTCTGTTGGCCTGGGGCCCCAATGAAGGAACTGTGCAGTGGAGGCGGTTGATTGAGTAACAACAGATCCACCTCCCCCCTTCTGCCCCCACCCTCGCCACATGTCCTTGATTTTATTCCTTGATTTTAATTTATACATATTTTATTCATGTAGATATATATTCTTATGTCTGTAAGCTACAGAGAGTTACCTTATTGTAAGATGGGTGACCAATAAGTTTTATAATTAAATAAATTAACCAAAATGAAATGATTTGAATTGATGGTACTACTTTTGTTTATAACTATGGATGTAGAGCTCTCCCTCTTCCCTTCCCCCTCCCTCCCCCTCTCCTCCTCTCCCTCCCTCCTCTCTCCCTCCCTCCCTCCCTCCACGATTGGCACAAGCTTTAGTGATTGGTTTTATATTTACCACACTGGCAGATTGTACCTCCTGACGCAGTCTACTCTGTGCAGTTGGGAAGTACCTAAACCTTAAGTTACCATTTCTCCATTTCTCCCATATGATTCAATCTAGCTAGCTAAATTAGTTATTTATTACATCACTAAATAAATGTTTTGGCACAGACTGAGTCCACAGTGGAGAAAAAGGTCATCTGTGACACCCACACAGAAATTATAAGGGAAGTGCTTCATACTTCTCTTACTTTTCTTTTTTCTTTTTCTCTGTGTGCTTTTTTTAACCATTTTGTTTTGCTAAGCTAATTATTAAAGTACTAATGAGATTAGGCAACTTCAAAATGATACATTCACAATTCTAAATAACAATTAAAAGGGGAAAAGAAGTTTAAGTAATTAAGATGAAAATAAAAAAGGACACTTCTCCTTGAGCACTATGTTCAATTTTAGGTAAAATTCTTCTGAAGGAGAAATTAAAGCCGGATTCCTACTTTTTTTTTTTTATGTATTTATTTATAAAATTTATATAGCTGCCCATCTCATCAGAAGTGACTCTGGTTGGGGTTCTTTTGGATGAGGAAGTTGACCATTGTTATGCAACCAATGAAAATCTTCTATCTCTGATGTTCTGGGTTTAACCAGCCAATCGCAAGTCACATGATGACTAAGCCCAGCTTTCCAAGGATCTTTGGTGGAATGAAGGGTGTAGTCTAGTTTTCTCCTATTGTCCATCGTATAAATGGGAAGATGCAACTGAGGCACTTCTGAGGAACAAAAGCTGAATTCCATTTATTCAGTCCTTGCAACAGGGAGCCAACTCACCAGATGCTTTAGGGGGCACTGTTGTGTCATATCAAAATAGAGGTTTGTCTGACTTCTATTTTAACTAGAGCTGAACGGAAGAGAGAGGTTTTGGTAGAAGAACTATGAGCTCCTTAGCAAGACAAATGGGGTGTGTCAGGAAGCTCCAGCCTGAGTGTTGATAGACTATCTTAATTATCTCTTACTAGGGAACCTTCAGAATCAGGTTTTAAATTACTATTCCTTCCAGTTCACAACACATGGTTTATATAATGCAGTGGCTGGGTTCACATACAGTGCTAAGCTGCCTTCTGCTAGAATTATAATTACCTGTTCGAAAGAAATAATGAAATCATAAGTAGCAACTTGGAACAACAGTAACCTGAACCAGTTTAACAAAGCAGATCAGATATGTTGATAGGAAATATCCAATGAATTTTAGAAAGTATGAAGTGCCAATTGAGCTGAAGGATCAATTTATGTTTTTATTGTGCTATTGGAATATTAGTTTAGACCAGGGGCCCCCAAGCAATTCAGCTCATCAACCCCTTTATGAAATTTCAGATTGTTCATTGACACCCCCCAAAAAAACATTGATGATATGAAAATAATTTTATAAATACTACTTTAACTAATAGCGCTATGAATAATAAGAGCCAATTTGGAATAGTGGTCAAGACATCGGGCTAGAAGCTAGAAGACTCTGAATTCTAATCCCATTTTAGGGACGATCAGCTGGGTGATTGTGGACCAGTCAGTCTCTCTCAGCCCTAGGAAACATGCAGTGGTGAACCACTTCTGAAAATTTTTGCCAAGTTACAGGAACTCTTCAGATATGATATCTGAATTATCACATAATGTTTGATTTTATGGAAAATCAATTTCTCATCTTGTAGCTTTTGGGAGAAATGTACTTTAAAAAAAATAACTAAGATGACAGAAAAAGAGTGCCAACTTAAAATCAAATGGCTCCATCTGGATATTGTTTAAAATGCCTGAACTACTCTAATGGCCTGCAGTGTTTGCAAAATCTCAGATTTCTTTTATTGGCAACTCACAATTTAGAGTGATATCACATATATGTTTACTAAACCATAGAATTATGGTTTTTAGTTTTTTAATTGGCACAGTCTTTTATTGTATGTCTAAAATTTTGTATTGTTGGAAAAAATGTCTTCAATAAAGACTAAAGTAAAGGATATCATAAAGAACAAAAGCATTGTTTAAATTTCAGTGTGGGCATGGAAGAAACGATAATAGTTTGCAAGGAAAGAAAGGTGTAGAGAGATAATGTGAATGTTGTTGATATAAACTAGATTTAGTCAGCACAAGACTCAGACATTATCTTCATTTGTTTCCAAAGGCAAGGAAGGTGTGGGTGCCTATAAGTCTTCAGGGGAGAGTTTCATAGAGTGTTGCTGTTGTTTGTAGATTATAGTACGTCATTGTTAGTAGATTATAGTAATATAGCAGTGGTTAGAATGCAGTATTGCAGGCAAACTCTGCCCACAGTCAGGAGTTTGTTCCTGACTAGCTGAAGATTAACTTGGCCTTCCATCCTTCCAAGGTTGGTAAAATGAAGACCCAGCTTATTGGAAGCAATACACTGACTCTATAAACTGCTTAGAGAGGGCTGTAAAGCATTATGAAGTCGTATATAAATGTAAGTGCTATTGCTATAATAAATTAACTGTAAATTACCCACATATAGTAATTATTTTTATAACTTCTACTGGCGAAGTTAGATGAAGCCATCCCTGACCATAAATTCTACCTATTGTTTGAGCAGGAACTAGAACCCTAAGAGAATCCCCAAGTCATAAACCATCTCCTTTTGGGAGAATAAAACTATCCAAAGTCACTACTAAGGTTTCTGAGATGCCCACTGTTTTATGGACAAACAGAACCTTTATTTTGGAAGGACTCAATGTAAGCTTCTTTTATCCCATTCAGATTATCTCATTGGTTCTGGATTTCCAGAATATCTCCATCTCAGCCTAGAGTGATAATCCATAACTACATACCATCAGCATACTGATGCACCTCACCCAGGACCAGTGGATTACCTCTCCCAGAAGTTTTCTATAAAAGTTAGAGTAGGTGAGGATAGGACTCTGGAGGGACTTGGGTTTCCAAACTTCACAAAGATAATATCACCTGTTAATTGTGTTTATTTTCTCATTAGACAAAACAATATACAAATTAGCTCTGCTGCCATTGGCTCTACTTTGGCAGTCTAATTAGAAGAATCACTAACTTTGCCTCCTATTTTGCTTTTAATGACAAATCTGGAGATAAGTTGATAGGAACCAAATCTAAAGTATAAATCTACAATACCCAAGAGTCCTGTGGTGCTTGATTTACATAACAGCAACAAACTTGTACCTCAGAATGTACACCAAACACATTTCATTTTGAGAAAATAAACTGTTAGGTCTAACATTTCCAATGTAATAGTCAATACAGGAGCTTGATCTGTATTGAGAAACTGATTGCTCAATTTATTGTATTGTTAAATAATTGATGTGACTCTAAGGTCCTTCTTCAAAAAAAAATTTTTTTGTAGAATATTACACAGCTGAATGTAATAGAAAAGTGAAGTGCCTTGAGAGTGCAGAGTACATGGCTAGCACTATCCTTATCTCACAGTCCCTAATGCTTTCTCCAGTTCATTCTGAAAGTGGATGATGTAATAGTCTTGGGAATGTGATAGATACTAGATGCTAGATAGACAGATAGTAATTCCCAAAGAAGTCAGGGTGTAGTAGCAATAGTCACAATCTTTCTTCCATGTCATACCAATCATTAATAAGAGTTGCAATATTTTCCTATTGTATTGTTATGTGCTGCTCATTAGGGGAGAGAGAGGGAGAGGGAGGGAGGGAGGGAGAGAAAGAGAGGGAGGGAGGGAGGGAGAGAGAGAGAGAGAGAGAGAGAGAGAGAGAAGCAAAGGAATCAACTACAGAGAGATTACTCAGAATAATTAAGAGTACCCATCAAAGAGTAGGTGAGTAGATGAGACTTGTTTTCCTTCAAGAGCCAACAGATTGAGTCAACTTCATAGACCATGTGGCACAAGTTTGACTTGTAACTTTGTCTTGACCAGGTTTCTAAAATTTGTCTAAAAATTGTATGCATACCAAATTAACAAGGCAATCTTTAAATATAAAAAAATGCTATAATGAATTAAAAGGGGGCATCCCCAAACTAAAGAAAAATGCAAACTTAACATTAACAATTTAACAAAAAAAATCCAACCCTTTATATCACTGGTTTAGTAACAAATACAGGTATACTACTATAATCTATTTTAAAAATTTCAGACGTAAAAATGTATGCTGCATCCTTTGATAAGTAGAAAACATTGCTTTTTTCAAAATAGATAACATATTTCTGACCACCATTCCTTGGCATCTGAAGCAATAATCCCATTTCCAGTTGCTCAGTATGATTCTTTTTAACCACCCCACATGTTTGATACAACAATAATTCTCGATAAACAGCAGATTACAAAGCATTAGTATACAGTTACATTATTACATCAACATCTTAAATATTTAAAGATTTCACCATAAATCTGCTCATCTACATTAAGGTACTTCCTAAAAAGATATCAAATTATCACATGACCATATCATATAGGTAAATAAACCTAGAAATTCTGTTGCCCTTCCTTTCAGGTTTATTCTTTGGGGAATTCAGAACATTTAAAGACTGTAATCTTGTCTTGCTCAGTTTTGACTATGCCTTGTCTTGCATTAACTATCTAAAGAAGGAAAAACCTATTTCACTTTCTGGATTATGTCTTTCAGACTGACAAAGCTGAGTAAGGTAAAGCAGCACAATGGCCATACTGGTCCAAGAATGAAACTGATGGCAGCTGTGTGGCCTATGATTTTTCTACACCTGTGCACTGGGTTATTTAGGGCAAACATCAGCTGCAACCTTATAATCCAATAAAAGCAGCTGGAAGTTTGGGGGGTTACCCAGCATCCAAACTGTTGAAGGAACAAGCTACCACTTTCCAATACATGAGACATGCTAAAATTCCCAATTACAGCTGCTGGAGGAGACATAACAATCGTATTTAGACCTATATACCACTCCATAGTGTTTACAGCACTCTGGTTTGTTTATAATGTAGAAGCATTATTTACATATTGCCCCCAACAATCTGGGCCCTCATTTTTACTGACCTCGGAAGGATGGAAAGCTGAGATAACTTTGAACCTTATCAGAGTCGAACTCCAGACTGTAGGCAAAGTTTGCCTGCAATACTACCCTTTCACCACTGCACCTCCAGAGACACGGAGAAAGAGGAGGAAAAAGGCATAGCAGAGGGTATGCAAGCATCCCAGGCTGTGCTACGACCCCTCCTCTAAATTAGGTTACTTCAAAATACTTGGATGGCCAAGCACCTGCAGTGCAATGGATCTTTTGAGCATGCTTCACCTCAAGCAAAGTGAACTTAGGAAAGTATTCACAAATTCTCCTGAAACAGACCAAACTGGCTAGATAATATCCTTGTGGGAGGCTTATCTATTTCTGCAACACATTTAGTTTTGTTTTTTTTAAAGAATGTCTCTTTTACCTTCAGTTTTGAAATGTCATGTTCTTAGGCAAAGCTATACTCCATGTGGTCTTCTCAGCTCATTTCAGCTGGAAAGTTGGCTTTGGTGCATTTAAGAGAAGGGAACTGTTTTGGATGGTTCAAAGAGCTTAGCAAAAATATCTGGTCTTATATGTTCTGTGTTCACGATGACTCTCTTTTGAAGCTTTATTTTCTTTTAATGTTATAAATATAAATCTGATCCCCGCATTCTTTATAAATATATATTTTTTAAAAAAAAGATATTGTTCTTCCAAACATCCAACCCTCCTTAAGGTGGAATAAGAAGGAGTCTGTGGTAAGATTTTGCATATGGGTGATAACATTGGGCATGAGGACATATGAGTAAAGCAGTGTTTCGTTGCCTTTTCCAAACTTCATTATTTTAAAACATTAAGTATTGCAGTGACATCTGTGTGTACATGTGTGCATGAGAAAGTTCATGTACGTTTATCGCCATAAAAGTCCTATTTTTATCCCAGTCAAGTTATTACCTTCTTCTATTTTGGGTTGCCAAGTGACTCATACTCAACCACAACACCTCACCACATTGCTGGCATGTTTAAAAATATGTGATTGGATTTTTAACACTTGGCACATAACATATTATACTTGACTTAATAAAATGTGCCTGTATATGATCTGTTACTGCAATTTCCCCCCCTAATAATACTAGCCTTTGAATATTTTAAATGCTAATCTGATAAACCCCTTTCAAAGTAAAGATGAAAGCAATGGAGCCATGGTCAATAATATTGGAGACTTAGCAATAAAACTGTTTTTACAAAAGTAAAGGAAACAGAGTAAACACTGCAGAAAGTGCAGTCCTGCTGGGTTGATATCAGTAGGGTTCCCACTAGGAAGCTTTTTAAAAAGATAGTTCCCCCCCTTTTTTTCCACCTAAAAACAAGTTTTGAAAAATTAGAGAGAAGACGACAAAGACAATATCATTAGAAATGCATCTCCTTTGCATTGCATGTCAATAATAACATAACATAATCCTATTGATCAAACTACATAGAACCTTGTATTCTTGCTGGATTCTGTCACCACCATAACTGCCATAGACTTTGCCAGAATAAATAGCATAGCTATTTTCCTTCTGCAAAATAACTTATTTGTTCTTGCTGCATAGTCCAAGATAGTGAGTGGGTTGACCCATCAAGATAAGCCCCATTCTGTTTACTGTGGTTTATTGACTGAACTGCAACTGACTGCTTTATGCATGAAGCTAAACCATAAATCAGAGTTACAAACTACATTGACTAAATTCACACAATATGCTAAGCCAAACAAAACAAACCACATTATGAGCTAAAATGAATTGATTCTAACCTCAAAATAGAATGTGTTGTTCTATTAGAGTGAACAACTGAAACTAAATTGTTCTCAATAATTTCTATATACAGAGCACATTAATAAAGGGGCAAAATAGCCACTCTGTTTATTAGTGTATAGCATTATGGATTCTAACATTTATACAACTATCTTCCGTTTATCGTCTATCTATCTAAGATATATCAGTTATGTGACTGACAACATAATTCTTCTTGGTTCCTTCCACATAATAGCTTCAGGAAACATTAGGTTTTGGATAAATCTGCCTGTTTAAATCCACAGTAGTGCTTTTCATGGCTAGCCCTTAGCACAGGCTTAGCTTGCTTGGTGAATTGTGTCATTCATCCTCAGCATTTGGGAATTCTACAGCTGTTGGCTAGACTATGGAGTTGAAAAAATAAAGCATGTTGGAAGAAAACAACGACAAGCCATTTCCAAAGTGGTCCCAGGAAAACTGGGACATAGGAACAATCAAACTCAGTGTGATTGTATCTTTGCTTATATAGGTGTTTGCAGCAAACTGGGATTGAGACAAAATGATGTCACATGTTTGGTGATGTGAGGATACAAACCGTGCTCTTGGGTACTTACATTCTGATTTTTGACATGAGTACATAAATTGTGCTTTTTGTGCTATGATGTCATGGTACATATTTTATCATGTACATTGCCTTGTCCTGACTTGCATGCCTGGCTCTTTCAGAACATATGGAATATATAGAAAAATAAGATAGAACTTTTTCTAGGCAGGATATAATAACCACACATAGAAACAAATATGTTCTGTATTCTCTTTCTCTATAACAAACTCCCTATACTTTTCTTTATTATCCAAATCAGCTTTAACAACCTTTATGCATAGCTGCTGTATTGAAATAGAATTCTAAATATGGATATGGTAATTTGACATTGCTTCTTCTTGCTTTTATATACATTGAAATTAACAAGTCTTCTCAATTCACAGTGGAGCCTTTTTATAAGTCAGGCTCAGTTTATTCTGTGTGTAGGGGAAAAGTGACAGATTGACATCTTGGTGAGACTGAAGCTCTGTTTATTCATATAGCAGATATGGAATGGACTGTAAAAAGACAGGCTTTGCTAACTATCTTGTTAGCATGGTCCAGGTTGATCTGGAATAGTTAAAGTTAGTTAGTGACTGGGAAGTATTTCAAACAAAATACCAATAACTACTGATTTCTAAACTATTTGGGTAGAAATATATTAATCGCTGTGCAATTTTTTTGGCACATGAGTTTTAGAAAGAACATAAATCTGGATACCATAGACAGATAAATTATACATGCAGAGTTACAGAAAAGATTCTCAGCAGATGTTGATCATTATGATTAAGACGTGACAGAATGATTCCACAAGTCAATACAGAGAGAGCCAACACTGAGGTCTCCAACTTTGAGGAATCAATTTGAGGAGGACATATCCAGCAACTGACAAAACAATGGATCCTACAGTTCTGTAGTTTTTCGTACCTATCCAACTCTCTGAGTCTTTTCCTTTCTGTTTTCTGAATAAAAAAGGCTGAGAGAAGGCAGTGCCTCAAAGTTCCATTTTATTAGAGATGTCATATTGGCACATCTGAGAAAACCCGAATCTGAAAGTTTCCAGGTTTTCCCCATCCAAGTGAAAGTTCAAGTCCCTGTCCAGCACCCATATGTTCATCACATGGTCCAATCAGGCACCATCCAAAACTGAAGATGCCTCCCAGTCACCTCATCGCAGCTGCAGGGCAAGGTGGCTTTGACTCCCTGAGAAAAGAATGTTTTTGACTATATATCTCCCATACTCCATATAATCCCCGCTCCCATTTTCCCATAGTAGAAAATGTGGGAGTCTTAAAGGCCCAATGCAAAAGATGGCTTCCAGGTCTGACAGGCAGCCAATTTCACACCTCTTCCGCCACCCCTTGAAGAATGGTTCTGACATATTTTATGGGATCTGGAATTATAAAGTAGCAATGTTTGAAAATAACCATCCTTATCTATAATGTTGGAGTTTGTTGTGTACTAGAACATTATTGAGAGAGAAAATTTAACCGAGAATTATTAGTGGCACAGATTTTATCACTATAAAGAGAAATGATAATTATTTTAAGAGATGGGCAAAGCTTAGGACTTCCTAGCAGCAAGAAGAAAGAATGAAAGCACTCTGCTCATATGTGCCTAGGAAGAAATTCAGAGGAAATGACTTGATATTACAATCTCTTAGGGAAACAGGAGATAGGGAAACTGATAAAGAAGGGCATAGAATAAATCCTTAAGTCTCTACATCCCTACTAACTTTGGTGGCCAGTGGATCATGATGTAGTGAAGAGACAATGCCACACAGTTCACTCTTCCAAGAAATCTTACAATGCATGTCTACTGCATTTTACTTGCCACTATGACATACTTTAGTATTTCAAATAACTAAGTCAAAATTGTAGCTGCCAAAAGGCAATTATCTTTATTTAATACCTATCTTAGCATATATTAATCCTTCTTAAAAAAATTTAATGAAGCATTCATGCATTCTGAATAGCTCCTATGCTTTAATCCCAGATTAAAGGATCCATTTTTTAAAAAAAAAAATCTTGGAACTCAGAGAATAACACTTTATAGTGCCTTGGACTTCGTGTAACTGAGTGTATTTGATAACATAATGAACCAGACAGCCACTGCAGATGTTTTCCAGTGGTACAAAACTAGTTTCTCAATTACTGTTCTCCTTTCCTCTTATTTTTGACAGCTAAATGTTACATTAACTAAACATTCAGATTTCAATTCTGGACTCATTACTTCATTTAAGATGAGGTTGAGCCCTTGTTTTTGTGTCCCAAGAGTTCACAATGGGAAGGCTGTGAAAGTTTGTCCTGCCTACTCAATCCCACAGTTTGTCCTCCTCCTGAGAAAATGTGAGGTAAGCATCAAACTAGTCTCAAGAAATACTTAGGAATTATTTATTTGTTTTTGGGTTTCAGATACAAGAAACAAGATCCTACCATTCTACCTACTGTCCATAGATTTAGATAACTTGCACAATATTATTACTTTGCTTTAAAATAACAATTTCTGTCAAACAATTATACAATGGTGAAAAGAAATGAACATTAACAAGGAAGGCCACTCTGGCGGGTAAATCCAGCTAAGAAATGGTGGGATTCAATCTGTCGAAAGGATATGTTGTCAGGAACTCATAGCTGTCATGTTCTGTATCGCCTTTCCACATCTCCCTAGTAACACTAAATTAATGATGAGATGTCATTATATTCATATTTTCCTTCCCCTGGGAACAGCTTCCAAGGACGTGGAGCAGTATGGAGAAAATCCAAGGACAATGCTGTCACATTCTACATCTTCTTCTTTAATTAAAGATTCTGTGAAGACTTGGAAGCAGCCCATGGAAAAACAGTGCCATGTATCCCTTACAAAGCATAGTCTGCACCTAATAAGAGTTGCTGAAATTGCTATAGATTTCAGTGTTGACAGCAGTGACTGTAGCATGTGTCACTTTCCATTTTATAAAAATATCTCATCGGACTATAAAGGACCTGAAAATTTGAGAGGAAGATTAGATTTTCAACACATTAAAGTGTTACCGCTTAAAAAAGCCTCAAACAAATTGGATATAGATGTGGAGGAAGGAGTAGAGAGTCCAGCTTTAAGGCTATTAAGAATCTTTCTATTACAAAGCATTTGATATAAATATTACTGGATGTAAATATCCTTATAGATACATGCGTATCTATCTATAGCTATATCTTCATACATAAATATTTACATACAGTGTGAACTTGTTTTAATGGTTTATGTTCAACTTTTTAACAATTGAAAGTCCTCGTGGAGTTAGTGTATAAACATTGCAAAAAGTAAATACATGCCACCAAAAAGATAAAAATGTCTTTATGTTAAATAAATGTATTTCAAGTCTTTGAAGTCTATGTGGATATGTATGTGGACAGAATATAGATATAGCTGTGTGGGTTGGTGACTTATTCTTCCATAAAGAAAGGGATGCTTTCAATTCATGAAAGGGAATGAAATCCAGCCAAAGCTTTTACTAGAGAGAAGGCAGAGCTTAATCTTTTATGGATTGTTCCTTCCCTGCACAGTGCTGTACTACTTCTTGTCCACTTCAGAGAGATTCTAGTCAGATGCAAGTTTAAAATTCAGAATCAGGAGCAAATGATCAAGCCAAGACACAAAGTCTGTCACATCAATAAAGGTAAAGATAAATGTTCCCCTTGCATATATATATATGCTAATTGTTCCCGACTCTAGGGGGCAGTGCTCATCTCAGTTTCAAAGCTGAAGAGCTAGTGCTATCTGCAGACATCTCCGTGGTCATGTGGCTGGCATGACTAAATGCCAGAGGCGCACAGAACCCCTGTATCTTCCCTCCAAAGGTGGTTCCTAATTTTCTACTTGCCTTTTACATGCTTTTGAACTGCTAGGTTGGCAGAAGCTAGGACAAGTAATGGGAGCTCACTCCGTTATGCAATGCTAGGGATTCGAACCGCTGAATTGCTGACATTTCTGATCAACAAATCAATAGACTCTTACTATTTGACCAGTCAGGGAGCAAGACATGATTTTAGGGTTGCAATCAATCAGGATTTGGAATACTCATAATGCAGTTTTGTAAGGAAACTACTCCTATTTTTAGCTGTTCTATAGCTCCATCACTTTTTCTTGGAAAGCTAATGAGATAATGCTGGATTGGATGGCTGGTCAAAAGGATACTCTGACTCAGGGGTCCCCAACCCCTGCTGTGCGGCTTGGTGCCAGGCCAAGCCCATTAAGAATCAGGATGCAGAAATGGTGGGCATGCATGCGTGAAGTTGTGTTTTTGAAAGTGGCATGCACACACAAAACCATCCTCTCTCACCCCTACCACTGCTGCCTCCACCAGTCTACTGACCTGGAAAGATTGGGGATTGTTGCCTCTGACTCACAAATATTCTAGGTGTTAGGTTAAAACTATTCCTTGTCTATTCTAGCAGTAACTGGATTTGCAGGTTCACGCAACATGCTGCTGTGTTGTTTCCCCTTTAAACAAATGGAGTAAAGTTAGTCATGATGTCAGAAGAAAATAGGTCTTCATCAGGGGTGAAATCCAGCAGGTTCTGACAGATTTTGGAGAACTGGTAGCAAGAACTTTGAGTAGTTTGGAGAACTGCTAGCAAATGCCACCTCTGGCTCGCCCCAAAGTGGGGGTGGGAATGGGGATTTTGCAGTATCCTTCTCCTGGAATGGGGTTGGAATGGACATTTTGTAGTATCCTTCCCCTGCCATGCCCACCAAGCTGCACCCACAAAGCCACACCATGCCCACCAAACCATGCCCACAGAACCGGAAGTTAAAAAAAATGAATTTCACTACTGGTCTTCATGCCTCTAATTCTTCTTTCTCATAAAGGATGAAATAGAAATTGAAGATGGTCACACCCCCATACTTATAGAGGAAATTTCTGTTTATTTGAAGATTGTCCATTCAAAGACCAGATTAAAATAAAGCATAACATGAAGGGAGATCAGGTGCCTTGAAATCTCTTCCTTTCAACAATTAGAATCCTGGATGGCAGGATAAGCAGGCTCAAGCGCATCTAATCTCAATTTTCCCCAGTTTATATTATATTTTAATTATTGTTTTTACATAATAACCCTATTAAAAAGAGTTCCTATTCATATTAGGGCTTCTCTTGAATAAAAGCCTCATCAGAGTATGGTCAAATAATAAGCTACCTATGTTCAGAAGATAGTTTTGATAGCAATCTGACAAAACACTGCCGCAGGTAGTGGGGACCCTCAAATGAAGAAACAGTGACAGAATATCTTGCTTTTCAGATTGATTCAGTAATTGGAGCTAAAGGGGCTCTGTAAAGCAACCCAGGCTAGTTACATCTAAATGTTCGACTTTCTTTTTGAGCAGAGCAATTTTCTCTTTTAGGGAGATTACCTAACACTCTCCGGGTAATCTGCAGGGTGTAATAAAAATAAGCAAAAAGTTTGACTGTGATGATGGAATCAAAGTTTTGCCTGCTTTTTCTATGTACCACGCATAGAAAAACAGGTGGAGTTTCATTTGTATCCCTGCATCCATCATTTTGACTTGTTCTCCCATCCGCGGAGACAGTGCTGTCCTTTCTGATCCCAGAAGGAAAGTGTGGATAAGGGGCTGCTTGGTCCAGGGAAGAAGCAGAATCATTTGGAAATTCCACACCAGAATTTCCAGGTAAGCAGGGAAGGGTGCAATCGGGAGCAATCCAGAAGTATCATTCGCCCTGCCAATTCGATTACCTACTTTTCTATCAACCTGAGCATTTGAAAAGTAATTGACTAAATTGGGTCCCAGTTGTAGACTTGAGAGCCCTCATGCAAATTAAAGAGGTATCCTTTTGTGAGACTAAAGGAAATACTTTCTCTTCAACTGTTAAGCGCAGTGCTGGTGATTTTCTGTTGGGTTGAGTAATCTACAGGAAAAAAAGGGGGCTGAATCAATGTTTCTGGTTTGAGGTTATGCCTTCAGTTAAGTTTCAGTAAGACAGATTTTGTATTTCAGTTGCATACAATTGTTTGATTCACAAGGCCATCCTCCCTGGGGGATAGTAACATGGAGCAATGGCTGTATTTTATGGCTTAATAAAATTGACATTAGCATACTGAACACTTTTGATATTTGGAAATCATCTTATCAGCTTGCCAAAAGAGTGTGAACCCAGATTTTTGTTTTAACTGCCATTTTTCCAAGGTGCAAATGTGTCATTTTTACATTTACTTCGTCAAGTGATACATTACTTCATTTTACAGGTTAAGTTGAGATGATACTCAATGAAAAACTGACTCTCTTCTGCTCTGTAATTGTTTTCCTTCCCTTTAAAAGAGAGCGGGACAAATAGCTTGGTAAAGGCATGCAATCTAGAGCACGTCAGGAAATCCATGGTCTCTATTAAATCTCCAACAAAAATTGCAAATTCCCTTGATGGGGAGCCCCTTTTCCCTTTGCTGCTTTTGCAGATGAGATGCCAAGTATTCTTCCGCAACTCACTGGAAAAGATGAAAATCCAGTTATGGAATTCCTGATATGCAAGTAGTTTTGAAGAGAAAAGGCAAGTGGCTTTCCCAGCATCCAATCATTTCACAAGAAGGATGGCAAATAATGGTCATAAGGAATAAAAAGGGGTGTTATTTTGGTGCTTTATTGGTTTATACGTAGTAAAAGACATAAAGAAGATTTGTAATTTAACTTTTGCAATTCATCTAAATGTGTATTTATGTTTACCATACTTGGATTTTAAAACTGCAATGTCAACAGTATCTTTTAAATCATTTCCCCCCCCCAGGAACTGATGTTCAGGTGATGTGTGGAGATTCCTGAATGGGGCAGAAGGTTTGAGTGTATGATCTCCAATATCCCTTCCAACATTTACCTCCTAAAGTTCAATGAGAATTTAGTGACCAAATATTGAAGCCTCTGAAAGTGTAAAAAATAAAGTTTCTAACATACCATTAACCATTTCATAGCAAATCATGTACTATGCTGTTCTGCTATTTTACTAGGTCATATCAATATCATCTATTATACTATGCACCAGTCTGCAAATATTTATGCTAGTGCATTCTCCTGTAAAATATAATATACTTTAGCTCAGTTTGGCTTTACATGTTGCTACTCGCTTATAGAATTAATGTGCCCCTATGGAGAATGCAACAGTAATTTTACAACTTATCTGGAATATCATAGAAGGAAGTTTAGCAAGGATGAGTGAAAGACAATACAATTGAATGAAGTGTTATAAACTTGTAAATCAATAATTTATAGCTACAATGGATTAGAACTTTGGTTGGTCAACATTGTTCTTGGATGTAGAAGTCATTAATTAAATCATTAATTTCGGAAACACTAATCTTTTTTGGACAAAATACAATTTTATCAGAACTGAATGCAATTTTGTATTCACATCTTCCCTTTCTCCACTACAAAGAGGGTGTAGTGTTACAGACTTGAAGCTGTGTTTTATTTTATTAATCATTTCCTAAGCAGATATGCTTTACCAATCGTGGTTGAAAAATGTATGTGGCTAACATACCCTATTTTAAACAAGTTTATAATATTTACTATTATTATTCTACATCTGGGTTCAAATGTAATGTTAAGGCAAAAATAAAGATTGACAGGGTGGGTGTCATAGTGTTTGTCATGAAATAAATTGCTAAGGTTTATTCAACAAATTGTGGTTCTATCTATGTGTGAGTGAAACTGTATTGTCCCAAGAAGTCGAAATATTACCTGGTTGAAGATTGAAAAGACTAAGGTAAGTTTTCCATCTTTCTGTTTATAGGTGGTCTTGGGTAACAGTACCCTGTTAAACAGTACCCTGTTTAACAACTGCTGGAATTATGAGGGTAAATCTGTGCCTTCTGTGGGCATTAGGTTTGTCAAATGCTATAAGTCTAATTAACATTCTTGCTGGACTTTATGCTGTATATTGATTTTTAACTGTGTTATTGTAAGTTTGGTACTGACAAGGCAATATGAAATGCTTGCATCTATTGTTGTTCATCTTTTAAGTGCTTTGTTCAAATTGTTAAAAGGGACTAATTGCTTTAAACGATGATGGTGTTGAACAAGTAAGTTTAAGACTCTTGAACTTATGATGGTTTTCTTATCTTCACAAGCATTTTGCAACTAGCATGCTGTTATGATGATTGTAGCATCCTGCAGTCATATCAATGCCATTTGCAAGCTTCTCAGCCAGTTTTCAACAAGCAAGCACTTCATCTATGGAGAAGCTTGCAAGGCACTGTTATATGATATCAGGCTTAACAACTATGGGTGATTCGCTTAATGACCAGAGAAGAACTTATGTAAGTTGCACACAGCTGTGAGATATTTCACTTAAGAACCACATTACTTAGTGATTATGTTGCTGGTCCCGATTGTGATCATTAAGTAAAGTCTATCTGTATTTGACTGTGCAATACAAATGGTAAAATTTCCAGTATTAATTTTTATTCTTCTTAAGCCTTTGGCATTGTGCTAACATAAACAATTATTCAATGAATGGCAAAGCTCTATTTCCATGTTTTGATGTGATAGGTGATCGGCTACTGAATTTAGCCAAACAAATATTAATAGAATTCATTCATTCTGAATGCCATTGAACAAGTGCATAGGCAAGTTAAAACAATAATAAAAAGAGTGTATGACTGAAAGTGTGGGCGCGCATGTATGGTCACGAATGATACATTTGTTAGTGTTTTTAAATATTAAATGTCAATGAAAGGAAGTAAAGCTATGAACACCAAAATAGGGTAAGCATTTAAATGCCAAGCCTTTGTTGTTTCATTTCCTTTACTACAGAGTATAATCAATACTTTACAACAGGGTTAATATGCTCTCTTCAAGCATGCTATTACTCTTTCAAAAGAGCACAATAAGTTTATTAGTTATGCTGTCTGTAGCCCTTCCAATGTGACAAGACTGCGTTGGTGTTCCGATTATGAGCAATTCTTAGTGCCTTCTCTTGGAGAATTTCCACACAAGTTAACCATAGCAGCTAACATTACACAGCTGCAAGAAATCTTAATGTTGGAAAAATCTAATTTTAATTAGTATAATTAACACCGACAAAAAACACACACACAGAGTGATTTACTGTTTCTGTTTAGCAGTGACATACTGTTTAGATTCCAGTTTTGTCAGCTCTTTCTTTTGCAAATGAGACTGGGTAATTTTCTTGTTTTCCTTCTAAAAGATCATGGCAATACAATGAATAAAAATACATAGGAAACTCTGGTATTTACATCCAAACAGCATTGTTAAGTATTCTTGTTTTCTAAATAATTTAGCTGTGAAGACATTATTCAGGTTTGATTTTCTATGCATATTTCTTTCACAGCTATGGGTGGATCTCTTTTTAAGTGAAAGAAAGCTTCATCCAGAAAGCCATACACTCCTATGTATTATTCACATGGCATAATGTAATACATATGTCCCCATAAGTCACACTGAACTATAATGAAACTTGTTTAGTTTTGGATTAGCTAGATAGGTAAATCTATTCATTTTAGTTTGCAAATCATGGTTTATAGTTTCATTTTCTAAGGGTCTTGCTCAATAGACCATGGTAAAACATGATTAAGCCATATCTTGCTCTAGCAATTGTTTGTTTATTTATTATATTTGTCCATCTTACACTTGTGATTCTGGGAAGTGCAAACCAAAACACAAAACCAACAATTAACATAGTCAAAACAAAAGGATTAAAGTACAATTAAAACAGTTAAAAACTATAATAGCTAAAAAAAAAAGACAGGAGAGTGCATTCTAAATTACAAACATTAACAGACATTTAATGGACTCCACACCTTCATGGGAAGTCCAGGCCCAATGGTAGAACCAGGTTTTAAGAACATTCCAGAAGGCCAATAGGCAGGGATGGCATTCTACTGGTTCGGACTAGTTTGGGGGAACCAGTAGCTCCAACAATCAGCTCGGAGAGAACCAGTTCGCTCTGATGATCAGCTGGGAGCGAACCAGTTTTCCCACCTGTCCCTGCTCTTTAGTGACCATTATCTTCTCAGCTGAGTTCCACGGCAGAGTGGATTGCTGCGCCTCAGCTGTTTTCCTCCCAACAGTAATGTAGAAGGTAAGTTTTCTCAAAACTGCACCCGCCCGCAGAGAACCAGTTGTAAGCCAGTAGAATCCCACCCCTGCCAATAGGTTTGGTGCCCATCTCACCTCTGTTGATGATGCTCCAGAGCGCCACAGCAGAAAAGCTTTTCCTCTTGAGTCCTATCAAACAAATCTCATTGAATTCCCTACAATGATTTACTAGAATGATCATTTTTTTAACCCCAGAAAAGTAGTGTCCAAAAGTACTTATGTGGAATGGAGATGGAAAACCAGGGAAGCAGAAAATCCTGCCTTTTATTCTTATGTAGCACAAGTTGGGATTCATAGCAATTATAATTCTATTCCTCTTTGCATTTCAGTAGCATTTTTTGTATGCTGTCTTTGGTCAAGTATAAAGTGCAGTGAAAGCCATTTTTGTTTATAACTGAAAGTGGCCTGGGTTATTATCAAATGGGGAAAAAATACCAGATAGCATGCCTTTGCAAGTTATTGTTGGAGGAGCTTTGGAAGTTAAACAATTCTGACTTTCTGAATTCTGTAGGAGAAAGAGGCAGCTATATCTAGAACAATGGTCAAGACTACATTTTAAGGGAGGAAAAGTGCCCCTCAGTGCAGGGGTGGGTTCCGGCAGTCACTACTGTAGGTTGGCTCATGGGTGCTTTGTCCATGCGCACTTGATGTGCGCTGTGCATGCATGCACAGTGCAATAAAAATTGTTCTGTGCATGCGCAAAAACAAAAAAGAAGATGGCGCTGCTACAGGTGCCACCAGGAGAACCAGTTTGGGAGTGTGACAGGCCTGGGTCTCTGCCGGTTCCAGCGACCAGGCCACCAAACCACTACCAGGTCAGCCAAACTGGTCCGAACCGGTAGGAACCCACCACCGCCTCAATGTCAGGAAAGCTATTTTTGTAGTTTTCCTTTGACATTTATTTTTTTATTTCTCTGGGGATGAATGTTTCTATTTCCAACATCTAGATTGCACATGTGTTCTAGGGTTGATCTGAGATCTTTGTAGACCCCAAGGAGCACAACTTCAATCTATATGGAAATCTTCTGTTTATGCATGCCTGTGATCATTTCTCAGCATTTTGTTTACTTTCTTGTCCTTATCAGGCTGGGACTTCTATGTCAAGATATTATTTTCTACTCCCAAAGAAATTTGATGTAGCGGATGTATTTTCCTATCGAAGAACCATGGAAACATGAGAAGGAATCTTTAAAATTTTTATTGATTTCCTTAAACTCCTCAAATGGCTTCTCTTCCATGTAAGGTATTTTGGAATTTTGCCTTATCTTTTTGCTGCCCTGTCCACCTTCAAGGACAAGACAAATTATACACAGAGAATTTTCAAGGCATGGGAGTTGTCATAACCTAAACAAACCAGGGTCTGGTTAGTACCTGAATGGAATGCCTGCTAATTGCAAAACCCCATGTGGTTTCATCAAGTGATGACAGAAAATTGGAAAAATGACTGCACTGATAGTGAAATTCTATCTATGTCTACTCAAGAATATACTTCATTGAACAGAATAGAATAGAGTAGAATAGAATAACAGAGTTGGAAGGGACCTTGAAGGTCTTCTAGTCAATCCCCTGCTTAGGCAGGAAACACTACACCATTTCAGACAAATGGTTATCCAACAACTTCTTAAAAACATCCAGTGTTGGAGCATTCGCAACTTCTGGAGGCAAGTTGTTCCACTGATTAATTGTTCTAACTGTCAGGAAATTTCTCCTTAGTCTAAGTTGCTTCTCTCTTTGATTAGTTTCCACCCATTGCTTCTTGTTCTGCCCTTAGGTGCTTTGGAAAATAGCTTGACTCCCTATTCTTTGTGGCAGCCCTTGAGATATCGGAACACTAAGATCAATGGTATTTTCTTTCACGGCCATAAATAGTTATCAGTGGTAGTTTCTTTCAGGATTATATACTATAGCGTACACATATCACACTAATTAAACTCATTCTTTACATAGTTTCATTCTTCCACTTGGCTCCTGATATCCCTTCCATATACAAGCGCTATGCTGGTCTGAAATTAGCACAAACATCTCTCTTTCCTCGCTATACGATGTGGACTTCATGGAGCTTAGGAAGCTCAACTGAAGAAATATCTGCTTTGCTTCTGTTTCAAAGCTCTGTAAAATAGTTTTGTATTGGAGACCTGGGGGGGGGCATTTTGGAATTTTGGAGTTGGCAGTTCCTTTTGTTGAGAGTTCCCACCTCTTGGGGTTTCCCCCATCTCTAGTGCAGCCAAGTCACTCTGGTACTTTCCCAGCCAGTGTTTCAAAGGAGGGCTTTGCATTCGTTCAATAATGACAAATTATTTCCCTCATCTTTTATTTCATGCCACAAAAAGTCGATAAGGTAATGAAAATATAAAGACTGCTGGGTTGTTCTTTTTTTGCCTCTCCTGTTGCTCAGCATGAGGAAGCCCTGACCAGATAAGTGGGATTCCTGTGGTGTGCTGGTACAGTGGTTAGAATGCAGTATTACAGGCTAATTCTGCCAACTGCCAGCAGTTTGATCCTGACCAGTTCCAGGTTGGCTCAGCTTTCCACCCTTCTGTGGTCAATAAAATGAGGACCAGATTGTTGGGGGCAATATGCTGACTCTGTAAACAGCTTAGAGATGGCTGCAAACTACTGGAAATGGTATATTGTTGTTTTGAAAAGAAAACTCACTTGCCCCATAATTGGAAAGAGCCTGATCATCTGATAGACATGAGTGGAATATATATTTGCCTCAGCCCCCATTTCTCTTCTATCTGGCTCTCCTCTCCCGAAAGATGAGTCGATGTCAAGAGATTTCCACAGGAATGAAAATTATTAAAGCATTCTTTTAATTGGGATGGCTGTGGAAGGAAAGTGATAAGAAAGGAGAACTTTATTCAAAGGAATTTTGCCTGAGGTACTTTCTACAGTCAAGGAAGAGGGGACCGAGAATTTGCTTTTAATTAAGCAGAGTTAATTAGAGGAAACAGGAAGGTCAAAACCATCTGTAGAGCAATTTGGAAAAAGCTTTTGCACTTGTCTGCCTAGAGTTGTAAAGTACAAAAGGCAAGAGACCACTAAAAAGACTTTCCTTAGCAAGAGGCTTTATGATATAATTCTTTGCTTAATCTTGGACATAGGGAATTCAACCTTTTTCATATTCGGCTAACTGAAAGTGCTGGATCACTCTAAGCAATGGTGCTGCATGAACCCAAAACCTATTTTGCAGTCATGCACAATCTGTGCACAATTTCACAATGGTTTTAAGGCTTGCCTAAACAAGGCAATTCTTCCTTGGATCAGGTCATCTTTTAAATTTCCTTGAATATTCTGGCATTTAGCATTGGTTCCAGGTTAATAGAAAAATCATAAATGGTCCCTCAAATAATCAATGAATATATCTGATGCTGATCAAAGTGCTATTTTCTACAGCGAGGAAACTGGCCCTCCAGATCCATCAGCTGGGAGGTCATGGGGAACTAGATTCTGGCCTCTTTGGGGTCCTTTTGAGAGGCTAAATAATAACGGTTAAATTCCTAAGTGGTGTAAAACCATCATACGTCTTGTTTTTTTAAATATTTAGCCTGATTTATGAACTTTCACATGACAGGTTTGCAGTGTGTGTGTGTGTGTGTGTGTGTGTGTGTGTTTGTGTGTGTGAAAGGTGGTATTCAGCCAGTTCTGACAGGTTCTGGAGAACTGGTAGTGGAAATTTGGAGTAGTTTGGAGAACCAGCAAATAGGCTGGCCCCGTCCCCGCTGCCTCCCAGCTGATGTTCTTTTGTTGCCCGAAACTTTAACAGAGCTGGAAAGAAGGTTAGTGGGGTGGGGAGGGAATGGGGATTTTGCAGTAACCTTCCCTCAGCAGTGGGAAGGGAATGGGGTTTTTGCAGTATCCTTCCCCTGCCACGCCTATCAAGCAACGCCCACAAAGCAACACCATGCCCACCAAGCCATACCCATAGAACTGGTAGTGAAAATGTTTGAATCCCACCACTGGTGTGTGTGTGTGTGTGTGTGTGTGTGTTCTCTGTGTGTGTACTGTGCATTGAAATCATTCAAGTCAACATCTCTGTGACTAGAGGGCAAAGTCACACATGGGCTTCCCAGGGATTCTGAGAAAGTTGCAACAATGGAGCAAAGAGAAATGAAACTGACCTTGGCTTTTTATTAGGAAATTTAATTAATGTAGGGCAATAGTTATACTCTTTAAATAAATAAGATTTCAAGCAAGAAACATTTTAGTAATACCCATCCTAATGCATAATTAAATATCTTGAAGTGTAAATAGATTTTAATCCTGATTATTTATTTAACAGCGAGAGAGGCAGATCTTCTCTGGCTCAGTCAGGGCAAGAGGTCAGAATAAGCTTTGGAAATAATCCCCCTGTTTTCTGAATGTTTAAAAAGCACCAAGGTCATCCTCACAGCGTAGAGGTGGAGGATGTACTACTTTGGAATCAGAACCAGTTGCTTGTTTATGTTTTGGTGCTCTTCTAGACCATGGCTTGAAACAGTATCTGAAGGAAAACAGGATCAGGGTAGCAGGTTATCATCCTTTGGCACATAACAGAGGTTGAAAGTTTATTACACCCGATAAAGAAAAAAAATTATAAGAGGAGCTAACAGGAAGAGAATCACACAAAGGAGCAAGTCCAGTGAAGGAAACTAGTTTCTGGGAAGTCAAAGAAGAGATTCTATCCTGCTGAACTCAAAAATGCTTTCAGGTCTTTGCAGAAGAAACGGGTTCTTAATATCTAAAGAAGGAACAAAAGAAAACAATCAAGAGGGAATGTGGGAGTGCTGCGCTAATCAGGGATAGTGTGTGGAGTGGTGTCATGGGTTGGGAACGATGTCTGGGAGTGCTTGAGAATGTAAGAGGGGCCCTACATGTCAGAGCAGGGGTGGATTGCTGCCAGCAATTACTGCCAGTTCGGTATGCACACAATTTTGCATGTGTGTGCAGTTGCCCAAAAATAGATCTGCACATGTGCAGAACCTTAAAAAAAAGGGGGGGGGGAAACATGCCTCCCCCAACCAGAGAACTGGTTCAGAGGTGTGGCAGGCCTGGGTCGCTGCCTGTTCTGGCGACCCAGGTCGGAAAACTACTACTGGTTCATCCGAATTGGTCCAAACTGGTAGGAACCTACCTCTGTGTCAGAGGTCATGAAGGATCTGTATGGCCATATCCTAGAATGCTACATGGGTCAGGGAAGACATGTGGGAAGGACATGGGTTTGAGAGAATGTTTGGAAGTGCCATACAGGTCTGGAAAGGCATGTTGAGGTTAAATGGATCAGGGAGGGTACTTGGGGATAACCAAGTGGTGCTATGTGGATTGGGGAAGGTGCCTGGGTGAGGCACCTTCACCCAAGGCTCTACGGAAATACAGGATGGTGGCAGGGGTTGGGAGCGTTATGTGGGGTTCTTTCCTCTTTGTTCCTTACTTCCCCCTTCCATCTCCAGCAGGCAGGTAAGTTGAGTTTTTCTGATTAGATAGGTTTGTTGTTGTGGACAAGGCTATAACCGCAGAAAAGCATCAATGCTATCCAGCTTCTTCAGTCCAACTTTTGATTCCGGAAAATGTCAACCTATTGCCTGCAAAATTCTTATTTCTGTAGGTATAGCAATAGCAATAGACTTATATACCATTTCACAGTGCTTTTACAGCCCTCTCTAAGTGGTGTGCAGAGTCAGCATTTTGCCCCCAACAATCTGGGTGATCATTTTACCCATCTCAGAAGGATGGAAGGCTGAGTCAACCTTGAATCTGGTGAGATTTGAACTGCCAAATTGTAGGCAGCCAGCAGAAGTAGCCTCCAGGATTGCCTTCCAGCCACTGCACCACTACAGCTCATATATGGAAACATTATTTTCTAAGGCCTTCATTTCTACTTTACCAAGCACTAGTGTGATGTGTCTTTCTTGACTATTGATTTGTTTACTGTTTACTGTTAATGCTTTTAATTAATATAAAAAGAAGAGAGAGGGAGGGAGGGGGAGAGAGAAACAGACAGACAGACAGAGAGTCAGTCTGGGTGTTGATCTAGAAACCACGCGGTTGTGAACTCTAGTCATGCTTTAGGCATGAAAAACTGGCTTGGTGACTTTGACCAGTTAGTCTCTGAACTGCCAGTGCAATTCACCTCAAAGGAATAGGAGGAGGAAGGAGTATTAGGTATGTTTACTGCCTAAAGCTGAGAAATGTAGGGGGAAAAACAGATAAGCAAAGGGATGGATTCGATTATAGTGGAAATGGATGCACTTTCAGAAGACCTAAAAGGCCAAGTTAGACGACAATATTGTGGAAAGTATCCTGGAGAAAGTCTATGTATATTATCACTAAGGGTCAGAATTGACTTGATGGCATGCAATCAATCAGTCAATGGATCCGCATATGTTAAGCTTGTACTTTGTTATTGTGTGTGCATACATGCATTCTACTATATGGTTAGTGTTGCATTCTAACATTTATTTATTATTTATGTTTATTTGTTCATTTATTTAGATTCATACGGTCTTGCCACAAGTGACCCTGCATGGTAAAATTTTGTGTTGAAAAAAGAGTTCTTGCTGCATTTTAAAGATAAATTATTTTTTATTTGTCTTATCATTTAAGACTGGAACAAGAGGCCAAGAAATAGTTTACAATGCTATACAAAGCAGTTAGCTATGTGTGACCCTGAGAAATATTTTGCTTTTTACTTGAGTTTATTTTATCAATATTTTGAAAAAATGAGTGTGGGGAGGGAATTGGAATGCTATTTTATACTAAATTTCAATCAAAACTCCGAACTGATAAATATACCTTATGATATTCTTTTTAAAATACACTCTATTGAACAATCCATTTTTGGAGGGCTCTTTCTCGATATTTATAAATTTAGCTCAGTTTTTCCTTGGCAGTCACCTGCAATCTAATGGTTGAACAGAAAGAACTGATGCTATTCTGAAATGATGTCTTTTTCCCCCCAATTTTTTTAAAAATAAAAACAAATAAAATCATCCTCCATTACAAAATTGTAGAAAGTGTGTCAATTGGCTACACAGAGTTTTCATGTATCCCTTCCACCGTCACCACCTCTAATTCATATCAAATTATCTACTTTACATCACATATATTTATATATAATTGCTATCATCATACCTAATCCTTCATATGACTATAGTTGTTTTAACGTCCCTTTATAACAAACATTCCAAAATTTAAAACAAAACCACATAATGGCATTCCCTTATCTATTTTCAATATCATCCAATCACATTATTCCTTTATAACACATTCAAAATAAAAAAAATTAAACCTCTTTTCTTAATCATTATTTACAACTTTTATCCAATTTCCCTTTTATCCTGTCAATACAAATTATTACATTATTATCATTATCAGCCATTTATTTAGCGATAGTTTGACTAAGTTTAATTTATGTTTCCCCCTTTTTTCACCATTTAAATTTTTTTACCAAATTTCCTATCAAACCAATACACACACACACACACACACACACACACACACACACACATTGTTATCCTTATCAATTATTTATCTAACTTTATCCATTAACACTACATTTTTAACATAATGCTCTAATTTTAACATTTTAAAACCTCTTTTCTTAATCATTGTTTACAATTTATATCCAATTTTTCCTCTTAACATGTCAATACAAATTATTACATTATTATCATTATCAGTCATTTAGTTTGACGGTGTTTAACTTACTTTTTCCCTTTTTTTCACTATTTAAAAATTTATACCAAATTTACAAAGTTTTTAAACCTCTTTTCTTAATCATTGTTTACAATTTATATCCAATTTCCCTTTTATCCTGTCAATACAAATTATTACATTATCATCATTATCAGCCATTTATTTAATGATAGTTTGACTAAGTTTAACTTGCTTTTTCCCCTTTTTTCACCATTTATTTTTTTTTACCAAATTTCCTCTTATCAAACCAACACATATGTATCCATTGTTATCCTTATCAATTGTTTATCTAACTTTATCCATTAAGACTACATTTTAACATAATGCTATAATTTTAACAAAATTTTTAAATCTCTTTTTGTAATCATTGTTTACAATTTATATCCAATTTTCTCTTTTATCATGTCAATACAAATTATTACATTATTATCATTATCAGTCATTTAGTTTGACTATGTTTAACTTACTTTCCGCCCTTTTTTCAGTTTAAAATTTTAAATTTTTCAATTTAAAAATTTATACCAAATTTCCTCTTATCAAACAATACATATGTATACATTGTTATCATTATCAATTATTTACCTAACTTTATCATTATCACTACATTTTTAACATAATGCTCTAATTTTAACTAAATTTAGCTAGTATTGTATTATTAGTTTTAATATCTCAACCTGTGTCTTTCCAGTAATAGTGTAGTCCTATTTCTTTTGTCATTTGATCTTCTGGTTACTTCCTTAATCAAATTTGTTTGGACTTCTATTTGCAACTTGTTGCTTATTACATATCTTGTAAAATCTCGAAACTCTCTATCAGCTTCCTTAATCAGTTTATCTTTGGTTATCAGTAGTGTTTTGGTCAAAATTTCTCTCCTTAAGTCCATCCATTCTTTTTCCTTTTCTATACCTTGAAATCTGTAGTAAAGCATCTTTCCATCTATCTTCCCTTTCCTTGTTCCACTCTTTCCATCTCCAACTACACTCAGTTCACTGTCACTATCCACGGTTATCTTGTCTCTTTGTTCATTTCCCCCCTGGGTTTCTAGGTCTCCAGCCTCCACTTTTTCCATTTGCTGAATATCTTCTATTTGCTGAGTATCTTCCATTTTTCCATCAGGTTTTGCCACATTAAAGTTTATATTTTCAATATTTTTCCAATCTCTTCTCAATTCTCTTTGTTGTTTCTAATAATTTTTGAATTCCTGATATAATCTGCTGTAGTGTTATGGGGTTTTTTTTTTTGAAGTCGTGTCATCCTTGCAATTAATAAACACTGCCACTCTAGTTTAAAAACAAATCTTCATTTTCACTTCTTTCCAGCTAGCAACAAGCTTCCAGAGAGCACCTGCGTAAACAATCCATGCACTCCTTTATAAACAAGCTGAACCCTTTGAAGTGCAAGGTAAAAATAATCAAAGGGAAAAAAAAGAAAAAGTAATGTTTCCAGGTCTCAACCTCCAATCTCCAAGTGGCAGTGTAACTTCTTTTCCCTCTAAAATTGCTACCCTCTTTATATACCTTTTAAATCTTCTTTATGTTTCAGGCTTAGAAGAAATAAAGTTCTTAAATGAAACTGGCTTCAGCGGGCTGTAACTGGCCCAGGGGCCATAGTTTGAGGATCCCTGGTTTAGCCCCATTTTACAACCTTTCTAGCCAAAGTTGCTAAGTGAATCTGGCTTCCCCATTGACTTTGCTTGCAAAATGTGATCACATGACCCCAGGACAACATGACCATCATAAATACATGCCACTTGCCAAGTGTCTGAATTTTATCAGGTAACCACAAGGATTCTGCAATGGTCATAAGTGTGAAAAATGATACACCCCCTTTTCTTCAGTGCAAGCTGTCAGGGGAAGAATTATTTCACCCTGAACTAGATGAGGCTTAGACCGCGGCGTTTCCAAACAGCATTATCTTTAAGGTGCGAAGAAAAGAAATAAAATCCCGGAAAACATATTCTAATGAAAAACAAAACTTTAAAACAAAAATAATAAATGGAAATAAAACAAAAACTAACTAATTGTTACATTTTGGAAAAAGCAATTCTGTCTCCCAGTTTCCTGGTAGACGGACAAAGATCAAAAAAGAAGAGAACTCTCTGGAATGTGTGAAGTAATCAAAAAGATAAGCATGCGCAGTACATCATTGTCAGGTAAGACCTTATGACCTGCGCAGTAACTCTTTCAGTTTAACTATTTAGTTTCAATTCGTCAGTTCAGGCTAGCAAACAATTTAACGCAGTGACACAAGCAAACAGTCATTAAACAAATGGTCGTAAGTCAAGGACTCTACCTATATTCCAATCAGGATCCACACAGTCTTAGTCTCAGTCCAAAATTAAAAACAAGGCGACTTCTTCCCTTTCACAACAAGAGGAGGAGGTTGAATAAACAGCTGTCCATCAAAATGTGGTGGAAAAAAAAACAAAAGGCAGCTGCTGGAAATCCTGTTCCATTTATTATTGTCCCACCACATTGTGAGGAAAAGCTCTTTCTCAAGAGAAATGCTTACCGTCTCCTGTGTGAACTTCAAGCAGCTTCTCAGGAGGCTATAAATCTCAATTGGGAAAGGGATTTTTTTCAAATTGTGTACAGATAATACAGGGAAATGTCTAGCAGAGGCAGGAAAGTTCTTGGTGCTCCCCAGTTGCTTTCATGGCTTCCCAGAGTGCAGAGGAACACGCGGGGAAGAGAAAGGCGCTCTGGGAAGCCATGAAGTGACTGGGGAGCGCCGAGAACCTTCCTGCCTCTGCTGAACTTTGTGCGCTCCTCGCGACTGCAATAGACATCCAGAAGTGGTAGGGACTGTTGGGCTGGAAGCCCAAATCTCATTAGCACAAAAGCCGCTTCTGGATGTCTATTGCAGTCATGAGGAGCGCACGGAGAAGAGCGTGAAGTCCAGTGGAGGTAGGAAGGTACTCAGCGCTCCCGAGAACCTTCTTGCCTCCGCCGGTTGCCAGTTGCCCAGCTGGCACAGCCCCGCACGCACACCTCCTTCCTCCTCCTCCTCCTCTTCACTCCCCAAAGGCTCTTCTCTTCCTTACCGGAGCTCAATGGGAGCCAGGCACAAGGGTTGGGAGGAAAACCATACCTTGGAAAACTTCGTCGGGAAGGGAGGTGGGGAACCAGTGGAGGGTTGGGGATGCCCTGGAACACCCTCATGCTTTGCTAGTGGCCACACCTCCTAGGCAAGTTCGGGGAGGTCCTAAAAGGCTGGCCGCGCTGCACAAGGTACCACCCGTGAGCGGCGATGGAATGGTCAGGACAAGCGAATGAGGGGAGTGGGGCAGGAGCTCCATGACGAACCTCTTCTAATCGGTACGGTAGATTTCTGGAAGCTCTTCTACCAAACTGGTTAGAACTGGCAGGAACCCACCCCTGATTCACATGTACATGCCAATTCAGAGGATTTTAAAAATTATTATGCAGTTATTAACTCAACAGAGGTTTTTCCTTTTGAGATTTGTGGACAAAGAATGAGGGGAACTTGGAAAAGAAGTTGGAACTTTGTCTTTGTACATAATAACTTAGCAAGATTATTGTATGCACAAAGATGTGGTACTAGCCACAACAGAGAAATGGTTAGTGAACTTGATGGAATTTCCTGAGATAGTTACATTGATTTCTTTGATCTGGAAAAAAAGGCAATATCTACCGGTATGTTTATTGATGACTGAGAATCCCTTGTAGCAGTGACGTGTGGTGAGGTTTATAGCTGGTGAGGCAGCAATTTTTTTAGACTTGTGGACATCAACTCCCAGAATTCCACAGTCAGGCATGCTCAGTTGCGACCTGCCGCCCTCCGCCCTGGGATTCGGCCATGGCACCGCCTGCCAGAGCTGCGCGGAATCCGGGGCGTGCTTGTCGGGCAAGGGCAGCGCAGGTGGGGAGCGGACGGAGCGGAGGAAGCCTCTCCCCCCCGCTTCCCGCACCCAAAAGAACAAAGGGAACCTCTGCCGCCACCCGGGCAACCTGGCCAGCCTCTCTCGCGGCAGCTCTCTGGTGCCGAGCTTGGGAGTCCCTGGATGAGCTGGCGGGGACTGCAAGCACCGCAGGCTGGACTGGAGCCTCGAGTCTAGGGCAGCGAGTCATTCGATAGGAAACTTGCCTCTTGGAAGGAATGACTTGGCTTGGCTCCTGCTTTGCCTCTCCTGCCTCTTCGCTTCTCCGTTCGGTCGTTGGGCGGCAGATCGAAAGCGGGAGCCAAGCTGGGTCATTCCTCCCAAAAGGCAAGTTTCCCATCGAATGACTCGCTGCCCTGATGATGAGAGGTTAGGCTGTGCCTCACTTGCCTCACCTGATGTCCACGTCACTGCCTTGTAGACATTTTGCATAAAAGAGAAAAAACATTAATTTATGATTTATTGCTTTGATGATTAGACAAGATAGATTATAGAAATAAGAGGGTTAGGTTGTAGCTATAGAGTAAGATATAGATTTGTAACTGTACTACAATTTCTACAAAAGAAGATTGGATATTATTATTTTTCTTTTGCTTTTTTCTCTTTCTTGAATTTTTTGCTTTAAAAAATCTTTCGTTTTTCTTTGTCTTACTTCATATTAGTTTTCATTAACTTTTGTCATCCTTTTAAAAGTGTTTAAAACAATATATGAAAAAGAGAAGAGAAGACTTTTTTTCAATCAAATTTTTATTTTTTTATATTCTTTATACATAACAATGCGTGAATGGTGTGATAACTGCGTAACATACATTTCAGTACACATAAACATAGTCTTATTATGCCTAAACATTACATTTCATTTCCATTGTTTCATATTATTTATACAGGTCTTTTATTATCACCCTTCCTTTCTGAACCATCTTTCTGTCCTTTTGTATATCTTAACATATTAATATATAATTATTATTTCCCCCCACTACTTTCTATACCTATTTTAACTTTTTCCTCCCTTTCACATCGCTATAATATTCAAAGACGTGTTTTCCACCTATTTTGTTTTTCATATTTCCATAGTTAAATCAACTTCCATCTTTCATTCTTCCATTTTTCAATATCTCCTTATAGAGTTTCAGTATCAATCACAATCATTTATACATTTAAAGTATTTCTATTCATGTTCTCTCCAGTTGAGAAGAGAAGGCTTTGGGGGGACAATACAGCATTCTTCGAATAGCTAAAGGCCAAGCCTTCTTCTCTTATCATTCCAGTGGGTAGGATACAGAATAAGGGACTGAAGCTACGGGAAACT
This sequence comes from Natrix helvetica, assembly GCF_964273705.1. Lineage (NCBI taxonomy): Eukaryota > Metazoa > Chordata > Lepidosauria > Squamata > Natricidae > Natrix > Natrix helvetica. Next base: position 196,333,354 of record NC_138552.1, read on the forward strand.
ACAGAAAGGAAGATTCCAATTTACATTGTAAAACATTAAACAGTTTAACAGGGGAACCAAAGGTACAGGGATTGAAGGCATCTTCACTGGTTTTGCTTAAATGAGAGATTACACTGCCATCTATTGGGGATGCTTTCAATTATAGCCAGCACTGGGCAGCAGGTTAAACCTGAGAGTCTGAATGGTGTTTTCCACTTCTATTTTCATGGGAATGGCTTCTGCACTCTAAAAATGTTCACAGGATTTTTTTTTTAAACACAACTTCTGGTTGGCCCGTTTTGCTTCCAAGCCTAAATCCCAAATCCCTACATTGTGGCATGGTTTGTTGGGAGAATATCTGTGTGATTGAAATAATATTGAATCCTTCCACTCTGCGACTGAATTACTAGGCTGGCTTCATGCTCAGCAATCCTTGTTGCTCCCAAAGCACACACAGATGTCATGCCACCTGTCTGCTGACAATCTAAGCCTGGCAGTAATAAGAATGTTTTTTTTTTTTTGCTCATTCATTTTGCTGTTTCTATGCAGAATAGGAGTTCTTTTCATATATTCACTTAATTCTACGAATTCACTGATTACATGTTGTCAAGTCGGTATCAACTCTATGGATCTAATGGATAGATGTTCTAGATAGATGTTAGAAATTAATTTAATTATTTAATATAAATGATCTAAACGAGTTTAATGCTTGTTCATTATTTAACCAATTAACCAAAGAAAAATAGACATACCTCCGAATAGCACATACAACTTTAAATCAAATAATCATAATTATTTAAACAAAAAATAGAAGGGGGAGGCTGGAAGATGGTGATATAGATGGAACAATACCATAAACTTAAACCATGATGCCTGGTATTCTTCTCTGTCTTCGTTGTATATTAATCAGATTTACAATACATTAACTTTGGATCATATATTATAACAGATTTATGGATCACCTTTATTGCTAGCAGATGAAAGAAAGGACCTATATTCCACAAAACTTTCAATCCTAGGTATATAAATAAGATTCCCTTATCCTCCTGACAGTTTCTTTCTTTTAACTATCGCTCTAATGCTTCTGCTGCTAGGAAAATTAAGGACCTTTTATTGTAGACATACAGTATCCAAGTAGCTGAGCCTTCAAGCGCTCTAGCCAACTGAATGAAAACTTGTATTATGAAACTCATTTAATTTATCACAGAAAGAATAATTTGATGGAATTAGATACAGGCCTTCCTGCTTGAGCAGGGGATTGCACCAGAAACCCTCCAAGGTACCTTCCACCTCTGTTATTCTGTACAGATAGTCCTCAACTTACAATAGTTCATTTAGTGACCATTCAAAGATACAATGGCACTGAAAAAAAGTGACTTATGACCATTTTTCATAGTTATGACCATTGCAGTATCCCCATAATCATGTGATGAAATGCAGATGTTTGGCCAAGGGGTTCATATTTATGACAGTTGCTGTGTCCCAAGGTCATGTGATTTCCTTTTGTGACCTTCTGACAAGCAAAGTCAATGGGGAAGCCAGATTCACTTAACAACCAGGTTACTAACTTATCAATGGCAGTGATTCATTGAACAACTGAGGCAAGCAAGGTCATAAAATGGGGCAAAAGCACACTTAACAAATGTCTCACTTAACAACAGAAATTTTGGGCCTCTATTGTGGTCGTAAGTCAAGGACTACCTGTATTCAGAATCATCCCCATGAAGAGGAATTGCTCTCCTACTTATAATTTCAGATGACAAAGAGAAAATACCCAATGTTCTGTGGGGAAGCTGGCCAGATGAAACCATGGCCACATTTAAAAAATAACAATAATCACATTTATACACCCCCCATCTCACTTTCTAAGTGACTCTGAGCAGTTTACAAGTAACTTTTGTACAAGCTAACGGCACACACAAAACCTACTAATGTGAAAGATGGTGTGCAAAATGATTTTAGAAAAATATTCCCTTTGCTTTCTGGAAATTAATATAAAGCGCATTAGAAGCTTAGACAGGAAATTGCTATGTCTTTTTTCCCCTCTGAAACAGAAACTGTGTCATGAAAGTTATTACATCCATCATGTGCAAAGGCGCAGATCCTCGAAAATTTATTTTCTGTATGTCTGATAAAGGTAAGATCTATTGGCCTTTTGTTGTGAGAAGCTAAGCGCAGGCCATGTAATGCTAGCTGTTTCTCACCAGAGTTTCGTTAGGAGGGGCCGTTCTTATAGCTGTTATACAGTAGAAACTCTTTCGCTCACTGGAAGATTGTCTGTCCAAGATAAGCATCATATGAAAAACTTGGCTAGTTCATGATCTGTTTCTTCTACAAAACAATCCACTCGTTTTATTTATCAACTTCAAGTGCTTGTTTTGCTTTCCCTGTAAGAATCCTCCTGGAAGAACTCTACAGCATTTTCTTTCCATTAACTCATTATTGATTTTCATTTATGTGTGCAGATTATGGCGTATACATTAACTGAAAACATCAGCTAAGGAAAAGTTCAGACTTTGGAGGCGTTTTAATCTTGGTGACGTGACATTCACATCTGAATGTTAATCACAATTTGAGACCATTGTGTTTACAGGGAGACAGTTCAAGATTTACAGTTTTGCCTACCACCTTGATTTGGCAGAGAATTGAGGCCAGGAACTACAGAGCCCGGGCCTACGGCTGATGCTTTGCAATGCAAGGTCCGTAACCAACAAGGCCCCCCTCATTAATGAGTTGATCTCTGAGGGGGAGCTAGACCTTGCAGGGATAACGGAAACCTGGTTGGGCCACGAGGGTGGTTTACCCCTCGTGGAAATGTGCCCACCAGGTTTCCGTGCATTCCATCAGCCTCGGGCCCTGGGTAAGGGTGGTGGGGTGGCGGTAGTTATACGGGAAGGTCTAGAGCCGAGGGAGTTCACTGTTCCTCAGATATCCGGGTGTGAGTCCCTTGGTGTGAAATGGGGCCCACGGAGGCAGTTGGGTTTGCTGATTGTATACTTGGCTCCTCGCTATACATCAGCAGCCCTGCCCGAGCTCCTCGAGCTGATCTCGGAGACGGCGGTTGAGATCCCCAGGCTCATGGTCATGGGAGATTTCAACCTGCCGTCGACGGGAGCAGCATCTGAGGTAGCTCGGGAGTTCATGGCTTCCATGACAGCCATGGGCCTGACCCAGTTAATTCAGGGCCCCACACACGAAGGAGGCCACACATTGGACCTTGTCTTTGTATCTGAGCAGTGGACGAGTGATCTGGGTAGAGGGGATTTTACTGTTACACCCCTGTCATGGTCAGATCACTCATGTCTCCGGCTTAACTTCCCTGGCGCTACCCCCCACCGCGAGGAGGCGGGACCAGACGGTCCACGCTGGTACCGCCCCAAGCGCCTGATGGAGCCGGATAGGTTCCAGACGGAGCTTGGGCCATTACCTGTAGCCCTGACCCGCGCTCGGTCGGAGGACCTAGCGGCCGCCTGGAATAGGGCGGCGGCTGGGGCCTTGGACCGGATTGCGCCTTTGCGACCTCTCCTGCGGCAGCGACTCACCCGGGCTCCTTGGTATACCGAGGAGCTGAGGGTGATGAAGCGTCACAGGAGACGTCTAGAGAGCAGGTGGAGGTCCTCACGCTCCGAATCTGATCGAACACAGGTAAGATCCTACTTGCGGACCTACCTGGTGGCATTAAGGGCGGCCAAACGTAGATATTGTGCCACCCTTATTGCGTCCGCGGATAACCGCCCTGCTGCCCTGTTTAGGGTGACCCGCTCCCTCTTGTCACAGGGGACGCAGGGGGCACCTTTACAGGGCAGAGCAGAGGAATTTGGGGAATATCTGCAGGACAAAGTCGCTCAGATCCGGAGCGGATGGGCCCCACTCAGTGGACCAGACGAGCCGCCAACAGCGAGTCTTGTGAGACCATCCTGGGAGGAGTTTGATTCTGTTGCCCCCGAGGATTTAGATAGGTTGCGTGGACGGCTGCGACCCACCACATGTTTAATGGACCCGTGTCCCTCCTGGTTGGTACTGGCATCTTGGGAGGTGACACGAGGCTGGCTTCTGGGCCTGGTGAATGCCTCATTGGGTGAGGGATCCTTACCAACCGCCTTGAAAGAGGCGGTGGTGAGGCCCTTACTTAAGAGGCCCTCACTCGACCCAATGGAGCTAGCTAACTATCGTCCAGTCTCCAACCTTCCGTTTCTAGCGAAGGTTGTTGAGAATGTGGTGGCCCAGCAGTTTCCACGACACCTTGACGAATCCGAGTATCTAGACTCACGCCAGTCCGGCTTCCGACCTGGGCACAGCACAGAGACAGCCTTGGTCGCATTGGTTGATGATCTCTGGAGGGCCAGAGATAGAGGTTGCTCCTCTATCCTGGTCCTATTAGATCTCTCGGCGGCTTTTGATACCATCGACCATGGTATCCTATTGCGCCGGTTGGAGGGGATGGGAGTCGGAGGTACCGTTTTGCGGTGGTTCGGCTCCTACCTCTCCGACCGGAGGCAATGTGTGTTGACAGGGGGACAGAGGTCGACCCCGAGGCCACTCACTTGTGGGGTGCCACAGGGGTCGGTCCTCTCGCCTCTCCTGTTCAACACATATGTAAAGCCGCTGGGTGAGATCATCCGTGGTTTTGGGGTTGAGTATCACCTCTACGCTGATGATACTCAGCTGTATATTTCAACTCCAAACCACCCCAACGAGGCTGTCGAAGTAATGTCCCGGTGTTTGGAGGCCGTCGGGGTCTGGATGGAGGACAACAGACTTAAACTCAACCCCTCCAAGACTGAGTGGCTGTGGCTACCGGCACCTCGATTCAGCCAGCTGATTCCATCGCTGGCCATAGGGGGCGAGCAGTTGCCCCCTGTGGAACGGGCGCGCAATTTGGGCGTCCTCCTTGATGCCCGGCTGTCAATGGATGACCATGTGGCGGCCGTGGCAAGGGGGGCGTTCCACCAGGTTCGCCTGGTGCGCCAATTGCGCCCCCTACTGGACCGGGATGCCCTACGCACGGTCACTCATGCGCTGGTGACGTCCCGCCTGGATTACTGCAACGCTCTCTACATGGGGCTGCCCTTGGGACGCGCCCGGAGACTGCAGTTAGTTCAGAATGCAGCCGCGCGGGCTGTGATGGGGAGTACGAGGTACTCCCACGTAACACCTCTCCTGCGCGAGCTGCATTGGCTACCTGTGGTTTTCCGGGTGCGTTTCAAGGTGCTGATTACCATCTTTAAAGCGCTCCATGGCACGGGACCTAGTTACTTGCGGGATCGCATCCTCCCACATACATCCCTGCGGCCAATACGCTCACACAGGGAGGGACTTCTCCTGGTGCCATCCACTGGACAATGCCGGCGGGCGACACCGAGGAGTAGGGCCTTCTCTGTGATGGGCCCAACCCTCTGGAATGACCTCCCCCCCGACATTAGAACCACTTCTGACCTCCGCTCCTTCCGGCAAAAACTGAAGACCCACCTGTTCCGATTAGCAGGCCTGGCATAATTCAACTGTCCCTCCTGGCAAACGCACTATATCTGGTTATTTTAGGGGTTTTTTAATTCACTGTATTTGTTTTTAGGGGTTTGAACTTATTTTAATCTGCTTTGTACAGTTCTTTTAATGTCATTCTTACCTCCTCCATGTCAACTGTCAATTGTACATACTTAATTTTATTGTATCTGATATATTTTGTATGAACTGTACACCGCCCCGAGTCCCTTTCGGGAGAGGGGGCGGTCTAGAAGCATTAAATTAAATTAAATTAAATTAAACAGTTCTCAACTAGAGATGAATTGTATTTATTGATTAAATATTTGAGGCTAACAATGTTCAGTTTCTTAAGGAATTCAATTTTTATTTTTTTAGATAAATACCTTGGAAGCTGTAACAGAAATCCCATTAAGAAATGAAGGCTGAACTTGTGAAGATGATCCTCTATAATATATTAAGATTCATGTAAAATTAATTCATGAGACTAGTTTGGGGACTTTTTAAAGAAACAGTTCCTCTATGCAACAGGAAAACTAAGACATCATTTTGGCAGGGAACTGAACTTTCATATTGATATTTGAAAGTTAATATTTTGATAGTTCTTGGAAAGATGGGATCACTTTAGGTAAGTAAATAGAGATCCCTCTGCACTACCTTTTGGTGCATTACTGTGATTAGTTGAGAATTGTCTTCAAAAATTAAAAAATTAATATATCCATAGCATTGCATTGAGCCATATGTGCAATTTTTTTTTAATTAAGGTCATTTCTACCCACTCAGTTAAAAAAATAATATGATCAGACCTAGATGAACAGCAAAACGGAGCCATGGAAACAATGATTGAGCAAAATGACCAAACATTCTTACTTTTACAGCATATCATGAATACAATCTAGGAAGAATACTTGAGATTTTCATGAAATATTGATGAAACTCAACAGGAGAATAAGTGACAGCTCATCTTCAAGGCATCTGAGCTTTTCAGCAGAAATGTCTGTAATAATTTCTTTATTTGCATCCCTTTTCAGAAGACCTCTCCTCATTTCACAATAGCAAGCAGAATGGTTGGGACTGGGGGACAGATATGGGCTTCCTATAAGTTATGACATTTACTATCACAAAGTATGGTAGCTATGTAGTTAAATGACTTTTTAAAGGGATTAGACAAATTTACAAAGAACAAAGTTATTAAGCCTAATACAGTAAGACTGCATAAACTCCAATAGTGAGACAGTGTTCTACTACCAGTAGAAGCACTTCTTGACTTTTTATAATCCAGAAGTAAACAATATCTCAATCAAGGAACTGCCAAACAAGCTAACAGTAAACAGCGCAACCAAAGAACCATCAAGATCACTCCCACCAACACTGACAGGGCAAGCCACTAGAGCTGTGATGGCGAACCTATGGCACGCGTGCCACAGGCGGCACGCGGAGCCATTTCTGAGGGCACGCGAGGCATTGCCCTGTCAGCTCCAGTGCGCATGCACCCGCTGGCCAGCTGATTTCCGATAGTTTTTTTTTAATCTCCGGAGGATTCCCTGAAGCCTCCAAAGGGCGAAAAACAGCCCAATGCAAAGATTGCTGCCGGAACGGGGAAAGACAAGCGGCAAGGAAAGAGGCTTCTTTCACTCGTGCTGGCTGCTCTGTTCCCCCCTCCCCCCTGCTACTAAAAAGGATCCTGCCCGATCGCTTGAATCCACAGGGAAATGAGGAGAGCTGCCAGCAGGGGGGAAAGACAAGCAGTAAGGAAAGAAGAAAAGAGGCTTCTTTCACTCAACGTGGCTGCTGTTGCCCTTTTCTCCATTTCAGTGCTAGGGCATCGAGATTGCCCCACACACCATCGCCCAGGTCCTCGCTTCTCCCAAACATTTCTTTGCCTACCTGATTTCCAGCTCCATCGCGTTTCTTGCCATCGTGTGCAGAGAAACAAAGTTTGTGGGACTAAAAAAAAACTTCAATCAATTACAACTTGGGGAGGGGGGAGAGATCTCGCAAAGTTGGAATTGATTGATTGAAAGGAGTTTTTTTTAGTCCCACAAACTTTGTTTTCCTGACCAAAACGGCAAGAAACACGATGGAAAAATGCTACGGAGGGGAAATTAAATAGGCAAAGAAATGCTTGGGAGAAGCGAGGACCTGGGCGATGGGGGGTGGGGCAGGCTCCATGGAGTGGTGCTGAAATGGAGAAAAGGGCAACAGAGCAACCACCTTGAGGGGGAAAAAGTTGCTTTTCCTTATTTCCTTGCTACTTGTCTTTCCCTCATGCAGATTGGTCTCTTCCTCATTTCCCTTTGGACTGCAGTGACCAGGCAGGATCCTCTGTGCTAGCACGGGGGAGGAGGGGAAACAGAGCAGCCACCTTGAGGGAAAAAAGCTGTTTTTCCTTATTTCCTTGCTGCTTGTCTTTCCCTCATGCAGATTGCTCTCTTCCTCATTTCTCTTTGGATTGCAGCAACCAGGCAGGATCCTCTATGCTAGCACAGGGGAGGGGGGAAACAGAGCAGCCACCTTGAGGGGAAAAAGCTGCTTTTTCTTCTTTTCTTGCTGCTTTTCTTTCCCCTGTGCCAGCAGCTCTCTTCATCATTTGTCTATTGACTGTAGTGCCCAGGATCCTCTTTAATAGAAGGGGAGAATTTAGCAACTGGACTCACACCTGCCATTGTAAAAAGGGCCAAATCTTTACACAGGAGAATGATAAGGGAAGGTTTTTTGACACAGGAGCACACTTGAGCATCCCCCCACCCCCACCCCAATCTCTGCCCGTTAGTGGCAGAGCAACTTCTCCCCTCACTGGGTGTTATCCAAGGGGAATCAGCCAGAGCAGGGAGTGGCGAGGAAGCCTTGTGCAAAAATGCACGGTCTACACAGTTGAGCGGGGACATTACGTTATGTGGGTCGGCACTCGAGTTCGTGTGATAGCACGCACGTATGTGCTTTTGGCACCCGAGGCGAAAAAGTTTCGCCATCACTGCACTAGAGCATGGACTGAGAACAAACCCCATTCCTTACTAAACTGATGTTGTTACCTATTTTGGGTAATGAGATGTCTGCAAAAAAAACCAACTAAGCTCAGAGAGCACCAAGGATCTCTCTACTACCAGTTGACAGACAACAGGAGATCTTACATTGTCTTTTGGGTTTCCTATGGTCAGCTATGATGAGATATATTAAATTTCTATTTAAATTGCTGCAACTATTTCTAAATTTGAATCTGGGGCATCCATCTGGAAAATACAGTATGTCCTCAACATATGACTATAATGGAGCCTGCCCATTACAATCATAAGCCGTGTAGTTATAAAGTGGGTTATCATGTGACTGACCCAATTTGATCACATTATTTTTTGGCAAACTCATTGTTTACTATGGGGCATTTTTGCTGAAACCCAGAAATAAGCACTGGTTTTTGGCAAAAATATCCCAAATCATGATCACATGACCATAGGATGCTGCAAAATCCCATAAATGCTGAGCACCCAATATGACCATGGGGGTGCGGGGGCATCAATTGGAACTTTGGAACTGGGTTGCAAGTACCTTTGGGAGGGTCTGTCATAACTTTGAATAATCGTCAAGTGACAGGTTGTAAGAAGAGAACTATCGATATTGGCAAATACAAAAGGGAACTCCTAGCTTCAAAACAAAACATGCACCTCTATTCAACCATTTTGCAAATCCTTACTTCTCCGTATGCCTGCCCTATTCTGCATCAAATAGCCCCGTGTTCAAATAGATATTAATGTATTTATAGCCCATGTTCTCCTAAACAACAAATATTTATATCATCTACAGATAATATTCCTATTCTGGATTCTAATGAAAGCAGAAGAATGATATTGAGCTATATATTTATGGTTATAAAATGTATCTAGATAAATCTGTCATAAACTTTTGTGAAGAATGCCATACAAGAGCAAAGTGGAACACCATTTCTGTGAAATCCAAGTATATATACAACTAAATTTCAGAAGACTCAGATGTTTACATTGCACTTGGTAGCAAAATACCATATTCCTTGCCACCTCCTGAGTTGTGTTATAAGCTAGTTTCATTTTTTCCCCTCTCTAGATTCCATTTTCGATGTATACTATAATTTTATCAGAATTGTGGGGCCTTTTATATTGCAAAGCTTGCTCTGGGATTGAGAAAAATCTTTCTTTCCTCTCTGGTGCTTTGGAAGAATATGCACCATTGTGCATACAAACAATGTCCATGTTGTCCGTGAGCAATGAAGTTTAGCGTGGTACATTTAGAAGAATAACACCGCTGCGTTCCTTTTGTTCTTGCCTATGTTTGTATGCATTCTTATCACTGTCCTAGATTCTAGTTTGGAGGTCTGCTGTTTGGCAGAAGTACCACAATACAGATCATGAGATAGTTTGCTTCCTGCAAGCATTTGACAAAGAACTTGTGCTGAAGTACTTTGACAAAGGTAACCGCTATCAAACGCCTCGTTCATATTTTGAAACTGGCCTTCAGGGCTTAGAGTATACCAAATATGATAGCAAGATTGCAAAAGCAGACGTTCTATTTGAACTGCAACCTGTCATAGGCTTCCAGTTTTCAAAACACCTAGCATCTAGGGATTAGAGTGTTGGACTAGGCTTTTCAAATAAAGGTAATCCTCTATTTATGGCTACAATTGAGCCCATAAATTTAGGTTGCTAAATGAAACATTTGTTAAGTGAGTTTTGTCCCATTTTACAACCTTTCTTGCCACAGTTGTTAAATGAATCATTGCAATCGTTAAGTTAGTAACATTGCTGTTAAATGAATCTGGCTTCCCCATTGATTTTGCTGGTCAAAAGGTCACAAAAGGTGATCACATGATCCCTCATATGACTGAAACTGCCATAAATATGAGTCAGTTGCCAAGCATCTAAAGTTTTATTTGTTTTATTTGTGTAACATCCAATTTTCATTGAACAGTGTGTGTTCTGGGTACAATTGTGCTTAAGTAATCATATTCATTTTTGTTGTTAAAATTCCTTGCCACCTTATTAATAATATAATAACATAATAATATTGTAACATTAATATTTAACATTTGACATCATCTTCTTTACCATTTCCTCCAGTTGTATCTCCTCCTTTCTAACTTCTACTATTTAGCCACAGATAAAATATGTCCCATGTCAAACAGTATTCCATTTCTTCTTTATCCTCAATAGCAAGTTTATCCTTAATAATCCATTTCTGCTCAATCTAAAATTTTCTTGATCACATTCCCCTCAGACAGGATCTCATCATCTTTCCATTGTTGTGCAAATACAATTCTAGTTGCAGTTAAGATATGCAAGATCACCTATGTGATCTTTTTATCATATGTTTCAGGTAGAATGCCCAACAGCCAAGAAACCTCCTGGCTGATTTCAGAAGAGTCATTCTCTGCCCACAGGATTATTGTAAGGAAAAAGAAAGAAAGATGTATAACATATACCAACTTTAATTCCTAAATGTAAGGCAGGAGGAAAATCTAACAAGAAATCAAATAATTGAACCAGAATGTATATGAATGAACAATGTGGTCTTTCCCTTTAAGTATGTATATAGACACTTATATCTACAATACCCCCACAAAAAACATGCAGTTTATAGACAAAACATCAAAACGTAGTTCAGTTTGATAAAATGTTGTCATTTTATGGTGGAAAGAAGGAAAGGAAAAAAGGAAGGAATAACTTTTGCCAATTTTTAATATTTATATTTTATTACACTTTTGCCAAAGTTTTTGCACAAATGTAACTTTACTTTGATGTCCCCTGCTCCACTCTTTCATGCTTTTTGTGAAAGAGCCAAGAGACACATACCCAGTTTCCAAGGTTCTGAAAAATGAGATTATTTCACCAGATTTTGGATGGCATATTATTATTATTACATACACAACAATGTGACATCACAGCTGCCAGGTTTTTTTAAGCCTGTGTTGGGTTTCATAGGAATCAAGTTCTTCCAACAAACATAAGATGCCGTAATTTATCAGAGTAATACAGTATATGCATGAATACAAGCAGTAATAGTAGATGATTTCATCACTGAGTCCCAGTAACAGAATAACAGAATGGGAAGGGACTTTCTAGTCCCACCCCCTGCTCATGCAAGAGACCCTGTACCATTCCAGACAAATAGCTGTTCAAAGTTTTCTTATTAACCTCTAGTGATGGTGCACTCACAACCTCTGAAGGCAACTGATTAATTGTTCTCACAGTTAGGAAATTTCTTCTAGGTTGTGGCCTGCCAGACTTGGAAATTAGGAGATTGGGGAAGAACCTTGCCCAGTTCTGAGGAAGGCTCTGATGGATGCTCAGCATTGACACAGAGCATTGACACAGAGTTAGAGCCAGGACTGTCTGCCATTTCCCAGCTAGAGAGGCAGCTGCATTTGGAGTCAGAGATGAGTGAGGAGGAGGAGGAGCAGCTGGGGCCTATTCCAGATGCGTGTATACGCAGAGCAAATAGGAGAGGTGAACAAAGGAGGACAACGAGCTGGTTCAGGAAGCAAAAAAACACTGACTGGCCCCTCCCTGGCTGGGGAATAAATAGGAGGAAAGGGGAGTGGTTTGGTTGTCTCAGACAACAGTTCACATTTCACATACAAGGTTGCTCCTTGTATGTTTCATGTGACAAAGACTGCCTTGCTTGAACTGAGGTTTGTCTGTTTCTCTGTTTGAACAGACTTAATTTGCAGCCTCTTGGCTGGGAGCTCACAGCCTTCCATTTATCATAATGAGCTGATAAAAACTATTGTTTCAGTTAACTTCTTGCAGGACTCTTGCCTGGACTTTCTGTTGGTGAATGCAGTTAGTTCTCAATGTGTAAATAAAGAGGAGTTTTTCTTTGCAGGGAGACTATTCTTGCTTCTGTGAAGGATGGGTCAGAGCACTTTGATAAGTTTTCATTCATTATGTTTTACCTTGCCCGCAGGGGCTTTAGAGAACAGGTCGTCCCTCCTTTTTGTGATAGCTTTGGAAGACTACTGTTATGTCACCCCCTAGTCTTTCTCTTTGTTAGACTATACATACACAGTTCCTGCAACAGTTGAACCTATGTTCCAGTCTCCTAATTATATTTGTTGCTCTTCCAGAGTCTCAATATCTTTTTTGTAACACCATGACCAAAATTGGATGCAGTATTCCAAGTGCGGTCTTACTAAAGCAGTATATAGTGCTTCTAATATAATGTTAAAGTCAACATTAGCAACAAATCTAGTAGGAGGTAATCTTCAAATGTACTTCTGTTCTTAACTTGATTTAACAGACTGTAAAAGGAGAAGACTTTTGACTTCCGGTTCCGGCGGCTACGGCGATGGGCAAGGACTTTGCCCGCTCCCGCTCTTCGGTGGGCTTCCCCCGTCTTCGGGGGGGCACAGGACGCCCCGAAGAGGCGCCCTGCCGAAGGAGCGGCTCGCGGAAGGCTCTGGCACTGGCGGCAGCTGGTGGGGGCTTTTTCGCTTTGCTCCAGGCACCGGGGAGCAGTTTTGGAGGACGCGCCTGCGTCTCGCCCCATGCCGATCGGAGAATGCAAAACTGAAGGAAGCAGCGGCGGTGCGGTGAGATGCTTCCTCTCTTCATCCCCTTACTTTTGATTTGAAAGGCTTTTCAGTACTTTTAAAAGTTAACCTTTCGGAATTACTCTTTGAGGAGCGGCTAGAGGGGAGGGGGATTCCCCCCCCTTGGACAAGCGGCTTGTTAAAATTCTGCTCTCGCCCCCTGGGGAAGGAGGAGGGGGGAGAGCCAACTAACGATGCCTCACCCCAGTAAAAGTGCGTTTCACGGGACTTAGATCCAGAACTTATTGATGACCTGAGAACTTTTTGAACTTTTAAAATCTTCTATGCCTCTGAGCCCAAAGCTGGCAGGGCAAGATGGCACACTTCCGTTGTCTTCATGAACTATGAAACCTGACTCCACCTTTAAAATTCAGGCTTCCGGTCTTTGTCTCCGAGTCACCCAGAGGAATCTCTTGTGGATTGTTATTTTCTGAACTCTTTGGAGAAAAAACTTTCATCTATTGCTAGAGTGATTAAAGAAACTCCCACCTGTTTGGATCCTCTGCCTTCTGGACTCGCCTGCCTGCTCTACTTCTCCAGCTGCCCAGTTCCTACACTGACTGATCTCTTTGTTTCTAATATAATGTTAAAGTCAACATTAGCAACAAATCTAGTAGGAGGTAATCTTCAAATGTACTTCTGCTCTTAACTTGATTTAACAGACTGTAAAAGGAGAAGACTTTCTCCTTTAGATGGGGACTGCAGCCAAGAAGTTAAGAGATGCTTGCTCTTGGGGAGGAAAGCTATGGCAAATCTAGACAGCATACTAAAAAGCAGAGACATCACCCTGCCAACAAAAGTGTGTATAGTCAAGGCTATGGTTTTCCCAGTTGCAATGTATGGCTGTGAAGGTTGGACCATAAGAAAGTCTGAGCGCCAAAGAATTGAGGCCTTTGAACTATGGTGCTGGAGAAGACTCCAGTGAGTCCCTTGGACTGAGGCGATCAAACCGACTGAGGCGATCAAACCGGTCAATCCTAGAGAGATCAACCCTGACTGCCCTTTAGAAGGCCAGATCCTGAAGAGGAAACTTAAATACTTTGGCCACCTAATGAGAAGGAAGGGCTCATTGGAGAAGCCTAATGCTGGGAATGATTGAGGGTAAGAAAAGAAAGGGAGACAGAGAATGAGGTAGCTGGATGTTGTCACTGAAGCAGTAGGCATGAGTTTAAATGGACTCCAGAGGATGGTAGAGGATAGGAAGGTCTGGAGGAACATTGTCCATGGGGTCGCAATGGGTTGGACATGGCTTCGCAACTAACAGCTATTGAATTCTTGAATTATCCAAGGATCACAAATCAAATGGCTTTTATTCTTGGGCTCTTAACAAATGGAGCTGCCAAGTGAAAAGTTCCTATCACAATGATCCTATCATGGATACCTATGTTCATTTTAGACATTTAGAGTTGCTTCTGATGACCCTGTTCCTAACTGGGAGATTCACAGATTGTGCTAAGATAAGTAAAAAGTGTGAATATATAGCAGAACTTCAGCTGCATGCTAGGTACATTAGCTTGAATGAATCATTTTTAGTAGATCAATTTCAGAAAGGTCTAGCTAATGAACTGTGAGATAAGTTAGTTAACCAAGGCATGCCTGACAATTTAGAGGACTATTTCAATGCTGTGTGATTATAGACAAAAGCTAGAAGCTAGAAGATCTGACACACAGGCATGGAGACTAGGGAATTTTACATCCTTTCTATGTTTGTTTGTTTGTCTGTCTTTCCTTACTAACTCTTTGGATGCTTTTGGTATTGACCCTATTGTTGGAAGAAATGTCCATCTGGGTTCAGTTCTAAGTGGGGAAAAAGACGCTGGAAACATGGAGGCTGTTTGGAAAGATAGTTTAATGGTGGACAGGATCACATGCCTTGGAGCTCCTGGGAGGAAAGGGAAGAGATGCTGAGAGTCCCTGGGTTTTATGCCCTCTCTGGGCTTTAAACTTCCTGGGTCATATTTAGGAAGACTATCCTGACTGGTTGCTGTCAGAGGTCATAGCTAGTTTTGTAGATTGTCTGTGTGCTAAGTTTGGTTGAAACTTGATGGGTGGTACAACGAAGGGCAATGTAATGGCTCTGCCTGAAGGGGTAGATGTTTGTATGTAGAATAGACTGGTTCAGGTCTTAATGGCCCATTGACAAGGGGGACAACGACAAGAAGCTGCAGAGAGCTGCTTTGGTTTTTTTTTAAAAAAACATGTTCCTCCTTTTCTCATCCAGGGAAATACAATATTCTGCCTTTTTAATATTTCCTAAAATATTTCATTCTTCTAGGAGAGGGGTAGGTGCTAAGTTCCTTCACTATGCAACAGGAAGTAGTTTCCCTCCCTCCCTCCCATATATATATATTCACAAACACCTTGTCAGTTATAGAGAAATAAAACAGGTGTGCTCTCAGGTTACATCTTTATTGTAGCATTCAGGACACTTTGAGCTAAACTTTCTTATCCTTGCTTAGCTATGAAATTCCACACCTGTGAAATTAAAGGACATATTGCTGATAGGTGTTCTAATTATTCCAAGCTTGACAGTTTGGGAAATGAACCACAACTTCCTTTCAGAGCATAAGAAGGAAACCAAATTGTCGAATAAAGACATCATAACATCATACACCAAGAAAAAACACTTTATTTTGCTAGTGATTTTCTAACTGGCTCTGGCAGTTTGTCTTACCTACTCAGACAGTAGAAAATCTACCTTGTGGAAACCATAATACTTCTGTGAGGAAGTCCCACCACTGATTATTTATTTATTAAATTTATCTGCAGCTCAGTTCTGTTTCAAAGCTCTGGGCGGCTTGCAGCATTAAAACATTAGAAATAAATATTCCTAATCCAATAAAACGACAATACAATCAAAAGTAAAATCATGCTCACAAGATGGAAGAGGAGGGAACTCTCTGTGTGTATGTGTGTGAGAGAGAGGGGGGAGAGGAGAGCGCTGGCTTAGCTCTTAATTAATCAACCAGTATCAATGAACATACTTCTCTCCTTTCTGTCTTCATTACCCATCAGAAAACTTTGCAGTTCTGTTGAACTTCTTCACTACATGTTTTAATTGTCTTAGGGATGGATTTGCTACAGTGGTGGGTTTCAAAATTTTTTGGAACCTCTTCTGTAGGTGTGGCCTGCTTTGTGGGAGTGGCTTGTCAGCCATGTGACTGGGTGGGCCTGGCCAACTTGTAAAATGTGGTAAAACTCACTTAACAACGTTCTTGCTTAGAAACCAAAATGTTGGCTCAGAAACTCTGACATTTGAAGCACACAAGTCTTAAAGCTGTCAAGTTACAAGACCCTTGCACCCCTAACCCTTTAGAAAAAAAAACCAGGGGTGTTCAAAGTTGACAGCTTTAAGACTTGTTGACTTTAACTCCCAGAATTCCTCCTCTCGCTCTTCATCTTGATGATGTGTGGACAGGCGGGAACTGGAACCGGTTCTAAATGGCACTGTAGGTTTGTAGAACTTCTCCTATAGGAGAGGTTAGAACTGGCAGGAACCCACCCCTGATTTGCTAGACAGGTACAATCCTGACATTCACTGGACTCTCAAGGGACTATGTCCTTTATATCACAAATGGGTCAACATCACTGTTGCAGACAGCAGTGTCGGTGGTAGAGGAGGTGGTGATGGAAATAGCAATTGTGTGCTCATTGAATCGCAATAATAGCCACCCTCCTTTAACCATAAAGGTGGCATTAACATACATGCGAAAAAGTCAGGGTTTGGATGTGCTGATGCAATCAACAACTTGACTTCTTTGACCCATTCTGCAAATGCCAATGATTACAAGCATTAAAATCCCATTGACGCTTTGTTCTCCTGTTTTACCCAGAAAAAAAAATATTCTGATTTTGTGATGCATTTGAAAAGGAAATGGCTAGCACAACTGCCCCCACTCCACTTTTCTTGTAGCTACATCACAGTTCCTGGAGCTTAGATCTCTGCTAAGCATCAATATCCTGCTACACACAGGAATTTGTTTATTTGAAACACACGCATGCACGCACATACAATACACTATATCTGTGATGATGAACCTATGGCACACGTCCAGAGGTGCCACATAGAGCCCTCTCTGTGGGCACGTGCACCATCGCCAGTTGCTCTTCTGGGTTCCAGTGCACCAGCATGTGCAAGAGGCCATACACACACATGCATGCATGCGCTCCAGTTTCTGCATTCGGTGCTGAAAAGGTTAGCCGTCACTGCATTATGTACTATATACATCCATATATATCCATACATCCATACATCCATACATCCATACATACACCAGTGGTGGTTCCGGATCCCATTGCAACCGGTACAGTGCAACGGGGCCCATCATCCACCACATGAACATGTGCAGCACGCACATGCGTACTTACCGCCTGCGACGCTCCATGATGCCTCCACAATGCTCCAGCTGCTTGGCAGAGTGTTGTGCAGGTATTGCACACTCCGTGCACGGAAGCCCCAAAGAGCTCAAATACCAGTAAGGACCGCGGGTGGGCCCTCTGGAGCACCATACTGGAACGGTATATTTCTTTCCTTACCTTCGCACAATACCTTTTATATACAGTATATAAAATTCCTTTTCCCATGTCTTATGTCATATCCATAAACAAATCTTTAAAACCGCATCATTTATATTTATTGGAAAAAAAACAATTCAAGAGCTAGCACAGACTTTAAAATATTAATCTTTAATCCCTTTAAATGGCATTCCACAAATTAATTTCTTATCTTTTTTCATCTTTCAATTTTAATAACATAACTTATCACGTTCTCTAAAAATACAACAAAACTCTCTTTTCATATGTCTATCTATAAACAAATCTTAAAGTCTCATCATTCAGTTCTAGTCAAGAAAAAAAATCATATACTTTATACAGTTTAATATTGATAGAATAAACCAGTTTTATAAACCTTTCTTTTAATTTTAAATGTTTTGATTATTCCTTTTAGGTAATGTCCTAAAAGCTAATTTCTTCTCTCTTTTCCTTTTCTTAGGAATTCCTCCATAAGTATAGTATTTCTCTTTTGTAAATCCAAAATAAGAAAACTGTCCATGTCATCTTTTTGAGTTAAAATCCAAGTTAACCTGATTTATTATTTGGGTGTCCCTCTTAACTATTAAAATCTCAACTGGCTTCATTTGTACATCCTACATAACACTATTGGTGAATCTTTTCATCATCAAGTGCTGAAATGGGAGCCCGCATGGGGGAGGGGGCATCGGAAATTGGAAAAGCAGTTCCCCAGCATGCATGTGCTCACTGGGAAGCTGAGCTTCTGGTTTCCAGCATGTGCATGCATGCCGGTCACCTGGTCTTCCAGTTTCTGATGCTCCTGTGCATGCGAAGACCAGCTGGCTGCGTGCATGTGCATGATGGAACCCAGGAGAGCAATGGGCAATGAAAGGCAATTCCTGGAGAGATGGCTCTGCTTGCCACTTCCAGTACGCATGCCATATATACATCATCACGGCTATATAACATTTTTGTCAGTATTATTGGGTAAAGCTGTCTCTCCAGAGCTACTGTCCACTGGAGACTGCTGATATACTCTCCCACTATGAGGAGCATCAATCAGAAGCCCTCTGGGCAATCCCCTCTCCTTCATCCAGAGAGGAATTTGAGGAGCCAATTCCTTCTTTCCATCACAATCAGCAGATCGGCTAAAAGCAAAGCCACCTTAGACCACAATTCCTTTCCTCAAAGTCCCCATTTTCCATTTGTCAAGAAAAAACACAACTGTCTGACAGGGGTTCGTGATTCAAATTTTTGTAAATGATGTAACCATTAGATATTATACTCCCCTGCCACTTAGCTCTGGTCTTCTGGATCAGCTTCAAAAGTCAAGTATTTTTTTTTTTTTAGTAAATTGGGGTTGAGAGGAGTTTATAATTTGATGTGAATGAAGAAAGGCCATAAGTATTAACTGCCTTTGACATACAGTACATTATGGGAAATTTGAGAACAAAGTGGTGCCATTTAGATTATGTAATTGTTCCCTGGTATTTATGAAATTAAATGAACAAGATATTTTTTGACCTCCTGGACTTTTAGACAGGTTTCCCCCCCCCCCCCAAAAAATTCAGCTGTTCATATTAAACAAAGAAACATAGAAAATCGATGGCAGAAAAATACCTAGTGATCCACCAAGTCTACCCTTGCCGTTTATTTACTTTTTTGTTTTCTTTTTTATCTTTGTATGTTTGCATATTTTTTAATCGTTATACATGTTTCATTTATTTTTATTTTATTTTTCATTTTTATTGGATGATGTTGGATTATGGTGTTCACCCTAAACATGTTTATATTCAGTTACTGAATTTAAATTCAGTTACTTAATTCAGTTATTTAGTACTTTCCAACATTACTTTTGAACTTTCCTACTATTAGTTTGAGGTTATGCCTCCATGTTCTTGATTTCTGCTTAATATTGAAAATACTGCCTACTAGAACCTTTTTCACACATTCAACTTAATATATATTTAAAGGCTTCAGTCATGTCAGCCCTTTCCCTTCTGTCCTCCAGACTGTACATATTCAGTTCAGTGGTGAGATTCAATTTTTTTTCTGTGTCCATGGCTTGGTGGGCGTGGCATGGCTTGGTTGGCATGGCTTGGTAGGCATGGCAGGGGAAGGATACTGTAAATCTCCATTCCCTCCCCACTCCAGGGGAAGGTTACTGCAAATTCCCCATTTGCTCCTGATCAGCTGGGATTCAGGAAGCAGAGAATAGATGGGGGCGGGGCCAGTCAGAGGTGGTATTTACCGGTTCTCCAAACTACTCAAAATTTCCGCTACCAGTTCTCCAGAACTGGTCAGAACCTGCTCCAGTCTCAAATATTCTAGACAAGCTATACATACACAAGCTACAAGCCAAGCTAGGGGGAAAAAAGGATTTTTGACCTTCCTGCCATGGGATTTGCTGCTATAGAGTTCTACAAATATTGTTTAGTTGGATCTTATTAAGATAGCTTCTGTTTCATGCTGGCATTCTCCAGGCACTGTCAAGGATACATAGGTTGGTTAGTTGGTACATTTTAATTTTTAAAAAATTTGATTAAGTTTTAAGGCCACCTAATTTCTAGATAATGCTTGGGTAGTTTACAAATAAAAACAATATATATAAGGAAAAAAATGGAGAGGAGAGCATAACATCAACTTTAAACCAATTACAAAACAAGGGAACCACAATCACCTTGTTTCCAAGGCTTGGGAGGATAACTCAGTTTCCTACATTTTCCAAAACAACATATGAGTGGGAATAATATGAGTGGATCTTTTGTGGAAGTTGGATATGATCTCAGACAGCAGGTCCTAGCAACAAAGTATGTACAATAAAATTGCTGAATTGATGGAACCAAGAACATACCCACCCTGCTTAGCTGTTCTGGATAGGCAGAGTCAACTGAAGATATTGTTCTGACAGTTGGAACAATTAATCAGTGCAACAGCTTGCCTCTAGAAGTTGTGAATGCCCCAACATTGGAAGTCTTTAAGAAGATGTTGGATAGCCATTTGTGTGAAGTGGTGTAAGGTTTCCTGCCTAGGCAGGGGGTTGCGCTAGAACACCTCCAAGGTCCCTTCCAACTCTGCTATTGTATTGTATTGTATATGTGGCTCCTAAAAGTTCTGGACCATTAACTTCATAAGCAGCTATAAAAATAATAACACTAAGATTGACTTTAAGTTGAACCCCACGACCCAGCCCTATGAAGGTTTGATTAAAGAAAACTATCTTCTAGTGATTTTCTAAATTCTAAGGGGGAAGAAACTTAAAAAAAAAACACCCTGGTGTTTTTCATGAACACCCTGGAGGTTAAAAGTTCAATTCATGTCCCACTAATTTCATGTCCCACTAATTTCAGGTAGAAGGCAAATTCTTAATCTCTTGAAAACTATACAACCCTGACCTTGCTGGCTTTCAGAAAGAAACTTAAGATGCAGGTTCTGGCTAGGGTGCTGTGTGATTCTACTACTTATTGGGGAGTAATTCTGATTTGGTTCCTTCTCTTTAGCATGGTTTGGCATTGGTTGCCTTTTAGTATTTAATATTTTGTTTTGGCTGATTCTAATTTTTGTAAACTGATGTAGAAAGTAAAGAGGATGGCCTTAAAGCAGAGAGGGAAGATGTAATGTAATGAATGTAATGAGATTAAGTTCAGAACAGTAGAAAAATTATGAGCCACAGAACTACTCATGAAAAGTAGAGATGGTATAGTAGAACGTAATAGGCTGAGACATATTTACTTTGGGAGTTGCCATAGCATATAACTTAAAATGAGCTATAGACATTGAACTCTAAGGTCCCACAGTTCTAAACCTCTTATAAGAGAATGATGCTGAATTTAAACCCATACAGAATGGAACAATTTCTCTTCAAGATCAGCAGATCTCCTATTGAATAAACCGCAGAGGTTGTATTCAGTTGGTTTGGACCGGTTCACCCAAACTGGTTGCAGAAATTGTGGGTGCCCGGGCTCTATGCCGTCCTATTTAGGTACGTTTTTGAGGCTGGATGCATGCGTGGAAGGCGCACACATGAGCAAAGCATATGCACAGAAGACTGGGTGCATGCGCAGAAGGCACCTGTACACCCACGTGGCGAACCAGTGATAAAGAAATGTGCAACCCACCACTGCTCAACAGATTGTAAAAAGCTATTAGTTCCATGTGCCCTGAGGTAGAAGAGGCAAAGAATGATTCAAGGGAGTGATGGTATCTTTTTGAACCATAGAATATTTAGTATTTGTTCCCAAGATCTGCTTCTGATTCTACTAGTTATTGGGTAGTAATTCTGAACCACATTATGATTCACAATATATGATTTCTTTACACTCCTTTGCTAGTGATGTGTGAGGCTTAAGTTTGGGAAGAGGCGTATTCAAGTGCATTTGAAACTATTAAATCACATAAAATTAAACCATTTTTAGGGATGCTTTTCAGTCAGATTATCCTTGATCTGTGTTTAAGGACTGGAGACTAATACACGAGACAACATCTCTGTGCAATCTTGTCAATGTTTGGTTTAGGTTTCCCACCAACCAATAATATTTGCTTGCTTCATCTTCAAAAGCCAAGTATAGAAGTTCTTCATTAAATCTTCCTCATGGAGATATTCAGACAACGAGAGCTTTAACAGTTAACTCCCTACGGCACACTTTCTTCTCCCCATCCAAGGTCATCTTAGTAGAAGAATTATATTCTTCTTCCTGTCTAATTAGTTTAGCGGTAATGAAGCAAGAGATTTTTTTCCCCTCTCCTGTAATAGTGGTTTAATGTCAGAATCCTAGATCACATGGTTGGAATAGATTTGGAAGAATGCCAGAAATTTCTTCATTGTGAAAAACACTGAGGAGATAATTAGGGATTTAGATTTTAATAAAATTCTCTGCCCATCATAAGCCCTTCAAAGCCAATCTATCTTTTCCAAATCTATTTGGATTGTTTGAATATGTAAGAGCCAGTTTAGAGAAAAGATACTTCTTTGTGTAAGGATGAGCTATCTTTATTGACATTACTATTACTATTGTTAAAAAAGAGCTTTATTTGGGAAGTTTTTCAGGACATGGGTGGTCAAAACACAAACTAGGTTGCTCAGCAGGCCACATGGCTACCCATTTAACCATCAACCACAAATCTGTTTTCTTTATTTTAACAGCTTGTGGTTTACAGCTCTTTCTGTGCTATTATTAATCCAAAAGCTATTAAGTTGAAAAAATCCAGTCTGTTACAAATCTTCTTCTATACTAATAGATTTCTAAACTAACTCATCTCAACTCCTGATGTTTCCTTATTCATAGTGTGAATGTTAAAGCATTTGAGATGCTTATTTATTTCTTTGACAAAATAGAAAGTCACAGTACAAAGACAGAAATACGTATTACTGAACAATTGAAATATTTGAATCAAGGCATAAGCAGAATCTCATAGAGAATATAGAACAAAAGATTAAGGTAATTTGTAACCAACTAGATTTCTTGGAAGTAAATGAAATGTATAAGAAGATAAAGGTTGTTTAACAGAAGCATATCAAGAAAGGTAGCAAACCAGATAAATTGTTAGCTTATAATCAAGGAAAGAACAAAAGAAAACAACACTTTAATTGCGTACAAGTAAGAAATATGTTTTAACTTCTGAAGAAATAAATACTATTAAATATTAAATTCTCAACTATATGGAAAATAGACATCAAGTTTGGAGAACTACACCACAGATTACAAAATTTATAGATCAACAAAAGAAATCAAACCAATTACAGAAGTGAAACATGGAAACAATACAGATGTTAAAACTGAATAACTCCCCAGAATCATATTTTTCTGCAATATGTTATAAGACCTTCAAAGAAATGTTGATCAAATAATTAATTCAAGTAATGAACAATACCAAACACTCTCTCCTTTGTGGCAGGGGCTTTATTATCTTTGATTTACAACAGAGGAATGAACCAAACCATTTTTGTAGCTCTATTTCCTTATTGAATGTAGGGTTTTTTTAATGGCTATTCTTGAAAAGATGTAAAACAGCTGACATCTTGATCAGAGTGGATTTTGTCCAAAGAGATATATCAAAAATAACATCATCTATATTATAAATGGCATTCAACTAGAAAAATAAGAAACTGGCTATGATTTTTCTTAATTCAGAGAAAGCTTTTGATACTTTAGAAAGGTCTTTCATATTTGTAACTTTATTCGTATTCATATTCATAAGAAGATGAACTGTTGTTTGCTTTTTCTCATGATTCAGAGTATTTATAACAAACAATAAGTCAAGGTAATTGTAAATTGTATATGGACTTCTAGCACAAAAAAGTAAGAGTATTTATTAACCAGGAATTGATCTTCAATTTTCATTTTCTCCTCCTCCTCCTCCTCCTCCTCCTCCTCCTCCTCCTCCTCCTCCTCTACCACCACCACCACCACCACCACCACCACTACCACCACCACGACCTCCTCCTCCTCCTTTTTCTTCTTCTAACAATTTCATTTAGAGCAAGAGGAATTTGAATTGTCTAAATTGTGAAATGGTTTATTCAAAATGTATTTCAAATTCCATTCAATTAAAAATATCTTGATTTCACAGCACTTGTTTAGCAGCATTTACATTACAATTCTCAAATAAGTATCACAATATATATTGAATGATTCTAAGTCTAGAGTATATTTTAAGAAACAAAGAGTATTACTAAGATAGCTGTTAGTGATATGTAAGAATTCTGGAATAGATGTATTTCATATTTAAATGTCTAAAGGTGTTCTATAATTTTAAGTATTTTCCATGTGGTCTTAAAAGCAGAATATTATTTTTTAATATTTATTTATTGAATGTTTAGGAAGAAATGAGATTATGTCTCATTTGTGGAAATGTAAATTGGGTAATTTTTACTGTTTAGACATTGGAGCTCAGTGGATCATATTTCTCAGAACTGTCTACTGATACTTGCTCCTTTGGGATTTTTTAAGCCCAGGGTTTGTGTTCTTTTGATAGCATTTTGCATTCAACCATGAAGATACTCTCAAACTACTCTTGCTTTGGAAATATACATCCAATGTATTTAAGCTTTGGTTTCATTCTTAATATTTCCAGTGAGCTGTCTGTTTTTACTTCATCTGGAATTAAATGCAATCCCAACCATATTTTTTTCCTAGCTTCAAAGGGATCTTTTCTGCTTCATTTTTTTCTTTCTCCTGATTCTGTTTTCTTGGCCATATGTTAAAGCTGGGAAAATCAGGACCTTGACAATATGTTGTGAATGTGATATTTCTATACTTTAATAGTTCATTTATAGGCCTATACCTATATAGGTCTATACCTGTCATAGTTTTTCTCCCAAGTAGCAGAAATATCTTTATTTCATGGCTACAGTCATAATATCTGTGAAACTGATAAGTTGCTATAATATATAACGAAAAGACAAACAAAGAAACAAGACCTTTTCACTTCAAATACTTTGAGAAACTGTTTACTTATATGTTCTCCCTTTTTTCTTTATTTGCTGTGGTAGTTTGCTAGTATTCATTTAGGAATTAAGTATAATCTTCTATTCTTATTGTCCAACACTCCCAAAACCTTAATATGTCCTAGTGTACTCTTAGAACTGCCCTGCCCTTGGATAACAAACTAATAGTCCCCCACCTGTATCCTAAATCTAATACATTTTGCAATAGTTTGGAATCATAAAAGTATTCTTTATGACTTTTCTGAACTACTCTGAGAAAGATTAAATAAAAGATGAAGCATTCACCAGATTTTCAAATCAAGTGTGTTTATGTTGATTAGTCAAGGCACTATTTTCTCCCCTTCCATGCATAACAAGGAAATGTCAAGGCAGTTGAAGAAAATATAATGTTTGTAGATTGACAATTCAGCCTTAGGGGCCTGATTATCCCATCTCTGGGTTAGTGCGCAGCAGCAGGAAAGTATGTAAATTTCACATTCTCCAATCAAATATAAAGCAAAAGTTTCCAGAAAGGCAGCTGCCCTAGGTATAGGCTATGCACATGCTCAGGATTGTTTCATCAGCTGATAATGGTGTTTGGACCCCAAAGTGATATATCTGTAGGTTGCTGGGGTAGTACAACAGATGCACTTTCTGAACCAAGCATAGAATTAATAATTGCATCATAAAGCTGAGATATGAGAGATGTAATTGTTGCTTCACCATTTTGCTTCAAATTGAAACTTCTTATGGCATTTAAACTAGGGCAACATCTACATAGAAGTTTTTCTCCAGGCAATTGGCAACAGTTCTTGATCAAAGCCCATTTTTTTCTCAGTAGGATCATGAAGATCAGAACTCATACTCTATGCCTTACAGTATTACAGTTATACTCAAATTGAATTGTCTTGGGAACTTTTGACAATGCATGTTTAGGACAAAGGGTGTGGGAACACAACAACAACTGGATCTTATTTTTCCCCAGAGGGCTTAAGTGAAAACAAAACAGAACTATGCAGAACTGTGTGACTTAATGCAAAAACATATTGATGAAACCATCACACTAAATAAGCTTTTCAAACTGGATTCTTTGAACTGGAAATCTAGATTAGATTTTTTTTCCCTTCTAATTTACACAGGTCTTAGAAAACGAATAGATAGTACATCAGTTGATATTATAATGTCCCTATACAAATCTATAGCACAGAAATACCTAGATTTCTGCGCATGGTTCTAATTACAATATATCAGGAGGTTATTTGTAGAGCTGTAGAAGATCCAGGAAGAGGCTACAAAGATGACCAGAGGACTTGATGTAATGTAGGAAGACATATGCAATAACTGGAGCTGTTTAGATTGGAGAAAATCTAGCAATAGCACTTAGACTTATATACTGCTTCACAGTGCTTTACAGCCCTCTCTAAGCAGTTTACATAGTCAGTGTATTGCCACCAACAAACTGGGTCCTCATTTTATCGACCTCAGAAGGATGGAAGGCTGAGTCAACCTTGAGCCTGGTGAGATTGATCTGCCAAACTACTGGCAGCTGGTGATCAGCAGAAGTAACCTGCAGTACTGCATTCTGACCCCTGTGCCACTATGGCTCATTTTTTTATAAGCTACTTATAAAAGAATATAACTGTTTTTTAAATAATGCTCAGGAATAAAAAAGGATGAATAATACTGTACATACTAAAAGTAGAACTCCTGTAATACCAAAACCAGAAGCCACATAATGAAACTTAGTAGTAGAGCTTAGCAAATTTTCTTGACATGCTGTATAATCAACCACTGGAATATGTTGTCACAATTTGTTATCTGAATTGCTAGTTTGGCTTCAAAAGAGGAAAAGAGAAAATCATGGAGCATAGATCTGTCCTTGGTTAATACCCTGGATTTTAACTTTAATTAAACAGCAGCAGAAGATCAATGGGAGAGAAGAATTGCCTTACTCTTATGTTGGTGGGCTTCCTAGATGCTTCTAGTGGGCCACCTCATGGGATGAAATGCTGACTAGTACCTAGAGAGCTATTCTTCTCTTCTCCAAACCAAGACTGAGCACAATTTTTTGCCTTACCAAGAGTCCTAATCTGCTTTGAAAAGGCATAGTCTGGATTGGCGAATAATTCTATTCAATTATCTTTCTCTTTGATTATCTCTCCTCTTCTCTACTAAAATAGCTCTCAGATTAACCAGACATTACAGCATCACCTTACACACACACACACACACACACACACACACACACACACCTCTGTTTCTTAATGGACAGTAATAGCACTTCACTAACCATTGTCAATCTCCTGTGAATGGTAACCAGGCAACTGTTTTCAGAAGGGAACTCTCCTCAAATTGCTTTCTGATGTCTAGAAATCTATGGTGAGAGCAAACCATTCTGCCCAGTGCTGATGACTTGTTAGTCAATATCTCCTAATAGAGGCTCTTTCTCCAGACTTACCCTCCCTGTCTATTCTTGCTCCAGCTGGCTATGGTTACCAGTTACAGATGTTGATGATGGAGAGGTTCAGATGTCCCTTTCCACTTGGTATCCCCAAGCTAACTGTGATAAGAATTCAAGGCGTGTTCTCTAATAACACTGCACATACCATGTGAATTTTTGTATCTCCACCTTATTTTTCCCCATTTCAATTACAACTGTTATTGAAATTATTATTATTTGCCAAGTGCTAAGTATGCATAGTTAGCAACCTCTTGACACCAAAGTTCATCCATGCATTGAGTAATTTTATCTGCTGGAACAGATGCTGGGTATATAGACATGGTTAATAATGCTTTTTGGTCTTTCTTTCCCATGAGACACCTTTCATGACAAGATTTTAAATTACTCTCAGTCAGTGCCTTTTTATAACTAGTCCTATGGATAGTTTTACTGAGCCCTTTTAAAGAGGCACAGTGCTTTTAAAGAGGCAAAGGGCATTTTGATTTAATTCAGCCTTGTGCTAACCCTATCTACAATCATCTCCAATTTCCATAAATATCTCTGTGTGGGCAGTTGTGGATTGCAAATGCCTAGCTAAAAGATTCCTAGTTCACACTAGTTTAATTTCATGAAACTTTTTTGGTTCGGGATGGGGAGGGGACATCAATTATATATTGTTTAAGCTACTTCTAGGCAGGTTTCCGATACTGTACATTTTATTCCCAAGAGATATAGGAAAATCTAATTTAAGTATCATTCCATATTTTGAAGCAAGTTCTGTTCATTTGCTCAGGGATTCATATTCTCTCTCTCTCTCTCTCTCTCTCTCTCTCTCTCTCTCTCTCTCTCTCTCTCTCTCTCTCTCTCTCTCTCTCTTTCCTCTCTCTCTCTCTCTCTCTCTCTCTCTCTCTCTCTCTCTCTCTCTCTCTCTCTCTCTCTTTCTCTCAGAGACAGAGACTCAGTCAAAATAAATGGAGAGGGTGATTCAAATAAAAATAATGCCCCAGGCCTGAGAGAGTCTTAAGTATAAGACTTCAGCATAAGATTGGGTTCTGCATGGCTAGGCTGCTTAAATCCTACTGAAATGAATGGGGTTTAAGCAATGTCTGAAGTTAGAAAAAAAAGTAGACACATTGCAAATTGAAAAAACAAACAAAACTAAAGTGATCGGGCCATGCTGAGTTCTATCCTCCTGTAAAGAGGTGACATGTTTACACAGATAATACACAGGGGTGGGTTCCTGTACCAGATGGTACGGGTTTGCTTCACACGCATGTGCCCGCCGTGCATTGCTTGTGCATGCACAGTTGACTGTAAATTGTTCTACACATGTGCAGAAACATGCTGGCAATTGCAGAAGAGACCAGGGAACCAGTTCATGGGTGTGGCCCGCATGGGTTGCTGCCGTTTCTGTGACCCTTGACTAAATCACCACTACCGGTTCGGGCTGAACCGGGGCCAACCCATCTCTGATGGTACATTATAAAAGATAAAGATCCAGATAAACAAACACATCAAATAATTTGAAAGCATATAAATATAGTTATATTTTTTTAAAAGCACATGCGTTTAACTACTTACCTTTTCTTAATACATTTTGTAATATATTTTGGAAAAAAAAGTCAAGAGAGTAAGGTGGAACTCTTCTTGATTCAAACCAAGTTTCTTAGCTTTACTATTCCATCTGCAGTGGTGTGGACCCTTAACCACAAATATGGTTAGTGATCTGCAAATGTTGACTTACAGCATCCCAGAAATTTTGGTTAAAGCATGAATTATTAATCCTGTGGTCATGTATAACTCCAAACTCTGGTTTGATCAAGAATGTGAAATGCTGGAGCAGAAGTAAACCAGCTGCTTTGGGATATAAAATCAACAGCTTGAAATATCCTGGATATAGTGTTTTAGAATAGACCCCATCCTTTTGATGAAGAAAAAGATCTAACAATCTTTGTACCAATATCACCCATGCCTATATCCATTGGGAGGAACTGGATCAATTACATATGTCCTTTTTATTCAAACTGGATCAAAAATCGACTGGATCACTCTTAACATTCCAAAATAAACCACTATTTAATTCTCTCCTTTTTAGAAGATGCCTGAAAGATGACCTTAGGAAAATAGCTAATTTATGTTTGATCACTATTGCTGTTTCATAAGAGTTAATATAATTTCTGCTATCCTGAATGCTATGAACATCATACAATTAAATTCCAGTTTGGTTACATTATGTGTAAGTTTGAGCAATAGCCAGTGAACACAAGTACTGTAATTTTTTTCTCATTTATTCCCAGGTCCATTCTTTTTAGCTATAAAATTAAATTTATCATACCCCAGATGTATTTTTAATCTAGTTTAAGATTGTAAGAACCATTAAACCAGAATTCAAATATTTTTTGAACTTATATATTTAGTTATAGTAATTCTACAATCATTTGTTGAATAGCCCTTGTAATATTGCAAGTTTTTCTGTTTTTATAGATCTTTTCTAATTATTTATTTATTTTATTTATACATAATATATTTGTTTATTCGTTTTAACTGTATTTTCAGAATCGCATATAGTTTTGGTAATTGACCATAATAAACATTTTACTGATTCACTGATTTATTGAACATTAATATGCAGTTTTTCTACCCACAAGTATAACACTTATAAACTATTAAGAATTACTTAATTGATATAACTACAAAATGAAAGTCAATGAAAGGATTTGTCAAAGCTCTGCTGATGAATAATAGACAGTGCTATTTCCCACTTTTTGCTGGCTGGGGAATTCTGGGAGCTGAAATCCACACATCGTAAGTCTCCGAGGTTGAGAAATTCTGATTTCTATTGATAAGATTTTGTAGGCTTACCAAGAAATAACTACTTGGAAACTAACCTCTTCTGCCAATATAATCAACAGGTATACATTTTGTCTGAATGTATTGGGATGCGTCTTAGCACATCCTAGTCCAAACCATGGATCTTAGTCATCAAACTGCACAAGTTTTCAATCCAGAAACAACATGAAGCAACTATCATGCTTAAATAAGCTAACAACTTTAGATTGTGACAAAAATACTTTCAAGGTTTTGTCTCTGCTGTCTGAAATACAATACAAATGATTAAAACTGCAATGAATTCCCCATCATTTATTTCACATATAAGCTTCCTGGACTGTAAATCTTGAAATATTATCTTTTTTTTTTTAAAAAAAAAAAACCTCTTCATTTCCTTTTCAACAGGAATTTTGGAAGATTAAACTTTTTTTTAAACAGAGATAGATTATCTTGGTATTAATAGTAGTGCAGGCGAGCAGAAAAAATGATTTTCAGCAGTTGGGTATGAGTTTTGAAGTTTTACAGCTAATGAATAGCAGTTTGAAAACTGAAACTTGATTTAGCATTTTCCTAGATAGCCATCAGTCTATTATTTGAAGCATAGATAATGTGCCTTATATAGCTACTACTTTTCTGATTGCACACCCCTCTTTTTCTTATTCTTCTTAGATGTCTGGAATAAAATGAATTTTAGGACGCAACAATTCAGCTTTTAGCTCAGGGTGCATTTCATGATAATAAGGAGGAACATTTAATAAAAATGTTTTGGTCTCAACAAATGCCTTTCAATATTCTGTGAGATCAATCTTGAAAGTTCCTTTATCAGTCACCTAGCAAAGAAATACATATAACATTATAATTAAAGGAGAAAAAAGCACACTGAGTAGGAATGTGGAACCCATGGCATGAAGT
Source organism: Natrix helvetica (assembly GCF_964273705.1). Classification (NCBI taxonomy): domain Eukaryota; kingdom Metazoa; phylum Chordata; class Lepidosauria; order Squamata; family Natricidae; genus Natrix; species Natrix helvetica. The sequence continues at coordinate 196,364,488 of NC_138552.1, forward strand.
TGGGGAGAGAGGACTTTGGTCAAGTTCACACAGCTTCAATCTTTTCATGGGGTTATTGGGGGTGTCAACCCTGAAGCTGACCTGGCTGAAGCCATCTTGGAGCTTCAGTGCTGCCACACTGGACCAAGGGATAGGAAGGGGGGATTAGAGATAGCTGGAGTTGTGTAGTCAAAATAAAATACTTTCTCTTGGGAACCCAGGACATCCTCATACTTGGCCAGAGGAAGGAGTAATGTCACCAGACCAGCAGACACTGCCTTCATTGGGCCATGTGACTGATTGTTTGGGGTTGATGGACACTTCTTCTTTTAATTAGGTGAAAATCAAAGGGCCCCTCAGAGCTGGTTTTCACCAGATATGTGCCAATATGATATTTCCAATAAAACTATTCTTTGAGGAATTCACCTGCCTCGGAGGTTTTGCTTGAAATGGATCTATTACTTGGAACCCTGACAGTGGGGCAAGTTAGAACAATTGAATCTACTGAGCTGCAATGATTCCTCATTAGTTTTCCAGTATTACTTGTTCTGTATCATATGATGGAATTTCAATCAGATGTTGGTGTTTAATTTGGCTAAAGGAAGCCACTGATGCTGCAATACAAGCAGACTTGGATATTATCCTTATTTTAACATTCTGGAATTGGCTGAGATTATTTGGAGAAGGTTAAAAAACCAACCATTTTGCTCAGGGTTTTGGTTTGTCTTTTATTTTTGTTGACATTTCTTCCTGGAATGGAACTTTATTAATTTTCACCACTCTTCTATCCAAATTGCATATTATTATTTGCATCATCATCATCATCACTGGAAAGATCTTTCTAATATTACTTGAAATACTATTAGTAGAGCCAGATCTCAGCTAATTGGCAGAGGAGGCTTGAATTCTGATTCACCTAAGATCACAGATTGTCAGATATGGGACTAACGGTGTTAAAGCAGTTTAAATTACAAATTCAATGAGAAATTATGTGAATCTCATACGAGGTTCATACGATGTATATTTAGACCCAAGAGAGACAGATTATCAAGATGTCTCAATTAATTAATTAATTAATCACCTATTAATTAATTAAGGCATCATTTAATTAAGGCATCAAATAATTAATTAATTAAGGCATCATTTAATTAAGGCATCAAATAATTAATTAATTAATTACTAGGCAATTCAAGAAATTATGAAATTATATTGGTCACCAACCTACAACTGTAAGCCCAAATGTTCTGTTGCTAAGTGAAATATTTTGCCCCATTTTACAAGCTTTCTTGCCACAGTTGTTAAGTGAATCACTGCAGTTGTAAGGTGAGTAACACAGTTGTTAAGTGAAAATGGCTTCACCATTGATTTTGCTTGTCAGAAGGTCACAGAAGGTGATGATATGACCACAGGACACTGCAACTATCATAAACCAGTTGCCAAGCATCCAATTTTTGAACATCTGGCAATGGGAATGCTGCAACAGTTGTGTGAAAAACGGTTGTAAGTCACTTAATTTCAATGCTGGTGTAACTCTGAACAGTCACTGAATGAACTGTTGTAAGTCAAGGGCTACCTGTAATTGGGGAAGCATAAGCTCTGTATTACTCAATAGAAAAAAAACCCAGTAGTTTTGCAAGCATCCCTCTTCACTTAAATCTTTATCTGCACCCATAACTCATTTTTCTTTCTTTATTTTTTTCATGTCAAGAATGAGCAGCCTCAGACTTGCTCTCTTCCCTAATATATTCTCTGCCAGATCTGCTCCTCATTCATAGTTTCTTACCTGCGGCTTTCATTAATTTGTGTCACACATTTTGGGGGAGAAGGGAGAAGGGAGCTTGGATCTCTTTCTCTCATGACTCTATTCCTTCCTTGATCCTTTTGCTCTCCCATTTTGGTGCCCCTCTTTCTACTCCAATCTGCCCTAGTTTACAATGGCTAAGAATAAGACCCTGCTAATTACATTTCCTTTTCTCCTTGCCTACTCATTCAGAAACAGCTGAGGAGACCAAAAAAACTTCCACAGAAAGAAATAGGACTAGGGATTAGCCATGAGGGCTCATATTCACTGTATATGTGCCACAGTTATGAACCTTGGTGCCAGTCCAGGTCACAGTTGCTCCTGGGATTCAGGACAGTGTGGCCGGTTTAATCGCTCACAAAGAAAAGAAGTACATTTTTTTTGTTCGAGTTTCCATATAGAAAATGCAGCTGCCTTGAGCATCATTTTATGATGAAAGGAATATTAAAGTACTATTGTCAGTGTTAGTTATCTTTTACATTCCCCCTCCCCATTTCAGTGTGACATATAATAAAATGGTTGTGCTTAATTCCAAGCTTTGAATAAAAGGCATTTCAACAAAGCAGGCCCAGCTGCAATAAATCAGGTTCATACGATATTAAAGAACTAAACTGAAAATTAAACAATGTTTATAGGATTTTTACAAATTTCAGAATATTGCTTGGCCAACCAAATAGAAATAAAGATGTAGATGGAAATATTTTTGCAGCTATTTTCCTTAAAAACAATCCTATTAGTGTCAGTTTACATTTTTATATTAGCCCATATTGAGCTATTATATTAGCTAGCACATCATAGTACATTGATAATCTGCTGGTGCTTAATGAGTGCTTAATTCCCCGGTGAGGGTCTCTAGTGAAATTCTCTACTTTTCACACAACTATGGCAAGTCGTCTTATTGTAGTAAAGAGTCCAGAAGTATGATGGCTCATGTGGTTAGGATGCAGGTATGACAATTGGCAGAGTTGTGTTTGAGACCCAGTTGCTGCTGTGTGGTGGAGTCAGTTCCCATCATTCACTCCAGTTCTTGCCAACCCAGCAGTTCAAAAGCGGGTGACTGTGAATAGATAATGGGTACCACTTCAGTGGGCAATTTAATGGGGATATGCAAGAAGTCTCCAACTGGATGTCTCCTGGGCAATGGTGATGTCACTGGCTGATTCTTTCATCCCAAAAGTGATTCAGTAAATGGTGAAATTCAATTTTTTTTTACTACCGCTTCTGTGGGTGTGGTTTGGTGGGTGTGGCAAGTGAAGAATATTGCAAAATCTCCCTTCCCATCCCACTCTGGGGCCAGCTAGAGGTGGTATTTTCTGGTTCTCTAAACTATTCAAAATTTCCACTACCAGTTCTCCGAAACCTGTCAGAACCTGCTGAATTTCACCCCTGGATTTGGTGTTTCTGATACTGAAGTATAGCATAGTAAAGAGTTCATGCAGTGATGTCTGCTGAATTGTTTTTATTAGGCATAATATCAGAAAAATATATAAGAAAAGTATGTATTTAATATTACACATCATAACAGCAGCGAGTATTATATTTGCACAATATTGGAAAAATGAAGAAACACCATGAGATGAAGAGATAATTAAGAAGATATTAGACTATGCAGAAATGGATAGACTGACATTGAAAATTAAGCAGAAAGAAGACACAGAATACTATCAAACATGGAATCTATTTTACCAGTGGTTGGAAAATAGGGGTGGAGATTAAGAATATAATCAGAATTGTTAAGCAAATTAAATACCCAGACAACACAATGTTTATTAAGCACTAAGAAATGTAATTAATTTAAAAAATCAATAAAATTTGAAGGGGAAAAAAAGAGTTCATGCAGTGAGATACTTTTTAAAAATCTACATTGATGGGGATTTTTAGGATTCCGGAAATTTTGGATGCTAAAGCAGAACTACATCAAATTATCTGCTAACATTGTCCTATATTGCATACTAAAACATGTGGGGTGCTTTTATTTCTATTCATATGTTCATTGCCAAATCCAGAAGCTGCTCATCCACAAAAATTCTCATAACTCGCTGTACTGAAAATTGTATTTAGTTTTTTTAATGTATATTTTATTCAACACTAATCCTCGTGCTTCTTTATAAACTCTATTTCCAATGGCTATTGTACCTCATACAGCAATCTATTTTTTTAGCTCATTCCAACAAAGCAATGACAATCTAAATCTGACTAAATGTGAAAAGCAACAAAGAAGGATTTAGTTCAGAATGCAATAAGGCAGATGATGGTCACAATTTGAAAAAGAAATCTATAAACCCCTCATGGGACATATTTAAATAAGATACCTTTTTCTCTCCATATGGAAATCCTTCTAAATTTGAGTTTTAAAAACCCCTTATTTACCTGGACAAGACGATATGGACTTTCAGTAGCTCTTATCACTTACCTTGGAATGAATGAAACATTGTAGAATAAACAATTTCATGTATGTATTTTTCCCCCTGAGTTAGAAGATAATTTGAGTCACATATCAATATTAGCTTCCAAAATTATTTTATCAATACATTAATATTCTTGATTAGTGGTCTCTTAATACATGTTACAGAATTGTAGAATTTACAGTAGGTTATCACCATTTGGAAATGACACAAAGTTGTTTGTGCATGATGGGAGCTGCTACCACAAATACCACATCCTAATTAAGTGGATTTTTGGACTTAAACCTACAAAATAATGAGATCTGGAAGCTTTGGGACTTTTTGAACTTTGAAAACTTTATTTGTTGCCTCGAAACCCGAAGCTGGCAGGGCAAGATGGCACACTTCCATTGTCTTTATGAAATGTGAAACTTGACTCCACCTTTCAAACTTCAGGCTTCCGGTCTTTGTCTCCGTGCTACTTGGATAACTCTCTTGTGGACTGTTTGCCTTTGAACTCCTTGGAGTGAAAAACTTTTGCTCATCTGCCAGGGTGATTAGAAAATTCCCCTCTGCTTGGACTCTCTGTCTCCTGGACTCTCTTGGCTGTTCTATTCTTCTGACTGATCCTTCTTTATACTGACAGGAAGAGCATATTTGAAGAGGTTCCTTATTCAACAGCATGGGAGTAGCTCACCAAACATTGTCCCAGAGAGAGTGCATCTATTGGGGAAAAGACGAATACTAGGCAAGCTGCTGAGGTATGTTTTAGGGTGGGTAGGATGTAAGAGTTGGTTAGTCGATTAGATTGGCCATGGGCTAGAGAGCTATACCAACTTAGAAGATCTATATAAGGAGAGTTGGGTGAAATTTGTCTGGGATGCCATTAATGGTTAAGAGGGCAAAGGGCACATTATTCAGGTAGAAGAAGTTATGATGGGAGACATTGTTTAGCTGTACCAAGATTAGGGAAATCTGCAGTTGAGTGTTGATCCCCTCTTTATCCAACTGCTCTACTAAGAAAGCTCATTCCAAGGTGCTTAGGCCTCAGATTGCTGCTTATTAATGCAGGTCCATGTAATAAAATAATGCTTCTTCTTTTTTTAAAAGATATAATGGAGCATACCTAACATGTATTTCAGTTTCTATGTTTTGGAGGTGAGTTCAGAACATTGAAGCAGTTCATCAATGGTGAAGGATTAATTTGGATGGTATGCCCAGACATCTTGTATAAGTGGTTGGTTTCTTGCAGACATTTGTAAATATTTCCAGTCATTTGATGGATAGTTCCACCTTGTGCCTGAGCAATGTCTGGAATTCAGAGATAATGAGTTATAATTGTCCCAAACAACACATCTTTGCCCCCTATCCTTGGTTTATGGAGGAGCTGTCAGGATCATTTTAGAGCACAGCCAATTGACAACAAGGAGTGAGAACAATCAGGGACCAGGCACAATGGGAACTTACAGTATGTTCTGGTTTAGACTGTGGCAATAAAGACAGTAAATGCCAACATTTTTTAAGGATTGTAGCATTACCTAATAATCTAGTGGCTCTGGTTAAGATGATCTACAGTATATCTTATTAGGTAAGGATGGATGAAAAGAATATCAGGATACTATTATTTGTCTGCCTATCTTTTTGTTGATAAAATCACTCATATTCATACTGATTTAGACTCCATGTGGCAAAATCCCATGCAACTTGCTTGTTAGCTAGTGAGTACCACCAGGGCAAGATCTATATTATATTTGCTATGCTTGCTATCCAGTTCAGAATGTTGTTTAGTTTAACAGAGTTGAACAAAGTGTTGAACAGTTAGAACAATTAATCAATGGAATGAGTTGACTCCAGAAATTGTGGCAGCTCCCAGATGTGACAATACAAAGGTAAGGAAGAGTATGAATAAAACACCTCCCACCGTATCGTTAAAGCAGCTGCATCATTTGCACAGCTCACTTGGTTGGTTTAAGATCTGTTTATCACTGTCTTGGTATGTTTATGAGTATAAATTCATTTTCCAGATACAATTTGGAATATCTTTTGAAGCAGGTATATAAACCTAGAAAAAGACAAAGCTATTTTAATAATACTGAGGGGATTTGATAGATGGTTCCACAAATTATAAAGTAGCTCCATCAAATTAACCAGTGAAACAACTTGCCTCCAGAAGTTGTGAATTCTCCAACACTGGATGTTTTTAAGAAGCAACCATTTGTTTGAAATGGTATAGGGTTTCCTGCCTGAGCATGGGGTTGGATTAGAAGACCCCCAAGTTCCCTTCCAACTCTGTTATTCTGATTATGACCTATAATGATCTTTGTCAGTGTCTGTTCATCCTGAAAATTTGGTCTGAGAAGAGATTCTGCAGATTTCTCCACTCCTGGCCATGAGATAGTAGAAGAGCATGAAAGAGCCTTTGGGTGGCAACTTTCTTGTAGAAGTGGCTGCCCAACCAAGGGCTTGATGACTCACCCATCTAGTCCTGACTGAAAAGAAAGGGAAGATATTTCTATTTCACTGTGCTGATGGAGCTTAAATTCTTAGTCTGATCTGCTAATGTCTTTAAAGACATTTTAATTTTATTTAATTTTATCTTATTTTATTTTAGACATCCAACTTTGATTTTATCAGATAGCAAAGATGTTCTTTATGTGATTATTGTGAGCATCTTGAATAAGGGTGAAAAAAATATTCTGTAATAAAAACACATATGCTGCTTCTGTCCATATACATTCCATACATCTAGAAGGGAGCACGGTGGTAGATGGCTGATCTGCAGAATATTATAGTTTTATGTTTCTGGATAAATAAGTATTTAAAGCAAAAGCTACTGCTGAGAAATCACTTTTGTTCATTCAAACCACAGGCACAGTGCTGAGAAGTAAAAAAGACAGTTTCTACATTTTGACATTATTGTTTGGCATTCAAGTCTGGGATTCAGATCCCTTTCCACATTTTTATTATGACTCAGTGCCAGTGTGAGTGAAAGCTAGTAAGGATAATTTAACTTTTTTGTCTTTCAAACAATTCTTTTAATTATCTAGACCAAGATAGATTTGGCATATTAAGATGCCAAGTATTCATTAAAATACTTCTGTCTAGATTGTTTCCTATCATAACGGATTATCACTAATGCAAAATATATTGTGATTCCTATTCTTTTAATAACTTAATATCTTTTAAAACTAAAGTCTATTGTACAGGATGTTAATTACGGCTCTGCTTATTGAAGCTGATTTACTTTATTCAGCTTATAATTTGCTCAGATAAAGTATTAAAAAATCAAGAAATGCTCTGCATACAAAAAGAAAGCAAATAAATTGCATAATATTTTTTTATGAAGCCAATGAGGCTTTTATCACCAGATAATTAAATTCTAAAAGCATGAGTCTTACCTTGTTGATACTGAAGAGAACAAAAATAAATAATGATGATAACTGAATTCCTTGCCACAAGCTTATCTTTAGCAACTCCGGAATTCTTTTCCCAGATAAACAAGGGCAGGGGTGGAGGAGAATGGCCGGATTAGTCCAGATATAAAGTTCAAGTTGTATAGCAAGTGTGTTGAAAACACATGGTTAGGAATACAAAAGAGAGGAAGAAATTCTCAAGGCTTAACCTCTTTACTTACAGCCTTTCTTCAATTTTACACATTTTTTCCACAAAAAAGAATTGCTGTCAAAATTGCTGGTTGTTGATATATCCCCAATGTGTTGCATGTCCCATGTTCCTCTATATAACCCTTAAGGTCAAACCTTCTTGCCTCTCTCTAGAGGGCCCTACCAATCCTTAAGACTTGAGTTTCTTCCTGTATCCTGCAGTTTGGGAGCTTTCTGCTATTAAATTGTGTTAAATAAGAAGGAAAAAGTCTAGACTCCCAGCCAAGGAAATAAGCACCAAGTGTCAGTTGACCTATCAGTTCTAAACAATGGATTGCTTAATGACTTGAACCAGGGAGAATATTGTGTGGTTCAATGGAGAATCGAGGAACATGGGAGGTTTGGCTTATAACAAAGTATTTTTATATCAACACCAGTGAAATGCTGGAGTCGCTTGCTTGCTTGCTTATTTATTTATTTATTTATTCATTCATTCAATTCATGAAATTTTGCAAGCTGGTTGAGAGTACAGCTGAGCACTTAGCACACCAATCAGCTGTTTGTGCATTCATGGAGCAATGTGAATGGTACTAATGGAGTTGGCAGAGCCAGTTGTACATTTTTCAGCATATCAATGATTTACATTAATCTAGGAGATGCAGTACTTTGTTAATTAGTTGAAATCTTATTGATAGATTACTCTTACGGCTGGTGCATTTTCAACATGGGAGTTTAATGAAATAATATACAAGTAACTTGGTCAACATAGCTTGCCTGAACACAATGTTATACCATAAGTGTTTTACTCTACCTGTTTTGGGCTTATCATGATATGTAAACCTGCCTATTACAGGTTAACATTATGGTTGAACCAATCCTCAATGTCTTGTTCAACAAAACTAGGATAAACACGATCCTAACATAGACATAATTATGAACTCTGAAAATGGCTGGCTTTATACAATGGTTAAGCCAGGGTTTAAAGGACAATTTGTTGACTAAACCATAATTAATAGATTTATATAATACATGAAAGATAAACAATAGTTTACAAACTAGACTTGCTGGACTCACACATTACGCTAATTTAAAATCAACCCAATCCCACTATGACTGAATGTGCCACAATGTCTCCATTACTATTTTTGTAAGATCATTCATGTTTACATTTTAATAATGTTATGGACAAATGAGAAGCAGTCTTTTTAGTTTTATTTCTCATAGCAGATTCATTTGTTAAGACAAAATTAATAAATCCTGAAGTATAAATAAATACAAAAAATACAAATGTCAAAAATATAATTTAATGATGTTTTGCATGCTGATTTTGACAGTATGTTACTTTACTTAACAAACAAAACTGTTCAAGATATTATCAATTTTTTTTGAAAGCCAACAGGTTTTTTTTCTAGCTAGCAGAGAAACTTCTGCTTTTAGTCTGCAGTTTTATTGAAGCATTGGCTCTGTTATGCAGCAAGACAACACTATATAACAAATCATAAGAAGGGAAACCTGCAAAGACATTTGTCTTCCAGAGATGGGATTAGGATTTCATTATGAATAACATGGTACCATTTGGCTCTTAGTAGCTCGTCAATGTACAAATACGCATAGCTTTTTTAATGAAGGGAAAATTTGCAATGGGTGTCCTTAATACTTGCTGTCTGCTATTTCTCTGGTCCAATCTGCACCCTTGTGTTGCTTTTTAAAACACGAGATTGTATCATGCAGACTGAATTTTGTTTGGAGTAGTAGTAAATGAAGACAGTTACACACTATGTATCATTGCTTCTTCAGTACAAACCATTCTCTTCCCAACAAGACAACTTTTACTAGGGAAAAACAAACAAATAAAAATGTCCTTTGTTAATCAGTTACATCAAGTTTCACTTTATGTTCCTCATACTAGAAGTCAAGGGTCATGATAAAAACAAGCAATAGGATATTTATTTATTTATTTATTTGCTTATATATTATCTCTCCAGCTCTGACTAAGGTATTCCTACATTTCTCTCCTCAATTACTAGAAGCGATACCAACTCCAAAATTTTAACTTTGAAATATAAGAGAAGCTAGCAAATCTAGATAGCATACTAAAAAGCAGAGACATCACCCTGCCAACAAATGTGTGTATAGTCAAGGCTATGATTTTTCCAGCTACAATGTATGGCTATGAAAGTTGGGCCATAAGAAAAGCTGAGTGCCAAAGAATTGAGGTCTTTGAACTATGGTGCTGGAGAAGACACCTGAGAGTCCCTTGGACTGCAAGGTAATCAAATTGGTCAGTCCTAGAGGAGATCAACCCTGACTACTCTTTAGAAGGCCAGATCCTGAAGATGAAACTCAAATACTTTGGCCACCTAATGAGAAGGAAGGACTCACTGGAGCCTAATGCTGGGAAAGATTGAGGGAAAAAGAAGAAGGGGACAACAGAGAATGAGGTAGCTGGATGGAGTCACTGAAGAAGTAGGCGTGAGTTTAAATGGACTCCAGAAGATGATAGAGGACAGGAAGGCCTGGAAGAATGTTGTCCATGGGGTTGTGATGGGTCGGACCCAATTAACAACAAAAATTGTCTCATTTTGACTTGTCCAAAATCACCTTTGGCTCTTGCAAAAGAACCACATTTAATAAAATATAATTGTCACAATCAGGAATATTTGCATGCAAATGTGGAAATCGTGGACTAGATCTGGTAGAAGTTGTCGGGTTTATATGCTTTATAGTTCATCAGTACATCATGTGCACAGGGGCTGCAGGGCTGCTGAACTGTAATTGGTAACAAAACAGAAGGAGAAAGGATGGTCATAATAGCTGATTTAATTGAATTCCAACTAAACCAAAACTAGTTTTTGTTATGACAAGATCCATGTTTTTGGTACCATCCTGTTTTTGGAGTATGTCTTTCAACAGGGTAGGCCAAAGCCAAGGACAGGTGCCCTTAACCCAGATCAAAGGTTCAACTCCTTTGCCTTCATCTGTTGAACCTAATGGAACTGTTTAACCAGTGCTATCACGTTGCATTGATTTCAAAGGGGCTGAAGCACGGCTACTGTCTTCAGGGGTTTCCAGCCTTGGCAACTTTCGGATTTGTGGACTTCAAGTCCCAGAATTCCTCAGCCAGCTTTGCTTCAACTCTGGGAGTTGAAGTCCACAAGTCTTAAAGTTGCCAAGGTTGGAGACCCCTGTTCTAGATCCAACCCCATGCAATCCTTTACAGATAGTCCTTGACTTACAACAGTTCATTAAGCGACTGCTCAGAATTATAATGGCACTGAAAAAAAGTGACTTACCATTTTTCAGTGACAACCTTTGTAGCTTCCCCATAATCATTGGTTTCAAAATTCAGATGCTTGGCACCTGGTTCACATTTATGACCGTTACTGTGTCCCAAGGTCATGTGATCACCTGTTGTGCCCTTCTGACAAGCAAATTCAATGGGGAAACCAGATTCACTTAACAACAGGGTTACCAACTTATGAACTTCAGTGATTCACTTAACAGCTGTGGCAAGAAAGGTTATAAAATAGGCCAAAACTCACGTAACACATATCTCAATTAACAAAAAGAATTTTAGTGTTCCATTATGTCTGTAAGTCAAGAACGATCTGTGTTTTGATTTAAAGTCTAATGTTCATGGTTGCAAGATATTAAAGTACTTTGCTTTCCCCATTTTATCCCAAAGCTCTCAGTAAGCTTTTTATTGAGCACACGAGGCCAGATAAGGTGCAGAAGATACCCAAGATAAACACTGATATGTCTGCACATTTCTCAAAGGGCATCAGCTTTTCCCATTTCAGCTTTAAGTGGAAAAAAGAAGGAAGGAGGAAGGTCATAGCTGCACCAGAAACGCTGCCAGTTAGACCCATAAGAAGGACAAAGTGTGGTATGAAGATGGCCATCAGGAGAGTCAATAGGAGGAGGGCACTTTTTAAAAGTATGGCAAGCCATGGTGATTTATAGTCGTCTTTGTCCCTAGGTGATACGTAAACGTGCAATATTTGTGTGACTGTAAAAAAGGGCAATGGGTAGGACAAGAGTGCCTTGGCCAAGAGACATAAGTTCACTGAAGTCTGTAAGGAGGAAGGAAGGTTGTCCGTAATAACCTCCTTTGTTTCTTCTCCCCATGTTAGCAGTGCCGTTATTGCCAAGATTATCTTGAATACGCAAGCCAAGAAATGGGTCCAGTTCAACATAGACCTACACTCTCCAGGATTTTGCATGCTTTCTTCAAGGGTTGGAAGGAAAATTTGCGAAGTGTAACTAAAAATGATCACACCCATTGCAATCAGAAAACTTTCAAATTCTACCGACAGGTTGAGCCTTGCCCAAGACCAACGGTGCCTTTGGCTCAAACAGTAAGCGATCACTATAAACATGGCGATGAAATGGGCAAAGGAGCAGAGCAAACTGAGCCTGGATACAACTTTCAAGGTTTTGATAAACACACAGGGCATCAGACCTATAAACGCAATAATGGCCCAGGTTTTCTCGGTCATCGGTAAAGCCGGAAAGCTATGGGACAGCAAATTCCCACTGATAACCAAATACAAAATGCACGTCATGATCAGCTCCGTTATCTGGGTCACATTGACCAGTCTGCCCCCGAGTTTTGGGAAGAACCACTTGCAGCAAGCGTTGGCGATGTCTTCATAGGTGCCTCTCACTCGCACAAGCTGCCCATCTTCATTTTCCTCATAGAGGCAAGCGATAAGAATTTTGCTGGTGTAGCAGCAGAAGATTGCAGCGAGGATAATAAGAAGCAGCCCACTGTATCCACTGTGGAGCAGAGCATATGGCAAGCCTAGAACAAATATCCCCTAGAGACAAAAACACAAAGAATTACCACACACACAAAAAAACCCTGAAGAAAGATGTTGCTTAGAAATCTCCCATTCAGACTTGCAGCTGACAATGGCTTACCTTTGGTTAATTGCACAGAACGTCTGCCACACTAAATAATGGTTGTCCCCAAAATGCATATATTCACTACGTACAAAGTTAGAAGAAATGTATATACAAACATCCAAACACAACTGCTGGCAGGAGCATAGAGAGCCTAGGAAGCTATATAGAGGTTAACGGCAGAGACAAGCTCTTATTAAATATTAAATTCTGGTTGTGATTACAGTCATAATTCTGAAAGGGTCTGAAGCAGCCATTTAATCATGGTGCATATTAATGTTCAATAGCGGTTCAATAATGATAAAATCAAAGAGCTTTAGCTGTCTTCACATGCTGTATGCAAATAGGGAAATGACACTTTTAGCAGCTATGCTAATAAATAAACATGAGGAGCTTCTCATGAATCTTTTCTTTTCTAACTTTGCAATACTCTTTTTCAATGCTTCCATGTATTTCTACATTCCCCTGGGTCTATGCTGGGGGGGACGAGACTCTTTTTCTTTTGGCTTAGCCCCAGAAACAAGTTACCTTCCCCTCTCAATGCTGAGCAGAGAAATGATATTTCTCCTAATTATACTTACTTAAGAAAAAAACATTGCTGCTACAGAGATCCTGATTTTAGCTTATATTCTCTTCATCTTATCCCACAATCCTTTCGGTTTAGCAATGCAATATAAATTCCTAGAGAATGGCACAGAATAGACTGTCTACAAAAAGTAGATTCCCTTGAGACAAGATTGAGTCCTGGTGATTATGTCCATTTGGTTTTCTTGGCAGCAATACAGAGTAACATCATTTCCCCAGGAATGTATTTTTTTAAAAAAAAATTCAGCCAAGCACAATTATGCCAAAATAACCAGAAGGAGGGCAGACTTTCTATCACTTCCACTATGGCTGTTCGTACCGGGAGATGTTAGCACGAGCTCTTCAGAGTGTGAGGAACATTTATTCTTCTATTATTTGTTATCACTTTTTTTAAAAGTAGAGACATGAGGGATTGGTCCTGGGCCCTGTGTTCCCAAGGAGCAACACCTCTGCTTGTATTTTTGCTTGCAATATTCTATCCAAGAAATGAATATTAAGTCAGCTGTGTTTTTGAGAGGGTTATTACTTTATTTAGGTATTGCCTGTTCCATAGGCAGATTTTATAAAGTTATGTTATCTATCTACCATAGGGACCCTGTGAAGCATTTGTTATATGAACAGAATAGAATAGAATAACAGAGTTGGAAGGGACCTTGGAGGTCTTCTAGCCCAACCCCCTGCTCAGGCAGGAAGTCCTATACCAACGATGGCGAACCTTTTCAGCACCGAGTGCCCAAACTGGAATGGGTGTGCATGTGCACGCACCGGAGTGCTGGAAACCCAAAGACCTGCTGGCTGGCGCACGCGTGCCTGTTTTTTGGCCATTTTCAGGCTGCTTTTTGGACCGTCTTAGGCCAGTTTTTGGAGCCGTTTTTGGAGTGTGTTTTTTGGGTCAAAAACGACTTGAAAAATGCCCCCAAAACAGCCTGAAATAGCAGAAATGGCCTGGTTTTTTGGCCGCTTTTCATGCCGTTTTCCAGCTCTCTGGCGACGGCGAGGACCAGCTGGTGACAGGACACTTGCCCACAGAAAGGGCTCTGTGTGCCACATCTGGCACGCATGCCATACATTCGCCATCATGGTCCTATACCATTTCAGACAAGTGGTTGTCCAATCTCTTCTTAAAAACTTCACAACTTCTGGAGGCAAGTTGTTTCACTGGTTAATTTGATACACCTACTTTATGCTTTTTACCAACCACGTGAACTGTTCAAATGATGCAGCTACTTTAATGATACAGTGAGAGGTGTTTCATTCATACTCTTCCTTACCTTTGTATTGGCACATCTGGGAGCACTATTTTAGTGAGAAGCTGTACAGTGTTCAGTGTTTGCTCGGTGCTTATGGCAAATTCACTTATTTGTGACTTGAGGGTTTTACAAACATGTAACAGTTATATGGAGCAAGAGGCCACTGAATTCAACCCTCCAAATAATGCCAGATTGTACTCTTTAGCACTTCAGGGTTGTAGGTAACACCACAAATATTTACAATTTAATATAAGTTTATATAGATTTAAGACTAAGTGATGGACAATAATGAATCTTCAACCTGGTCATGTGACAATTTATCAGTCTGCCATTCCTTCGGTTACATGTCCCTAGAATTTGGGGATGGGGGCAGAAGGAAAGGAAAGAAAAAGAATCACTGCTAGGAATTAAAATTAAAATACAACACTTCAGGAATAGCTCTCTGTTCCACTTCAGCAATTGGTAAAGCTCGATGTTGATCTGACCAATGTTCCAGTTTGTGGAACCAACTATCCCCTTGCCTCCCCCCCCCCACTTTTTCTGCTAGATTTACCCTTTTTCTATTTTCCTTCCATGGGAATCGATAAAGTGTAGAAAAGATTGCTTTCATTAGAATATTATCTCTGTCCCACCCTCTCCCTTTGCTCAACAATTTTCAAAATACTTTGCTGAATCAATTGAAAATCAAGGCATGTAACTGAAGGAAGAGGAATATCTGTTCTCCGTTATCATAGTATGAACTAATAAAGTTAAAATATGTTGTGATAACTGAGAGGTAAGAGGAGTACCCAGCACTTTTCTCTTCTTTAAATTTCTCTCACTTTTATTGGTTGGAGCAATCTTTGTGCTGAACTTAAACATCCTAAATGCAGCTACTCTGGTTGTGGCTCTCTAAAATATTTTCCCTTTCAACCATATCAAATCCAAGCAACATGGTGGATCTTTATATCAGGATAGGAAGAATGGTTGCTAAACAGCATTAGTAAAGTAAAATACTGGGAATCACACTTTAAGTAGTGTTAATGTTTTGGTTTTTTAAAATCCAGCAGGCTTAGTATACAATATTGATATAGCATTAATTCTAGATACAGAACTAATATGAGATGCACACAAAATATATTTTCTTGCCATCTTCTCTATCTTCTACCCTATGTTTTTTTTTACCAAACATCTGTTTGATGGTGCTGTACAACTTAATAGCCTTTTTGGCCATTGTGTTGACATATATTGTTTTCTGCTGTCATGTAAGTATATCTCTACCAAGTTGTTTACATGCATTTAACAAAGTCGGACCTAGTCCAGAAATTTATTAACATTTCTCATCAATAAACTAGTTAGCAAAATACTGGGAACAAACATTCTAAGTAACAATGCATTTACTACTGCTTTTACAAACACAGTAAGTGCAAAATTAACCCACATTAACCTCCCTGCTTTATGTAGCCATTACAGTGAAGCAATATTTTTGGGCAATCCAAACTTGTTATGGCTACATGCTTAAACAGAAACAGTAATTGGAACAGAAATGCATTAAAATAAGAAGTCAAATTTATAAGTCATTTTAAGTGGAAAAAGTTAGTACAAAATATGATAAGGATTATAAACGTCTCTTTAGATAGATTATTGTATATTTTTAGAAAAATTATTATCTCTGTGTTTGCATATAGATGGAGTCTCATTTGAAGCATTACAACTGCCCAGATTTAAAAAAGGAATAATCTTTTAGGAATCCAAGATCCTAACACTCAATTTTGGCCCTGAATCATAATATTCCATTATTAAGAAATCTTAGCTTTAAAATAGTAAGATGTAGTTGCTGCTTGATTGTACAGGATTTCTATTTGCAGTAGCCATTTGTATTAGAAATCTGACAATGAAAGTTAATGATGCCTTCTTTGTTTATTTTAATGGTGAGAAAGACTTCTTGACGTTTCTACGGCCTTTCAACTTGTGCCTAAGAACATCCTGTTAATTTTCAACTTGTTTCCTCCCTCCACAGCAGCATGCATTTTGCTGGCATATTTTCTAAGAAAGCACAATATCACTGTCAAATGTTGTTTTATCTATGGGGGGGAAAGGTGCCTTGGGGAGCAGTTGCAATCTGATTGCTTTGAACTCTGGCACCTGTGCATGTTAATTCAATGCCTGCTGAATCTAAATGTAAAAAAGAAACATCCTTATATTTTACAATGAAATGCAGAGGACTGCTTCCTTCAGTTCAATCTGAATGACAGAAGGTAGAGCTAAAACTTTAGCTGTGCTTAAGGACCAGCCAAAATATTATTGCTTTGTCAAGTGATGATGGTTTGGGTCCAGACTTGCCTGCCATTGGCTTCCATATGAAGTGGGGAAGGGCAGGAATCTGCTGGCAAACCTTCTCTATTGCAGTTCCTTTATTTGGGAATTCCTTGACTCCAGAGATTCAAACAGCCTTTCATTTCTGGCATTTCAGAAAGTTGTTAAAGCAACACTATTACTCGGTGTTTTGAACCAGGACTGATTGCTTCTGGTGGACACCTTGGGACTTCTATTCTATTCTTGTTTTGATTCTCTATCTTCTGTCTTTTTGTACACCATCCAGCTGTTGCAGGTTGGGATGGGTGCCAAAACTGTGAAATGACTTGAGCTGGGCAAATTAGCATCTGGTTCAACATTAAAAAAAATGAGACCCAGTTTAAATACCTGGAGGAGAAGAACAGTGGCTGTAAACTAAAAAAGACAAAGGACAGAGAAGGGGGTAATATATGTAAGGAGAGGAGAGAGAGAGAGAATAAAGTAAAGAATATGGTATCAAGATGTTATCCTGTCACATTTCTGCCTCCAACGTAACACCTGATGTTTCCTTAAGGATGGTTTTTCCCAAACACTTGAAATCCATTCAAGAATTTAAATGAGTGCTTCCGAATAGGTAAAAATTAGAGTTGTTCAGTGAAGTTCTACATAGGAGGAGGAGGAGAAGGTAATGTATTGAAATTGGCTATGATGTCAGCACGTATCTTCAAATAATCCAGAACCATAGCAAAATAGAGTTCCATATTGTGTGAAGAGCTGTATTCAATAACTCTCAAATACAACCTCCTTTTCATAATGTAGCTGAGTGCATCCAGGGCTCAAGAGAGAATGGACCAAGACCAGTACGTGCAGGCTGCTCTTTTTCCAGCTTAATCCATGAACATATTGGATGTCAGCTGAATGTCTAAACAAGGCCAGCCCTGTCAGCGGTTTGGTAATTTAAAATTCAGCAGGCTTAGTGTACATTATTGATGCAGCATGAATTCCACATACAGAACTACTGACATGATAAACATACAAAAGACATCTTCTGCCATCTTAATAATAAATGTTTGATGGTGATGCACAATTAATATTCTGGTCAGATAATTGACATATTTTCCTATTGTCATGTAAATATATCAAGTTGTTTACATATATTTAATGATGTAAGACCTAGTCCGGATATTTAGGTATATTTCTCCTAATATACACATTTTGTATATACTTTCCTATCCTATATCTGGAAATAGGAAAAAGATGTTGCAAGGAACATTTGGGAAAGAGGAATGGGCTTTAAAATTTGACCCTGTACTAACTGTTAACATCTAACTATTCATGTTTATAATGCACATATTCAGATTTTAAAAACCCAAACAATGAAGATTTCTTGCGCATGTTTCTCCTGACAGATTTCAGTTGTAGTATATCTATCAATAAAATCCACATACATGCTAATTTTATCTTTGGTAAAGGATATAAACAGGATTCTGGTTAAAACTGACAGCATGATGATGCTTTAAGGCCTATTAGTTTGAGCAAACATATGAGAAGCTTCACCCTTTCTGCCCAGCCTCATATGATTTACTTAGTTTTTATTTAGGGCACTGTGTGAAGACAGCCGTTACCATTTCTGAACCATGGATTATGGCATCCTGCAATTTAAACCCAGGCGACCATGACTTTTTCAACAAGCCACAATTAAGCAATGTGACTTATTACCTGACTACCTGACTCTGTTGTTACATCCTCTAACCCTCACACCTTCAACCTTAAATGTCAACAATGGGCCTCATCCCATTCCTAAGAGGTCCATAAAGTGGGAGTGCTTAAGGGCACCAGCGTGCGTACTGTCCCTGTCTTACTGTCCCCATTTATTTGTATTTATTTCTTTCCTTCATGTCCATGTTTATATTTATACCTGCTATCTTGTACATGTTTGACAAACTAATAAATACAAATATATATCCTGAAACTAGCCAGTGCGTTAACTAAGGATGGCATTTGCTTAATTTTTCTCCTGAACAATGAAAGGAGTATGAATGAAACAGCCTTAGCAAGATATTTTCCTCTTAGTATTATGAAACAACAGCAAGAAACAGTATCAGTTCAGATTGTGGGTCCTCTTCAACTGTCCTCATATCAAGATATGTGATTGTCGTCCCCCCCCCATTTATCTCCAAGGGAAAAGATCCTCCACAGCTCACTAACTCTGAGAAACAGGGTGTGATCTGTCATCATGGCTCTGTGTAATCGGTGTTTAGGGCATTCAATTTTCTAGAATAGCTCTGTTTGCTCATTTGAGCAAGGGAAGTATCATGCTTTACTTTTCCCCAAGAAAATGCACGCCATTGCCAGCTTTATGCACTTAGCGATGCATGATAGATTAAAACATAGATACACGGCGAAAGAAAGGACATTTATGTACAGCTTATGCATATAGATTTCTACCCTAAAGTCATCAGACCTTTCTTGGAAGCTCCCCTTGAAAACACCAGGGTTATTCTTGTTTGGCTTAACTTTTCTTTTTACTAACATCTTAGCAAAAATGGATTTTCTTGAAGAAAAGAAAAAGTTTCGGCTATGCAAAATTTTAGCCTTAGGCTGTCAATCATCGAGAACTGGTGTTTACGGCTTTTTTTATTTGTTTTCCTTAAAGCGTTGCTTTAGTTCCCCCCCTTCTTTTAAGGCAGTTTATTAAAGCAATTTACTTACACAAAAGATAAAGTGGAAAGAAATGGAAGCTTTAAAAATTACAGCATCCATCTCAGGTAACAGGATTTCAGATATTTCAGTAGAATATAGTACAGCCTTTCCTCTTACCATCTTAAAAGGTTTGCTGGCAGGCCCTACGTGACAAGTGAGAACCTTATCATTATGTCTTTCATGGAAAGGTGACTTGAAAAAGCATGAAATAGGTAGGGTTTTTTATTCCCTCACACGAGCATATATAAGAAATGCAATCCACAGAACTGCTGACATAAAAGGCAAGAACCAACAGAAATGAGAGACTTAGAAAAGGATCTAGTTCATTTTATACTTGCTGAAATATATTAATTTTGACAAAAGTAAAAAGCAGTCAGATCATCGGTTAGTTCAAACATTGCATTTGCACTTTATGCTTTTTACCAACAACAACAAAAATTGCATTCACATAAAAGCTGCTCAGCCAAGTCAAAATAAGCCATGAAGTTGAATATATACCTATTTTCATTTGGTTTAGCACTGAGCCAATAAAGAAGAATATTTCTAGCCCAGGATTGAAATGAGGGATCCTTTGTGTTCCCCTGAGCTTGGTTGTTTTCTTGCAGATATTTCTTTGCCCAAATTAAGTAAAATCATCAGTGGTAGAACAGTGCTGCCACTGATGATGTTATCTAGCTTGTGTAATGAAACATCTGCAAAATAACCAACTAATTTGGGTAATGGAACATCTGCAAGAAAACAATGAAGCTCAGAGAGCATCAAGAACCTTTTAGCCACTGAGTTTTGTAAACCAATGTGTATGGCTTAGCATGTTGTGTGAAGCCAGATGTTCATTACATAACTCATGGTCAAGAAATTAGGGTTAGTGTGTCATTGCACTAATAATTTAATTTGTTGGATTTAAACTTTACATGTTGTACTAAGGTTTCAATAAACGTTTGGCAGTAAGGACAGAAGAAGGATCAGCATTTTTACAGAATCTGTAAAATCTGTACAGGAAGGAAGCAAGGAGGGAGGGAGGAAGAAAGGAAAGAAAGATAGAAGGGAGGAAGGAAGGGAGGAAGGGAGGTTGGGGACCCCTGGCTCAGAATTTAAGGATAGTGAGCTTAAGGAAAACTCAGGTTTGAGACCCAAATGCTTTGTGAGAAAAGCTCCTGTTTCTGTCCCAGCTCTGCCTAGCTAGCAGTTTGAAAGTATGCAAATGTGAGCAGATAAATAGGTACCATTTCAGTGGGAAGGTAACAGCATTCCATGTGCCTCAGCATATAGTCATGCTGGCCATATGACCATGGAAATGCCCTCAGACAACGCTAGGCCTCCTCAGCTAAGAAATTGAGATAAGCAGTTCACCCTAGGGATGAACAGAACTGGACAGGGAAAACCTTTATCTTTATGGATACATTGGGGATTTTGCTTTCTGCAGTGTTCTTCTTGCAGCCTTTGATTGCATCCAAAGCACTTTTGAGTTAAGCTTTGCTTTTGCTGGTTCCTCCTGCCATCACAAATTTGGTTTTGTTATAGTCGGTTTTGGAAACTAAACCTGCTGATAGCAGACTCCTGTGCTCCTTTACAGGATTTTTCTCCAACACTCTGTTGAGTTGGAAAGAATAGAATATGAAGGGGATGAAGGAGCTAATCCTTAAATTTATGTGATGAGTATCATGGAACAATTTTCAAGGTGCCTTGTATAGAATGTACCTACTGACTTAAAAAAATAAAATTTAAACCATTAGGCCTAGTTTAGCACTCATAGATCCTTCTGCTCGTTGGGTTAGTAAAATTGTTCCAAAGGAGCTTTATAATAAACAATAATTAAATCTGCTAATGTAGTGAGTGTCTGCTTTTTTCCTTATTGTTTCTCACCTAGTAAACTTTGCTTATGGTATTTTCAACTGTTTCTCTTTTCTGGATGTAAAATATGCAAAATCTACTAGAAAAGTTCCTTCCCTCTTAAATAAAAACTGCACCTTACAATTGTAATTTAGTGAATTCTATTTGAAAAAAATTGAGTTCTAACAAATGAGGGATATTATTTTGAGATGACACTTTAAAAAATACAGGGAGTTACACATGTCAATATTATAGACAGGCAGATGAGAAAGAAAGAATATGGTAAAGAGACGATAGGATACCTAATATAATGTAAAGGGCACAAGAAAATGAGGTGGGGGTATTGTTGCTACCATCCTTGCTTTTCCCAGCAAAATTTGGGAGCAGAAATAATCATAATAGTTGTAATAAATCAGAAAGGCTGATGCACAACAGAAAGGTTAGCATGAGTATGAATAAAAGTTCCGGATATAAGAGGTGGAGTGGGGAATCTGGGAATCTTGATTCATTTTAACAAGAGGGTTGAGATATTCTAAACTCATAAATAGGAGGATTATTTGATTCTCCTTAATGTGAATCACCTCCATCTAGTTAAAAATGAGATGTCTTTCAGGAGTTACCCTCTGGAATTGAAGCAAAGTCTCTTTGCTGGGCAGTTTCCATTAGGCTTTGGAGAATTCCATTATTTTTAAAGTTGATCTTCAATCAAGTGGTTAATTTGTTTTAATTTATCCCATTGCTCTGGTGTTGATTAATGCCTTAAATAGTTCAACATTACTTTAAATGTTACAGTAAAATGCTTTGGAAACAAGTTAGAGCTAAAATCCAGGAGGCAACAATTAACATCAAAGAAATGTTGGGACATGTAGATATAAAGTTCGAGACTCAATACAGAATATGACGGGAATGCGTTTCTGTTTCTTATGGACCTTGAAGTGACTGAGTTTTCCCCATTCTTATTTCCCAAACAACTTAGAGCATAGCATTTTTCTCGTTTGATGGTTTTATGCTAGCTATCTTGCATGACTTCAAACAGAACTTGGAACTACTAACTCTTAATTGCCATGCAAAAGATTGTTGCCCTTTCCTCAGGGTAGGGCAAAACAACAGTGTCGTTCTCATTTATAACACTCACTTTCCACTGGTAAAGAGCAGCCTGATTGCTTTAATCATTCCTCTAAGGTCTGCAAAGACCTTTTCCCTCCAAGTTCCAATTCATTATTATTTCATATGGGTTTTTCTATTTTTATCACCCCCATCTTATCATTGCTTTTAAAGGAAATAGCAGGATTCCATAAATAAAAACCAAGGAAATGCTGAAATCTATTACAATAAAAGGCAACAGAATTCAAACTAATGTTAACACGTAGGTAGATAGGTATCCCATATACACAATGTTGGGGTCCTGCAGTGGAATGTAGTTTGGAATCTTACTATACTCTGGCAAGATTCTGCCTGTAGATGAACAACAACAACAACAACAACAACAACAACAAACCTACTGTACTCGGAACTAACTCAACTGCTTACTTATAGATATACTCTGTGAATTGCTAGATCGGGACATATTAGCCCTCTTCCTGCCTGTCTGATGTTCCAAGCTCCATGTCTCTCTTCCCTCTGGGAAGCAATCATTGTTTCCTGGGACTCCAAACTACATCCCATCACAGTTGTACTGCTCTCCTTAAGTCACAAGTTATTTTTTATACTGCATTGGTCAGACACTCCATCTCAAATAGTACATCCAGTTTAGGCACCATCCTTTCAAAAGGATTCAGGCAAACTGGAAGAACTCCACAAAAGTAGGCTACAGCCCAGTTCCTGTAAAGAGAGATTGAAGGAATGGGATATGTATAATCTTAAAAGACAAGGACAAGGTAAATTTATGAAAGCACTCTTCAAATATCTAAACAGATGTAATACAGAAGAAAGCCAATATCTGTTGATTCTAGAATGAAGGACACAAATGGCCTTAGAATACAGGTAGAGAATCAATAGTTCTATGGTTGGGGGTTGTGGAAACACAACAGAAAAAGCATTTTGATAGTGGTATCTAGAGAAATAGTGGCTTCCAATTGTTGGATGTGTTCAAAAAGAATTAGCTATTTGACAGCTATTTGGATATAGCTGTAAAGTTGGAGATGCTTTAATTTGGATTCCTACGCAGATTAAGAGTTTAAATTTGATGGCCTAAATAGTCCTTTGCAACTATGTTTCTAAGACTCTATGAGTCTTATGCTTATTATCATTTCTCAGTTTACGTTTTGGATAACACCAACAAAGAAAAATATCTTCAAAGATGCATCTACTAGTTCTGAGTTAGTACTGATTTACTCAAACATGGTTCACAAATCTAAAATAGATCGAAAGATCCTCCCATTTAAAACCATTGTGATTAGGATGTATTGTGATTGATACAATTTGGAACTGACTTTTTTCCAGTCAGAAAACAAATTGTTTTCTAAACTCAGTACAAAATTGAGACCTATTGCCCTTCTAAAGAAATTATTTGTAGCATGATAGAATCCGAAGGCACCCTGTAGTCTTGAATTTCCACTGTCATATCTTTCCCTGAGATGTACCCAGTGATGACTGAATGTAGGGCATCTCAAATAAAAACATTGAGAAATATAAACTCATATAAACTATAGAACAACAGCATCATGAAATATTTGGATGAAATAAGAAGAGAACAGCAGGAGTAACAGAACAAATATTTCACAATAATATAAGCATATTAGGAATCAGTTGTAAACTTTTATAGTTTTTTGTGGCTTAAGGGAAAGCATCAAGGGGAAATAAATTCTCCAATCAAGTCATCTGAAAAATCTGCCTTGCTGTTGTGCACAGCAAATGTAGGACTAACTTATTTCAGACTTCAGATAGGCATTATGAAATCTCTCTAAAATGATTCTCTGAAATGTCCTTTGAATTTTAATCATTCATAATTGAATGTTTACTTACAAAGGGGTTTTACTGAATCATGAGAAAGCTACGTCAAGTAAATGTACATAGAATTCCAGCATATGTTCGTCTGACATTGCTATTTTAATTGATTGGCTATTTACTACTTATTGACACCATTGATTATTATTGGCATATTAGTATTTTATTACCAAAACAATGAAAACACCTGATATTTAAAACTGTATTTTAATTAACATCTGCTACCATATTATATTTCCAAAGACATTAGACAAAACAAGGTATCTAAAATCTTCTGGCAATGTTTATGTAATTACTTTTAACTGTTTTTTGCTTATCACTACATTCTGACAGATTGAAACTGTATTTCAAGCTATTGATGAAAAGCTTCCTGCATGCTAGGTCAAATCTATATAAAGCAGTTTTTTAAAAATATAATTAGACATTTCTGCAAACAAAAGAATAGCACCCCTCCCCCTGGGGCATTCTTTAAATTAAATAGAATCTTTAGATTGGGTGGAAGAAATAGCATTGCGATAAATAAATTATTAAAAAAAAACAATTTTCTCCCTTATCTTTAGTGAAATACCAAAATTTGAAAGTTAGCCTTTGCCTTTAAGGGCAGAAAATAGATTGGTGCAAAGAAGTACCAAAATATTTTTATATTTACTTTTTCATTCAAACTCTCTTATAAATACCCTAGCTAACCATATTTAAGTTCTACACAATACTTCACTCGGTTGGAGATTGAGAGTATGAAGTGAAGTGGTCCCTGCTTCTTGTTAACAGAACAGTTGCTTTACTTGCTGGATAGCAAAGCATGTACAGAAGCCCAATGGCAAAGCCACTATTTAAGGCTATTTGGTTAAAAGGCTAAAACCTTTTGTCAAAATGGAGAGTGTCACTTTTGGATGTTTCCCATGGTGAGGCAGTTTGAATCATTGACCTGATGAAGACAGATCATGGCTATATGCAGAACCTAATGTTTGTCATCTTTCAGACATCTACAATTGCTGTGGCAATATTACATATACATACTTATTTTGTTTCTAACACAATTAAATAAGGTAGACAACTGTGCATATTTATTAAAAACAGGTATGTTTTTTGACGCAGTTCTTAATTCAGTGCTGCTACAATTGTTGTAGTGAAACTAGTCAAGCCAAAAAAAATTGGTTGTACTTCAGTCTGAATCCCATTAATGAAAGCAATCCAAATAATGTGGACCAACATTTAATGCATGTAGCTGTAGTAGAGATCAATAAAATTTTGATTGGAATTTAGCCTCCATCCATCAATGAATTTGCAAATCATTAACCTCCTTGGGGTGATTCTAGATATAAATCATACTTAAGTAGACCTACCGAAATTAAGTCAGTTTTGATTAATTTATGTCAAAATGATTTCATATGGGTTTTGGCTAAATATGACTATGTTAGCTTCTAGCTCATTATAATTATGGTTGCTTAGGCAGAAATATCACTATATATATAAAACATAACTGAGTAAGAAAAACAAAGATAAGATAATCCTATCCCAAAGTACTTATAAACTATTATTTTTTTTTAAATTGGAGAGAAAAAATAAAGGAGTAAAGACTTGGAGGGAAAAAAAAGAGACAGGATACATGTAAAACAATATAGTCTATAAAAGCCCTAGAACCACAATTTAATCAGCATTTCCTTCCTTTTTATTTTGTTTTATCTATTGTTTTGTCATTTGAATGGAAAATTGGAAATGTTCAAAAGGCAACAAAATGAAAACAGTTTAGAAAAGGATGAAGAGATGAACATAACTGATTATCAAGCACCAATTACCTGAATAGCATTAGTAACATTCCAACCAGCTTCCCAAGTAGTGATCAGTGTACTTTGAGCATTTTGTGTATGCACTTGGGATTCACAGTTTTGATCTTGCACCTGTGCACCAAGCTCCAAAGAAAGGTCTACCCCTTCATCTTCTTCATCATGAATCCTATTCAGTCCATCCTGTCGGGCAAAATTCACATTTTCTTCATCAGTTGAGAGGCAACCATTCCAACTCACCATGTTGAAAAAGAGAGATTTTGTGCTCCTAAAGTGATTTGAAAGAGATGAAAACATTTGCTTTGTTTAAGCTATCCTGGTATACCAGATGGCTGTAGTAATTAGACTATTCTTATTGAAATTAATTTTCCAGTAGTGCTATCTTATTAGAATTTCTGGAAGATGTACTGAGGTAAAAAAGATGCTACTGAATTCTTCATTAGTGGCAGTGCCAAAGGCTGCTCTAACAAGACTGTTTGCAACAATCCTCAGTGTGCATCTTCTCAATCTGGGAGAATGAGAGAATCCTGAAAAACCAAGATGTCCAATTGAATTCTTCTCAGTTATGGTCATTGAGTCAAGCAGTCAATTGTCAATCAGTCAGTTACAAGTAGCTGGCAGAAGATACGGCTAGGTATTTATGCAAGGATTCATTGCTAACAACTTATTCCTCCATAATGTAATTATAGTAATGTGCACTAACAAAAGAAAAAGACAGATACTTGAAAAATATTTGACTGTATCCTAATAGAGCAGGTTCTCATTCACCCTGACTTATTTATTTATTTATTTGTTTGGCTTGGAAAACAACCACTACATTTCAATCACCGTGCACAAAAACTTGTAAAAATAAATCATTTGTTAAAAGCCAGCTTCAGAAAGTGAAACTTTAGATAGGATTTTTTTAAAATCCAAATGTGAGAAATTTCCAGTTTGAAACTTGGCTTAAATTTAAAATGGCTCTGAAGTGTGACTTTGCCCTGATAGATAAGGGATGGACCAAATATATATACTTCCTGTTTAAATTATGTTCTAGTTTCCCAGGACTATATAGCTGACACTGATAAGACAATGGTTTTATGTAGAAAGTAAAGATGAAATATGGGGTTCTTCAGCGTTTTTTTTTAATGCTTGATTCATTTACCAGGTTTGGTAAGCTTCAAGTTATAAGCAAGAAGTCAAAAAAAGGAAAATCATGATTATAGGTTTGGGAAGATCTTAAAATATCTCAGAAGTAAAAAAAAAAAGCCACTAACAATGGAATTTCATCACTTCTGGGCACAAGATTAAGTTAAGATACATGCAAATCAACCAATTATGGCTTGTCCATTCTAACTATACATTGTATAGCCCATCCTACAGTGTTTATGAAGGGTATAAAACAACTTTCAATTTATTCACACAATATTTGTATATGACATTAAAGTATAAAGAAAGAAGAGGCATCTTAATACCTACTCAAAAGTAATGGCAAATGGGCATTAGAGCTGAAGTGGCGCAGTAGTTAGAGTGCAGTACTGCAGTACTGCAGTATTTGCAGTTCAAATCTCACCGGCTCAAACTTGACTCAGCTTTCCATCCTTTCGAGGTGGACAAAATAAGGATCCTGATTGTTGGGGGCAATATGCTAACTCTGTAAACTGCTTAGAGAAGTCTCTAAAAGCACTATGAAGTGATATATAAGTCTAAATGCGACTGATATTGCTATTATTTGGCCTCTGTTATGGTCACAATTCAATTGCTCACGAGAAAATGATGTAGGGAAATTTTTTACATTGGCCAGGATATGTTGAGGAAAACTCTTCTTAAAAGCAACTAGGCCACATTTTTCTTATTTAGACAGCTTGCCACATTTTGTTTTCAACAGGTAATTCTTACACATCTTCTTTCCCTCAGGACCCGACATAGATTTATAAAGAGTAATGTATCTTAAGAAATCTCTGAGGTGGGTGAGGAAGGAGAAATATTCAGAGTCGAACTGTTATTTGCCATTCTGAACTGGGGTGATACCAACATAGTCTATATCAACATATCTATATATATAAAAGCGAAATACTACTCATGCAGCATCATGAAATCTCCAGAACCGTAAAGCCTACAAAATTGAAATTTGGCATAGGTAGGCGTAGGTTCCCTCTGGCTTCTAGGTGCTCGCTAAGAAAGGATTTTTCGAAATGATCATTAGATCATTAGTGTTTTTTATATTATTATTAACATGCTCTGATGCTAAGGAGTTCTACTCCTCCCCTCCCCTCCTGAAAAGATCTCTGTTCCAATTGCCACTTGGGCTTGGGTGTGGCCAGTATGTGACTCATCTAGCCTGTGGGCTAGGAGTTTAGACATTCTACTCCCCCTCCCCACCTGAAAAATGCTCTGATGCTAAGGAGTTAAGACTGAGGGAGGAAAGGGAATAAGATAGGAGAGGCCTCTGTGGGCCAAGACTGAGGGAGAGAAGGAGAGAGGAGAGGCCTATTGTAACTACTCATTAATTTTCAAGCTATAAGAGTCGATTTATCCAGCCTGATCACATAGTTTCATAGCGGAGCACAGGTATCCAGCTAGTGTCAGATATTTTTAACTAGGGATCCTTGGTGGTCTCTGAGGTTGGTTGTTTTCTTGCAGACTGTCCAAACTAGGTAACAAATTCAGTACTGGTGAAGTGGGGTTTGCTTTCATTTTATATTCTACTAGCTTGCCCTGTCAGTGTTGGCGGTTTTTTTTTAAAGCATTTTGCTGTTTCAACTGTTTATTTTTTTAAAAAACAGCACTATAATCCACTGCAAGTTGCTGACAAAGAATGTCATTTTAATATGTAATCAATCAAACATAAAAAGAACAACTGTGAAACTTTTGCTTCTGTGACAGTTTAGTTTTTCAGCCTAGTGGTCTTAAATCATTTTAAATCTATATTTCAATTCAATTTAAAAAATAGCTGCTAATGTCATATCTTTCCTGATTATACCCATCACATAGTAAGAGATTCAGCCAAGTGTTTTTCTTTCTGCCTTATAAAACTACTGTTTAAGCCTTTATTAAGAATAAAAATGAAGAAACAGTGTGTTGCTAGAGGTTTTTTTTTGCCATTTAAAACAGAAGAAAGCTAGGAGACATTTAACCTCAATTAGATTTACTTGTCATAGCATTCATGGGTAGGAAATACATAGCAATTAGGAGGAGGTGGAGACATCCTGGTAGCTACAAACTTTGCTGTTTTTCCCTCCTTGCCATCTGAAGAAAATCGTCTGGTTAATCTTAAGGCTTTCTAATGCTTTTAGCAGACCATTGTTTGAGTTTAGGACTTTTAAAATGTTTTCATGTTTCATAAATTTTGTATTGTTCTTTTACTGTTCTTATTGAACGCTGATCTCACATGAGCAAGTACTCAAAGAAGAGCAAAATAGAATAACAGAATAACAAAGTTGGCAGGGACCTTGGAGATCTTCTAGTCTAACCCCTGCTCAGGCAGGAAACCCAATACCATTTCAGGCAAATGGTTATCCAACCTCTTCTTTAAAACTCTAGTGTTGGAGCATTTCACTGATTAATTGTTCTAACTGACAAGAAATTTCTCTTTAGTTCTAGGTTGCTTCTCTATTGTTTCCATCTATTGCTTCTTCTTCTACTTTCTGGTCCTTTAGAGAATAGGTAGAGCCTCTCTTCTTTGGGGCAGCCCCTTAGATATTGGAACACTGCTATCATGATCGCCCCTAGTCCTTATTTTCATTAAACTAGACATACCTAATTCCTGCAATCATTCTTCATATGTTTTAGCCTCCAGCTTACTCATCTAGCCTACTTATCTTCATTGCTCTTCTCTGTACTCTTTCTAGACACTCAACATCTTTTTTTATATTGTGAATGACCAATAGAGTCTCAAAGAATGGTCCAGATGGTCTCGGATTTTCTAGATGCTAGAAAAAAGCAGTTTAAAAGATTAATTCTGTGCAAGCTACAAAAACATTCTATGGGTACTGGTATTACCTGGTTAAGGTTTCAAGGTTCCAACTGATGAACCCAACCAAGCAAGGACTGTTGAGACATTCTGATCTCTCAATGCAAAATTTTATTGAATACATCATATTGACACAAATTGAAAGCAAAAGCAACTCTAATTAATTCCTGTGGTTTTCACATAATTAAAGAATAGAATTTCCCTCCCCTTATTAGTGTAAGTCACATTGTCCAATTAGACTGCCAGGTATTGCTATGGAAACTGTCCAGGTCTTCATTGCACATCTGGTTAGATGACCTTGGTTCCCACAGGATGATTTCTTATTGTCCTCTGGAACTGGCATTCCAAAGGTGGCTCTCCCTCTCCCCTATTATTGTGGCAAGCTGAAAAGCGGTAATGGCTGTGGCAGCAAAAGCATGCTTTGAAGTTGACGTAAGGTTGATTTGGGCAAATCAAGAGGCATATAGCTAGAAATGTGTGTTGCACAAAACATGCTAGGCCCAAACATAATTTATTTAGTTTTGACTTGGTGTGCTATATGAACTCTGCCAACCATGGGTATATAATATTCAGTAAACCTTGGCTAAGCAAAGCAAAAACTTCATGCATTGTATAAACCAGCTCCATGAGGTGTATTTTTTAAAAGGTCTAGAATGAGCCTGAGGGCAGTTTGGTATAGTGATCAGGCAACAAGTTAGAAACCAGGATATTGCAAATTCTAATTTTGTCAAAGCCAGCTGGATGATCTTGGGCCACTTCCACTTTCTCAACCTTAGGAAATAAGCAATGGCAAACCATTTCAGAACCATGGTGGTATAGTGTTAGAATGCAATAATGCAGGCTGACTCTGCTGACTGCCAGCAGTTCGATCCTGATCAGCTCAAAGTTGACTCAGTCTTCCATCCTTCCAAAGTTGGTAAAATGAGGGCCCAGATTGTTGGGAGCAATATGCTGACTCCGTAAACTGCTTACAGAAGGCTGTAAAGGACCATGAAGCAGTATATAAATCTAAATGCTATTGCTGTTTCTATTTCTGAAAACTTGCCAAGAAAATTTTTGTGACTAATTCATGTAGTCTCTAGGAGTCCATATTCAAGTCAATAAGCACAAAATAGGGCAACTAATAATAATAATGTTTAAAAGCTTGTGTTATGTCTGATCTCCCCAGACCAGTTTACTTAGGAAAGCATTACAATTCCATCTTTCTGTTTTACGTCTTCAGAGACAAATAAAATTCTAAGGACAAGAGAGAGACTTAACTTTAAAAACAGGCTTTTAAATATTTTCTGCTTGTTATTATTATACATGTTAAAGATAATTTACTTTTTAAATATTTCTATTAATAGAAGCAGTCTGCATTTCTTCAGTATATACTATGCAATGCTATCAATTAATACCAATTTAAACATTCTTCTATGTCTGTTTTAAAACCCAGGCATTTTTATTAAAAGATTTTAAGAAACCTCGGTGATCTAACTACGGTACATTGGTTTGTGCTTAAATTTGAAGAGTTTGAGAATGTTGCTTTCAAAATGTTTTTATTTTAGGTCTAAAGGGAGAAAACCATGTAGTACCATTTGGTTTTATTTTAGGAAATTTCAAAAATATTCACTGTATCTTAGAAAAACTCCCCTGTTGAATATTAGAAACTATCTATTTCTACTGAGTTTAGACATTACGATGAATTTCAGATGGAGAACATGAATATTTAAAATTAAACTCTTTCCTCTGTTATAATGAATATGTAGACTATTTTATATGCCAGTTTAATGATGACAGTATTTGGCATGTTTTACTCTATTTTTTTCACTTATTCCTTTTCTGCTTGTTTTAATGAAATTGAAACTTGTAAGTTGATTTGATATTTGTGCCCATGCTTAATGTGTCTCTTTTCAATAATATATGTTAATAGGCCACTAGCCAATAGGAAAATTAATAATGGGAATGATTCTGCTAGCTTTATTTTCCTTTAGTTTGGCCTTTATGATCCCAAGTCTCTGGTTCACATATCCATATTTTATTTAACTATGGTTTGCTAAATACATCATAATTATCTGATGTCATCTCCAAGGTCCCTTCCTACTCCATTATTCTGTTACTATCAAACAAGCCACATTATGGTTCATGGCAAGGCATGAATGGAGACTCTCTATGTCAGGGGTGTCCAAACTTGGCAACTTTAAGACTTGTGGACTTCAATTCCCAGAATTCCCCAGCCAGCAGAGCACCCTGCACTGGCTTCCTGTCAGCTTCTCGGTATAGTTCAAAGTGCTGTTTTTTTCTATAGTTCCCTGCCTATTAGGCATCAAGGTGTTGGTGGAATGACCACTTCCAAACCAAGTCCACCTGCCTGACCTGTGCATCTCAGAAAGAAGTTCTGCAGATGCCCCCATATCCACAAAATGTGTGAGACAAAGGTAGTTCTCTTTACTAACTGCCTACTCTATGGAAAATCATCCCTTTCCAGAAGCTTTTGAAAACTGAGTGGACAGCTGATGAGTGACAGAATGCCCAAGTTGTCTGATTTGACTTGCGTTTATAGTATGAGTTCATTGACTTTCTTTTAGTCCTATCATGGAAGTTATGATTTCTAAATGTTTCTTTTTATTTTGTTATTGCTGTTAATTACTCTATACTAAGAAGGGTCTGGTTAATTGTAATGTGTGTAAATTGTATGGATGGATAGATGGATGGATGGATGGATGAATGGATGGATAAAATCCTTAATAGGTTTTTTTAAAACCCCTAGAGTGGAAAACAAGACAACACAACAATGTTTCTAAGCACTTAAGGGCAAATTACTCTAGTTGCTTAGTTAGTGAGAAGGAACTAGCCATTCAATTGACTCTCAGACCTGAAGATCAAATTGACCCATACTCTTTTGATATGGCCTTAACTTTTATTGTTGATATCATTCCTGTTGAGTTAGAGAGATCAGAACATCAGTCATGCTATCTGGTTAAGCATAGGAAAAATAGTAGATCCAGAGGAAATGTGCTGCAGAGCACCAGTTGGATGTGGTCAACGACTGATAAATGGCTTAGACTTCATAGTGGAATCTGAATCCCCATTGTGGGAAGAATCTTTTGTTCATGTGGTGCATAGCCAACTATAGATATAATCATTGTGTCCATTAAATCAGCCAAGTCCTTTTTTACAGTATGAATGCAAGCAGCAGGTTATTCTCCAAGTACCGTTGGAATAAATTATAATTGTTATTTTAAATTCCCAAATATTTAACTTCTGGTTGCATTTTTCCTCGAGACAGGCATGATGTGAAAAGCAGGTGAAATTGGCATGTCACTATTAAATCAAGTGTACTCTTTCGTTATAGAGGGATGAAGCAACCATGACATATCCCTTTCAGGGCAGAGTGAACTGGTAAATTGTCGTGATTTCCACTCAATGGAGTTTCTCCTACATAGTTTTTCTGAATCACCAAGGGAAAGGTGGCCATAGAATGCTCATATTATTAGGAAGCTGGAAAATTTATGGCAAAATAAATTATTACTGCAAAACACTGCTCATTGTGCAAATGGTTAATATGTAAGATTAAGGGATTGGATTCTGGTGAATTTATGGTCTCACAGTCCATTTTTATCCTTTTCTGTGAAAAGTACAATATTGTTAAATGTCTCTGGTATGTTATCACTATAGCATAACATACCATTTATATTATAAATAATCTACATATATTTTAATCATTTCTTTTTTTAAAGTTCATTTCTCACTAAACTTTCAAAAACATTATTTATGAATACAAGTTTTCATCAAAGTTGTAGCCTGGAGAGAAATTTTAAATCTTTCCCTTTAAGCATGCTTCATCATGACCCCAACTAGACTTTTTCTTGTTACATAAATCTATTTAAATCAATATTAAATCAAATCGGGTTCAGATTAAATTGTACAAAAAAAGCTTTGCCACAAACTTTGGCCACCATTTTTTTTAAAAAATGCTATGAATAGGGTTATTTTAAAATAATTTGCTGCTGTGCTTACAAGTTCATTCAAATACATGTTAAAGGCTGATCCCAACTAAAGAAGAAAGAAATCTACTTTTCCCCATAGACTAATAAGAATTGTGTTTTATCCTGGCATAATGTGTTTGGTTTAGGCTTAATGAGTTGTTTGAATTGCTGTATGAACCATTACTATGGTTGATAAACTACTACTTGTAGTTTGATATGCCATGTAAACCCAGAGAATTGCAGCTTATTTGATAAATCATTGTTAAACTAAGTGTTAGCACAATGTATGAACTCTCAGATTCCCTTTAAACTCTCTGTACCCTCACAAAATCAGAAAGCTTGTATGTTAACAGCATAATCTAGGTTTCAGTGTAAGGCTCTCCCAGTCTCTTAACTGAGCTCAAGTCAGTTTTACATTTCTTTAAGGATTAACAATGGCTCATAAAGATCAGAAGACTTAAATCTTTAGTAGGCATTTTATATAGGAATGACATTTTCAAACAAGGGCCCTGTATCTGACTCATTGAACCAAATGAAAACTGCTTATCATGAGCCTAGGAATACTCAATATTTTCACATGAATTATAAGACATGGAAGCTTGCTTTCTGCAGGTATATATGCCAGTGATTTAATATGGAAAAGAAATAAAAGGAAGTCAGGCCTTTGTTATGATAAATGCATTTGAAAACCTTGTGCTTTTATGAAAAGCTTCTGAAGCATCTTTCTCATAATTTTAATTTTCATTCTTTCCAGAAGATTTCCACATTATAATTAATTTCTTCTGGGGTTATTTTCCCTCTGGCACTTACTATAAGTCTTCTGACATTGTAATTTAAAAAAAAATATTGAAGACTTTAAATGTACATGGCACTTTAGAAGTACATAAGAAAAATGTCCCTGCCCTGAAGAGTTTAAAGTCTCATTTCAGCAGACAACAATTAATGGGATGACGGTTTAATTCACAATGGTGGGAGGATAGGAAAGACGTCAACAAAGAGATCAGTACTTGAAGGTTTCTAGAGAGAAGTGGATTTTAAGCGGGGACATAAATGTGGAGGATAGCTTTTGTCAGAATTGAAGGAAGCTGTTCAAGGTCCTGAGGGATAGCATGAAAGACCTGAATATCAAAGTGGCAAAGACAAAAGGGATAGTTAAAAAAAAAAGAAACGTGGTCACCCTAAGATTTGTAAAGGAGAAATGAGAACTGGCACAAGTGTAGGAATCTGAGAGAAGTTTTGATAAAACATTTATAGCTATTAACTGTTAGGTAATATATGAAATGTTATATCTGAAATATTATAGCTGAATAGTGATGATGATGATGATGATGATGATGATGATGATGATGATGATGATGATGATGATGATGATGTGGAGGAGGAGGAGGATCAGTGATGGGTTAAGGAGGTATGCCTGGGTACGCATGTATTGGAGCCAGCCTGGAGCACCGGATACCGTTCCGGTACGGTGCTCCAGAGGGCCCACCTGCCTGCCAGAGCTCCTTACCAGAGTTTAAAGGCTTTTGCACTTCTATGCATAGCAATGGCGTGTACAGCACCTGTGCGACGCTCCGTGGAGCAGCTGAAGCGTTGCAGATGCACTTGAACGTATGTGCGCGCGTGCTGCACGCATCCATGAGGACGCTGCTGGCCCTGTTCCAACCGTACCAGTTGGAACGGGTTTTGCAACTCACCACTGAGGAGGATCCATTAATATAAAAAGTATTCATATTGACTGTTTTTCCAACATCACAATTACTTTGTGATAAGATGCAACTATCTGGGTTCACACAGTGCACTAAGCTACACTCTAGCACTAGTTTCAGAGGTGGGACCCTACCAGTTTGGCCTGGTTCAGCTGAACCGGTAGTAACTTGGCAGCCTGGGTCGCTGGAACGGCAGGGACCCAGGCCTGCCACACCCCTGAACCATTCTCCTATGGCACCATTATCTTGATTTTCAGCTCTGCGCATGCGCAGAACAAATTTCTTTGCAGAAATGTAACCCCCCCTCCAATTTTTTAACGTTTTGTGCATGCGCAGACCTTTTTATGTGCAAATGTGAATGCACACAGAAATTTTTGTGCGCCGAACTGGCAGTAATGCCAGCAGCAACCCACCCCTGACTAGTTTACAAACCATCAAGCCAAACCAAATACTTTTATTGAATAGCATAATGTTGAAAGCTTTACATATTGCATCCTTATGAGATAAACTTAGGAAGCCAAAGCCAAAAGCTGAGGTGTGTTCCATATATTTGGATATATGCATCACATATGTTATTTGTTATTTCTGAAAGTTGTATGTAAAAACATGCTGAATATGCACAATCAAGATAGATTCATGGCTTTCCATATAAGGAAATGTATATAAGCATTTGGAGGAAAATGATTATCTGGACCCGCGCCAGTCCGGTTTCCAGCCCGGCCACAGCACGGAGACGGCATTGGTCGCGTTGGTGGATGATCTCTGGAGGGCCAGAGATGGGGGTTGCTCCTCCATCCTGGTCCTATTAGATCTCTCGGCGGCTTTCGATACCATCGACCATGGTATACTATTGCATCGACTGGAGGGGCTGGGGGTGAGGGGCACCGTTTTGCGGTGGTTCTCCTCCTACCTCTCTGGCCGAGTGCAATTTGTATTGGCAAGGGGGCAGAGGTCGACCTCGAGGCCGCTCTCTTGTGGGGTGCCACAAGAGTCGGTCCTCTCGCATCTCCTGTTCAATACATATATGAAGCCGCTGGCCGAGATCGTGGGTTTGGGGTAGACTACCATCTGTACGCGGATGATACCCAGCTGTACATTTCAACCCCAAACCACCCCAACGATGCTATCGAAGTGATGTCCCTGTGTCTGGAAGCCGTACGGATCTGGATGGGAAGTAACAGACTCAAGCTCAACCCGTCCAAGACTGAGTTGCTATGGCTACTGGTGCCCCGGTTCAACCAGCTCACTCCATCACTGGCCATTGGGGGTGAACGTCTGGCCCCCGTGGATCGGGTATGCAATTTGGGCGTCCTACTAGATACCCGGCTGTCCATGGATGACCATGTGACAGCCGTGGCCAAGGGGGCGTTCCACCAGGTTTGCCTGGTGCGCCAATTGCGTCCCCTATTGGACCGGAGCGCCCTTCACTCATGCGCTTGTGATGTCCCGTCTAGACTACTGTAATGCTCTCTACATGGGGCTCCCCTTGAGATGCACCCGAAGGCTGCAGCTGGTTCAGAATGCGGCCGCGCGGGCAGTCTCGGGAGTCTCTAGCTACTCCCACGTAACACCTCTCCTGCGCGGGCTACACTGGCTACCTGTGGCTTTTCGGGTGCGCTTCAAGGTATTGACCATCATTTTTAAGGCGCTCCATGGCACAGGACCTAGTTATTTGCGGGATCGTATCCTGCCCCATACATCCCTCCGGCCGATTCGCTCACACAGAGAGGGACTCCTCCGGGTGCCGTCCACTAGGCTGTGCCAGCGGGTGACGCCTAGGGGAAGGGCCTTCTCTGTGATAGGCCCGACCCTCTGGAATGACCTTCCCCCCGACATTAGAATGACTACGGATCTCCGCTCCTTCTGTCAGAAACTTAAAACCCACCTATTCCAGCTAGCTGGCTTGGCCTAATTCCACCTATCCCACCTCAGTTCTATTTCTAAATTTTTAAGATTGGTTTTAAGGTTTGTTTTTTAATTTTTATAAATTGTACAGGGGTTGTTTAATTTGGTTTTTACCTATGTGTATGATTGTTTGTATGTTTTAAATTTATTCCTGTACACCGCCCCAAGTCCCTCCGGGGAGAGGGGGCGGTCTAGAAATTTAATAAATTATTATTATTATACGTATATGAAATACAGTGCATGACTCTCACAAATTAGAAGAACAGACTCATCAAAGCATTTGAAGTTTCAAAAACATTAGCTAGCCTGTTGTCCAGGTCATCTTAAAAATATGTCTGTTGCATAATCATTAATCAATGAAGATGAATGAAGATGAATATAGCATTCTTGTCTATTAAGTTACATCTAAAGCATATCTGGGGGAGGGAAGGGGCATGACTGAATTGCATTGTATGCTTATCGGATGTTTCTTTAAGAATATCTTTTCTTTCGGTGAGCATGGCAACAGTCAATGGAGGATAATGTTCAGACTGATCCATGTGCTTCAAATAAGTAATGAATTATTTCATGGGTGATCCTATACTGAGCATGTAGTCTGGTCATGTGACCAAGATACTCAAAGGTGAATGACAGCTCTGGATATCTGCAGCATAAAATCAGCATTCTGGCAGCCCCAGAGTGAACATATCTTGTGTTAGTGAATGTGCTTACTTTGCAGATTAACTTTAGACTGCAGTATGAAACATAGAAGCCACGGAAGACCATTTTATTTGGACCAATGAAATGTAACTGCAGCTTAAATATCTACTTAT
Source organism: Natrix helvetica (assembly GCF_964273705.1). NCBI lineage: Eukaryota > Metazoa > Chordata > Lepidosauria > Squamata > Natricidae > Natrix > Natrix helvetica. The sequence goes on from NC_138552.1 coordinate 196,402,874, forward strand.
GTAAGCTATTAAAATTAGATGGTCTACCACCAAGGAGAATGAGAGAAATTTGGTACATGCTACATCATAATGTAGTTTGGAGTGGGTTTAGCAGATTGTATGAATGATGCCATGAATTGCAAATGATAGATTATGGCTTAGTGCATTTTTGGCAAACCTTTTTGGCACTGAGTACTGAAACATGAGCGTGTGCATGACAGGGGATCAGCAGAATCTGGAAGAGCACTTCCCCGGCACGCAGGTGCAGGAGCAATGGAAACTGGAACAGCAGTTCCATGACATGCATGTGTGCGCTGGGAAGCTGAGCTTCTGGTTTCTGGTGTGCATATGCACACTGGTCACCTGGTCTTCCAGTTTCTGGTGTGCATGTGTGCACAAAGACCAGCTGGCCGGTGTGCATGCACATGCCAGAAACTGGAAGAGCAATGGGAGATGGCTGGCGTGTCCGGAGAGATGGCTCTGCATGCATGTGTCCATCTGGCACATGGGCCATAGATTCGCCATCATGGGCTTGGTGTATTGGCCAAATGCAATTAGTTGTATATTTTCAATAAACTATAATTACATTAATATTGACTTTATGTAGAAAGTGAATCTAGTTGAGTAAGGAAATTGTGTTCTACAAAAGCAAATTATCCATAAACTGTACATTAATAAATGTTTGTTGCTGTAATTACTGGTAATGCTAGGTACTTTTTACCTACTTCTTTCTCCGTTAGCTCAACTACAAAAAGAACAAACAAAGGTTTGCTAATTATTTGTGATTAGCTCTAGCCTAAGCAATCCACTACAGGATTAAAATCTAAGACTGCCACCATGTGGGTCAAGACAAAACAAAAACAAGTTTTATGAGTTATGCAATGATTCAGAGAGCTTTGTTCAGATCTTATAGCTAATTAAATCTGAGGCTGGAAACAAACAGAACTTACATGGAGGAATAACTGGTGACTGACCAGCTGAACAATGGAGCTGAAAAATAGGGAATAGTTTTGCCCTAGTGGAAATGGTTACGGTTAACTGCTCAGCTTTAGATAATATCAAACCACTTTAATGATTTAATAATGCTTTAAACAACAGCTATTAAAACTAATGAACATAAAAATGGGACATACTGCAGTATACTGTTAAGACAATTTGGTGGTTCTGTGAAATATGCCAATGCATAAATCTGTGTAAATAGGAAATCTACAACTAAGATGAATAATAATGCTATTAATATTGCAAATTGAATATGATGTGGCAAAGCATTAACTGTTTAAAGTTACTAAATTTGCATTATAAAAAATATTTTATTACCGTAATCCACACAATACAATACTTTTATTTATTTACCTATCTATGTGTTCCTATAATAGTTTCATTTGCCAAGGTTTCCATTCCTAGAATCATTCAGTTGGGAGACACTATTTAGGCCACTGTTTTCTCAACCTCAGCAAATTTAAGATGAGAGGACCATCTCCCAGAAAACCCCACTCAGCATGCTGACTGGGGAATTCTGGGAATTGAAGTCTTCCTATCTTAATGTTGTTGAGGTTGAGAAACACCAATTTAGACTATTAGGTCCAATCCCATACCCAGTACAGGAATCCAGATGAATCCATCACAGCCAGATGGCTGCTTAGCTTTTGCGCCAATATATAGATATTGTCAGGTATTAATCCTTCTGCCTTGCCAGATAATAGGGCAGAGAAATTTGATCAGGAGTAGATCAAACCTGTTTACCTCCCATCAGACCATCATAGGTAAAGATAAAGGCTCCCCTCGCACATGAGTGCTAGTCATTCCCGACTCTAGGGGGTGCTGCTCATCTCCATTTCAAAGCCAAAGAGCCAGCGCTATCCGAAGACATCTTTGTGGTCGGGTGGCTGGCATGAATAAATGCCAAAGGTTCATGGAACGTTATTACCTTCCCTCCAAAGTGGTCCCTATTTTTCTACTTGCATTTTTACATGCTTTCGAACTGCTAGGTTGGCAGAAGCTGGGACAAGTAATGGAAGCTCACTCCATTACACGGCACTAGGGATTCAAACTGCTGAATTTGCTGATCTTTCTGACAAGCTCATAGCCACTGAGCAGCTGCTTCCCTTGATAGGCCAACATACGATAGCCTTTTTTATTTACTTGAGTGCCCACAAAATAAACTGAATGAACTTTTCACAGCTCTGTTACTATATATGCTGTTTATCAGTGAAGGAAAGAGACTGTATACTTAGTCCTCAACTTACAACCATTTGTTTAGTGACTATTTGAACCTACTAGAACCCGCTAGAAAAAGTAAGATACGACCATTTTTTCACACTAATCCTCCCCATGGTCACAGGGTCCAAATTGACACCTTTGGCAGCTGGCATGTATTTATGACTGTTGCAGTGTCCTAGGGACATGTGATCCTCTTTTGAAACCTTTGAGGCAAAGTCAATGGGGAAGCCAGATTCACTTAACAGCAATGTTACCAACTTAACGGCTGCAGTGATTCACTTAACAACTGTGGCAAGAAAGGTCGTAAAATCTCACTTAATTGTCTTGCTTAGCAATGGAAATTTTGACACAGGGTTGCTGTGATCGTAAGTTGAAACTACCTGTGTGATACTATAAAGCCATGATGGTGAACCTATGGCACATGTGCCACAGGTGTTGCTCAGAGCCCTCTTTGCAGGCATATGAACTGTCACCCCAGCTCAGCTCCACCGTGCATGGGTCTCCCACCAGCCAGCTGATTTTCAGATTTCTGCCGTGCATGCACAGGGGGCAGGGGGCATGTGGGACATGTGTGTGAATGCTTGGGATATTGGATGCACATGCATGGGAGGAGGGGGACCGTGGGGGGCAGGTGGAGCATAGGGGGTCATGCACCACAACAAAAAGGTTGGCCATCACTGCTATAAGGAGTGATCTATTATACTCATTTATATCCTTTTTTTTTCTTTTGTTTTTACAAATACCTCAAGGAGATGAACATAATATATATTCATATAAAAATGTTGACAACATATTTATTTTAAAGTTGGTGGGAAAGAGAAAAACACACATGCAAAGAAGGCCTGGAGAAGAGGTGAGGTTTTGGCAGACTCTCCCGTAATTTAAGGATTCTGACAATGTATAAAATGAAGTAACTCCAAAGATCAGCTGGCTTTCCCTCTCTCCCCAGGTAAATAGTACAAATAAATACTGCATCACACAGATGCAGTTATAAGGAATTTGTAAAGATTGAAATCTTCTACGCTGCCTTGCATGGCATGAGATGAGGGTGTTCTGTGAAAATTCTAAGGGGAGGAAAGTCAACCTAGGATTAATTAAAGTTTTTATTCAAAAGGTTGAAACTGCAAGTGTTTCTTGTTCCAAGGGGAACAGTAAGTTAACCCTCTGACTGAGATAGAAAGCCTTGACTTTTCCGAGAGGTCACAAGACCTTTCAAGCACCTGCTGAAAGCTATTGGGCCTTATTAAAGAGATCCTGCAAGGCTATGTCTGAGAACAATCCATAATTCAAGAAAAAAATGTAACCCAGTTTATAAGCATTATAACGCTGGAGAAGTCTTGTATGAAAATAAAAAATGGAAATAGCTTTGGAGTTTGGAGGTTTTTTTTTAATTATCAGAGTATCTTGCTACAACAGTAATAATAGCAAATCATCTCTGTGCTGCTTTATGCAAATAATTGCTTAGAAACAAATGCAGATCAGAGTTTGTCCTTCATTGCCCCGGGATGACAAGTTCTACTGCAGATATAATCCATCAGAAAGCATTACCTACAAAAATACAATAACGAAGAGTGTTCACTACACCTTTCTAGCAAACTGCTGCATATAGTGTAGGATGAAGTATACGTTAAAACTATATATGCTACATCAGCTTCCTAGAGTTTTAATACAAAAAAAAGGATAACTTACACATATATCCCTTATTTGGTGAAAACGTAAGCATCAATAAACTTCTGTCATAAAAGAAAAGATGAACTAACCAAAATGCAGAAAGTGCAGGGAAACATACATTTTTGTCAGAATGTAAAGCCTATTCCATTACTGTAGTATTGATGTTTGATTTATGAGTTAACTATTATACATTAAAATGCACCAGTACAAGTATGCAAATCATTTGAAAGATGGACACTGTTTAGATGTAAAAAGTCTGGGTCTCAAATTTGGAGACAATCAATATAGAAACATAAATGTTGATTCTCTGAGTGAACTGCATAAATCTTAGAAAAGAAATAGATTCTCTCTCTCTCTCTCTCTCTCTCTCTCTCTCTCTCTCTCTCTCTCTCTCTCTCTCTCTCTCTCTCTCTCTCTCTCTCTCTCTCTCTCCTCTCCCTCCCTCCCTCCCTCCCTCCCTCTCTCTCTCTCTCTCTCTCTCTCTCTCTCTCTCTCTCACACACACACACACACACACACACACATTTTATTTTTGGAATTACCAAAAGATGCTGACAAGTTGCATATAGCTTCAATGAGAGCTTTCAAAAGTCATTTGGAATAAGCCATAGCCTCCCAGTCATTCTCTTTCTTTTCCTGATAGCCATTTTCTGGGTCTTTAAGGCAGGGATGTGCAGCTTCTGTCAGATCAAAAGCCACATCAGGTTTTATGAATTATGTCAATAGCTGCATGTCAGACATGCCTCTTCAAAATTCAAGAAAGGAAACCCCCAACTCCATTGTTTTAGAAAAAAGATACTTTCCTGAATATGAAGTGAAAGCAACGAAAGTAAAGCAAATCTGAAGCTAAAGGTGTGAAATATTACATATCATAAGTTCACCCAAATACCTCTCCCCAACAACCCCAAGCTTAATGTCCAATCCCCAGTCCCCCAGGGTGTCATGTAGGGTGCATCTTCAGGTGGCTTCATTCATCTGGTACGCAGAGATGGTTGACTTTGACCAGATCTAAACAAGACCATTCAGCATGCGCAGAAGATGGTGAGAACAGAACTCCCTCTTCATCCTAAGACATCTCCTCCAGCATGATTCCCCTCCCAAATACCAAAACTCCCTCCCTCCACGTTACTATGGCAGCCAATAGCAAGCAAGCGGTATAGAGGCTGACACTGCATTTGAAAAGTAGGCAGGGTTACAATCTATTTTGGGAAGGGGTTCAGAAGTGAACTCTGGATACCTTCAGCTTCTGCAAGACTTGCCCCTTAACCTCCTATCCAAAACATGCAAAATGGAAAGCAAAAGGGAAGGAAAGTGGACAGGCGCATAGAGCACAATAAAGGAGAATATTTGTAGCTCAGGGTTGAAATGAGCACCAAGCATCAGAGAGCACCAAGGACCCTGCATAGAACACTACTTTTTTATACCCCTACTTTAGACTTTATTTTATTTGTTTGTTTTGTCAAGTGTGTATAAGATATAAGTACATACAAGATTATGAATACATGAAATGGATACGAATAAATGGGGTTGTTAGGTAGTGATGGTAGGCACGATGGTGTACTTATGCACGCCCCTTACAGACCTCTCAGGAGTGGGGTGAGGTCACCAGTAGACAGTCTAAGGTTAAAGTTGTGGGGTGTTAGATCTGGGCAACGAGAGACAGACTGCGGACACGAAGTGACTTAACAGCTCTTTATTAATAGTAGTAATGATCCAGCTTGCTCTGTGGTCGGAGGGTTCCCCTTTTATAGGGATCGGGTACGCCCCTCGACCAATCAGAACGATACCTGTTTCCCGCTGTAGCAGCGGACCAGAGGGGAGACTTACTACGATATATGCTAATATCTAACACCCCTCCCCTCCTAGATGGAACGTTGCGGTAGGTAACATAGTCTTTTAGGTATGTGGGTGTTTGTCTTGCTCGGGAGGAGCGTCGTAGTTCGGGTTGGTTAGAAGTGGTTGCAGGATCGGGTGCTTTTCCTGTTTCACGTTCGGGAGGTTTTGTGCCTTCGTTGCTAGGGCGTTCTGGAGTCTGCTCGGTTGCGTTGTCTGGGGTTTGCTCTGCTTCGTGCGTGTTTTCTTGTTCCAAGCTTGGTTCGCAGGTGTCGTAGTTTTCTATGATGGGGCTCTCGCGTGGCTGACTTTCTGTAGGCAGGAAAATCTCGTCTTCGTTTCGAAGGTCTGAGTGTGCTAGGCGACCCCGAAGTTGATCGATGTGCCTTTTCCAGTTCCGCCCATCTTCTAGTTCCAGCAGATACGATCGTGGACCCGTGATGCCAATGACCTTTGCCGGCATCCACAATGTTCCCCCTGCATAGTTGTGGGCGTATACTGAATCCCCTATGCTGAAAGACCGAATTTTGCTTGTGGAGTCTGGGGGAGCTGTGGCAGAGTAATTTGGGTGAAGACGGTCCAGGTGAGACCGTAGACGGCGGCCCATGAATAGTTCAGCGGGACTCCTACCCGTCATTGCGCTTGGGGTAATATGCTGAATTAGGAGGTAATGGTCAATGCGTGTTTGCCAATCACCTGGACCCATCCTAGCGAGGGCCTCTTTTGCGAATCGCACCATTCTCTCCGCCTGTCCGTTTGATGCCGGATGGAATGGCGCGACGAGGGCATGCCGAATTCCCTGACCTGCTAAAAACGTTTCGAAATGCATGGCCGTGAATTGGGGCCCGTTATCGGAGACTAGGAGGTCGGGCAGGCCATGAGTGGCGAAAAGTCGCCGTAGAACCTTAATGACTGCCTCTGCCGTGGTTGAAGTCATTAGGACTACATCTAGCCATTTTGAGTATGCATCCACAACTATAAGGAAAGTCTGACCTTGGAATGGCCCTGCGAAATCGATGTGTATTCGCGACCAGGGTGCTTTAGGTTTCTCCCATTCTGTGGCGGGCGCTTCCGGGGGTGCTGGTCTCGATTCCTGGCATGGGTCGCAAGTGGCCACCCACTCCTCTATTTCTTTGTCCATGTTTGGCCACCAAACGTAACTTCTTGCTAACGCCTTCATTCTAACAATCCCTGGATGACCCACATGTAAAGCATCTAATACATTCCTACGTAAAACATACGGAATAACAACTCGATCCCCCCACAATAAACAACCTTGTAACACTGAGAGTTCGTCCCGTTTTGACCAAAACATTTTGAATTCCGGGCCCACGTTTCCTTTCGGCCACCCCCTCCAAACCCAAGTTTGAACTTGCTTTATTACATTGTCTTTAGAGGAGAACCTTGCAACGTCGTATGAAGAAACCGGTCCAGAGTCCAAACAGTCAATGAGCAATACCGGTACTTCTGGAGTGGGGTCTGGCAGAATGTCAGGTAATGGGCAACGGCTGAGTGCATCTGCGTGTCCGAGAGTGGAGCCCGGTCGATGAATCAATTTGTATGAATACGCAGCCAGGAAAACAGTCCACCTGGTCATGCGTGGAGAAAGGGAGACCGGGGTGGGGCGGTTTCCCGCCAAAAGTCCCAACAACGGTTTGTGATCTGTAATTAGTTCAAAATCGCGGCCGTAGAGGTATTCGTGGAAACGCTTTACTCCAGCTACAGCAGCCAGCGCTTCCCTCTCCATTTGGCTGTAATTCCTTTCGGCCGATGAAAGAGTTCTGGAGTAGAAGGCGATGGGTGCTTCTTTTCCATCGGGCATCCTGTGGCTGAGGACTGCTCCAACTCCGAAGGGTGATGCGTCGCAGGTCAATACCAGCGGTAGGGTCTGGCTGTATTGGACAAGCAGTGAGTCAGTGGTGAGCAGGCACTTTACCCCGGCGAAAGCTGCAGCTTCGGATCGTCCCCATTTCCATGGTGCGTTCCTCTGGAGTAGACGGTGTAGTGGCTCAGCAACGGTCGCCTTCTGCCTCAGAAAAACGCTGTAGAAGTTAAGTAATCCGAGGAAGGCCTGCAACTCGGTCTGGTTTCGTGGTGTGGGGGCGTCCTGGATCGCCTTAATTTTCTTTGAAGTGGGGTGTATTCCCTGACCATCGATTCTATAACCCAGGAATTCTATGCTAGGCACGTTAATTTGGCATTTTTCCTTTTTAAGGCGGAGACCCTTTTCTCTGATTCTGGCCAAAACAGTTCTGACTCTTTTATTTAATTGCTCCTCGTTTGCAGCGGACACCAAGATGTCGTCAAAATAGGGGACGACTCCCGGTATCCCTTGCAAAAGTCGTTCCATGACGCTCTGGAACAATCCTGGGGCAATGCTCACTCCGAATTGTAGCCAGTTGCATTTGAATGCTCCTCTATGCGTCACTATAGTTTGGGCCTCCGCTGTGGCGCTATCAACTGGCAGTTGCTGGTAAGCTTGTGCCATGTCTAACTTAGCAAATACCTTTCCTGGCCCCAACGAGTGCAATAAGTGCTGTACTACAGGCACAGGATATGCGCTCTGTTGTAGCGCGACATTAATTGTGCATTTATAGTCCGCGCAGATGCGGACTGATCCGTCTGGTTTGACTGGGGTCACGATGGGTGTTTCCCAGCGCGCGTGATCTACCGGCTCAAGGATTCCTTGCTCCACTAACTTATCTATTTCCTTATCTATTTTTGGGCGGAGTGCAAAAGGCACTCGTCTCGGTTTAAGTCGGATTGGCGCCACTTTGGGGTCTAAATTGAATGATATTGGTTTACCCACATACTTACCAAGACCGGGGCTGAACACATCCTCGAACTCCTTAAAAATCTGTTCAGCGCTGCTGTTTCTCACGGCGTTGATTCCAGTGACTTCTAAGCCCAGGGCTTCAAACCAATCAAGTCCCAGAAGGTTCTGTAATGGTGCGCTGGCGATGGTCACGGGCAGCTGGGCTTCGATATCCTTGAAACGGATGTGGAATGTGCCTTGGCCCACGATGGGGACTTGGTTCCCCTGGTAGTCTCGTAGCAGGACGTCTGGAGCGCGTAGTTGGCTCTTTCTGAGGCTAGGGATAGCCTGTTTCATGGATGCCCATGAAATAATCGTCAGGGTCGATCCTGTGTCAACTTCTAGCTCGCAGGGTGAGCCCTCCAAGAGGACTGTGACTCTCAGCCTTTTTGGCCGCTTAGGGCGGACCTGATGTATTGTGGTGAGATACGTTCGCAACTCTTCTCTCTGGGTCAACTCTATCTCATCGTCTACATCCTGAAAATACTCTCGTTGAGCATCTTGATAGAACGCTCTTTCAGCTCTTTGTGTGTATTCTCTCTGGGGATACGCTCGCTCAGCTCCTTGTGAGTAATCTCTCTGTGGATACGCTCGCTCAGCTCTTTGGGAATTTTCTCTCTGGGTATACACTTGTGGATTTCTCTCTGGGCGCCCTTTCTGATTCCGCCAAGCCCCTGGGTTGGGCTTCTGTTGGCGGTACATGGGTGGCTGCCATGAGGCAGGGACTCCGCTCCGGCACACTCGTGCGATGTGCCCAAGTTTGTTGCAGTGCGAACAAACAACGTTCCTGAACCTACAAGTAGACCTGGGGTGATTCCCTCCGCAACTTGCGCAGGGCGGCAAGCGGGATCCGGGTCTCCCCCCAGGCCTCATGTGACTGCTCCGCATCAGGTGACTGTCCTCGAACTCGGGATCCTCGTAGGCGGGGCTTGTGTCCTCATAGTGAACTTTGGTGTGTCTTGGCGCTGGCTGGTCAGTGTTGAACCCGCGTTGAATTGTCTCCGCTGATCTGTCTGCTGCTTCTGAAGCTCTTGCCTCCTCGAGTACAATCTGTAGGCTTAAGTTGGTTTTTGCTAACAGCCGCTTTTGTAGGGAAATGTCTCTCAGCCCGCTAACGAGTCGATCCATAATCTGCTCATCCAGGTCTCTGAATCCACAATGTGTGGCTGCTTTACGTAGGGCTGCAACTTATTGGTTGATAGATTCTCCCGCCTTCTGGTTCCTCGTGTTGAACGCTTGGCGGCAAACATGGCGGGAAGGTTTTGGCACGTAATGAGTCTGTAGGGCCTGTTGCAACGTCGCCCATGATACTGCCTGTATTGGAGTAGGCGCGGTGAGGTCTCTGGCCGTATTGAAGACTTCCTTTCCGCAGTAGCCGAGGAAAATGTTTTTCTTCCTTGCGTCGGTGATCCCCGTGTATTCGTTCGCTTCGAGGAAACACTCGAAACGAATCATGAAGGCTTCCCATTCGTCGTTTTCTGGGTCGAAAGGAGCGGGGGGAGCATGCATCGCCATCTTCTCTGTTTGAATTTGCCGCGCTGCGGTGATCTGATATGGCGGCCGGAATTTCTGCCGAATTCCTGGGCTGGATCAAATCCGGAGATTCTGGAGGTAGCGTTCTTCGTCCTATCTGCCTCTCGATCCCACCTTCGTCGCCAATGTTAGATCTGGGCAACGAGAGACAGACTGCGGACACGAAGTGACTTAACAGCTCTTTATTAATAGTAGTAATGATCCAGCTTGCTCTGTGGTCGGAGGGTTCCCCTTTTATAGGGATCGGGTACGCCCCTCGACCAATCAGAACGATACCTGTTTCCCGCTGTAGCAGCGGACCAGAGGGGAGACTTACTACGATATATGCTAATATCTAACATGGGGTTTGGGGAAGAAACCACAGAGTTAAGTAACACGTTCCAGGCATCAACCACTCTATTGCTGAAGTCGTATTTTCTGCAATCGAGTTTGGTACGATTTACCTTAAGTTTGTATCTATTGTGTTCTCATGTATTGTTGTGGTTGAAGCTGAAGTAGCTTGACAGGTAGAACATTGTAATAGATTGTGTCATCCAGGTTAAAACTCTAACATTTCACTGATAACAGCGCTTGCGATCAGTATGGTATCTCAAGGATAAGTTCCTTTATTATCTTACATATCCACGTGCTGATTAACTTTTTAAATTTTATTTATTATTTAGCAGATTTTTATCCTGTCTTTATTACTTTATAAGTAATTCAAGGCAGAAAACATACACAAAAATCCCTTTTCCTCTTATTTTCCCCACAATAACCCTGGGAGAGGTAGTTTGAGAGAGAGTGACTGGCCCAAACTCACTCAGCCAGTTTTTCATGCCTTAGGCAAGACTAGAACTCACACTCTCCTGGTTTCTGGACCAGCACCTTAACCACTACATGATAGTGACTCATTTTTTGGGTGGGTGGGGAGCAATTTTTAGGCACTGCATAATCTCATAATTAAGAGATGCAGTGGCTCAGTGGTTAAGACACTGAGCTTGTTGATCAGAAAGGTTGGTACTTTGGTGGTTTGAATCCCTAGTACCGCATAAGGGAGTGAGCTCTTGTTACTTATCCCAGCTTCTGCCAACCTAGCAGTTTGGAAGCACATAAAAATGCAAATAGAAAAATAGGGACCACTTTGGTGGGTGGGTAACAGTGCTCCATGTGCCTTCAGCGTTTAGTCATGCCGGCCACATGACCACAGAGACATCTTTGGACAGCACTGGCTCTTCAGCTTAGAAACAGAGATGAACACCACCCCCTAGAGCTGGAAATGATTAGCACACATGTGCGGGGAAATCATTACCTTTACCTTTTAATCTCATAATTGCAGTCCTGGATCGCTTTTCTGGGCAGAGAAGTGTGACAAATTACACAATGAAATTCACTCTCCTGAAAAAGCCTTTCCAAAGAGAACTTGAATGTTTACACATCTGAGTTTGCACCCAACTCAGGACACACATACACAAATTCACTGAACTCTATAGGCTGGACCCTGTACCATGGTACTCCCCAAATATCCACTTATTAGACATCATCATAAAATACTTGACAGGGAAAGATGTAGTTCCATAAAGAATGGGCATCTTTGCTCATAACGTAATGAGCCTGGTGAACTAGCTAGTGGCAAAAACTGTGTCATGTTGAGGAAAAGTTAAAACAAAGAAAAGCTCTGTAATAAAAGCTCTTCCTTCTGGCTTTTTATCATATAGCTTCTCATCTCTTCCTTGTCTGAAATTCAAGCTCACCTCAAAGTCTGGAGATTGTTGAGGTAGATTTTTCCCTGTATGTTCTCTAGATTTAATTTCCCCAGCATTGCTATAAAGACAGCAGGAAAGAGCTCCTAATTAGGTGGTGGACAGCTTCTTCTGACAACTATTTCCTGTCTTATTTGCTATTTTTGCCTTGTTCTGCTCTTTCTGAACATTTCCTGACTTGCATTACAAGTAGTCCTTATTTAATGACCACTTGTTCTGTTAACTGTTTGAAATTTCAGCATTGAAATTTGAACATGGCTGGTCCTCAAAATTCTGGCTATCCCAGTACCCGCATGATCAGCTCCCACTTAAAGTAGCAGAATCCCATGGTCATATGAGTATGATTTGCAGCATTCTCTGGCAGCATTCCAATGGCTCAATGCACTGTGGTTAGCATGCAGTATTGCATGATAATTCAGATAACTGTCAGGAGTTCAGTCCTCACCGGCTCAAGGTTGACTCAGTCTTCCATACTTGGTAAAGGTTGGTAAAATGAGGACATTGTTGGAGGCAAAATGCTGACTCTGTAACCACTTAGAGAGGGCAGTAAAGCACTGTGAAGAGGTATATAAATCTAAGTGCTATTGCTATTTTGCTCAGGGAAGGCTGTTGTGGGAACAAATAGGAGGTAGGAACATTAAGTACATGTTGCTTGGAGTTATACAAAAATAAAAGTGGGATATAAATCTACAAGTTTGAATTATTTGTGTCAACATCTTTTAAATCATAGCAATATAGTTCTTAATTTGGAGATAAAATGATTAATTACATTGGAAAAACCAAATTGACCATTAAGTATATTTTCTAACTGCCCTCTGATATAGTTGAAATGTCATTTGCTAAAAAAACTAAAAGGAAATAATGCATCAGTGTGTTGTTACTAAGAGCTTAAAAAGAAATTGTGAAGCAGATTGATATTAGCTTTCAATAAAAAATGGAGTAATGAAATACTGCACATACCAACTTGTGCTTTTAGCACTAAATGTTTCATTTTATTATTCAGAAGAGAATGCAAATGTCTTTAGTTAATTAAGGAAGATAAATTAATTCTGAGTATTAATTATACACCACCTATGTTACCTATATTACAGTCCCTATACACAACAATGGTTTTTCACTTCAGGCATATCAATTACTAGCAACCTCTCTCCAAACCAGATATAACATGCTTTGTAAATTATAAATTGCTCTCACTTTCTTTAAAAGTTTTTATTCTAAATCATCCCTGCACATACCTACCTACCTACCTACCTACCTACCTACCTACCTACACACACACACACACACACACACACACACACACATACATACATATCTAGTATCTCACAGTTGTGTTTGGAAGATTGTTCAGTTCCTAGCAAAGGGAACAAACACAAAGCTAACTATCTGTATAAACACACGGCTAAAAAGAAGAGAGTTGTAGAAGTTGTAAACAAGAACAGCTGGAGTACAGACTATTTTGCCATACAGTTTGATACTAAGACAATGAGCCTATTGTTCATTAGAACACAGTGCATGACTTAAAGCATCAAGCTATCAAGAACCATTTGAAGTAGATACAAGACCTGGAGATTTATGCACATTAAACATTTATTTTTTTAGGAGCATATTCTAATTTGTTCTGATCCCTGTCAGGCAATGAATGACCTTTCTCCAGTGGCAAGCAACTGTAGGTTGTTCACTTTCTCGTACATCTTAAATAATGTTAAAGATTTCGCAAAAGTTGTCCTAGCTGATTATTTCTCTTAGCCAGATCGGCCGTTATTTTTATTTGTTCTATTTTCTGTAAGCATGATGCTCTGGCATGAAATATATGTGATAGAAAGTCTATACATTGTAATCATGGGGAGAATAGGAGATGGCTGGGAAGATTAAAGGCAATGTTTGTGTATGAAGTTAGAATTGTGTTTTATTTATTTATTAACTAAAAGATGCTTCTAGGTCTCCTATGAGACAAAACTGCCCACTCTCAGTAGCTTTCAACCTTCATAGAACATCTAGCAATTCCCAATGAATTTCCCATTAGCAATGTAATGTATAACAAAAGCTAAATAATTGAACTATAACTAAATGCAGATGTTATAATCAATTGTGCACTCTAATAATTTCCATCAAACAAAGCCATAAACTCTTGTGACCAATTTTAGATTTCTAATATAATAACTATAGCAGACATTACAAAGTACAGACCTGTTGAATATGGTCCTCTGATCAAATTTAACAATGCAGATAAAACTGCTGTCAGGTTAATAGCTTTGCCAGAGCAGAGGATACAAAAATTTATAAAATTATGGCTGGTACTGAGAGAAATGGACAGATAAAGAATGTTTTTCCCCTCCTCTTGTAATAAGATTTAATGATGGCTGTCAAAGGGGTTAGATACATTCACTATGGATAAGTTTATTAGCTAGCAATTAGATGAATACAGACAGAATGCCCCTGTATTTAATGTATTCAGCAAACAAAAGTGCTATTGAGTACTATTGTTATCATCTGGTGGGCATTCCAGAAACATCTGGCTATTGAAAATATCATACAGCTTAGCAACACTTGAATATGACCAATGAGGGCATATTCAAGTTATTTAAGATATAGTATATAAAACCATAAAATAACATTAATGAGCATGATGAAGCAAAATGAATAGAATAGAATAGAATGACAGTGTTGGAAGGGACCTTGGAGGTCTTCTAGTCCAACCCCCTGCCTAGGCAGGAAACTCTATACCACTTCAGACAAATGGTTATCTAAGCTCTTGTAAAAACCTCCAGTGTTGGAGCATTCACAACTTCTGGAGGCAAGTTGTTCCACTGATTAATTGTTCTGTCAGAAAATTTTTCTTATTTCTAGGTTGTTTCTCTCCTTGATTAGTTTCCACCCATTGCTTCTTGTTCTACCCTCAGGTGCTTTGGACACTAGTTTGACTCCCTTTTCTTTGTGGAAACCCCTGAGATATCGGAACACGGTTATCATGTCTCCCCTAGTCCTTCCTTTCATAAGTCTAGACATACCCAGTTCCTGCAACCATTCTTCATATGTTTTAGCCTCCAGACCCCTAATCATCTTTGTTGCTCTTCTCCTGCACTCTTTCTAGAGTCTCTACATCTTTTTTACATCATGGCAACCAAAATTGGATGCAGTATCTCAAGTGTGGTCTTACCAAGGCATTATAAAGTGGCATTAACACTTCACATGATCTTGATTCTATCCCTCTGTTTATGCAGCCTAGAACTGTGTTGGCTTTTTCAGCAACTGCAGCATACTGCTGGCTCATATTTAAGTTATTGTCCACTAGGACTCCAAGATCCCTCTCACAGTCACAACTATTGAGCAAGGTGAACCTATGCACTTTGTTTTTCTTGCCTAAATGTAAAACCTTACTTTTTTCACCACTAAATTTCATTTTTTTAAGATAGCGCTCAATGTTCAAGTCGGTCAAGATCCTTCTGTATCTTAAGCCTATCTTCCGGAGTGTTGGCTATTCCTGCTAGCTTGGTGTGATCTGCAAATTTAATGAGTTCCCCATCTATCCCCTCATCCAAATCATTGATGAAGATGTTGAAGAGTACTGGGCCTAAAACAGTACCCTGTGGTACCCCACTGCATACTTCCCTCCATGTAAATGCAGTTTCATTGAGGACGGCACGTTGAGTGTGGTTGGTCAGCCAGTTACAAATGGTGGTGATGCTGTCATTTTTCTATTTTATCAAGTAGTAGGTTATAGTCTAATAGAACCAAATAAGGTGCACTTCTGAAGAAAAGGAGAGTATACCTAGCATGGCCCCCTCCGATGTGTCTTTATGAAGGTGAAAAATCTGGAGAAAACAGGGTCTAACTCTGAAGAACTGACAAAACATTCTGCCATGAGTTTCTTTAATCATGTCAGAAGCATCTGCCAATTATAGGCATATAACAATCAACACTGAGAGAACAGGATAGGTCATAGAATTATAGCATATGTAAACAGTATGTAGAATAAATATTAAAGCTAAATGACATTTGCCCAGTTAGGTCACATCCACAGCAGTTTCTCTCACTAGCATGAGGTCTTCCTCCATACATATTGAAGGACATCACATGTGTGAGATGGATTGTTCTTCTTCCCATTCACACACAGTATCTTCTATAGGGAATGCCCATTTTCTTAGGTTGTCCTTTGAACTCCCTATCCAAGCACACAGTCTGTTTAACACAGTCTGCCATAACGGATTCTGCAGTTCTTGAAGTAGACAGCAATCTATCTACCTGAGCTGTACCGCTCCAAAAACCAGAAAGGTAGGAAAATTCCAAGTACTTTGCAGAACATTTTAAGAATAGTGGTATGCCATGGAGTAAGTGGTTTTATCGAAGTAGGTTGTTGGAAAGGTGTAGTTAAAAAAATGTGCATGCTATCCATCGATATATGCCTTAGCTTCCACATTAATTGTACATGCAGTCTCGTGTTTCAGAAGACTGAATAAATACATTTATAATAGGGCACTTTTTAAGCTGCATATTAACTTACTCAAGCTGAAGTAATTTTTTTTATTAAGAGACTGAATAGATGCGATCTCACATGTGACAATTTTTCATTCTAAATCCTTTTCCCATACTTGCCATTAAGACAGAATGAATGTTTTCTAGGCAGGTGGTATCAATCCAGAATAACCTTGTAATACACTTAGTGATGGCCATTGTTCACAGAACATAAAAACCTTCTATAGCCAATGATGTTAGCTCTAACCTCGCACAAATGGCATCTTCTTACATAGAGACATCCATAAGATTTGTTAAATAATTCTTTTGAATGGGTTTTCAGAAGCTCTGATGAGTTTTGATTTCTACAAAACTGATATCAGAGGTAAGAAAAACATTTAAGATTTCACACAGTTGTCACATTGAATAAAGCCAACAAGCAGACCGTGAAGCCTAATTATTTCTAAATGGAAGTGATAAAATGCAAAACAAATTTGAATGTAAAGCTTGCTTTATTGTGCAGTCGTTGAATCCTCCCATAGCTTGGAGATCTTGGACTACAGTTGTGATTTCATGCTCAATTGTCATCAGATTCTAGAATTAGTTGATGTGGGTTGTTGGCGTCTGATTACATTGCAGAGATTGTGGGCAGACATACTTCACTATTCCGTCTTTGCATACAAATTATGTAGATTACCAATTGTCCCAAAGACACCTATTATAATTATTCTTTACAGAAGCATTTAAAAAGGCAGATCTGAGGAGTACTATGAAGAGCTTTATTGTTTTGTTGACAATAAAAACCTCAATTTTAATAACTCAACAACCCCTATTTATCTACCAGCACTCTGCTGTTAATGTTATAAATAAATACTATCAAATTGCTACCATAATTTTCACTTTACACATGAATAATCCATTTCTTAGATGCAATCCAGTCAGCCTAACACCCTGTTTTATTTATTTCAATAGCCATCCCTGATATTTCTCTTGATGCTAAAACTGCTTTTGCAAAACCCTAATCTGTTTTTCTGTTATCCAGAGTAATGTTCTTTCATGCTTTCAGTACTTTTGATTCTGACTCTTTTCCAAAAGTTACACGTAGTCCTGTAGTCAATGGAAGTGCTCTCTTATGATTGATTATATCATCATTATTGTATACAATATGCAATTCATATTGTTTTGGGCTTTTTTGTTGTTTGAACAGGTTTCCATACCATGCCTGCTCTCTGGAATACTTTGTCCATGGAGAAGTGGCTGGTCCTGACACTCCTAGCGTTCTGGAGAACTTTTAAACATGGCTACATTGTCAAGTGTCCCGGTTAGGAAATTAAGAGGCCTATTTTTGTAGTGCTTGCTCTTGCCCTCAGTGGCTATTCTGTCTATTGTTATCAGCTGTCACAAAGGTGCTTTTTCAGAAGGGAACTGGACTTTCTTGTTTTTTTCCTTTTGAAGACATTTCGCTTCTCATCCAAGAAGCTTCTTCAGCTCTGACAGGGATAGTGGGGAATTGAAGGATTTAAATTCCTTGCAGAAAGTTGGAAATCTTCATCCTTTTAGATGGTTGTTGAAGCACTTGGAGATTCTCAACCCTCTAAACGACCCTCTAAAAGGATGCAGATTACCAGTTGTCTACAAGGAATTTAAATCCTTCAACCCCCACTATCCCTGTCAGAGCTGAAGAAGCTTCTTAGATGAGAAGCAAAATGTCTTCAAAAGGAAAAAAAAACAAGAAAGTCCAATTGCCTCCTGAAAAAGCACCTTTGAGACAACCATGACCTAGATGACTGAGAATCTCTATAGATTGTTATCAGCTGTTTATTGTTATTGTTGAGGATCTATTTCTATTGAGTTTTAATTTCGTTAGCCATCCAAAGTAAGATAGGAAAATACCCAAAAAACCAAACCTACTTTGCAGAATATTCCCATTATCTTTTCCTTGTAATATAATTTTCTGCGTGTGTGTATGTGGGTGGGTGGGGGATTATTTTCTATCTCAATTGTTTTTTTTAACATTCCCTTGAGAATATAACAAAATGTCATGGGTGGTCTTGATTTTAAGTGTCTACGCCTTAAAAGTCAGTTGGTGATTTACAAGATTTAAAGGCTGCACGACAACTCTGGGTGGCTTACAAATAAAAGGGAAAAAAATTATCCATGCCTCTGGATAAATAAATTTCCTATAACAGAAATAAAGGGTGAGTAGGCACTGTTCTCCAACATCTGGGAGAACCGCCAAGTTTTTAAAAGATTTATGGAACATCAGCTATGTGGGAGCCACACACATCTCTAGATTGACCACAGCTAATGAATTATTTCCATATGTCAAAAGCTAGGTTATAAATCTGATTTAACTTTGACTTTTTAAATATTATTTTTACTGTTCGCATTAGACAATCATTAGTTTAAACTTAAGGATAGGAACTAGTATGTACAAAACCTCATCACTGCACAAATTGACAAAATTTAATTTGAACTAAACTAAGAATCACTAGTACTTCTAAAGGACCATGTCAAGTAAATATGATGTACTCTGTATAATAGCAGCATTACTAATATACTTTTCCAAATAATATAACCTTTGTATAGTAGTCAATCAGAACAGGATACTCCTTACTTTGAATTTCAGATATATCCATTGTTATTTTCTGCCATGGGACCTAATGGATTTTTCATGTTTTTCACAGGTTTTTTGACATTTTTATTTATGTAAGTTTGATGTATTCTTTGTGCTTAAGCTATGAACTCTATTTGAGCACAAATACCTGATAGTAAATTGTATCTCTAGCCCTTCTCTTACATGCTTCTGTTCCTAAGTGGTACTCATGAACTTCGTTCTTAATTTCCATGGCACTACTGTATAATTACTGTTTAAAACTGAGTGCTCATAAGCATTTTGTTCTTCTGTAAAATTCCTGTGAGGTTCATCTGTTTATTAAAGTACATCCTTTAATCAAAGTTTATCTGTAGCATTCTTGTTCTTTTTCTGAAGTCAGCGTTTCAAAATAAAATCATTTAAGGGTTATGAAATACCACCCTCCAACACAGTCTTAAAAGTCTCTCAATTCAGTCTTAGAAATTTACCAATATTACATAATCAAATACTTTTCTAATTCAATTTTGCTAGTGAGAACTGACATTTTGTTAACAGCCTAATTTTTTTCTTGCTCTATGAATAATTTGTAACTGGTATTTCTGCAAATTTAACGACCATATTTAAATCCTAGGAGTCTCACTCTACATTGACTTTTTAAAAATGACTTCAAAGGTCTTAGGATCATTTGTCTCTATTTCCACTAATGTTCCATAATGAACGGATGAGATTTTGTAAAAGCAGATCCAGTTGGTAAAATTTCCTTCACAGTTTCTGAATACTTCTGTTGTATTGTTGCCATGGTTTTAGAAGCATATACTGTTGGTAAATTATTCTGAAAACTATTGTTCCAAAATCTGTAGCACTAGCATTAACAGAACAGATAACTATTTTATTAATATAATATCTCAAAATTGGTATTTTAGTTTACAGATTCTTAAACCCTGCAAATGCTTTCTTATGTGTATCTAACCTTTAAAAACACAACAGTCTGCAACAAGAGTGATTAAGAAGCTGAAATAACTGTGATCAGTCATTTTATTGACAGCTTATGTGCCATCGAGTCACTTTTGAGTTCTAGTGATCTCATAGATAGATTTTCTCCAAGACAATTTATCCCTAACCTGTAGATGATCTGTTTAATCTACCCAAATTAGTAATCACCCCTAAAATATCTGTAAATCACTTAAATAAATTAGGCATTCCAAGAATAACTTCAAATTCAGTTTTATCAAGGTTTATCCCATCTGTATAACAATATCACCAAGAAATTTATTTCTGTCAATTCAAGCTACATTTTGCTATATTTAACTCCTTTCTCTCTCTGCATCTACTGTATTCTACATTTCTTTTACTCTTTCATACTCTCTTGTTTATTTTAGTTCAGTATACAGTATGTTCAGTATAACATATATCTGCAAATATTCATTGTCTGCAAATATTGTTCTTCTCATGTTTTTTCCACTATTGCTATAACATCAAGTCAGTATTTTTCAAATTGTGCGAATAGAGCATCATCAGAATACTTCTTCTTTTTTCAGCATTCTTTTCAAAATTATCTTCTCAGTTTGATGCAAAAGTATCCTGAATTAAAAGCAACATGTTAGTTCCAGAGTCCCGTATGAAACGTGAATATTTTTAAGACCCTGTGTTTACCTTTTAAAAGAGGAGCAATCTTTCTTTTGACAGTCTGAAGTGATGCTCACACTGCAAAAGAAATGGGATAAAAGGAAAGGAAAAGGAAACAACCTTTGATTGTTTATCTCAGAATACGTTGCTGGGGGAGAGACACTCCTTGAAACTTGTCATTGTTCTGTAAGGAATTTGAAGAAAGCTGTTTTCAGGCAAACAAATGCTTTTCCTTGTCTTTTTTCTTTGCCTTGGTGACTTAGAGTAGCTTTCTTCATATTACCCTGCAGACCAGCATTTGGTAGAGCAGCCGTGAAAATCTTGGAAAAGATATTCAAATGGCGTGATGTGTCTGGGCCTACAAAAATAAAGAATTGTGAAAGTTTTGGTATTCCCAGTGACACTCTATAGAAGTGCAAGTTGAACTTTGAAGAAGCAGGATAGGAAGAGTAATGAGGGTTTTGAATTTTAGCCTTGGAGAAGATTCCTCAGAATACCATGGGCAGCCAGGAAGACAAAACAATACGTCATTGGACAAATCAAGCCAGAGTTCTCACTTGAGGCACAAACGACGAGGCTCAAATTAACCTATTTCAGACACATTTTGAGGTTTCAAATGGATCTCCTCCTTCACTTATATACAGATGAAGAATAGATACTATGCACTACTACATAATGTTACTTAGGACATCATTTAGAGGTCCTTAAAGAAAACACCAGACCGTTATAACATGCATAAACGTCATGGTACTGAGGATGTTAATCCAATTTTCAATCTAAATTTGACCCCCCTCCAATCCACCCCAAACTACAATAAAACTTTGATATTAAAAATAAAGATTCTTATATAAAGTTGTTTTTCAATAACATCCAAAAATGCTTAACTATCCTTTAATACTGATAATACAACTAAATTCTACCATAATTAAAACCACATGCTTCGCAGAATATCATAAGTTCCAAAGCATTGCTTTCCACTTGTGAACATATTGATACATATTCAATGCCATTTTAATTTTTTTTAAAATGGAAATTAATATGTATCAAGGACAATGTGTGGAATATTTCCACCCAAATATTGAACAGAATCTGCTCAACAAACAAACTCTCACTTTTTATGTATTTCTATGTAAATCTTACCACCGATTGGCCATATAATAGCTTCCCTCCAACTGTAGATTGAATAGTTTCATTCTAATTGTATAGAAAATGTACCATATTGTAGTTCAACCTCTGCCAAATTAAGTATCTTTAAACTTACAAAGACCATCCCTAAATATGTTATGCATACAGTAACAACTGTTGTTCAGTCCTAGCCACCTGTACAGTATATCAAACCTTTCCTTGGCAAGCAATAAAAGGTACTCTAAGAATATATTTCCCAGGACACCAAGGCTCAAAATCATTGTAGCAAAGCAATGAAGCTTTTATAATGGCTTCATTGCTTGGCTACAATGAATCTGATCCAGCAATGGCTATCTATCAGATGCAGGGTTATTTATATTATAATCGCTATTCCAAGCCACTTACTATTTATAAATATAAAATATAAGATATATATATTTTTCTTCTTTCTTTACTTTCTTGGTTTGTGTTTTGAATTTGTTTTAAGATTGCTTCTTTGCAATTTTTTAAGTTTAAAGATTGTTTTGTTAATTGGGAATCGTATTATTTATACCTTTTTGAGAAGAGATTAGTGCTTCTCTCCTTTACCTTCTGGAAGGTTCTTCCACTGATTCTCTACTTGCATTTGTCTATTTAAACTATGCCATTTCTTCCCTCCAAATAAATCTATGTGATCAGGCAAAAAATTAGGAAAGAGGACTCTTCATCCTCTCCAGGATCTGAGGAACGGAGGGAAGTGGAGAGTCTCCATTGCAGATTCAGATGAGATAGAGACAAACAAATAATATTCACTTCAGTTATATGTTCATTCATACTCACACCCATTGTGGAAAAGTCAGTCCTATGGAAGCCTGTTTGGTTAGGTCAGACCTCTTGTGGGAAGTCTACCCTCTCTAAGCCCCAAATGTTTGAAGAATTAGGGGGCTGAATGTCTGGTAGGTTGACTAGGCTTAGACTTGTGTGAGTATTGCTAATGGAACTAAAAAAGAAAGATGCAGAAATATTATTAGCTGCTTTTTGGAATCTGTTTCTCAGTCTATATATCTTGAAAGCCTCTAATTTGTCTGATAAGACAAACTAAATATTTTAGAGCCAAGTTAAATATGAAAGGAAATAAAGGACATCTTTAGGAGGACCCATGCTGCATTTGAATATGTGGGAAAATATTCCTACTTGTAATATTTTAAGTAGAATAGCTAAAATAATAGACTCTTAACCCATGAAATATAGTTAAAAAGAACTCTTTTTTTGTAGCATATTACAAATCTGTATCTTGTCAAAAGCGTTTTTCATCCCTAACAAAACCACCGTAGCAGTTTCAAGGTTCTCAGCTTCTATTGTTAACATACAAACAAGGAATTTCATACTGTTAAAAACTTGACATCCTTTCATGAAACTAGACTGTGTATGACACACTATTGAGGGTGTCATAGTCTGCAACATTTTGAATCCATATTTAAAAATGATAGTGGATGATAACCAGAGGTTCTCACCAGTTCAGGCAAACCGGTAGTGGAATGTTGGCCTGGGCTGCAGAACCAGCAGCGACCCAGGCTGGCCATGGCTCCAAACTGGTTCCCTGATTGCTGCGGCATGTCTTTTTTTGGGGGGGGGCATTTTTTAATGTTCTGTGCATGCTGAACCTGCAGTAACACTGGCAGCAACCCACCCCTGATGATAAACTCATACTATTCATAGTGGACTTACTAGGCTTCAAAATAAAGTTCACCAAAAAGGCTTGATAGTTGTAATACAAGGACTTCATTTTCAAAAGACTAAGTCTAGATCTCTAAAATATAAAAGCCAAACCATCTTTATATTTTATAATACATTCTATTATCTTTCAGTAGAAACCTACCTATCTTAGTTTCTCATAAAATTAATTATACTTCCTGCAATATTAAAAGTATGACCTAATTTTTGCAATGATCTTGAGACCACCACCACTACCGCACAAATCTATTGCTTTAAAAAATTCTTGTGGATGATATATGACAATGGGGACAAGGTTCTTATCTGGCCAAAGATGGAAAGATGAATATATATATCTACAATGGAAGAATGGATTTAGAAGCTAATGGAGCTATCCGAGGTTACAAAATTGTCTGTTTTGTTTAGAGATAATATACCGACTATTTTTCATGAGATCTGGATGCCATTGTTAGATTTCTTACTGAATAGAAAAGAATCAACTTTTGATTTTGGGAGTTGAAGATTAGATCACATTGGTTTTGAATATTGTAGCTTTTCAAATATGTTATTTACATTTAATAACTTACTTTTTTACAACAAATTAAGAGAACATTTTATGAATACCATTTTTAGTTTGACTATAATGTTGATTATTATTATTTTAAGATATTTCATACATCAGTGTTACTTGTTTAAAATTAAAGAGATGTGGTTGAATTGTTAACATCTCTGTAGTAAAAGAAAATTGGATGTCTTTTGTTTTATTTGTTTGATGTATATTTTTGACTTTTAACTTATTTTATCATTTCTTTTCCCTTTTGCCTTTATATTAGTCTGTATTTTTCATATTTGAGGTTGAAATATAATAAATATATATGGGCACTTGGGTGAAGAGGGATATGACGTCGAAACTCACAAGTAGGTCACTGGGTTGTAAGTTTTGTTTCTTTATTGTTTCTATGAAGTGGATTGAGTTTTGTACGTGTGAGGTGATGGATTCTGCGTAGGGTTGGAGTTGTTTGGCGAGGAATTTGGCAAGGTTCTGTAGAGGTGAGCCTATGGAGCTGACTATGGGTCTGAGTGGTGTTCTTTGTGTATCTTGGGGAGTCCATAGAGTTTGGGGCATCTGGAAGATTTCTCTCTGGGGATGATTCTTTGCTGGATCTCTTCACTGATGGCAGAGGCTTTTATTTTGGATTTGGTGGTTTTTTCCAGGTAGGTGGTGGGGTCTGTGTTTATAGGTTTGTATAGGTTTGTTTGCACAATCCCATCACCACCCTGCACAGATCAACTCTGTAGCCAAGACCCTCATCTCCAGAACCAAACGCCTAGCCGACAAAGACCACCTGAAAACTGAATTACACAAACTCACAAATGTATTAATCTCCAATGGATTCCAAAGAAAAACAATCACCAACCTAATCCAAAAGGAGATTCCCCCAAAAAACCAAGATACAGAAAAGGACAATGGCATCGCCCTCCTCCCTTACATCAAAGGCACCACAGATAAAATCAGCAAAATTCTCCACAAGCACAATATCAGGACAGCCTTCACCACTGACCAAAAAATAGCCAACATCTTAAGAAACCCCAAAGACAAAATCCAGCTAGAAAACCAAGGAGTCTACGAAATACCATGCAAAATCTGCCCAGCAATATACATAGGACAAACAAACAGGAGAATAAATGCATGCATCACAGAACACAAAAACGCAGTAAGAAAAAAAGAAAAAACTTCTTCCCTTTTCCAGCACCTTAAAGCTACAGGACATGAAATCAACTTTGAAGGAGCCAGGTTAATCTCCAAAACAGAACACCTCCACAAGAGAATAATCATGGAAGCCATCGAAATAGAGAAACACCCCCACAGCATGAACAAACGTGATGATACCTCCCGCCTACCAAACATCTGGAAACCAGCCCTAGCCAACAAACGAACACCACCCACCACCCAAGCCGTTATAATACAAAACAACAATGCACACACAGCCTGCACCAATCAGCACCAATCTACCAATCATGATACAACCACACAACCAATCATTCCACTTACTGAAACAAAGCCAGCACCCCATCCCCTTCCACCAAGAATTACAGAAAGACGGCAGCTCCGATCACATTTTAAGCCCACAGCTTGAAGATGGCAGGTGAGATCCTGCCGAAACGTTGCAAAGACAATCTCAACCTTACACGGGAAAAGACCCGAATACAACAAAACCAGCATATATATATGCTGTCTTAGCCACTAAGTCTTAGCCACTAAGCCAAAGGACAGAAAGAGGGAGTAGTGACCTTCCTCCCATATTTAGGCATACCAGGGGTTGTAACACAAATACATACATACATACATACATACATACATACATACATACATACATACATACATCAAAGTTTTCTTAACTTGTCTTTCCAAATTAAAGTATTGTTCACACATTCATAGTTTTATTCATCCTCCACTCACCTCCAGCTGTGTGGCCCAGTTGCTAAGAGGCCACCTAGGCCACAGCCCAGGGATTGGGGACTCCAGGCATATCCTATAATCCTACACTGAATACTACACAAAAGATTTAAAAACCTCCTAAAAAATCCACAAATCTGTTGCATATACTGAATGTTTAAAGAAAATCTCAAATTCTTTTTGTTGTTGATCAACAGACTATAGATCACCTAATTGATTGATTGATCGATTATTTGCTATAAAATTAGCAATCACATACATTTTGCTCTGTGACAATCTGTCTGTTACCTGCTCCTTCAAGTGTTCCAAAGGAGCTGTATTTATCTACCAACCTTGCTAATGGCGATCTTCTTCTTTTTCCTTCCACTATTACAGGTATCTCCAGAGACTAACATCTCTACGTAAGGTGTTTCGACTATGATAATCTGAGTTTGGTCATTGGAGCCCCAGATAAGAACTCTGCTTTGATTTGTTTGATGATCTATTTGTTTCTTTTTCTTTGATT
Organism: Natrix helvetica; assembly: GCF_964273705.1. Lineage (NCBI taxonomy): Eukaryota > Metazoa > Chordata > Lepidosauria > Squamata > Natricidae > Natrix > Natrix helvetica. The sequence goes on from NC_138552.1 coordinate 196,429,121, forward strand.
CCATGGTATTTTCAGGCATCTTCTCCAATACCAAAGTTCAAAAGCATAAATACTCTTTCTATCTTTTTTTGTTTAAAGATCAGCTTTCATTTCTATAGGATATCACATGGCAACTCATTGCTTGCACTGTTCTGATCTCAGGTGTAAAATATAATCTGTTGATGTAGATGATTCATGGCATATGAATGTCTTTTCCAGGACCTTCACTGCTACTCTATCCAATACTAGTCTGTGGAATATTTCTTGACTACTTGTTAGTTTACTCTTGACAGTTGTCTAAAAGGTAGAAAAAAAATTCCCCATTTCTATATATTCATTGTAAATTCTAATGCTGATTGCTGTTTAATCATTGTCTCACTTTTTTTTCACTGTGCTCTTTGACTTTGCTATACCAACTATCATGAGTTCTATCTTCTTCATATTTAATCTTACTGCAATTTTTTTCATTGTTCCTTGATTTTCATTACTAGACTTTGCAGAAGATTTGCGTTTTCAGCTATCCAAATAGCGCCATCAATATAGTTGTAAACCAAGATTATTGTAAGGTAAGCTGTTCAGAGTTTCCCTGTAGTAAAATGGGCATACAATGATGATGATTACAATGATGATGATGATAATAATAATAATAATAATAATAATGATAATAATAATGATAATAATAATAATAATGATAATAATAATAATAATAATAATAATAATAATAATAATAATAATAATAATAATTATTATTATTATTTCGATCAGACCAACGGCATTTTTATCAAAGTCTTAATGTGAATGGTGGCACCAAAAGTCAAAAACCAGAAAAGCAGGCCACAGTTGAATTCTGGAAAGAATTGTGGGAAAATGCAAAGGACTACAATAAGGAAGCAAAGTGGATACATGACTTTGAAGAAAGCATTGGTAATAAACAAATGCAAGTATTAGAAATAACAACTGAGATGGTCAAGAATTGAGTAAAAAAAGTAAAGAATTGGACATCACCTGGAAATGACCAATTACATGGTTTCTGGCTCAAATATCTGACCAGTTTACATGCAATGTTGGCCAGGCAACTGAATGAAATTTTACAAAATGGTCAAATTGATGAATGGTTGACAACTGGAAAAACATACTTGATTCAGAAAGATGCAACTAAAGGAACAATACCTGAAAACTACAGACCAATAACATGCTTGCCAACAACCTTTAAATTACTCACAGGCATTATTGCAGATAACATTATGGATTATTTGGAAACAAACAACATCTTGCCAGTAGAGCAAAAAGGCAACAAAAGAAGGAGTAGGGGCACAAAAGATCAGCTCCTAATTGATAAAATGATACTAGAAAATTGTAAGAAAAGAAAAACGAACTTGAATATGGTCTGGATTGATTATAAAAAAGCATTCGACTCATTGCCACATAGTTGGATCATAAAATGCTTAGAAACAACTGGCATTAGTAAAAATATTACATCCTTCACTGAAAAGGCGATGAAACAATGGAGAACTGGCAGTAGGGAATGAGAACTACGGAATGGTCAATATCAAGCAAGGAATTTTCCAGGGTGATTCACTTTCACCTCTTCTCTTCATCATTGCAATGATCCCACTATCAGTAATCTTAAAAAAAATGAAATTAGGCTACCAAACAGCCAAAGAAGCTGAAAAAATTTCACATTTATTATATATGGATGATTTGAAACTCTATGGAAAGTCAGAAATAGAAATCCAATCACTGACAAACACAGTCCGAGTATTCAGCACCGATATTTCAATGCAGTTTGGCATGGAAAAATGCGCCACTGTATCCATAAAAAGGGGCAAAATCACTACATGTGAGGGAATTGAAATGCCCAATGGCCAACTAATTAAATGCAATGAAAATGAAGCCTACAAATACTTAGGCATTTTGCAGTTGGATAACATCAAACATGGAGAAGTAAAAACTATTGTCAGGAGAGAGTACACCAACAGAGTTAGGAAAATTTTGAAATCTAAATTAAATGGTGGAAATACAATCAAGGCCATAAATACCTGGGCAATACCAGTTATAAGATACACAGCTGGTATAGTTAACTGGACACAAACTGATTTGGACATTTTGGACCGAAAAACCAGGAAATTAATGACAATGCACTACAGTTTACATCCACGTGGTGACACTGATAGACTATACCTGCCCCGAAAATCAGGTGGCAGAGGATTATTACAAGTGAAGCAAATAGTTGAAGAAGAAAAACATGCACTGGCTGATTATTTAAAAGAAAGTCAAGAACATCTATTAATCGAAGTAAAGAACAAAAATTTATTGAAGGCCCAACAGACGAAACAAGAATACAGAAAAGATGTGATAAAATCAAGAATGGAGAGTTGGCAGAACAAAGCATTACATGGTCAATTTCTGGAAAAAATAAAAGATAAAGTGGACAGTAAAAAAACTTGGTTATGGTTAACAACAGGTACATTAAAGAAAGAAACAGAGTCACTAATCCTGGCTGCGCAAGAACAAGCTATCCGAACAAATGCCATTAAGGCCAAAATCGAAAAATCCTCTGATGATGCCAAATGCAGACTCTGCAAAGAAGTTGATGAAACTGTTGACCACATACTCAGCTGCTGTAAAAAAATCGCGCAGACTGACTATAAAATGCAGCACAATTCAGTGGCACAAATGATCCACTGGAATTTGTGCAAAAATTATAATATTAAAACAGCAACAAACTGGTGGGAACATAAGCCTGAAAAAGTCATCGAGAGTCAGATGGTCAAGATCTTGTGGGATTTTCGCATACAAACGGATAAAATACTGGCGCATAATACACCAGACATCACACTGGTTGAGAAAAAGAAGGTTACAATCATAGACATCGCAATACCAGGTGATAGCAGGGTCGCCGAGAAGGAATATGAAAAAATCGCGAAATACCAGGACTTAAAAATCGAAATCCAACGATTATGGCACAAACCAGCAGTGGTAATTCCAGTGGTAATCGGCACACTGGGTGCTATTCCAAAAGCACTGGAATTACATTTAAAACAGTTAAAAATTGACAAAATCACCATCAGTCAAATGCAAAAGGCTGCACTGCTTGGATCTGCACACATATTACGAAAATACGTTACGACGTCCTAGGCCCCTGGGTGGGGCCCGACTAGTAATTAATGCCAAATCCGGCGAAACAACTGGCCGCTGTGATACACTTCTGTTGATGCAATAATAATAATAATAATAATGAAGGAAAATGTGATGACAACTTGACATGGGCATGGCTTAAGATGGGAATCATCAAGAAAGAAATTGAATGTTTAATACTTGCTGTGTTTTTAACACAGGGTCTTAAAAACAAGAACAAGCACTACAAACGAATGCCATGAAAGCGAAGATACAAAAATCCACTGACAATCCAAACTGCCAACTTTGCAACAATAAAGTTGAAACTGTTTCACATTTAATATATGAATGCAGCAAAATTGCACAAACTGATTGCAAAGCTAGACATGACTGAGTTGCTAAATTAATCCACAGGTCATTGTGTGAAAAATACGACTTACCTGTATTCAAAAAGTCATGGGAGCATAAAGCGGAAAAAGTTACCGAAAATGAGAATGTGAAGATCTTGTGGGACTTTCGAATACAGATGGATGGTCATTTGGAACACAACATGCCAGATATTATGGTTGCAGAGGGCCGGAACGTGAAATTTATTGACATCACAGTACAATTTTTAAATGAATAAAGATAATAATAATAATAATAATAATAATAATAATAATAATAATAATAATAATAATAATAATAATAATAATAATAATAATAATAATAATGTGGCACAATTCAGTGGCACAAATGATCCACTGGAATTTGTGCAAAAATTATAATATTAAAACAGCAACAAACTGGTGGGAACATAAGCCTGAAAAAGTCGTTGAGGGTCAGATGGTCAAGATCTTGTGGGATTTTCGCATACAAACGGATAAAATACTGGTTCATAATACACCAGACATCACACTGGTTGAGAAAAATAAGGTTACAATCATAGACATCGCAATACCAGATGACAGCAGGGTCGACGAGAAGGAACATGAAAAAATCGCGAAATACCAGGACCTAAAAATTGAAATCCAACGATTATGGCACAAACCAGCAGTGGTAATTCCAGTGGTAATCGGCACACTGGGTGCTATTCCAAAAGCACTGGAATTACATTTAAAACAGTTAAAAATTGACAAAATCACCATCAGTCAAATGCAAAAGGCTGCACTGCTTGGATCCGCACACATATTACGAAAATACGTTACAACGTCCTAGGCCCCTGGGTGGGGCCCGACTAGTAATCAATGCCAAATCTGGCGAAACAACTGGCCGCTGTGATACAATTCTGTTTATGCAATAATAATAATAATAATAATAATAATAATAATAATAATAATAACAACAACAACAACAACAACAACAACAACAACAACAACTTGGTTATGGTTAACAACGGGTACATTGAAGAAAGAAACAGAGTCACTAATCTTGGCTGCGCAAGAACAAGCTATCCGAACAAATGCCATTAAGGCCAAAATCGAAAAATCCTCTGATGATGCCAAATGCAGACTCTGCAAAGAAGTTGATGAAATGTTGACCACATACTCAGCTGCTGTAAAAAAAAATCATGCAGACTGATTATAAATTGCGGCACAATTCAGTAGCACAAATGATCCACTGGAATTTGTGCAAAAATTATAATATTAAAACAACAACAAACTGGTGGGAACATAAGCCTGAAAAAGTCACTGAAAATCAGATGGTCAAGATCCTATGGGATTTTCGTATACAAACAGACAAAATACTGGTGCATAACACACCAGACATCACACTGGTTGAGAAAAATAAGGTTACAATCATAGACATCGCAATACCAGATGACAGCAGGGTCGACGAGAAGGAACATGAAAAAATCGCGAAATACCAGGACCTAAAAATTGAAATTCAACGATTATGGCACAAACCAGCAGTGGTAATTCCAGTGGTAATTGGCATACTGGGTGCTATTCCAAAAGCACTGAAATTACATTTAAAACAGTTAAAACTTGACAAAATCACCATCAGTGAAATGCAAAAAGCTGCACTGCTTGGATCCGCACGTATATTATGAAAATACGTTACGACGTCCTAGGCCCCTAGGTGGGGCCCGACTAGTAATCAATGCCAAATCCAGTGAAACAACTGGCCGTTGTGATACAATTTAATAATAATGATGATGATGATGATGATGATGATGATGATGATGATGATGATGATGATGATGATGATGATAATGATAATATCATAGCAGCAGCAGCAGCAACAACAAAGTTTAATTATTGGTGTTTCTTCCTCCAGTTTCCGAACCACACTAATCTTCTAGTCACCATTCCCTCAATATTCCACAAATAGATAGAATAAACAAGGAGAAAGTATACAGCCTTATTTGACTTCTATACTGACCTGTGCCAGTCTGTTTTATGTTCTGTCTGGATTGTGACATCCTGTCCTGCATACATGCTTTGCATGAGGACAATTTGCATGAGATGAATTTTCCTAAAAACACTTTATAGCTAGATATGATCAACACAATCAAAAGCCTTTCCATAAACAGTGAAGAACTTATTGATTTCTTAATAATATTTGGTTTTGTCAATTATTCAGCATGTAGCAGCAATAATATCTCATATTCTTTAGCCCTTCTAAAGACAGTTTGAATATCTGGTATCTTGTAGGGCTCTCATTTGTATTGGATAATCCTAACCATTATTTTACTAGTATTGAAATTAAAGGTATTGTATGATAGATGCACAGTCTGTTAAAAGTCCTTTATTTGTATAATAGTAACATATTAAAATATCATGTTACGCCAGCTTGATTAGTCCTTCTAAAAACCATTGTCATTCAAGCATGATCAGATATTAAAACAGAAGCTATAGAACTAGCCAATATATTGATAATAGGATGAATTTAAGTGGCTTATGAAAGTGGCATATAATATAATATATCATACATCACATTGTAATGAATAAAAATACAGTACCATAAAAATATAAAAAGAGCATCAAAAATGCTCAAACGGGAATATTAGTTGTCTCAGGAATGTTTGAAGCTGGAAAAACATGATCAATAATGCTCAATGCCTCAGTAGGGTCAAAAATACCAGTTTCCTTAAAGCTCTTGCTTAACAAGTTTTCTGCAGCTGACATTTCTCCTTAGTACATAAAATGGTGGTACAATAATTCTTGATTTCTGTCTATAAATCTTCGGAGCCATTATTTCATTACATCATTCCTTCAAACAGTTCTCAGGGTATGGTTGATCTTCTACGGGAGACTTCCTGAAAAGTTTTTTTTTTAAAGCCAGATTGAGAAATCAATACAAAATAACCCAACAAATCGTATTCACAATGTTGCTATGAAACTTCATGCATCTTTTCAAGAAATCACTGTGTGAGGGGAGAAAATATTCATTGGAAAGTTGCAGGTAATAGGCCTAGGAGTGAGCTTGCAGGCCTTACTGAACCAAAGTTTTAAACTAATATAATTTCAAAATGTACCGGACTAATATTTTCAAATGTGCTGACTTGTGCAAAGTCTGTACTTGATGTGGATATAATTGGATCAGGAAGTTTGAGATGGTGGGAAATGAGGAACTGAAAGTAACAGGTGTCTGGGAACTTCAAGTGTACATGGGGGTATGTGGAGACTGTCTGGAACATCAAGTAAATGAAGAAGTAAAAGTACAGGGGGCAGGAAATCTCAGATGGGCACATTAAAGTATATAGGTATAAAAATGAAGACTTGTGATCATGTCGACGCCATTGATGGTAGCTGCACCTCACTGGACATAACTGCTATCTCTGACCCATGTTGCAACTCAAAAACTAAGCAAGTCTTACTGAAGTATTGATGTAAATCGCTGGCATTTTTCATGTTTGAACTAACCATGAAAAACTTTTGTTTCAAAGCAGAATTGTGGTTGCATGTCTGCATTTCTATTTTTTAGCGTTTTCAAATTTTATAACAACTGGGAGTAACTTGGACTCAAAGGAGATGATCATTATATCACTTGTGAAGGCAACACCATTCTCCTCCTTATGCCTCTCAGCAATTTGTACTGAAAGGCGACAAAAATCCAGTTGTTGCCAATTGTTCTTTTTGTTTTGCCTTCCTGAGGCATCCTCCTCTTCGTCCTCCATTAATGTACCCAATCTTCTATTAAATCTATTTAAATAAATGGTGAGGCTATCAATGAATTTTGTCTTCATTCCAGTTTAATTTTGCATTGTTGTATAACTTTTCCCCCCATGTCTTTCCATTCAGTTTTTTGCATGACCCCAGAACCTAAAAAAATAATAAAAGAATCCTTTTGAACTGGATTACAATACAAGTCTAAGCAAGTAAGTCAGAAAGTACATTTTAATAGAACATAGATAAATGATTCTACAATGCATTTATCCTAGTCAGAAGTGACTGTAACTCAAGATTGACCTCCTTAGGTGGGAAATTATTTACAATATTAAGAAGAATAGACTGGAAGCACATATTTGGGAGCCGTGAGAGATGAATATGCGAACTGAAATCAGCAGAAGCCACGAGTCCCTCTGTGAGCAAGATGGGCAGTTCCAAAATGTGATAAACAAATAAAAAATAAATAAATATAATGTGTTGTGCTTCCTGCTAATTGAAGTATGTGTTGGTGAGTTAAGATGCAGAAAAATATTTTGGATGGTCTATATACCTAGCCACTTATGCTAGACAACAGTAATATTCAAAATGAATGGGTAGAGGACATAATACTTTTCTCATAAGGAAACCCTACAACCATGATGGTGAACTATGGCACGCATGCCAGAAGTGGCATGTAGAGCCCTCTCTGTGGGCACGTGAGCTGTCATTCCAGCTTACCCAGCCGTGCATGCATGTTCCTCTTGCTGGCCAGCTGGTATTTGGGTCTCTGCTGTGCATGCACGGCAACAGGACACATATGGGGGATGCATGTGCATGCAAGGGGGACACATGCACATATGCAGGGGACGCACACACATTGCATTTTGGGGGCTTACACGCATGTGCACTTTGGGTACTCGATGCCGAAAAGTAAGCCATCACTGCCCCTAGAAGCTTATAGTATACCAATGGAAACACTAAACATATGATTGGGGTTGTTTGCACTTTGTGTTTCATCTCTTCCAATAAATGTAGTCAAATCAACAGTGGAGTCTGCTTTATATCAGCAGCAGAATTCCATTATGAGTTTCCAGATTGTTTTTCACATACTTGTCTCCAGCTATTCTGTTCTATTAAATGCTTTCTAGCTGCATACAATTAACCATTATATAAATAATTTCCCTAAAACAAGCTTAACTGAATTAAATAAAAGAATGATTATAAGCCCCATTAACATCACAACTGAAACTGAGAGTAAAAGGAAGTGCAGTACTGTTATGATCTCCAAAACACAACAAAGCATAGAAGAAGCAAATAAAATAGAGATGCTAAATTACTTTTTAACCCCATTAAGAAAATAAGTCCTTGAAAATTCATCATAATCAAAGAAAGTACAAATAAGCAAGATCCAAAGGATGATAAACTTGATTTCTCCAGGAACAGAAGAGAAGCTATTTTCAGAGCAGAGTTTGAATTACTCCTAAATACTTCCTGTTTTTAGAGATGATAAATGTTGACTTAGTTGATCCTGACTCTTCAATTAAAATATACACGGTCAACTATAGTCACATTTCAAATCTGCCAAGGAATGTAAGGAAATTCCAAGACTGTGGTAAGTCATGATGATTTATTTTTGGCTTATAAATCATTGTTTCCTTTTTTTTAATGTATTATGGGAATCCAATTGTGGTATGTAGGTACCAGGGACGTGCGGTCAGGGGAGGCAGGGGAGGCAGGGCCTCACCTCTCTTCATGAAATAATAGTATATAATATTATATACTATATAATATATTATATAATATATTATAATATTATATATATCCGTCCGGGCGCGCCCGGGAGCTGCAGAGGCAGAAATGTTGTCGGCGCTTCCGGATGACGAAGGCACGAAAGCGACTGGGTTCCCCAGTAGCTTTCGTGCCTTCGTCATCGGGAGCGCTGACAACATTTCTGCCTCCGCCCTCCGCAGCTCCCGGGCGTGCCCGGACGGAGGTAGCCAGAATGGCGCCGAGGCAGTCCGGCGGGTGAGCGACTGAGCGAGCGAGGCAGCCTGATCCTCGGTCACTCGCCCGCCGGACTGCCTCGGCGCCATTCTGGCTACTTCCGTCCGGGCGCGCCCGGGAGCTGCGGAGGGCGGAGGCAGAAATGTTGGCGCTGCCGGAGGACAATGGCACGAAAGCGCAGCCGCCTGAATGAGAAAGCAACGAAAGGTGCAGCGAGGGCGGGAGGTGGCTGCAGGCGGCAAGGCTTGAGCAGGGTGAAAGCGCAGCCCCTTTCGTTGCTTTCCCATTCACCCCGCTCAAGCCTTGCCCGAGGGAGCTGGGGATCGGGCTTTGGGTTGGTGGGAGACCTTGAAGGAGTGGGGGGGGGGGAAGGGACTGGCGCCAGTGGAAGAAGCAATGCTACGCGGATCAGTGCACTCCATGGTCTCCTTAATGTTCACTCAGGAAGGTGGAGAATGGGGCCATGTGTGCTGGAGGCTGAGGCTGCCTCAGCCTCCTGTACACGTGGTCCCATTCCCCGCCTTCCTGATGACGTCACCAGCCTCCCCAGCCATAACCCTCACCGCACGTCACTGGTAGGTACATATGTATGTGTATATTTTGTAGACACACAAGCGCATATATGTTCCAAAGGTTTTTCACCTTTATAGAAGGAATATAAATCCTTCCATTCCCCACTATCCTGAGAGCTAAAAAAGCTTCTTGGATGAGAAGTGAAATGTCTTCAAAAGAAAAAAAGCAAGAGTCTATTTGTCTCCTGAAAAAGCATCTTTGGGACAACCATGACCTGGATGACTGAGAATCTCTACAGACCTTTAAATCAGTGATGTGCAGTCAGGTGAGGCAAGTGAGGCACAGCCTCACCGCTCTCATCATGAAAAGAAAAAAAACGTAAAAGGAAAAACTGAGCTAGTTGCTGCCTCACCATGGATGACTCTGCTAAACTGTTTTAAAAAGCCTCTAAAAGAGTGACTTTAGGCGTTTTATGATCACTCGAGCAGAGTTAAGCAAGGGTTAAAAGCCTAAAAATTCCTGATGTAAGTGAGGCACACAGTTCTCCTGCCTCATAGTACAGGGTGCTTTTTTAGAGGCTTTTTTCAACAGTTAAGCAGAGTCATCAACGGAAGCCAGGCAAAGAGCCATGCTGTAGTACACACACTTTCCTCCAGCCTCTTTCTTTTGGAAGGCTTGGATCGGCTCCCCTCCAACTTCTCTGCCTCTCCTCTCACCCTAGCTTGCCAGCAGGAGGTGAGTGGGTGGGCTTTATTGCATTCCAGGCATTTTCCACCTAGACAGCAGGCTGCATTTGCAATGGTGGAGGTGTTTGGGGAAGGCAGCAGGGGAATGGGGGACATGGCAGAGGAGCTGCTTTCAAGCCACTGGAAAAGATATCCAATCCAACTTTTGTGTGTGTGTGTGTGTGTGTGTTTGTTTGTTTGAGAGTGAGTGAGAGAGGGAAGGGAGTAGGAGAGATAGTCTAATCCAGTTTCTCTCTCTGTGTGTGTGTTTGTTGTGTGTGTGTGTGTGTGTGTATGTATGTGTGTTTGAGGGAGGGGGAGGAAGGGAGAGAGGGAGGAAGGAGGGGAAGGGAGAAGAAAAAGAAAATGAAAAAAGGAAAATTATTTCGCAAAGGAGAAAAACAAATGCTGTCGCTTTAAATCGGAACTGAGCATGCCTGGCTGTGGAATTCTGGGAGTTGAAGTCCACAAGTCTAAAAATATTTGAAACCCACCACTGTGTCAGTGCCTCACCAGCCATAAATCTCACCGCACGTCACTGCTTTTAATTATATAATTTGGGATGAATACCTTTTGAATGGTGTAGGTAGGAGTAGGAATAGATTTCTAGAGGAAAAATTGCAGACTATAGGAACCAGGAGCACTACTCAGGTGACCCTGAGGACACAGATAAACCTCTAAGGTCTTCAACAACCTTCTAAAAGGATGCAGATTACCAGTGGTCTGCAAGGAATATAAATCCTTCCATTCCCCACTATCCTGTCAGAGCTGAAGAAGCTTCTTCGATGAGAAGTGAAACATCTTCAAAAGAAAAAAACCAAAAAAGTCCTGTTGCTGCCTGAAAAAAAAACCTTTGGGACAACCTGGATGACTGAGAACCTCTACAGACAAGTGCATATAGTAGATACAAAATTTATTTAGCATGGTCTATATAAGCTGTTTTCAATGCTAGGGAAGCAGGGCAGCAGAGTTTGATGATAGTGACTTGAAACAGAGGCAGCAGAAGCAGATTAGGGATTAGCAATAGGGCAGAAAATTTCAAGCTAGTATAGTTTTCCGCCTCTGGATGGATAAATAGCACTTCAGCTCTCAAGTGGGAAAAGGTCCATAGTCTAATCTCTCTGAAGGGACAGTTTTGCAAAATATCAGACAATTGTTGATGAATACGTATAGTCAGATAAATGGATTGTGGTAGGCGAGCTAGTTATTTTTATAGAGAGAAAAGTGAAGGCATTCTTATTCATTTAAAACACAATGGATTTGATGGGCACAAAAGACACAAAGTACATTCAGCTAATAGCTAACTTGAAAGCAGAACATTGATTGACTGACATTTTCTCTATGATTATAGTGCTATAACAGCGTAGATCAAAAACTGTAAAGACAGTTTGGAAGTATTGAGGATACATTTAAATGTGAATATGTTGTAAAGGCTTACATGCTGGTCTAGAAAAATCTCAAATTGTTCAGTCCTTCCTGTTATTTATTTCTTGATGTTTCTCAAATTAAAACATTATTCTTGTATACTGTTTGACAAGCTTACTATAATGTTTTTATATTCCATTGCAAGCATTATTTTGGTGATTGCCTCCAAGAGCTGTAGATTTTAATTACTTGGAGAATTATATTTTAAATAATAACTGATTTCAGTGGCAATTGCAATAAAATTGTTCAAGAAGAATTCTTAGTCATTTTAGGCATAATATATCTACAACTTATTCTAAGATTTAATTTTAACTTCATACTGTTTTTTCCATTCTCCATTTATTTTAATTTTATTTTGTATGGTATGCAAATGGACACAACATATTTTACTGGATTACAGAACTTTCTAGAGATAATAGAAGAAGAATCTTCATTTCATTGTATTTCTCTACATGGCCATATCATGATATGCATAAATCCATTAACAGAAGTTGTGAATGCTCCATTACTGAAGACTTTCAAAAAGAGACTGGACAACCATTTGTCTGAAATGATATAAGAACCCCTGCTAAAGCAGGGGGTTGGACTAGAAGACCTCCAAGATCCTGTACAATTCTGTTCTTCTCTTCTCTTCTCTTCTCTTCTCTTCTCTTCTCTTCTCTTCTCTTCTCTTCTCTTCTCTTCTCTTCTCCTCTCCTCTCCTCTCCTCTCCTCTTCTGTTATTCTATGTTCAATGTTCTAAATCAGGGATGTCAAACTGGAGGCCCATTGGCCAGATGCATCATGTGCAGCCACGCCCACCCCAGCTCCACAAAGGCAAAAAGCATTGTGATACATCATGTGATGTCACATGATGCGATTGAGTTTGATGCATTAGCAACATGCTTTAATACAACCATATATTACTCTAGGAACAAAATTGAAGAAAAAGACTCATTTGTGCATTATACAAATTCATATATATTACAGAAAGATGGTTTATTTACAATGCTAAATCATTATGTAATATGTTTAGTTTTAGTTTTGCCAATCACTGGTGGTTTGCAAATCATGGTTTATGACTTATAGCAATATGTGAAACCAGACAGTTAGGCTTATTTGATGGATCCTGATTAAATAAAAGATGGTTTAGTATCTGCTAACACAGATACAATATAACAGAACTGCAGCTATCCTGAGATAAGGACATTTATAAATTCAAATGTGTTTGTTGTAATTTGCTGTTGAACAAAACCAGTTAAGGAAAAGATTTTACATCTTAAGTGAATTCAGAAATATGGCTTAAAACACAGGATTCAAAGTCAAATTTTTAATTAAAAAGTTGTAAAGCTCCAAATAAACCTGCTGGATCCATGAATCACCTGCTGCAACAATAAATTGCAGAAGTCTTGAATTCTTTCCATCCAATTTATAAAAACATTTTTTATTTAGGCTAAGTTCTCTTTAAAAAAAAGAAACAGAATAAAATATTCACTATTTATTTATATTTGCATTGTGAAATAGTTGCTTCTTTCAGCTGTATAAGGAAAATATAGTTTCAGGCGCGGGAAAAGCAATTTTTTTAACAGTGCCAAAGTGGATGGATTCCTTTTTAACAGCAAAGAAGTATGTGTTAATGTACATAAGATATCATTAAAGTTGTAAAAGCAAAGGTTCCCCTTGCACATATGTGCTGGTTGTTCCCGACTCTAGGGGGCAGTGCTCATCTCGGTTTCAAAGCTGATAAGCCAGTGCTGTCTGAAGACGTCTCCGTGGTCATGTGGCCAGCATGACTAAACACTGAAGGTGCAAAGAACGCTCTTACCTTCCCACCAGAAGTGGTTCCTATTTTTCTACTTGCATTTTTACATGCTTTCGAACTGCTAGGTTGGCAGAAGCTGGGACAGGTAATGGAAGCTCACTCCATTACACGGTGCTAGGGATTCGAACTGCCAATCTTTCAGATTGACAAGGTCAGTGTCTTAGCCACTGAGCCACCGTGTCCCTTAAAGTTGTAAACAGCCCTCTTAAATTTGTGTGTTGGACATCATCCAACTTTCTGTAAGACATCTCCCTTATTTGTAACAAAGTAATTTGTTTAACTATCATCAAGGACATAAAAGTCCAGGGTATAGGAATGTATACACAGAAACTATTCTTATGTCGGACTATTGTTCAGAAATGTGGACATAAGCTGATCTAATTTACATTGTTTCTTACTCAGAAAGAAAAAGGTTGTTATTGCGCCATATTTTGTCTTATACTTCCAGCTTGGCTTTACTGCAGTGTTAAGCAACCACTATTTAGCCTTTTGTGAAAGTTAACAAAACCATATGTTCCGGTGCTGGGTTCTTCTGGAACAGGCTTTCTCTCTGTTGTTTATTTATTTGATACTGTGGGACTGACGCACAAGATATCTAGGCAGGGAGCACTATTATATGGAGGGCCCTTGCATAGTTTATCGTGAATTCATCTGGGAATAGTATGGCCTGAAGGGGAAGAAATTACCCCAATGAGTTATGGCTTACTGCATGCAGTTAAGTCATGAAGCTTTCTCTGTTGCTAAGTAGGGCACAGCTATAAAACCTTTAAACTGTTTTAACCACAAACCCTGAAATTTAGTTTCCACCCTGTAGTGAATTATCTATAAACCGCTATGCACATATAAAGAAGACAGCACACACATACACACTCAGGTCTCACAATCACAAAGAAAGTTCGAATCCACCGTCAGTATGTCTATGGAGAGTCTCAGTAATCCAGATCATGGCTGTCCCAAAGGTGCTTTGTCAAGAGGCAACTGGACTTCTTGAAAGAGAGAACAAAGAAAGAAAAAACAAGGAAGTCCAGTTGCCTCTTGAAAAAGCACCTTTGGGGCCACCATCAGTATGTTATCCTTTATTTTCTGGAGGAAAATAATCTATTCGTGTGCAGTAATTGTTGCAAGAAACCTTTATATATGAAGTCCATTATAATTGGTGCTGTCATGGAATTAAAACTTAAAAAGCAATTTTCACGAAGACAACATACTTTCAAACAATCTTCACTTATAAATTCCACAGTGCAAATTCAGTGCATTTTATGCCTTCTAAATTTTTTCATCCTCATGTTTTGCCCATTGTGAATCTGCACCTTTTCTCCACGGCATTCAATGGAAATGGATGATGAATGCATTGTGATTTTATCAGCACTAAATGATTTATTTCATCCATTTGTAATAATTTGGATGGCATTTGGGCTAGAAAAGTAAACAATAAAAAAGGAACTTTTCCCCCCTACTTTTGATACTTTTAAAAAAGTATAAAACTATACTTTTCTTTCAACTGCTCTTTAAATAAAAAGGAGAGGAACTGTTTTCCTTGGTCATATGCCTCAAAGCTACTAATTCCAGAAGGCGTCATGGCAGAGTTTGTTTTCCATTATTACTGTTGCCATCTGTGTTACATTTTAAGACTGGAGCAATAGGCTCCACCAAGATCCTCCATTCCGGTGGGAAAATACTCAAAGCTGATTGGCTGAGCCATCTGGCAGCTCCCTATAAAAGGGCTAGCTGTCAGACAAGCCAGTGCTGGATTTGTAAATACTTGTCTAATAAAGAGCTGTTACTTGTCACTGAAGCCTGAGTCCTGTCTCATCCATTCACCCTATCTAACAATCTGCATCATCAACCTCAACCTAGCGGGTGTGACAGCTGACAAACCGGTGTTAAGAGGAAGATGCCAGGTCAAAACATAGTCCTCCCTCATGAAGATGGGTGGGAAGTACTATAATACTTCTGCTCGATAGCAGAGAGAAAAGATCTCAGCGTTCACTCACTCCCACAGAACCTCTAGGAGGGCAGAACACAACTGATAACCTCTATGTTTCATGAGTAGCCAGCCTTGGCCAAAGCATGCTTGGAAAGTATGCCTACATTTTTTAACAATTTGTTTCATCAAAATATAATTAGGGTGTGTGTGTGTGTGTGTGCAACAGTGACGTGCGGTGAGGTTTATGGCTGGTGAGGCTGGTGACGTCATCAGCGCGAGCCGCGGTCCCCTTCATGTTGACTCAGGAAGGGGGGAATGGGACCACGTGTGCAGGAGGCTGAAGCTGCCTTAGCCTCCTGCACACGTGGTCCCATTCTCCGCCTTCCTGACTCCTGAGTCAACATGAAGAGGACCACGGAGCGCGCTCCATGGGACCGCAGCTCATGCTCCGTGGTCCCCTTCATGTTGACTCAGGAAGGCGGGGAATTGTACCAAGTGTGCAGGAGGGAGGCTGAGGCTGCACACGTGGTCCATTCCCGGACCACGTGTGCAGAAGGCTCCTCAGCGCCTTTCCCCCCCCTTTTTTTTTTCATGATGAGAGCAGTGAGACTCTGCCTCCCCTGCCTCCCCTGACCGCATGTCCCTGGTGTGCAAACATTCCAACAGTGTTTTGCAGAAACACACAGAGACACAGAAAAGTTGCTGTATGCATTCAAATCCTGGACCAAAATTTGTACAATTTGTAGCTATTTTTTGTACTAATTCTGGATTTTATGCTTTCCCAGATTATGCCGTAAGATACTCATGGACTACCCAATAATCAGGTTTGGGTGAAATGAAATGGATACAATAGGATATGATAGGATATGATGTGATAGGATGTGATAGGATGTGATAGGATAGGATAGGATAGGATAGGATAGGATAGGATAGAATAGAATAGAATAGAATAGAATAGAAGAGTTGGAAGGGACCTTGGAGATCTAGTCCCATGATGGCGAACCTATGGCTTGCGTGCCCAAAGTGGCACCTGAAGCCATGTTGCCCAGCATGCATGGCCTTGCCTCTTTGTCTTCCGGGTTTCTGGCACACATGTGCATGCACCGATCAGCTGTTCCCACATGCGGCAGTACAGAAAACCGTCCTGGGCATGTGTGCCGTCCAGCTGATCGTCAGGCACATACTGCTAGAACCAGGAAGTTTGGCTTTTTTGAAGCCAAGTGTGCATGTGTGTGTCATTTCCACGCAACGCTTTTGGCACTTGGTGTTGAAAAGGTTTGCCATCACTGTTCTAGTCCAACTCCCTGCTTAGGTAGGAAAGTCTATACCATTTCAGACAAATGGTTATCCAATCTCTTCTTACAAACTTCCAGTGTTGGAGCATTTACCACTTCTGGAGGCAAGTGGTTCCACTGATTAATTGTTCTATTAATCAGTTGATGTTCCATGTCCTGCTCTAGAATCCCAGTTCTACCACGCTGCTTGAGGTATTGTGTCTTTAATGTACACTTCTGTTGTGGTTATGTAAGTGCTGTGCTTCAAATGTTCCTGTCCTGAAGATCTCCAGAAGATTGGTCCATTTCTAGTTGTCAGCAAGATTGTGTCTGAGGAAGGGCTGAAAATTCTTATCTCCTTCCCTACCAGCTTATAAATGTTTCATGCTTTTGTTTTATTTTTACAGGCTCTTCTTTAAAAAGTAAATAAAACAGAAACAAATCGTGCCTTTTTGTAACAGTTTTGTAAGATGAGTTTAACTGTAACAAAATACTCTCATCAAAATGCATCTCATTTTCCAAGTTGAAATGTTTTGAGATTGAAATGGATTGGCCCTGATTCCAAATACAGTACTGTTTGAGCAATGTCTCTGAAAGAGGTTTATCACCAGAACAACCTTTATTTTATTTGTTTTAAAAAATCTGATCTGGGGGGGGGGGGGACTGAAGCAGATGGGCAGTATCTGGAATTTTATTTGGTAGATATAGCCCATCTGGTTTTCTCTGTGACTGCAAGGTTAGTCTACAATAATATCAATGTTCTGAGATGCAGGTCAATAGAATTTGACAGATCTGGTCTAATTTAATATTTATTATTTTTACAACTCATCAGGTTTTGGCAAAAGACCATAAAGCTTTGTTGATGTGTTGATTAAATCTCACAGTTTCCAAGTCCAACGCACAGAAAACTGTAGACACATAAAAGAATAAAATTAGTAGTCACTAACTCCTACATTAATCAGTTCTAGCAATTTTGGCAGCTATCCCTATGCAACAGACGCTGTATTTAAATGATGATGGTAAAGGCTATTTTTAAAGACATTTTTAACTCAAAGCATCAAATGTCATCCTGAGTTGGTTCTAGTTTCTCTTGGCTGCATCAGATTGTGAAAATCAAGAAGTGCTCATCTGATTATCTGAGAATATCTTTATTAAAACTCTCTTAAAAGGCTAAACTGGAGGTGACATTAATTGTGTGAATACAGTTAATGCAGTTTTAAAAATAGGTGACACCCACAGAGGAGGCTGAATAGCAATGAGACTGGGAGGGATGGGAAATGATAGTTTAACACTTTTCTTTCCTCAAGTAGTCCTGACAGAAGCATCCCCTCAGCTTCTATTTCCATCAAGAGAGGGACCTCCGCCTACAAGAAATCAGATGAAGGGCAGCTTCATAAAAATATAAAATACAATAAAATACAATTCTATCAATTTCAGTCGGCAAGATTACAGAATTTACTAACCACACACTATGTAGTCACTAGGACTCAAAAATGTTGCAGAATCAGTCACTCAAATGAACGATTGCTCCATGGAAGCAATTATGGAAAGACACTCCTCTTTCTTAGAACTCCAAAACTTAAGCTGTTTTTTTAATAATAAGAGACTGAAAGAAGATTGATTTCTTTAAAAAAATGTTTCCTGGCCCAAGAAACCGAGAACAGCATTAGGGATTACTTCAGAGTAGTTTCTTTATTGTGGTTTGCCTATAGACAGAAATCTTGTCAGAGTAAAGAAACAATCTCCATAACTGTTAGATGCAGGTAGTCCTCGACTTATGACTTAAATGGAGTCCAAAATTTCTGTTGCTATGTGAAACATTTGTTCAGCGAGTTTTGCTCCATTTTAACGATCTTTCTTGCCACAGCTGTTAAGTGAATCACTGCAGCTGTTAAGTTAGTAACCTGGTTGTTAAGTGAATACGACCTCCCCATTGACTTTGCTTGTGAGAAGTTCGCAAAAGGGGATCACATGACCCCAGGACACTGCATCTGTCATAAATATGAACCAGCTGCCAAGCATCCAAATTTTATTCACATGACTAAGGGGATGCTACAATGGTGGTTAAGTGTGAAAAACGGTCATAAGTCACTGTTGTAAGTTGAGGACAACTTCAGAGGTGGTATTCAGTAGGTTCTGACCAGTTCTGGAGAACGGTAGTGGAAATTTTGAGTAGTTCAGACAATCGGTAAATACCACCTCTGAATGGCCCCACCCCCATCTATTCTCTGCCTCTTGAATCCCAGCTGATTGGGAGGGAATGGAGATTTTACAGTATCCTTCCCCTGCCACACCCACCAAGCATGCCACACCCATCAAGCCATGCCCCCAGAACCAGTAGTAAAAAAAATGAATCCCACCACTGAACAACCTGTACATCTTGTGAATTACTATGGAAAGTCTGTTTTTGGCCTTTTCTGGCATACCAAAGACTCCAAGTTTCACTGTTTTTTTCCTCTCTGGGAAAGGGGTCCTCTCTTCTGCAACTCTGGACTACGTTTTACCATAGTATGTTAAACAAGCATGTAAACATGTTCTTCCCTAGAATAACACAGTTAATATTAAGACCTCATACCCACGCAGCTCTACATAACACCCATTAATTATTTTAGAGACATGTCGCTGCTGGAATCTGCTATTTTGAGTACAGGACGGGTAGCAGTGCCATTAGCAAGAACTGGCTACTTTTGCCATCCTGATTTTGTCATGGCATTGTGATGCTGCTTTTGCACATTAGATGTTGTGACTTAGGTAGAAAAGGGCTGACCTGGTGTTGTGAATATCATAACTTTGCTTTCATCAATATCATTCCCACTTCTTCCCATGACTGATAAACACCAGAATGTTTAACTCTTTCTGAATTGGCTGCTTTAAATAAACAAACAAACAGAAAAAAGGGCTCATCTTCAGCTACTGTTTTAACCTTGGCTGCACTTCACATGGAATACTCTGCCCACACTACCTCTTGGGTCTCAGCTAAGGAGTTGCAAAGGAATGAAACGTCTTTGATTCTTTCTGGAAATGGACAGGCACACAGTTTACTGATGGTTTACAACCACCATATCTGTCACAAATTCATGTCTGAACCTTAGAGGTGGTTTTATTTATATGGAATTTTGCTTGTAGGCTTCCTCATGAAGACCATATAAGACAAACAACTGTTTTAGCCTTTCTTTTCTCCAGCAGAGAGCATAGTGGTGAGCTTATTATAACCTCAAGCCACGGAGTTATGGGCATGAATGTTATGTGCAAAAAATACATGGGGAAAAAATAGAAATGTTGAAGGCCAGGAAAGAAGATTGCATGTATGCATAAGAATTATTTCCAGCTGGGCAAATACTCTTCACTTCTCCTTTTGGACCACATATATACACATACATGTATACATGTATGTACTAATTATATATTACATTTCTCACAACACTTTCTCTAAATAGCTATGTTCCCTCCTTGCTAATTGCTATTGCAGGTCTCTGGTTGATTTTCTATTTTCAGAAGCCGTCACTGATTGCCAAATTCATATTGCTTGAATTAAGTATGTGCCAGGAACCTTGAAATAACTGAACATTTCTAGCAGACAATGTGAGTTTTAAAAAGGTAGCCAGTGTATTATTTAGATCTGGAAAAGATGCAATAATAATAAGAAAATGCTAACAATGAATCTTGTAGCACCTTAATATATTATGGAATAAGGTTTCATGCAGCTTTTGATCAAATATCTCCTAGTGTATCATTCTGAAATTGAAGTATATCTGCATATTTACAACCATGGTTATATGCTAGTAGGGGAAATATTATAAACAGTGGAGACAGAGGGAACTGGAGGCTAAAACATATAAAGAATAGTTGCTGAAATTGGCCATGTCTAGTTTAAGGAAAAGCAGGATTACGGGTGACATGACAGCAGTGTTCCAATATCTAAGTGGTTGCCACAGCAAAGAGGGAGCCAACCTATTCTCCAAAGCACCTTAGAGCAAGACAAGAAGCAATGGATGGAAACTAATCAAGGAGAGAAGCAACCTAGAATGAAAGAGAAATTTCCTGACAGAACAATTAATCAGTGGAATGACTTTCCTCCAGAACTTGTGGATGCTCCAACACTGGACGTTTTAAAGAAGAGATTGGACAACCATTTGTCTGAAATTGTATAGTTTCCTGCCTGAGCAAGGGATTGGTCTAGAAGACCTCCAAGGCCCTTTCCAACTCAGTTATTCTGTTAGATGAAGAAAAAATGTAGAAGGTACAGACAGTGGTAATTGCTTTGTGGATAACAGTAATTCACACACAAAACATCTTAGCTTAGCTGTGATGAAGACAGATTTACACTGATAAAATAATTAATATGAGCAGAGTAATAAAGACCATAGTATCTCCAATAGCCTTTTCATGTGTAAAATTATATAATTTCCCTCGTTGACATTTCTGTTCCTCTTGTTCTCACTGTTTATTATCCTGCAATTTCCAGCAAAATGTGCAAGCTGGTATCTTCCGAGAAAACTGAATGTCCCTGAAACAAGGGGAAACAAAGCTATTAGGCTGATCAACAAGAATGCAAAATCCTAGCTATACTTAACTGAGAATCAGACCTAGTATATTCAGATTTACTATAAACACACATAGGTTTATGATTGTTAATTCCAGATTTTTATAGTTATTTTGTGAATGTATGTCTGCTTACATGTGCATGTGAGAGGGAATGGTTTCCACAACTATTGAAGATACAATTGCTGTATTTTTGGAGGCTGCAATAGGAAGCAGCAGTGATGGGTGGTGGTGATCCTTACAGCCTGGAACAGCTGATAGGCTACCACAGATCCAATTGCCAATCAGCTGCTCATACTAAATCAGACTGTGCTGAAGCTGACCAGGCTGTTTGCTGCAAAGAGGCAAATTGCTGGAAGGCAGAGTCAGAAAGGTGGGGGCCGATGGGTGGGTTGGGCATCAGCAACATTCACTCTATAAGATGCACAGACATTTCCACCCACTTTTGTATGTGGGGGGGGGGGAGAGAAAGTGCATCTTATACCCCGAAAAATACGGTATGTGCAATCAATCAGTGGCCACATAGATTTTTTCCCCAGGAGGATCAAGCCTCAACATGGTCTTTCATGTCTTCCAACAATATCTCCGTCACTGCTCTAAATGCACCTATGCACCTTGCTAATTGGCATCTTCCTCTTCTCTTTCTCTCTACCTTTCCCAGCATTAGTTTCCCAGAAATTTGGCAGTTTGAATCTCGCTGGTTCAAGGTTGACTCCGCCTTCCATCCTTCTGAGGTTGGTAAAATGAGGACCCAGATTGTTGGGGCGAAATAGGCCAACTCTGTAAATCCGCTTAGAGACGGCTGTTAAGCACTGTGAAGCGGTATATAAGTCTTATTGCTATTGCTATTGCTATTAGAGCCTTCTCCAGACAGCTAAGCCTTCGCATAATATATCCAAAGCAAGATACTGTAATCTGTACATTATGTCCATTGATTTGTTCAATTAAATCAATATTAATTTTTTGATCCAGATCCTGGTCTATGGTCGATGTATATTACACAGCATATAGTGCACATATATGTACAAAAGTGTATAATATCTGAAAAAATACCTTCACCTTTGGATTCAGTGGGAGATAGTGACAGTCACTGAAAAAAAAAAGAAATCTGGATGGCACATTAAATGTGTATGTGGGGGGGGGAGTGTTTATAATCTGTTTTCCTCCGCCTCCTTTTGGAAGGCAGAATCATTCTTTCTAAATTTGGAGTTTTAAAAAAACTGGATAGTTTTGTTAATTCATTTTTTTAGAACTTTGCAAAAATAAAAAAATAAAAACTCCAACCCCAGAAATGTGAAAACTGAGAATTTGCCTTAGTTCACACTTAGTAGGGGCAGTATAAATCATCGATCATTTCATATTAAAATCTGAGCAAAATGTATCCATCATCAAAATGTAATTTCATACCACATGCTGCCTAGGCATAGATCTAAAAATATAAAATATTTCAAGGATTGTGTCTATAAGTGTACATCATTCATGTACAAACAAGAGGAAAATCTCTGCACTGGATTTGCATCAATGCAGTCTACATCTTTATATCCTGCATTTATTATTTTTTATAAATAACTCAAGGTGGCAAACATACATAATATTAATTCCTTCTCCTATATTCCACACCATAACAACCCTGTCCAGTTGGCTTTGCTGAGAGAGAGGGAAGTCACATAGCTAGCTTTCTTGTCTAGGGTGAGACTACTAATAGTCATATTAGACGAACAATTGTTGCACATACATGGATAATGATAAGACAATTAATATAAGTTAAGTGCAGATCCATGTCTATCTGAAAAGATTTTCTGAACTCAATGCAGTTTATTTCAGAGTAAGTATGTTTAGAACTGGAATGAAAATATATTACAAGGAAGCTGAATCCATTCAGAACTTGATTTTTCAGCATATATCAAAATCCGTATTGGAACTCAATTTACAATTCATTATGTTTTCAGTATCTGTTCTTATCCGCTCATTTCTATAATTCATATGACACTTTTTAGTTGCATTTAATACATTACTCATTTTGCAAAAGTGTGATGGAATGTGCACCTGGAAAAACTGTATGCATGTGTGTGTGGAAAGGGAAATTTGGCAACGGAGAGCTTTTCCAAAAAAGAGAGAGGGCCAGATTAAGAGACTGCACAGTCTCAAAATGGAACAGAGAGAGTGGAAGAGGTTCATGGTAGCCACACCATAGAATATCTCAGGATATATTTATTAGGAAACAGAGTTACAACATTAGTTTGGCAAGATTTACGTCAAGCGCAAACCTAAAGATGGCACAGCAAGATCTAACTGAGTCCAATCCTTTATTTGCTAAAACTAATGGACAGAGTTTGCCAAACTAAAGCTACAGCCGTCTAACCTACTAGATCTATCCTGAGAGATTCTAGAATGTGGCTATACTGAACCTCTTCCCTTTCCCAGGGATGAGCTGCTTCGGGTTCGCCCGGGTTTGGGAGAACCCGTAGCTAATGTTATGGCGGGTTCGGAGAACCTCCCAATCCACCCCTGGCTGGTCCCACCCACACCTCCCCTCCCCTCCTACCCTATCCTTCCTAGAAGTCTCCACGCGGCCCATTTTGGATGTGAGGTAAGTGCAGGGCCTATGTGGAGGCTCAGGGAGGGGAAAAACAGGCCTCCTGGAAGTTCCAGAAGGCCAGAAATGGGCCTGTTTCTGTCCTCCGGAGGGCCCAGGGGAGCCAGTTTTCACCCTTCCAGAGGCTCAAGGAAAGCCTAGGGAAGACAAACCACCACCAACCCACCATGGTGCAGGAGGCCAAATAGGCCATGCCCACCATGGCCACGCCCACCCGGCAACTAGGCAGAGAACCTGCCGCTTCCCCCTTCCAGTTCAGGACCGTGCTGTTTCTTAATCTGGGTCTTTCTGTGGGAAAAATACTGTGTTGCCAAAACCCATCCCCCAACACTGCTTCCCCAGGTACACACTCTATCACATCAAGATTTGCCACTAAACCCAGACAAAGAAAGTATTTCTCAGTCTCAATTATTTGTATTTATTTGAACAATGTTTTTACTGCAGTAAGTGTAAGATTTAGTTTGCATATTCCCCAGTCAATGGGAAGTTCTTTCATGTAAAATATCTCTGACATCCATGTTTGTTTTTATTGTATTTCTCTTATCCGGTTCAGTGTTGTGGCATATAGAGTGAATGGCTTTCTCTGGGAATTTCAAACATATAATTTATGGTAACCCATAAATTTAAAGTTTTTTAAAAAAGTTTTTTTAAGTTTTTTTAAAGCTTTTTTAAAAATCTTTTAAAGTTTTTTTTTAAAATCTCAATATGATTTCTTATCTTGTCTCTCCACCTTGCATTTCTTCTACTACATTTCCTCTCTTGTAGCCTTGAAATTTAACTACTTCTTTGTTATCTCAGTTCCATTGTCAAAATCTTCTTTTGTCCTCCTTTTGCAGTATTTTCATTTCTAATGAATTGTTTTTGATTTGGAAGCATGCAATCCATTTTTAAAGATCCTTGTAGCAATTTAAAGTTACTTCCACAATTAACTTTTATAACAATGCATTTCTTGTTTGAAAGTAGATTATGCTTTTGTATTGCATCAAGATCTCAAACTCAAATTGAACGCTGCCTGACTAATTCATGAGCCTACAACCACAACACCAAAGTCTTTTCTTATGTTATTACAAAAGTACCCCCGAATCAAACATGAAGGAATTGTCTCTTCATACACACATTTATTAAACAAAATCAAGCAAAACAAAACCCTTCTCTAAGTGTCAGAACAATTTGTGAAACCAAGCTGAGAAAGAGAGCCATGCCATTCTCGCCAGGATCTGGCAATGCTTTTTTTAATCAACCTAAACACCATATTTGATTTTATTGTTGAGCTGATGTGCAGTTTTCTTCAGAATAATATCTAGGATGACAGCAATAGCATTTAGGCTTATCTACTACTTCACAGTGCTTTACAGCCCTCTCTAAGCGGTTTACAGAATCATCATATTGCCCCCAACAATGTGGGTCCTCATTTTACCCACCTTGGAAAGATGGAAGGCTGAGTCGATGTTGAGCCATGAGTCTTGAACTGCCGGCAATCAGCAGTCAACAATCAACAGAAGTAGCCTGCAGTACTGCATTCTAAACACTGCGCCACCATGGCTCTTAGATCATACAATCTAGCTTCCTTGTTTTATGTTTTTCCCACTCCTTGCCCATTTAGAGAAATCCTCACTTGGGGCATCTGGGCCTGGCCCTTTTATTCTTCAGCCTATTCCTCTTTCTCTGCTTCAAATAGTGCCAGCTTGTCAGGCCATTTTCCCTGGGCAATACTCCTCCTGCTTCTCCCTGGGCAGCGACTACCACAGAGGGCACAAGAGGACCGGAGTTCCTGGAAGGTGACACCGCTGAGTGTGGCAAGTCTCAAGGTGCCAGCTGTGTGACCTGACTACAAAATTCTGCTGTTACTTGAAGACTTGCTAAGTTGAGTTGTTCCCTTTCTCGGACCACTTCCTAAAGTTTTGCTGTTAGCATCCTGAGAATTTACAAGTAATGTTTTCATGTCTCAAATATGCTTGAAGAACTGCGAGACTCCTGTTCTACTACACTACAAAACAAATTAAACTGCCTCATTTATTTCATTACTGTAGGCAATTATAATGTCACTATAACAACAACAAAATTAAAACAGCATTCAATCCAAATAATAAAAACAAAATTGAAATAGAGCAGAAAAATAAATAAGAACAAGCAGGACAGGTGGTGTTACTGAAAGGTCTTTCGGGGGGAGGGGGGGTATTCTAGCCTTGGTTCACATAGCCCATAAATTCAGAACAAGAAAAGCCCCTCTATCTATGATCCAACAGGCTAAGCTGAATCTCATCTCATCAGACAAGGTGGTCCTAGAGATATGATCCTATAGATACTCAGGTGCCAAGTCACAAAGAGCCTTTTGGGTATCAGCATTTTAAAAAATAATTTTTAAATCTATTTTATTTATTTTTAGAAGTAACCCAAAGGTGGTGAACATATATACAGTAACTCCTTTTTCTACTTCTCCCACTGCAACAACCCTATCAGTTGGATTGGCTGATAATGAGTGACCCAAAGTTGCCCAGCCATTTTTTCATGCCTGTGGCAGGACTAGAATACACAATCTCCCGGTTTTTAGCCTAGTCTAGTGCTTTAACCACAAATATTCTGCCAGCATCAGGAACAAGTTAAGACATGGGTCTCCACATTTGGGTCTTATTGAAATTTCTAGCTAGTCTCACCACAAGTAAAGTACATAGCAATAGCCTATGAGGATGGTTGTAAGAGTGTGAAGGACTTTCTTTCTTTCTTTCTTTCTTTCTTTCTTTCTTTCTTTCTTTCTTTCTTTCTTTCTTCCTTCCTTCTTTCTTTCTTTCTCCATTCATTCATTCATTCATTCATTCATGTACAAGATAACGGGAATAAGAATAAACATGAATAAGAACACAGGAAATGGCTACAAATAAATGGGGACAGTAGGACAGGAAGGTTAGGCACACTGGCGACCTTATCCACACTCCTATTCACCTCTTAGGAATGTGGTGAGGTCAGTAGTAGACAGTTTAAGGTTAAAGCTATAGGGGTTTGAGGATATAACAACAGAGTCAGGTAGTGCATGCCAGGCATTGACCACTCTGTCGCTGAAGTCATATTTTCTGCAATTGAGTTTGAGTGAACCAACTTCTCACTGGGTTATCCTGGCCCAGGTAAAGATGCAATAGGTGCATCAGTCAAAGCCAGGCAAAAGCTCCCAGAGTCATGGGCTTCACAATTCCACAGAAACCATGAGTTGAGAAGGACCTCCAAATCACAAAATTGCTCCTGGAAGGTATCTACATCCATATGCACTTGGCTTATCTTGAAGAAGCTAAACAAGGTATCACCTGGGCAATACTTGAATGGAAGAAATCAGGGATTACAATTTCAGTACTTGTCCACAAACTTGGAGAAGTGGGCTTCAGCTCAAAATGTACTCAAAATATCGCTAATCTTATTCATACCTAATCCAGTCTTAGTTGAATTGCTATAATCTGTTCAAGAAACTGAAGCTAGACGGTTGCAAGAGCGCAAGAGAATTTCTCTGCCCTAATTTTCTCTTCTGGTCTACCTGACTCCCAACTCCTAAGAGAAGCGCGGATGCGTTTTAAAACTCAAAGAACTTTGCCCAAAGCTTCTCATGTATTCAGCGGTTACACCGCTCCCAAAGATGAGTTTGGGGGCGATGTAACGAAACGCCTTCCAGCTCTTCAAGATCGACTATTAAGAGCGCCCAAGTTTTAAGACTCTTCTGTTGTTTGTTGTGGCTTGCTTGGAAAGACTCCCATTCTCGCTCTTGTAGGCGAGACCGAGCAGTTGCTCTTTTATCCCCACTGCACGCCAAAGCACCCCCTCCCACGCTGCCCCCCCCCCCGTTAATACGGGCTAAGCCTCCCTCTTTGGAAGACTTTGCCGATTGTTCATTGTCTTGTGACTCCTCAGCCCCCATGGAAGAATCCGAGAGCAAAAGTAGCGGCGGCGAGGGCGACAGGGGCGTGTCCCTCCGCGGTCCCCTCCCGGGTGACAGCCAGGGCTTCGCCTCCTCCTCCTCCTTTCCTCAGAGGCGCGGTGTCTGCCTCCCATCACACTCCTTGCGCTCGCCGGGAGCGCCGAACCGGAGCGGGAAAGCGCGAAGTTGACCGTTATGGGGCGAGCGCCTTGGCTTCCCCTCTTGCTCCTCGCAGTCGCCCTCAGCCGGTGCGGTTCTTTACTTGGGCAGTCCCGACGGTCGCAGCAGCGCCCGCAGCAGCAACAAGCATCGCCGCAACAACGAGGTACAGTAAGATTTGGCGGCGCAGAAATTGTTCGGTAAAAGAATAGTGCATCTCCGAGGGGCTTCTGGCAAAAAAACAAAACAAAAACAACAACATCCCAAAATAAAACAACACACTTTTGCTGCGCTTGCTCTCCCCAACTTTGCTTTCTTTCCTTCTGCTCTTCTTCCCCCTGTTGGGCTCTGCATCTTTCTTTCCCGTGAAGATAAGTGGTGACATATCCCTTCTCCCAAGAAGCATCAGAGTGGGGTCCAAACAGGGACCAAGTTTTGCCTTGAAGGAAGCTGGGCTTCCAACTTGCATCTATGGGGAAAATGATGGCAGTTCTCTCTGGTTTGGTTTTTAGGGGAAATGTGATTTCTGAAAGAAATGTCCTCTTGGGCCTGTCTGAGAACAAAATACAATTTGCAAAGAACTGGAGATTTGGCAAATAGAACTTCCTCTCTACATTAATTATTGCAAGCTGCTTTGAGGTACCAACCTAGATCCGTTAAGAAGGATTTTGAATGCTAATGCCTGCAATAATAATACTAATAATAATAATAATGGTATGAGAGCTCGGTAATTATGGAATATTTCTATAGAAACAAGTTTAGTATATATACACTATGTATATATACCTATAAACATCTTTTCAAATGGATTTCAGTCAAATTCAGACTAATTTGACGATGGTAATTCCAAGGTATGGCAGTCAACAAATGGGAAACAAAACAAATCTTCATCGGTTATTACCTTTATAATAATATAATCACACTGTATCATTTGATTTTATTGTGGATATGGCAATATAATCACTAAAAAAAGGAGAAAACCATTTAAGATGTGGAAAAAACAGTTCAAGAATGACATACGATATGTGCAGCTTGTTATGAAGTTTCACTGCACTAAAATGATTGTGGTAAGGCTTCTTGGGATGGGGAAACTTAATTAAAATAGCTTGAATAATAAAGACCTGTGAATTTTTTGTAGTAATCTCAAAGTAATCAAAAACTTCCAGTATCTAGGGATTTTTCTGTCCATCTCACATTTTTGGTGAGAGGATTAAATGGTTGTGATGTATTATCCTTTTTCAAACCCTCAAGCAATTGGTTTTCTAATACTAATTTTAACTCATAGAAGATTATTTGATTATAGCTGAAGCTTTTTACAAATGTACTTGGGGATAAGTACAATTGAAATCAGTGGAAATTAATTGGAACTACAGTTGCAAAGGATTTGGGCTGCATATATCTTAATATAATTTAAAGTAATGTAGCATATGGGGAGAAGGTATCCTTCAGACATAGGGGCTGCATTTTGAAATTGAATCACTGGAAAACAGGAACAGTAAGTATTTTTAAATAGCACATTAAAAATCATTGAAACATATATTCAGTACTGCTGACATTTAAGCTTCAGACAAGGAGTAATTTTCAGCTATAGAAATACTTAGACGTTTTTGTCACCTCTCATAGTGCTGATGTTGTTATTTATAGATCATTGTACATGACACTTTAAAGGAGGAGAGGTCCTGGCCCCAATGAGTTTACAGTCTCAATTTCATCAGTGTGTGTTGTGGTGGTGGTGGGGACATAGGACAAACAGCAGGATTGGGGGAGGGGGGGAAATGAGGAACTGAAAAGTAGAAGATTGTAAGCCAACATAGGTTAATAGATTAATTTTAACTACATTTTAATTATCTATTTTAAGGAACAGCTGTATGATTTGAAGAAAGAGAACAAGATCAGATAGATAGCTAGATAGCTAGATAGCTAGATATTTAGATAGATAGATGATAGATAGATAGATAGATAGATAGATAGATGATAGATAGATAGATAGATAGATAGATAGATAGATCGATAGATAGATGGCAGAGATAGCAATCCATTGAGCCATAGATCCATGTAAGCATATTTACTGTATTTGTCAGTGACCATCACATCCTACTTGCCAAATCTGTAATATATAAAAAACGTGAGACTGGAGATACTAACTGAACACTGACATAGTATTAGGTATGTGTCATCTGTTCCTTCTCATTTTCTTATTCTGAAATGATTGCTGTTTCCCTATGTACTGTATGTTGAATGGTTATTTATTATTATTTAGTGATATGATGAGAACATGACAGAAGAGAAGTAAACATATATACACAATCCATGAAATTCTAAATAAAACTTCTATGGGGGTATGGAAGTGTCTTCCTAACTGGATGTACAATTCAGCTATGGTATATGTCACACGGTATAACATTTCAACGTTTTGCATATAAGTCGTATGAGTATTGATGAAAATAAGTGATCACGGGAGATCATTGTTACCGATCTAATATTGATTTTTGTTTATTGTGTGTAATCTACTTTCTTCTCTAATAACAGAAAACATTTATTCTACTTTCATACAATGACTCCTATTTTATAGATTTGGCTGAGAAGCAGTACCCATTCCAAGGTCCCTGATAAACTAGTACAGCTTTAGACCCATCTAGATGACACTGACCCACTCCCTGCCCTACTGTCAGCTATAGAAAGAATGGCAAAGCACTTCTGAGAAAAGTTGTCAAGAAAAGTTGTCTAGGCCAGAAGTCAAGACTGACTTGAAGTGCCCCCCCCCCCCCCGCAAGAAAGAAAAAGTAAAGAGGTAATTGCAAGAAGGCCAATCTTTAAGGGACCTCCTGGAGGCTGAGTAGGACAGAGGGAGATATTAGCACACCTTCTATCATTTAGTGAATCTAAATAATAAATGGTTAGTATTTTCCATTGTTTCCTGGTAGTGTTGTATCCTTTCCCACTCCTTGAGTCTTGGTGTCCAGAGGGCATCCTGTTTCTATTATAGGATGAACTTCTGTGAAGATTCCATGAATAGATAGTTAAACACTGAAAGAAAAAAGGGCCTATCTCACCTTCAAGTTAGCTAGTATTCTGAAACTTTTTAAAGATATGCAAAAGAAGCTTTTCTGAAGTCTGCTCCCATAAAGTCTCAACATTTATTCCAATTGTTCATTATTCTCTTACTCTTAGAACAAGTAAAGATAATTGTGAGTTTCTTATATAGTGATTTTGAAAGTATCTGTGAATTTTATTCTTCTCATACCATAAAAAGGCATGCCATCCTAGTCATAAATCATGTCCTTCTCAATATAACAGTATTTTATGTCTGAGAGTTATCCATTCTTTTAGCCATGTTATTATACATGCTTGGTAATATAAAAGCCAGTCTAGTAATCCAAATCCTCCATTCTCCACATGGGGGAAAAGAACACCTGTAATATTTATTCAAAAATCCAAGAATGGAGTTCCGGTTCCGGTGGCGGCGGCGACAGGCAGCTCCTTGCCCGCTCCGGCTCCTCGGTGGGCTTCCCCACTCCTTGGGGGGCACAGGACACCCCGCAGAGGGGTCCTGCCGGAGGGGCGGCATCGCGGAGGACTCCTGCAGCGGCGGCGGCCGGCGGGAGTTCTCTCGCGCGCCCAAGGCACCGGGGAGCAAGCTCAGAGGGCGCTTCGCGTTCCTGCGCCTCGCGCCTCGCTATAAGCCGACTGGAGAATGCAACAATAGAAGGAAGCAGCTGCAGTGCGGTGAGGTTGCTTCTCTCTTCATTCCCTATTCTGCATGAAGAATTACTCAGCTTTTTAAAATAACTTTCAGAGCATTTTGGAGGTGCGGCTGGAGGGAGGGGGGTTTCCCCCCCCCTTGGACAAGCGGCGAGGAACAATTTTGCTCTCAGCCCCCGGGGAAGGAGGAGGGGGGAGAGCCAATGAATGAAGCCTCACCCAGGCTGAGATGATTTTCTTTTCAATTTAATTCTACATATTACTGTGATTTGAGGACTTTTGGAACTTTTTAAAACTTTGTTATGCCTCTGTGCCCAAAACTGGCAGGGCAAGATGGCACACTTCCGTTGTCTTTATGAACTGTGAAACCTGACTCCACCATTCAGGCTTCCGGTCTTTGTCTCCGTGTCTCCCAGAGGAATCTCTTGTGGATTGGTATTTTTTTAACTTTCTAGGGGAAATTTTCTATCTATTGTCAGACTTATTAGAGAGATTCTCTTCTGCCTGGTTCTTCTGCTCCCGGACTCACCTGGCTACCCTTCTTTTCTAACTGTTTATCTTATATATGGACTGAACTTCTAACGTTATAAAGGATGGCATCCAAAAGACCACCTCCTGGAAAACCTGGCTTTGCCACTTCTGCTCCAACATCCGCAACATCCAGTCCAGCCACACAGTCAAAGATAACAGAACTGATGCAACCTAAGACTACAGAGATGGACTTTCAACAAATGCTTCAACAAATTTTACAGGGCCAGGAGGAAATCAAGAAACAGCTAAGGGAAATGAAAGATGAAATTAAAGAAAATCAAGCCCAAATATATAAGAACTCACAAAGACTGAATCTTGTGGAAGGGGGGGTGGAGGAGGTGAGGGGGGGTAGAAGCTGTGCAGAAAGGGAACAAAGATCTTGATATCCAACAGATGAAAATAGAATTTGAGAGAATGTCCTATTACCTTAGATTTCAAAATGTTATAGAAGAAGATGGGGAAAACATAAGGGACATCATGACAAACATCCTGGCTGACTACACACACAAAGAAAAACAACAGATGGGGTAGGATATAGACCTGGTTTATAGAGTGAACTCAGCTTATGCTAGAACGCACAATGTACCCAGGGAGGTTCACATTAAATTTCTTAGAAAAAGCACAAGAGATGAAATTCTGGGTGTACAAAGGGGGCAAGCATTGACATACCATGATATGGAGATAACCATTCTGAAGCAGATCCCTAAGAAGATTAGAGAAAAAAGGAAGAATTATTCGCAATTAGCGAATAAATTATACCAGAAAGGGGTGTGGTTTAGATGGTTGATGCCTGAAGGTATGCTGATATTCTGGGAGGAGACAAGAATTAGAATCAATTCACCCATAGAGGCGCAGGCCTTTATGGAAAAAAACAAAACACTCCTAGAAAAAACACGAGACACTACAACGGACACGCAGGACACGGGAGGGGCCAGAGCTCTGCCAGTGGAGGGAGATGGGGCAATAGCAAGAAGACTCAGATCACAAAAATAAACAAGAAAATCATATTATTATAAACTGACCGAAAGTGATAACGGAATTATATCTGGATTTTATACTGTAATGTCTAATCTGATTGAATTTAGTAATAGAACTAATATGCTGATTGTAATCAATTATATACCAATGCATTATATATAAATGTATACTATGAGTATGGAGGGAGGGGCGCCTGTCACATTTTGCAACTGCCAAAATTTGTATACCTGTCCATTTACCCTTTTCCCTATAAATGTTGAAAAACCAATAAAAAAATTTGTTATAAAAAAAAAAAATCCAAGAATGGATCTCAATGATGGAAGCCTTTACATACCCAGATCTGGTGAAGTTAGAAAAAAATTGTGACACATAAAGATATTTTGGACACTAAAGGGAAATTAAAATCTAAGCAAGAGGTTGAAGACCAGGGCATTTATATGAAAATTTATACAAAATGTTTTATAGATGGCACTTATCACTTGCTAGGTTAGCTAAAATGTTTAAAAATATGTCTAGCAAACGTTGGAAATTTAACCAAAAAACGGGCACATATTATCATATGTGGTGGACTTGTATTAAAGCAAAAATTTGGGGGCAAAAATACATAAGTGGTTAGAAAAGATGATAGGAAAACATGTAGATTTTAAACCTGAATTGTTGTTATTAGATATAAGATCAGAAAAACATCACAAGCAAAGTATATATTTAATATTGCACGTCTTAATAGCAGCGAGGATTATGTTTGCACAACATTGGAAAAATGAAGAAACACTGCGAGATGAAGAGATAATTAGGAAGATACTAGATTGTGCAGAAATGGACAGACTTACACTGAAGATTAAACAGAAAGAAGACACAAAATATTATCAAACATGGACTTTATTTTAAAAGTGGTTGGAAAAAAGAGGTGGAGATTAAGAATGTAATATGTACTGTTAAGCAATTACACAAACCCAGACAACACGATGTTTATATTCTATTTTCTATTTATTCCATTTATAAGTGCTTAATAAACATCGTGTTGTCTGGGTATTAAATTGCTTAACAATACAGATTTCATTCTTACTATATATTTTTAAATTTATGCTTGGGCCTGTGTTTTTTATTTTCTATTTCGGTAGAAAACTGATTGTAAAAAAAGCAAGGCAGAACACAACTTGATATAGCCTTTTCCTGAGGCTTAATCCACCAATTCTCAAGCAAGTGCACTAAGTTATGTTAAATGACAACATCCAGACTTCTTAGCTACTTCTTAGTTTCTAATACTATATTTATGACTGTAAAACATCTGAGCTCAGTAGGCTGGGGAAAGCTTCTCAAATTCTTATCATGCGTTCAAAACCTAGTGTAATAGTTACTGTGCTTTTTCTCAGTGGGGAGACATTAATCCATACCAAAGAATATATTATATAATAAACCTATCATAGTGTGAAATGACACTTTAAGATATATTGGTGTATATATATATATAGCATGGAACCATCTTTTCGGCATTTTGGTCATTATATCGTTAAGACTTTTACAGGATTTCTGGATGGTCATTAAAATACAGCATTCCAGCACATCTTGCATCTCAGACAATACACTAATCTGTAATTCAACTTTTAAAGTTGTTTAGAGACATCTGTGGTCAAAAATCTGGAATTAATTTAGTATTTAGGTCATTGCTTCATATGCTATTTATTCTTTTGTTGACTGAAATATTCTCCCCTGCCCACACTTAGAGAATTTTTAGATTATATCAGGTTGGCTTAAGAAAAATAATATTGTGGAGCATTGCATGTTTAGATCTTTTTCGTGTGTGTGTGTGTGTGTGTGTGTGTGTGTGTTCTGTATCAGTTTTCTGCAGAAGCAGAAATGACACATGCCCCAAAGATATAGAACAAAACATGCTGTACATTTTGTTGCCTCCTCCAGAGTGTTGGAATGAAGGTTGTGGGAGTGGAGAAAATACATAATGTAGTTCACTGGCTTAAAACAATTGATATTTCACATTAAGTTATGGCATGCTTCCTAAATTTAGCATTATTTTAAGTTTGAAATATTGCCTACTGAAGTTTTGAAACTTCAGTTTCAAATATAACTTCAGTTCAAATATTCAGAGTTTGATAATAATTTATGTTTTAGTGTTTTGTGACATCCTGATCTATAAAGTTAAATATATGGCAGATTATTTTTGCAAATTTTTAAAAGAACTTGGTGTCCAACTGTGAGCCACCTGTTCAAAATTAAAATCGTAATACAAGACATTTAGGCATCTAAATATAGAATGTATATTCAAATTATTATGTTTGAAATCGTCGGTTTTCATACTGCTAAGGAGTATCTGATTAAATAGTCATGGTAGAATTATGCAGATTTTTTAAAAAACAGGTTATAATCTTGCAGTGTGCATTTTGTTTATATTGCATTTTGTATAATTAATATGTACTACTTTGAGTAAATATTTGAGTAATACTTTTGTTCATGTTTAGTGATGAGGACACTCATTGAAAAGAATACGACCTGTGCCCATGACTGTGAACACAATTTTCATTCTCAAAAGAGGACAGTGATTTCTAGTAGGAAAATCTTGTTTGGTGCAAGGTTGGTAATATATTTGTTGGAAATACCTCTTTCGGCTCATCTATTCATGTTCTTATTGGCTTTAATGTAAAACTGCACACTTTGCATTTCTCCTTAGTGGCTAATAGAATAGGTATTAAGACAGCCTGCTTCTGCTCCCCTATTATATAATAAATAAAGGTTAATGCAAGGTGGGCAATCTGTAAATAGTAGCCTAGCTGCTACTATTATCCACATAATCTGAGATTCGGTCATTAAAATTTGATGCAAACAGCCAATTTGAGTTGCACTTTTCTTTCTTAGTTAAAAATAAAAGTAAAAAGTGGATTTGTAGGCCACTCTGACACAAATTGTTTCTGTTTCTAGCCTTAGAACCTACTACAACAACAAAAAAATGGAATTGCATAATTTGACTCTTTTGGTGATTGGGAATTTATTCTGAGGAACTTCAATCTGTCTCCTTAGGAATGGGGATCTGAAGTGGCTTGAGAACTCATGGCCATCATGACAACCATGATGTGACATTGGTCACTTTCCAGAACTGGTGTTCCTGTATGAACACAATAGTAGCTATGTAAGCTGATATTGGAGAAGCTTTTGATTTATCTCCTATCATGGTCAGATAAAACCCTGATTTGTGATATTTAACCAGTTGGCCTACATCTTATATTCTGGGTTATTTTTTAAAAAAATGACACATTGTATATCAAAGTGACAACTTGT
Organism: Natrix helvetica; assembly: GCF_964273705.1. Taxonomy (NCBI): domain Eukaryota; kingdom Metazoa; phylum Chordata; class Lepidosauria; order Squamata; family Natricidae; genus Natrix; species Natrix helvetica. Next base: position 196,465,653 of record NC_138552.1, read on the forward strand.
GTTTAGAACAATACAAAGTTTTAGTTACAATGATACACTGACATTTGTTCACAATGCCATTTTGAAATTTAAGGCAATAATTTCTGTGTGTGCCAGAGATCAAAGAAGATTGGTTAAATTCATGTGGAATCAATATTCTTGAAAAACAATAAGTTCTGGAAATAATTGGATGTATACAGATTTTAACATATTGGATTTTAAAACAACACAACATAAACGAAATGGCAATTGCATTTGAAAACACAATGATCACCCACAGTAAATATCAATGATTTGCAAAAGGGTAGTATGTCATTTAATGTCCACTGAATAAACTTTTTTAACCAAGAGACAATGGGTTAAATAAAGTGACCTTTTTCATGATTTCAACTCTTTAATTCACCTAAAAGGTTTTAGGCTGCCTCTGGTAATGCAAATAAAAATTTCAGGTTCTTTTGCAATTGAATGATCTTTCCTCATATATATAATACATATACACAGTTGCATGCATCATCTAACACATGAATCAAATTAGAAGTTAGGAAATTTACAACTAAATTGTAAGGATTTATCATGCAATTTTCAATTTCAATTTAATTTATTAGCGCTTATAGACCGCCCCCTCTCCCGAAAGGGACTCGGGGCGGTGTACAGTCCATGTCAAAGAACAAAATTAAAACAGTTAAAATTACTACATGGGGAATATATATATACAAATATAAAATGGATGGATGGATAAGAGGAGGATAAAAGATGTGCAGGACTGTATTGCTAATAAATAATTAAAATAAACAGACATTAAGATCCCAATACCCAATAAAATTAAGATTATAGAATAATACCCTTAAAAACCAGTAAAATATAAATGCCAGGAGATAGGCGTTGAAATTATGCCAGGCCAGCCAGTCGAAACAGGTGAGTCTTTAGTTTCTGCCGGAAGGAGCGGAAGTCGGTGGTGGTTCTAATGTCGGGGGGGAGGTCATGCAATACACCTATGCAGAATCTGTGGCATTAATAGACAGGACATCCATACAAAGAATATTATATAATGAGCATTTTTCTGCTGGTATGCAAATGTTTTTTTCCTCCTTCATTTACAGAAAAACAACAATAACAAAATTGTGAAGCGAAAGGCAATTGGCCATTTTAACCTACCTACCTAAGGTGGTACTATTAGACTACCAGCTTGCAATAGAACTGGATACAGGAGCAGTACTTGAGGTGGAGATGTTTAAAATGTGTTTGTAATTCATGATAATGCTTCACAATATTTCATTGGATGATTATTGCAATAGCCGCTATAGGCATTATAATGACATTAGTCTCTGACTCAAAGACTCATTCTGGCAGTAAGCATAGCATTTATGAAATGTGAGTGTGTGTAATGAATGGCTGTGTTTTCATTAATATAGTCAACAATCTCCATATAGTTCAGAACAATGCTTGAATATCTAGAGAAAACAAAAACGACAAATTAAGGCCTAAAAATAAAGTTGTTTTCTTCTTAGTTGAGATGCTATTATTGTTAATAATTTAATAGAGTAGACAGTACAGATATTCTTTTAACATATGACAGCAATTTGGACTGGAATTTCTGGGGCTAAGCGATTAGCTCATAAATGCATCACTTATCAACAGCAATTCTGCAGTTCCATCGTTGCCATCTTTAAACAAATACCACCACCATTAGTGGGGGAAACACCCTTGGTTTCCCACAACCAATGGGGAAGTTAGGAGGAAGTTTGAAGTCCCAGATGGCTTACACGCAGGCTGGCAGGCGAGTGGGCAAATGGTTGCTGTAGGGAGTGTAAAGCTTGAGGGAAGCTCGACAAGTGCAGGGTGTGAGAGGTGTATGGCAAGGGTCTCAACATAGTTCTATTAACTTCCTTAATAATGGCGTATAGTAGTATAAATCTTTATTACAGTCAAAGACCAGCAATACACATTACTTTTAACAGTGTGCTAAAAAGTACTGACATTAAAGATATAATTAAAAAGTATTGACGTTAAAAGTGGAATTCCTAACAATGGAGATTATTTCCCGCATTGATCAAGAGGTTCTGAACTAGTTAGATTTGCATCAAATGTTACCTAATCCATTGTGACATTTACAAGAAAAGTGAACCAGCAAAACAGCTAAGTAGAACATAGAAAGTTGCTACTGGGGAAACCGTAACACCCTAAAACAGGGGTGTCCAAACTTGGGAACTTTAAGACTTGTGGACTTCAACTCCCAGAATTCTGGGAGTTGAAGTCCACAAGTCTTAAAGTTCTCAAGTTTGGACACCCCTGCCCTAAAACAACAGTACACAAAATAAAACTAACTTATCGTGGGTATTATATGGTGATCGAAACACTTGAATGAAAGTATTAGAAAGATTATGGAGCATTTGTCCTGTAATGCCTAACAGCCACATCGCTAGAGAAATGTGAAGACTATCAACTGACAGCAATATATGACTACCAGAATGATACATTTTGTAGCAATTTCTTTGCTGTTCTCTCTTAGTATTTGGATGTAGTGTTTTTGCTGAATTTGAAACTGGTTTGTGGATAAGATTCATCTACTATATGTTTCCCCTTTTACTAATTTAAAGTTTTAACAAAACATGCTGTTCTAAAACATTGCATTGAAATAAGGTAATCTTGAAAAATGAATCATCAGCAAAGCTTGCTGGCTAAAATGAATAATGTCAGCTGGACCTTATGAACATCTGGTTTCAAAACTCTAAGGAATAAAAATGCTCATCATGTCCTTAGGTTATATCTCATTACCTGACCCTCTGGCCTTTAAACAGATTTGAAGACCTAGCTGTTTCCCGAGGCATTGGGTTAGGAGAGCATGTGCCTTCTGAAGGAATTTTATTAATATATTCAGTGCATTAATCCCCACATTTTCACCTTCTTTTTTCTTTTATTGTACTGGGCAATTTTTTTAAAAAAAATTCTACACCATCTAGAGCTGTTACAAATTGGGTGACCTTATAAATTTGATTAATATATAAATAAATGTATGAATATATTTTGTCTTTTTCTGTTTAACATTAAACATTAGCAGTATTCAGCAGCATTCCATATCATTAAAAACTTGACACGCTGACTGCAAAAATAAATACCATTTACCAACCATAGTAAGAATGCAACATATACAGTTTCTTAGTATCTCCACTTCGTTTCCTACAGGAAGCAGAATCTCAGCCTTTTAGGATATTTTGGAAAATGTATGAAATTGCAGCAATTTGAAAATATAAAACTCTATAAATCTTGCTAGGATATCTTTGCTAACCAATACAAAGATGTCTTTCCTAAACAATATAATCAATAGATATATCCAGATTTACCACTGGGTAGTTACTATATATCAGTGTTGGTGAACCTTTTCAGCATCGAGTGCCGAAACGGGAGCGTGCAAATGTGATGAAAACTGGAGGAGCAGCCGCCCGATGGTGATCTTCTGGTTTCCGGTACGCACATGTGCACTGGCCACCTGGTCTTCCAGTTTCTGGTGTGCATGCATGTGTGAAAACCAGCTGGCCTGTGTGCATGTGTGTACCTTTAACTTGAAGATCATCTTCATGGTGTGTGCATGCGCACCGGGTGACTGCTTTCTACTTTCTGGTCCTCCCTTGCACGTGAAGACCATCTGGCCAGCACGCCAGAACCTGGAACAGCAACGGGTCATGGCTTACGTGCCTGGGGAGATGGCTCTGCATGCCACTTCTGACATGTGTGCCATAGGTTTGCCATCATGGCTATATAAGTTAAAAAGTACTTGCATTTTATGCATTTTATGCACTTTCTGAATTTTTATATATCTTTGACAATATAATCAAAATTTCATCTGTGTCCTAATGTTATATAAAGGAAGCCTGAGGAATTAAGTTACATCAAAGTATGTGCCAGTTCTTTATTTCATAAACAACTCACAGAGGTTATACCATGGAAGTGTAAGGGAGTAATCACTCCCTTATTTCAGTCAAGTCAGTTAAAAGGGATAACAAGAGGCTATTGTAGAAATACTTCATTAAACAATGAAGGCTGATTTGGGTCAGTCCTACCATATACACATTTCACAGATTTTGGCTCCCATCACTGAAGATCTTGAGGGAAGGTCTCATTATGCAGATTCTAAAGGCACATCATGCCCTATTCAAATGAAATAATTGAAGACCTGTGTAAAAGGTTATTCATGCCTATCAGTCTGGAAAAGGTTACAAAATCATTTCTAAAGCTCTGGAGCTTCATCAATCTACAGTGAGAGACATGGTCTTGTGAGGGAGAAGGCTTGGAAGGCAATAAAAAAATCACTTTAACTGCAGCATAAAAAGGAAACTTGAAATCACAAAGTACCCTAGAACCATATCCAGCAATCTGGAAATCTCTGTCACCTCAACCACTATTCATGACTCCACCATAATAAATAACAATGAGATTGGGCTTCCAGAGAAGCAGACTTGAAAATTGCTCTGCAAAATGTGAAGCTGACCACCATGGTGGAATAAAGAACCAGTGAATAGATTGGCTGTTTGATCATTTCCCTCCAGACAAGGCCAGGACGTGAGATTTTTCACAACTGTTCTAGACAGCGGCTTCTTGTGAGGAGTCAGGAAGATAAAAGTCTCTGGTGGATTCAGAATTCTAGGAGATAAGGGAATAGCAATATTGCTCTAAAAATGGTCACTAGAGGAAATTAAAGATTATAATTCAAGGTGAAGAACACTCAAATTTGTCTTACAATTTCAGAATGAAGCAAAATATTTTTACTTTGGGGATATTGAAGGATATTTTTGAACAATGGACCCAAAAATTAATTTCAGTAGTATCTCCCTCTATAGATGCACTGTGTTTTTAAAAAAATGCCATGGAAGAGAAATTTCAAAATGAGAGGCTACATAAATTACATGGAAAAAGACTGATATCTTAAGAATTAAGAGATATATAGATTAAAAACCCAAAGAAAATAGTCTAGATAATTACCCTATTTTGGACTTAACAAGGGCTTTTTTTTAAAAAAATTAAAGAATGTTGTGAGAAAGGAAAAGGAAAAAAATGAAAAGAAACCAAGTTCTGGGACATTATTTAAAGTAACTAATCAACCTTGTTAGAAGTAAAAGGAAGAAATATAGAGTTGGTATATTTGAATAAGGTTAAAATAGATTGGTTGTTATCTCTGTAAGACTTACTGGACTTTTGCAGACATCAGGACTGAAATTATGAGGCTTTATGGGTTTTTTAAAATAGAAAATAGATGGCATATGGGAAGAAGAGATTGTTGCATTCTACGATAAGTTACTGAAATTGTTTATACTAATGGTGATGAACAGGGAATTCACTTCTTTATATTATTTTTTTTACTACATTCTTATTTTTTATTTTTTATTTCTTTCTCTGATTCTCTTTTTTCTTTCTTTTCTGCCCATTCTATTTTTTCTCTTTATTCTTTTATTCTATTAGCACATATTAGCTTTTACTGTTGTAATTCTAATCTTTAATTCAATTATTTAAAAAAACACCCAATGGGATTAATGGAAATAGCAGGACAGAAGTAAAATAGTTCATCATAAATTTGCCAAATTTAAAAGAATAATTCCAGACTTCTAAAGAAACATTTGATGGACAGAGGAGTCAAAAAAGAAAATATTGGGGCTCAATTATATCAGTTGTGTACGATGGAAACAAACACTGTATTTCACAATATGAACCTCATGTCAACTGATAAGTGTGAGAGTAGAAGTGTCATGATAGTGAGGTTTGCTACTTCACAACCTGGATGATTTGCTATAACTAAAAGACACATGAATTCTGTAGGTCAACAAATAGAAGACCTGCATCAAGGCAATATGATATGTGCAAGCAAATCTATGAGAAAATGAATGAAGAACAAATTCAGTATTTTGGAATGGTTAAATCAAAAGTCACCCTAAACTCTACTGAAGTACTATGAAGTAGGATTTGAAACAAGCAATTAATGCTATAATATATCACTCAGTTACTAAGTAGAGATAGTTCATTTTGAAGGAATGGGCCAATATTCCTATACAGCAGTGGTGTCGAACTCACATCATCATGACAGGGTCACATGATGCATTGGGACTTTTTCCCCCTTTGCCAAACCGGGTGTGGTGTTGCCAGTGACACCTCTGGGCTTCAGGGTGAGAGTTTGACAGCTCTGCTATACAATGATATGGTCACCAACTGCAGCTATTGTTTAAAGTGGTACAACCAATTATTGAATCTAGGGAGATATTTCTTTTCTCACACTGGCACATTGGATTATTTTGTTTATAAAATAAATGAGAAAAGAATGAAAAGGTGGCATCATTTGTTCTTGGTACTCTTTTATATATTACCAGGACCTATAGGAATCTCTGGTAACTGTTACTGGCAAAGACAAAGAAAAATATCAGAAAATCTGAAAAGAAACACTTTTTTCACAGAGTTATATCATAATGGTGACAGGGAAAGTATATTTTTTTGATTTACAATATCGGCTTTGCTGCTGTTGCTTTGCTTCCCTAATCTCATTATTTTCTGAATGCTAGCTTTATGAGAATGGATCTCTTGGTTACTGCAGCTACTTAAATGAAATGAAAGCTATAGATTTGAGTGAAGATGATTGACGTTTTGTTTGGAACATATTTAGGCACAATTATATATATAATATATAAGGAGGCGAGCCTGTGGCTTAGTGTCTAAGACTCCTGCCTAAGATATAATACAGCCCAGGTTCAAATCCCAGTAAGGGTATGGCTAGCTGATGAGAGCTAATTAGCTCGAAATAGATCTATACTAGTCTCCCTTTATTTATTTATCAGTACAAATGCAACACACACACACACACACACACATATTTGTGTTGTATTTGTACTGATAAATAAATAAAGGGAGACTAGTATAGATCTATTTCAATCTATAAATATAAAAAGGCAACATTAAAAAAAATAAAAATATGGTTTTCTGCCTGTATAGTCTTCTGTGATAAGCCGAAGGACAGAAAGAGGGAGTAGTGACCTTCCTCCCATATTTAGTCATACCAGGGGTTGTAACACAACACACACACACACACACACACACACACACACACACATATATGTGTGTCTGTGTCTCTGTGTCTCTGTGTGTGTCTGTGTATGTTTTCATAGATTTTCACAGGTGTAGGTATGCTGGTCTTGTTGTATTCAGGTCTTTTCCCATGTAAGATTGAGATTGTCTTGGCAACGTTTCGGTGAGGTCCCACTCGCCATCTTCAGGCTGGTGTTTTCTTTTGTGTTGTAACGACCTGGGTGGTGGGTGGGGTTCCTTTGTTGACTAGGGCTGGTTTCCAGATGTCTGGTAGGCAGGAGGTATCATCAGGTTTATTCATGTTGTGGGGGTGTTTCTCTATTTTGATTATGGAAATTATGAAAGCCATCGAAATAGAGAAACACCCCCACAACATGAATAAAAGTGACGATTTAGCTGTCATCTTGAAATAGATCTATACTAGTCTCCCTTTATTTATTTATCAGCACAAACACAACACAAATGTAACAAAGGCAACATTAAAAATATGGTTTTCTGCCTGGATGGTCTCCTGGAGTGAGCCGAAAGGACAGAAAAGGGAAGCAGAGTGTTCCCTCCCATATTTGGGCATACCAGGGGTTGTGACACAACACACACACACACACACACACACACACATATGAGATAATTTTTACATTTGATTATTTCTAGCAATGAATAACTCTGGTTTGGATCTAGGGTTGCAAGGAACATTCTCTACTTGGAGTACAAAAAGAGACAGTATTTTTCTAAATTTGCAGTCTCCTATGTCTGCTTTTAGTACTAATCTATCTAGCAGAAATAGACAATACTCAAGAAGATAGGCTTCAGATACGGAAGGATCTTGACAGACGTGAACATGTGCGCTATCTAACAAAATGAAATTCAATGGCGAAAAAAGTACGGTTCTACATCTAGGCAAGAAAAACAAAATGCACAGGTAAAGTACATGTGGTATGTTGCTCAAGAGTAGTAACTGTGAGAGGGATCTTGGAGTCCTAGTGGGCAATCATTTAAATATGATCCATCAGTGTACTGCAGCTGCTGAAAAAGCCAACACAGTTCTAGGCTGCATAAACAGAGGGATAGAATCAAGATCACCTGAATAATTAATATCACTTTATAATGCCTTGGTAAGGTAGCATCCAGTTTTTGTTGCCACTATGTAAAAAAGATGTGGAGACTCTAGAAAGAGTGCAGAGAAGAGCAACAAAGAGACTAATAAATAATAATAATAAATTTGGATTTATTAGCCGCTCCCTTTCCGGGCAGGACTCGGGGCGGCGTACACCAAGACATATAAAACATATAAAGAACTGCTGCTGAAACTGGGTATGTCTAGTTCAGTGAAAAGAAGGGCTAGGCGTGACATGATAGGAGTATTCCAGTATCTTAGGGGATGCTACAAAGAAGAAGGAATAAAGCTATTATCCAAAGCACCTGAGGACACGACACAAAGCAATGGGTGGAAACTAATCAAGGAGAAAAGCAACCTAGAACTAAGGAGAAATTTCCTGACAGTTAGAACAATTAATTAGTGGAACAACTTGCTTCCAGAAGTTGTAAATGCTCCAACACTGGAGATTTTTAAGAAGAGATTGGATAAGGATTTGTCTGAAATGGTTAGGGTTTCCTGCCTAGGCAGGTGTTGGACTGCAAGACCTCAAAGGTCCCTTCCAACTCCATTGTTCTATTCTATTCTATTCTATTCTATTCTGAAAAATGTCATAAATGTCTGAAGGTTGAGGAAATCAGTGAATATTACCTTTCCCTTTACACCATGGGTGTCCAACCTTTTGGCTCTCCTGGGTTTGACTGAAGAGGAATTGGGCTGCGTATAAAATAGATAATATAGTTAATGTGTGTAAATCACACAATAATGTTAAAAGTTCATAATACTTTGGGGGCACTTTGCTAGTTGTCCAGGATTGCAGGTTGGACACCCATGCTTCACATGGTTGCTTGACACCCATGGAAGTGTTTAAAAGAGAGGAGGGAGAAAGTGAATCTCTGCTGCACACTTTTAGAAACTGAAGAACTCATTTTGTTGAAAAATCCATCAGACCTGAATTCAACTCATGAGGATTTAATTTTGCCAAACCTTAGAAAAAGAATGGTAAATGCTTTGTAGGATGTCAGTCAAGGTGTAAAACTTTAATAATTCCCTAAACCTGGCAATATTAATTCAATTTTTTTCACTATGCCTCCCTCACCTGGTATGCCAGGTGGGGAACAAGTCCTAATTGTTATTGCACACATATTTATTATCAGTCCTATTTTGTTGTCTTAACAGTAATGTTAGGCCTTGAAAAAAGGAAATGAAGAAGTGAATGACACTAACCTTATGGATCGTTCCTTGGGGGCCTAATGTTCTTTTAAGCTAAGGAACAAATTGTAAATTTCATCTCATAAAATCTGTCCAGGAAATTATAAACTAAATAATTCTACAAGTGTTGTAGATATACATCTGGATTTCATTACTGCTCACACATCTTCGTAAGAGAAAACTGTACATGAGATACTGGAAATCTGATAACATTACAACTCTCTGAGCACTATGCATTCTCATCTGTACAATAGTTTCCTGTAGTACTGCTGATATGCCAGAGAATAATAAATGGGCAGCCAAAATCAACTTCCATTATTACAACTTTCTTTTAGTTCCTGTCAGTTTTGTGATTTGTTCTTAAATGTAACTGCACAAAAAAAGCAAAAAACAAAAACAAAATAAAAGCAATTGCAAAAGAAGTACAAGACTTTTCCCTTCTGCTGGAAAGCTGTATAACCCAAGTTATAGTTTAAGATGAAAAACAAATTTTACCACACATAGTTGCTTGCAATTAATATTGCTTCTGTGCTGTGATTAGGTTTACAAATGTTTCACTAAGAAAACCTCCCAAATAGGTAACCACTTTTAATGTTCTGCCTTGGGATAGTATCAGCCCTTCCTCAATTCTAAAATTAATTTTTATGACCACAATTTTGTACATTAATAACCACACTCCTTGCATTCTCAATTTGGTTAAAAAAATAGGACAAAACAATATAAGCAATACTTTATTTATTAGATTAGATTTTTATCCCATTTTTATTACTTTATAAGTAACTTCAGGCAGCAAACGTATCTTTAATTATAAAAACATATTGTGCTACTCTATATTTAACTATTGCAAAAAAAAGTTTTGCTTTCATTGTTTAAAGACTGGGAATAATAAAACATTATTACATTGTTATACATTGAAGAGATTGAAACTGTAACTTTTACATATAATGTTATATATATATATATATATATATATATATATATATATATATATATATATATATATATATATATATATATATATATATATACATATATATATACATACATACATACATACAGACATACATACATACATACATACATACATACATACATACATACATACATACATATATATATATATATATATATATATATATATATATATATATATATATCCACACAATATAATGTTTAAGATTAGAGCCAAAAGATTGACAGACAAGTTGCAAAAGAAGAATATTTCTCCATTGCAGCAAAAGTCACAGTTGTGGAGGAGACCAGAAGCAGGGAAGAATATTGTTGCCTAATCAACAAAGGAACATTCTAGCTCCTCTTTTTTAACTGCCATATTTCCATAATGAAGTCTTGGCAGTCTGAGATCAGTTGGAAGCTAAGGAAATAGAGCTGAAGGCACGGGACAAACAAGGCCAAGTCAAGAAGCAAGACAGAATTCAAGTATGAAAAGCAAGCCAAAACTAATAGGAATTAGAGTCTAATGGAAGAGAATATTTGTAACTCAAAACTAAATTGTGGAGTCCTTGATATTCCCTTTGAACTTGATTATTTTCTTGCAGATATTCATTACCCAAGTAGGTAATGTTAGCAATGCCATCATCAGAATCCAAGGGAAAAAAAAAGAAGAGTTGGAGAATAAACTAGCAATACCAAACCAGAACCAAAACAACCAAGAATAACCAAGCTAGGAAAACTCACTGCCTATCTTTGTGCTAGTTAATCTTTTAGTTCAACCTTTTCCATGGCATTGTTTTTTTGGGGGGGGGGGGAATCATCATATACTTCATAAACATGCTAAATACTGGATGCGCTCAAAGGTCTTTGAGTAAGGTCCATCTGTAATCGGTAAGACATAATTTAGTCTTGAAGTGGTGTACCAAACCCTTCATTTCCAGCAAGTAAGCAGGATAGAGTTTAAATTTAATTTGACATAAACAAATTAAATACAATTAAGACATTGATTTTCCAGGTATTTAATACCTTACTTTTTCTGTCACATTAACATCATAGTTAATGTGTAGTTTGTAAGGGATTCTGAGGGTGCATATTCTAGTATAGTGTACTGCATATAAGTCTCTGACCATACATTGTGCATTGTGCAGTGGTGGGCAACCTTTTTTTTCAACTGAGCCAAATCTCGCCAAAACCACGATTGAAATTTATTTTGAGAACCACATTTTTAAAACCGAAAATACATAAGATGGTACACTGTTATTTTTCTGTGGATGACGCACTGTTATTTATCTGTGGAAGATGCACTGGTATTTATCTGTGGATGACGCACTGTTATGGGGGATCTGTGGATGACGCACTGGTATTTATCTGTGGATGACGCATATATGGCATCTTATGTGTGTGTAAATAGTATTATAAAATTAGTGGGGCTCATCATGGATATTTTAAGCAGGGTTCTCCACCTTGATGGATACACCCAAACAGTAGGCAAGAAGTAAAAGTAATAAAACAGGCATTAATACATTGCACTGGCTCTGCAGTCAAGTTGAATAAAAGTAAAAAATGACAACATAAAATGAAATAAAAATCAAGATACAACTAAAAAAGTACATATAAAAGTATGTGAAAACACACTCAAATAGTCCTCACTGGTACTGTTATATATTGACCTCAGAACCTGGCCACTAACCTATTTTGCTGGCTCCTAGATTACGATATTCCGCAATTTTATGTCCACACACCCCTTTTCACATCAACCCTTTTTATGTCAATCCCACAATGTCACATTTCTCCCCTCATGTCACATTTCTGCCCCTCCATGTCACATTTCACCCTCTCATGTCACATTTCTGCCCCTCGTGTCACATTTCTCCCCCCTCATGTCACATTTCCCCCCCTCCATGATGGCCATGGAAATGGAAAAGAAGGAAAGGAAAAAGGAAAGGAAATGGGAAAGTAGAAAGGAAAGGATGAAGAAGGGAGGGAAAGGGAAAGGAAAAGAAAAAAGAAGGGAAAAGAGAAAGGAAAGGAGAAAGGAAAGGAAATGGTAAAGAAGGAAAGGAAAGGAAAGGAAAAAGGAAAGGAAATGGGAAAGAAGAAAGGAAAGTAAAAGAGAAAGGAAAAAGGAAATGAAATGGCAAAGAAGGAAAGGAAAAAGGAAAGAAAAAGAGAAAGGAAAGGAGAAAGGAAAGGAAATGGCAAAGAAGGAAAGGAAAGGAAAGGAAAAAGGAAAGGAAATGGGAAAGAAGAAAGGAAAGTAAAAGAGAAAGGAAAAAGGAAATGAAATGGCAAAGAAGGAAAGGAAAAAGGAAAGAAAAAGAGAAAGGAAAGGAGAAAGGAAAGGAGAAAGGAAAGGAGAAAGGAAAGGAGAAAGGAAAGGAGAAAGGAAAGGAGAAAGGAAAGGAGAAAGGAAAGGAGAAAGGAAAGGAGAAAGGAAAGGAGAAAGGAAAGGAAATGGCAAAGAAGTAAAGGAAAAGAGAAACGAAAAAGGAAAGGAAAGGAAAAGAGAAAGGAAAGGAGAAAGGAAGAAAATGGAAAAGAAGGAAAGGAAAAAGGAAAGGAAATGGAAAAGAAGGAAAGGAAAAAGGAAAGGAAAGGAGAAATGAAAGGAAAAAAACGAAAAGGAAAGGAAGATAGAAGAAGGACAGAAAGGGAAAAGAAAGAGTGGAAAGAATTGGTACTGCTCAAAAGTCCAGTCTCAAGATCGCGTGAACCTCTTTGGCTCAGACAGTCCAATTCCACGCTGGTTCCCTCTCTCCCCAAAGCGAAGGGATCACAGAAAGATTGCCCAGTCCAGAACGGGCTTCAGACGATGCAATGCCTTAGAAACCCCGGATATGCAGAGAAAAGCAGGCTACAACCAGCGAATCATGTTTTCCCAGGAACCAATGAAGCCCCATAGGACCAATGGGAATTCTCCATTCTGCAATGTCATCGGTATCTGGGCAGAATTTTCCTTGATTTCACCAATCATGGAAGAGAGAGTTCAGTGCAGACAGAGAGAAGGGAGGGAGGGGGGATATTTTCACTCACATTTTAAAACTTCTGCGCGGCGTTTCCTTGTTATCTGCGCAGCTTAGAGGGAACATTGGTGGCCGCCCGAGGAGGGAGGGGAGCGGGCGCCTGGCACACAGAAGAGCCGCATTAAAGTGTGTAAAGAGCCGCATGTGGCTCGCGAGCCGCGGCTTGCCGACCACTGGCATTGTGCATCTCTAGTCATATCTTTAATATGCTTCATTAAGGGAAGGAGAAGCCAACGTCACGATGTTACAACGTGCGGTCTCGACACTCCGAGACCGCCGTTGATACTTTTGCCACTGGATAGTCCACCGCAAAGTCCCTGATTGACCCAAGGGAAGCTCTTCAAGCCGGCGGTAAACAGGCAGCCGCAGGATGATGAAGTCGGGACAGCTCCAGAAGGAAGGAAGTGAAAAGAGAAAGTGAGTCCATCTGATGAGGTATTTTTTCTATTTTGGGAAAGACTGCCCAAATAAACTTTTTTAAAAAACCAAATTAAATCCTTAAGCAAAAGAATTAAGTGGCGAAATTAACCTATATTGGATTGCTTTGGAAAGCTTTTTTTTCTTTGTAACTATATTTTGTGGATTGAAGTGCTCGCAACGTTTTTTGTTTTTCCTCTTAAAGTGAATGGATTATTTTTTCTTCTTCTGCTTTTTGTTACTTTACTTTTTGACTTCTGGATTAAAATCTTCCTTTTTATTTTAACAATTCTTCCTATTACTTGTTATTAAATTTCATTAAAGAACTTTGCTTCCTATAAGCCAGAGATTAATATTAGAAAGTGAAAAGTAGCAACACTGCCACTCGGAGGTCAGAGGCTGGAGTTTTTGAAACAATGTATTTCTTCTCTTTTCCTCTTTGATCTTACTGACTTTGTAGCTGAAGGGTTTGCAATTTGTTTACAGAAACTGATAAAGAGCCAAGGGCACGGATTGTTTTCGCAGGTGCTTTTGAGAACTATTTTGGCAGGGGAGAGAAAGGAAAAAAAGAATCCTTCTCCTTTGAAGAGCATAAAAGAACTTGTGTTTAAGTCAACCTAAAATAAAAAAATAAAAGAGGCCTGGAAGGCTAGAGCGGCAGTGGCTATTAGTTTTTTTCCCCTCCTTCTTTTTTGGAAACATGCATCAATACTCAGATGAAGAAACCTTAAAATTCCAAAATATCTTGGCTGGAATTCAAAATCTATTGGAAAGATATGGGAGAATTGAGAAGAAGTTGGAAAAACTAGTATTCCTCATAGCAAAAGATGAAGGGGTTGGAGCCCCAAAATTTAAAGATGAGAATGAAGACATAGAAGATAAAGACAAGACAATAGATGAATTTATTAATGGAGCAAATGTGGGTGAAAGTGGAAAGAAGGGAATATGGAAAAGGAATTCAATGAACTGGAGCTCTACCCCAGATTCCAAGACCAGAAGAAGAAGAAAGGGCAATGATGATGGATTTAAGAAGAGAATTTTTTTCAGAAGCACGATTGACAACCAAAGACAAGCTAATTTTAATAACAGATGGAGGGCAACGAGATTACCTGAGAGATCTTTCAAGCAACAAAGTGCGGAGAGAAGTCTATAAAAACCTTATAAAGGAGATCAAAAGAAGACTGACACCACAATTGGCAAGAGAGATAAAACTGTTTTATTACGTGAAAGATTCAGGTTGACAATGAAAGTTGATAATAAAAAGATAGTTAATTTTGGTGATCAATAAATTGGAATTTAGTAATTTTTAGATTGTTTTAGATTGTGATTAAATGTTTATTCATCAACAAATAATTAACTATAATAACAATAATGAAATGATAATGGATACAGCTAAATGATATATACATGTTCTGGCAAACTAGTAAAAGAAATTTGGATATAAATTGCAAATTGCGATCTGGGAAAAAGACCTATAAATTTTATTAACGAATTTTTATTCAGATCTTGTCATAAAGATGTAATGCTTTTTTGGGTTTGACAAGAGGAGGTTGGATATAAATAGTAAATGATTTTTAGCCAATTATAATAACAACAAGGAAATGTCAATGGATATATATATGAATGCTCTGGTTTTGGCAAAAGGAACTTGGATACAAATCCTAAACAGCGAGTTGGGGAAAAAAGGGGGGGGAAGGTTTAGAAACTTTATTAATTGACTTTCACTTAGAATATGTCATAAAGGCGTAATGTTATTGGAGGATTTTTGAAATAGCTAATGAATGCCATTATGTGGTTGTGTCTTTAAGTATGAATGATTTCAGGAAAAAGCACGTTCAAATAATTGTAGTCAAATGAGAATTGTGGTACATTGATAGTAAGATATACAAAGATTTTTGATTTAAAGTGTATAATCTAATATGAACTATAAGTAATGACTGTGGAAGAAATGCATGAAAGTCATCTGTAACCAATCGACACGCTTTCTACAAGATGTAATGAAGGATGATTCTTTTTTGTGTGTTTTTCTTTAATTAAAATAAAAAAAACTTTTTAATAAAAAATATGCTTCATTAAGAAGCTGCTAACTGTAGTTCAGACATAGACAATTACTGTATAAGAACAAATCCAGGAACCCTTTATCACATCTCAAATTAAGAAGTAAAATAAATGGTATTACTAACAATCAATTTATCTACTTACAGTATAGATATATTGCTTTCTAAACTATTTTCAATTGGTTATCAAAAGAATTATGGCTTTCTCAGTGAATCTTGTGGAGTCCTTTCATTTAGGAAGAATTCTGTTTCTTTGTTGTCATTTTCTTTCAAGTGCCTAATATAATTTATCAAAGTGATGTGCTTTATTTACACTGCAAACCACTTTGAAAAGCCTCAAACATTTTCAAACTACTAATTAAATTTGAAGTTTGAAAACAGTACAATTCTGTAGTCATGCCGTAGCTTTTCCAATGCCTGGTTTCAATTATTGGATAAAAAGAAGCAAGTTGTTTGGAGAACTTTTACTAAAACGTACATTAGATGTTTGTTACTTGATACACTTTATAAACTTTATGAATTGCCCTAATCTGACCAATGTTGTTAGTAAAATACCACATTTAACATATTTAAAAAGAGCTTATAGAACCAGAAAGATAATTTTCTTTGACAGCTTTCTATTAAGGGTAAATTGTTTACATTCCATAGTCAGAGGAAAACCCAAACTGAAGAGATAAAAAATAAATGAAAGACATCCGAGAGAGCATGGATTTAAACACAATTAAGTACAATCCATGTACTGTAAATTTATTGTCTAAAATATTTCTGATCGTTTATGATGCTGAACAATGTACTGACTACATTTATTGTTGAGCCAGCATTTTAAATTGTACCAATGCTCTAATTTTCTCATTGTGCTCACAGCCATTGGGTTCACACATCATGCTAGCATGAAAGCAAGCAAAAAAAAACCCCACCCCATTGTGAAACCAAAATGTCAAACTAAGCTAGCTAAAATAACCCATTATTTTCAGAAGAATGTCAAGCCATATATTAAACTATAGTTTATTTTCCTTCAATAATTCAATAGTAATTACGAGTTATCCTTGAATTCTGGAAACCACCCCCAAAGAAGCTTCTTAAGAGTCGTGGTGGCCCAGTGGTTAGAATACAGTACTGCAAGCTACTTCTGCTGACTGCTGGCTGCCAGCAGTTTGGCAGTTCGAATCGCACCAGGCTCAGGGTTGACTAAGCCTTCTATCCTTCCGAGGTCAGAAAAATGAGAACCCAGATTGTTGGGGGAAATATGCTCTCTCTGTAAACCGCTTAGCGAGAGCTGTAAATCACTATGAAGCAGTATACAAGTCTAAGTGCTATTGCTGCTACCTATAGGTGAAATCTGTTTCTCTTCCAGACATGAATGCACTGAACTTCTTAAAAATTCAGAAAGCAGGTGGAAAACAAAAGATGGCACAGCTTGAATTCTTGTGTGATTTGGGTATATTTCTGGATAATACAATAAATTACTATTAATTGTATTTTTCACGTGTTCTTTTTCTTCAGCCACTGTTCTAGTAATCTTCGGGATTGTTGGTATGTCACCACTTATTTTCACAGAAATAAAATTAGGCCTTATTTGTTGGAGTCTCCACACATGATATAAAAAGAGTCTAATTATTTCTGCAGAATTTGGCTAGAAATGCTTAGAAATAATTCCATGTGTATCTGCAGGATATACAAAATGGGACATGATAGTGGAGAGGTTGCTACTGGATCCATTCCATTATTTTTTTCTTCCTGAAAGAAAGGACAAAGATGTTGTTGCTCTTTTTTGGGGTGGGAGGAGGGAGATAAAGAGAACTGTCATTCTGTACTTAAATGTGGAGTTTTGTTCCTTTAAACAGAAACAATTTAGTGTTATTTGTTCATACTGTGTTATTGTTAAAAATATTTTGATTGTCTATAAACAGCTGGTCTTCTGACTAAATGAAAGACAAAATATAATACCTGCTGAATACCTAAGATAATTATGCTAGTGTGTGTGTGTGTGTGTGTGTGTGTGTGTGTGTGTGTGAATGGCAATATAAGAACTCAGATTTGGTGTTGGTAGTAATGAGTGTTGAAACTGTATTTATTCCCAAAATAAATGTATATACGTACGTACGTACGTACATACATACATACATACATACATACATACATACATACATACACTACTTCTCACAAGATAAACCATATCTGCCACCTAGTTCTATTTCTAGAGACTGGAAATATTGTGACCCTGTTATATATGATATGTTTCATATGTGAACAAAGGTAATTGGATCTCTTTTTCTATCCTTAACAATATCTAAATTTGTTAAATTGTATGTCCACTCAATTCTGGTTCATAAATCTTATTGATCTTCATTTAAAACAACAAATAACTACACAAAAATCCTCTTTAACCATGCATTTCAATCTATTCCCCCCCAAAAAACCTTCAGATTTCTAAATGTAATTTCTTAACCTATGCAGTTTTAAATATATTTATGATATCTCTTGGTATATGTGTTCTGATATCTTTCTTTGAGCTCTAAGAACTGCAATGCAATTAATTTAAATTCACTCTTTGGAATTCCATCTAGCTATTCTTGGAAGTACAGATCATATTATTTTAAAATATGCTTTGAGCAAAATTGTAGACGATCTCTACTAAAAATAGTGATGAAATTATTATGAAGCAACAGCAATTTGCTTAATGTGTGTGAGAAGGATAATTTAACTGCAATAATAGTTTGTTTAAACTACATTGGTTTCATTGCTAGAGCTTTTCGTTTGTTTCGTCTTTTGGGGAGTATAGTTACTTGGCACCAACATTTTACTGCCTTTGTGTAACCTGTTTATGAACCTTGTTTTGAAATAAAACGGCAACAGCTGTGGCCTTGGGTTTCTTTTGAGAATAGGTGTGGTTCATACCCGCCTCCTCAACAAGATGGCTGCATTTAATTTGGAATGAACCTGGTTGCCTTAATTGAACTTGAATATCAAAACAAGATTGTAGAAAAGTACACATTTTCCTCTGAGATTTTCTTGCTCTTTTTCCTAAACTGGTTAGCCAAAAAAGGAAGATGCTCAAATTCCAGAGTGTCATAAATGAAAAACAACTTCGTTTCTTTCTTAAAATGTCAGCTGTTGTTCTTAAGATCACTGCTCTCAATAATATAGGGTCAGGGTATGTATTACATGCTGTAAAGTGGTATGATGAGTATGAATTTAAATATTTTGACAGAACAGAAACATTGTTTAATCTTAATTAATCATAATATGCAGTCTGAATAATCCATAAAGTAGTGGTTCTTAACAGCAAAGAGGTTGCTTTCAATGCTGTATCCTTTCAATGCCAATATCAGAAATCAAAATTGAAAAGTTCCGTTTTCAACCACCTTTTTCAGTCATTATGATTTACTGCTGAGGCAACACCTCTATTTAAAGATAAAGGCTGCAAAATGAAAGAGAATAACATTTTCTAATGCTTTTGTAAAATCAACAGGGAATGCTAAATTTACTACTGATCATCAGAATTATTTTAGATAACAAGAAAACATAATCAGCCATGCATAGCTTGCTACTCATTAAGTCCTATATAATTCATCAGTTATTTATTATGATTTGCCGGATTTCAACCCCCTTTTCAATTGTTGTTATATCGGATTTGCTGAAGAAACAGCTATTTTAGAAGCCATCACAACCACCATTGTCTTGTTGGAGATGACATTAATTATTCATCTGGCTTTTAATGTGTGCCCCAACTAAATCACTTATACTTGTAGACATTTTTCTATTAATGTTATACTGTTAACTAATGGAACAGAATGTTGTAAAACCCAGTCCTTGTTCTGAAATCTGATACCTTTCCACATTTTACGTTATTTTAAAAGCTATAGCACAAAACGAGAGGGTTATCAGATATGAACTCCCAAAATCCAAATGTCTATATCAGTGTTTCCCAACCTTGGCAACTTGAAGATGTCTGGACTTCAACTCCCAGAATTCCCCAGCCAGCGAACGCTGGCTGGGGAATTCTGGGAGTTTAAGTCCAGACATCTTCAAGTTGCCAAGGTTGGGAAACACTGTATTAGATGACATCAATGGGTTAAGTTTTTCTGTAACTCTTTGCTGTGGATAGTGGGTGTCCAGACTTTTGCAGATCAAATCTGATGCCTTACCAAATGGCAAAACTGCAACCATGCTTTTTTTTTTAATTCCAGAGAGTATAGTGACATTAAAAACATGTCATATTTTGACTTAATGTAGACATTAAGTGTAAAACACATAATGGTTTGACGTTACCAACAATTGCACTGCTCCAATAGTATATGCAGAGCACAGCCAGGGTTCTATATGCACAGTAGGGCTGAAACTACACCAATTAGTTCTTTGATTGGAAAGAGTGATTTAGAAGCTTAAGAACAGAATGGGATAATTTGCCATGGTCAACTCACCATGGCCAACTCTCAGCAGGACAAATTGCCAATTTGCCTTGGGACAACTCGCCATAGGACAGTTAACATATACAAAAGTTAAATTAATTTTAACAGAACCATGGCCAATAATAATAAAATGGAGAAAATCAATCCAGAAATACAAGAGCTACAATAATTTCAACAAAAATGTGGTCACCAATAATAAAAGTAACTGAATGAAATGATTAATACAGCATTGAATTGTCCCACTGTGACTTGTCCTCTGACAAGTTGGCCGCGGGGAATTGGCTGTGGCGAGTTGTCCTAGACCCCTTAAGAAGCTTATATTACTAGCCTTCCAGTATTATCTCCAAACTTACTTATAGGAAATTGACTGCTGTGGCTAGACAAAAGTTGAAAGAGGACAGTTGGGCCATGAAATAATATGCAACCAATTTCAGACTTAAGTTATTTCCAATATGCTGGTGTTCCTTATTTGTGTGATTTTAGTGAGTGCTTCCCATGGACATGTACAATTTAAGTAGAAGTAGTATGTATTAATGCTGGAGCCTAAACGTCTGTCATATCCAGTTCTATAAAGGTTACCTGCAGAGAAATACACTTTACTTGAAGTTTCACAGCAGGTCTATACTTACTACCATTGAAATAAGTGGGATAATGAAAAAATCTGATTATATTTTAGTGACCTATTGTAATTGACTTCAGTCTTAGTGATCAGTATGTTATTGACTATAATTACCACTATTTCATTAAACATAGTTTTTAAAATGGTACTTCTTCTGATTGACTTGTTTCTTTCATAGGATATGTCCTCTTTGGAAGACAAATTACTATTGACATTTTTCACATAAAGCAATTTTCTTTCTTTAGATATTATGTTGACGATAAAGAGCTTTATCCTCAAAGTTAAAATCACTAAGTACAAAATAAGAATATTTGGGATAGAATAGAAAATAACTATGAGCACAGGACTTTGTTTGGTGGGGGGGTCCAGTAATAAGCAGAAAAATATTTGAAAAGACAGATTGTTTTTGTTTGCCTTTTACTAATTCTTTAGACCTCGTTAACTTTAATGTATAATATGATTTATAAAAAATATTGCTCATATATGTGTGTGTGTTCTCGTCAGCTAGCCATACCCTTACTGGGATTCGAACCTGGGCTGTATTACATATTAGGCAGATATATTAGCCACTAAGCCACAGGCTCTCCTCCTTATCAGCTGAGTCAGGGAAATAGTTATGTATTTGTGTTGCAACCCCTGGTATGCCCAAATATGGGAGGGAACACACTACTCCCCCTTTCTGTCTATCGGCTCACTGCAGGAGACCATCCAGGCCGAAAACCATATTTTTAATGTTGCATTTTTAGATCTATACTAGTCTCCCTTTATTTATTTATCAGCACAAATACAACACAAATATAAAAAGGCAACATTAAAAATATGATTTTCTGCCTGGATGGTCTCCTGCAGTGAGCCGATAGACAGAAAAGGGGAGTAGTGAGTTCCCTCCCATATTTGGGCATACCAGGGGTTGTAACACACATACATACATTCGTACATACATACATACATACATACATACATACATACATACATACATACAATGTTTAATCAATCTAAATATTGGTGTTTCGTGAAAAAAAATGATTTTAAGGTAAAGTCTAACCAAAGGGGATTATTTAGAATTTCTTTAAAATACAATAGAAATTCAATTAACAATTAAATACAATAGAAGTTTAATTAACATTTAACAATTAAAGTGTATGAAAATAGTCAAATTTGTTTATTTTTTTCTATTCATTTTTTGTAAAGCTAATTCATCTGCGGGGCTTTCAGAAATATTTTGTTAATTAACTGTTTTCATAGTTACATTCTTAAATATGATCTAAATAATGTAATGTAAAAGTGTATTAAACTATGCAAATTACTTTTTGTACAATTAAATATTTAAATATTGAAAAATTGAAAAATGCAAGATAATTTCTGAATAAAGCATTGAATTGGATTCAATATGCTATGCTAATTATACTAAAATAAAAACAGAAACTTCTAATATTTACCATATTTTAACTGAACAATTTTAAAGTTTTCTTTACTAAGTTAGCAAATACACTAAATAATATATCTACTGTACCAATTTCAGGCAATGTGATATTTTCAAGAGGGTTCCATTAGTGAAGAAATATAACCACAGCTCAATTTTTTTATTACAGCAAAAAAGATCAAATTAAATTTACAAATCTGGCAAAACCCAGAAAATTGGCATGGCATGTATCTTCAGATGTGCATGTTTTCTCATGTTATTTTCTAGGTCTAAATGGAACTGCATTTAAACTCCCAATGACATGTAAATGTATCTCTTGGTTTTAGATGTACTGTATTTTTTGGACTATAACACGCACATTAGCTTTAGAGGAGGAAAACAAGAAAATAAATCTGCCTCTGCCTCCATTGCTTGTTTGCCACCGCCACGACCCATTCAATGTGGCCAATTGACTGTGGCCTGTTTGCCGTAGCCCGTTCTCTGCCGCCACCCATTTGCTGTGGTCCATTCATTGTTGCCTGTTTGCCACTTATGGCCATGAATGGGTGGCAATAGGTGGTGGCAATCCCCTCTGTCTAGAACAGCTGATCGGTGCTGCAACAATCCCCCTGCCTCTGCCACAATATTTGCTCTATAAGATGCACACACATTTCCACCCACTTTTTTTGAGGGGGGGAAGTGTGTCTTATAGTCCACAAAATACAGTATTTAATATTTCCAAGCCATAGTTCTTTAACGATATGTTTTGAAAAAAAATATAATGCAGCATAACAGTTTTAAGGGGCATATATACAAGCATGAACAGTATAATTGCAGAAGTTAGAAATAATCTTTCATCTATGCCCGTGATGGTGAACCTATGGTACAAGTGGCGGGCAGAGCCCTCTCTGCGGTCACACTAGCCGTCGGCCCAACTCAGCTCCATTGTGCATGCACCTGTGCCTCCCACCGACTAGCTGGTCTTTGGGTCTCTGTTATGCATGCGTGGGGGGTGGGGAACATGCACAGGGGTTGCTCACATTGCATTTGGGGGGCTCATGCAGTGCTTCCGTGCCCCTTTTGGCTTCCTGGTTGGTGCAGGAGGCCTTCCAGGTGCAAAATGGGGCACAGGGTATGTGTGTATTTCCCTGCATGCCATTTTGGCTTCTAGGTTGGTGCATGAGGCCCCCTGCATCCTGTTTTGGGCCTGGAAGGCCTCCTGCACCAGCCTGGAAGCCAAAATGGGGCACAGGGGCACCACACAAGCCTCCCTGAACCCCATTTTGGGCCTGAAAAGCCTCCGGCACCAACCTGGAAGCCAAAACAGGGCAATGGGTAAGGGGTAGCGCATGCGCAGGGAACGTGCATGCATCCACAGGGGCAGGGCGTATACACAGGAAACACTCACAATGCATTTTGGGGTTGCGTGCGCACACCATATTTGTGCGTTAACCATCACTGATCTATAGTTACCATAACTAGAGTTTGTAAAAGACAAGGAAATAATATAAGGTGTAAGACTATTGTACAAAATTTCCCAAACACTTTCAGTAGCAATCCCAAGTCTGTAAGAATGGAATATAACATAATTTGTTTCAGGGTATTTTTACTGACAGTTCTGCCACTTTTTCCTGCTTTATGATTAGTTATCCAGTACTTTGCACACAATATCATTATACAGAACTTTGCTGCCAAACAGAAGAAAAGAGGAACTCCCTCTTAACTAAAGATGCACAAAACTCTCCAGTTATTTCCATCTTCACAGAACGAGATTGACCCCAACAGTGCTTTTTCAGGAGGCACTTTTGGGACAACCATGACCTGGATGACTGAGAATCTCTACAGCAGTGTTTCTCAATCTTGGCAACTTGAAGATGTCCGGACTTCAACTCCCAGAATTCCCCAGCCAGCATTCGCTGGCTGGGGAATTCTGGGAGTTGAAGTCTGGACATCTTCAAGTTGCCAAGATTGAGAAACACTGCTCTACAGAAAGGGATTGAACATTTTGCAACTGTGTATTACACAAGACATTTCCATTGTTGTCCTTGTACAGACTGACTAGCTTATAACTGCTGTTCATCCTGGTCATCTTCCCATACTATGAAGCTGATATAATATATTGCATGGCATTGTTTTCTCTTTTATTATATATGCAGTTGTCAGTCTCTGAAACAAAAATCATAAACCTCTTTCTCTCCCTCTATCCTTTTCTCTCCCTCTCTTTCCCTGTCCCCACTCGTGTTTGTGAGTATGTGTGCACATGCATCTGTATACTGGATTAACACTCTCACCGATGATCTAACTCAAAAGTCAGGCAATTAAACTTTTTAGTTTCCTCATTCCATTTTTTTAAAAAAATAATGTGTGTCTGATCTTGTAGCTATTTTGAAAGATTTCTATATCTTTCCACTCTAATGTTGCACTTTATTAATGAGAACAATGCAGAATAAAATCCCAAATCCTAATGGGTTCCTACTTTGATAATTCCATATTCTATGCCTATCAAAATTGCTAGCTTTTCCATTTGCATTATTTCCTTATTCAGACTCCTATATTTAGAAATGAGATCAGCACTTTAAATCTGTTCAAGATACAAATTATTATCTGTTGTGGTGGCTAAAATTACACATGATAATGGGATGAATGTTCACATTTGATTACCTCAGGTGCTATTTTCCTTGAAGTAGAGTGTAATCGAGTGAAACAAACTGAGTTTGCAGATTGTTGTTTGAATTGTGAATGAAACATATATTTTATTAAATATCCTTTAATAATTATATTTGTATGAAGGATGTAGGTATTGTGGGAAGCCACCCTCCTCCCTAGATGAATGAAATATTTTGAGGAACATTTTAAAAAGGCAGGACAAAATATTTCCCCTAAAAGAGAAATAAAAAATCTTAAGGGAGAAAGAAACTCAGAGCCCAGCTCCCTGCCCCCAGGCAGGTACTGAGCTGGGGCAGCTTTAGAAATGCAGATTTGGTAATCCATTATTCCTTGCAGCAAAGTCTGAACAAAGGCAGATTAACCCTCACCCAAGAGCCAAAACAGGCAAAGCCATTAATTATTGCATCACCCTCAGAATCTTCAACCAAACTTAACTCAGACATCCTATAGGGCCAGCTATGACCCCTGCATAACCCCCTACAAAAAACAATTGAATACATGTTCTTGCACATTAACAGGAAGCTGAAGTGCAAAGTCCAAGAGAAGGTTTAAAAACCCCTCACTGTCAACTCCCTGTGGTCGGCTGCCCAGAATCACACATGCTTGGTGGTTCTGTTTCATCAATAAATGGACCCTCTTTCCAATGAGCCTCCAGCCTCCATTTTGTCTCCAGTGCCTTTGTTGAGTGTGGGGGAGGAGTAAAGAGACAGGACTCTCGGCTCGTGCAACAGCTCTTTATTGTGCATATACAATTGCCAGAGCTGTCCAGTAGCTCCCTCTTTTAAAGGGAGCTGTCTGACAGCTCAGCCACAGAGGTACTTTGAATGTTCCCTCCGGCTGTGGGAAACAATCCCTTTAAACCAGGGGTTCCAAAGTGGGTGGTACCGATCTCTGAGTGGTGATGGGAAGACTTTGGGGGGTGCTAAGAGGCAAGGGAGGTGGCAGGGGGATGCTAAGAGGCAAGGGGGGCGGCAGGCAGCAGAAAAGGAGCTGCTCTGAGCCTACAGCTTCAGCTGGCTACCTGTCATAAATGCCCTTTTTTCATTGATCTACTCGATACTACCACTGCTGCTGCTATCCGCCGCAGCAACTTAAGCAACAGCAGAATCAATCCTAACTATCAGCAGCCTCAACCACCACCCAGCAAGAGAGAGAGAGAGAGAGAGAGAGAGAGGAGAGAGAGAGAGAGCGCGCATACAGAGAGCGTGCAACCGAGCAGAGGAGGGGAGGGAGTTGAAACAACTAAATCAGAAGACACCAAGCCACTCTCATGCGGCGGCTACACACACACCGCTCAGGCTTTTTTCCTCCCCCCCACTCCAGACCAAGCGCCACAACTCGGAATGTGCATGCTCCCTGAGCCCACTGCAGACACGGGCCACTCCCGTCCTCCCCCCTCCCCCTCCCCTCAAATGGTTGCTTCTGGCCTGTTGCATACCACGCATTCCTCGGAGTAGCCAGTCAGTTGGCGCATGCTCCACTGATCCGCGCACTGTGCACCAAGGATGGCAGATCGCGTTCCACAGGCAGGGTGGAACCCTCTTTTCTGCGGGTGCGCGAAGGGCAATCCCAGGACCGGGGATCCCCATATGTGTGTGTGGCAACTAAAATCCTCCGGCAACACAAAAAAGGGGTGGTGGGTGGTGTTCCTTGGGTGGGAAGGGGGCAGCAGGGCAATGGCCAAAGGGAATTTCGACGTGGGCAACGATGAAGCAAGTTTTGCATGAACTCCAGGGGCAAACTGGTAGGAAATGGGCTGCTCTTGTTAAGTGTCTTTTAAGACAAACCATCACCCAAAACTACTGGAAACTAGAGGCAGGAGTTAATGCCACCGAAAAGGCTCCTCTGATACCGTAATAGGAGAGAAGAGGAAAACAGTTCTGATGCTTTTAGAGCAGTGTCTCTCAACCTTGACAACTTGAAGATGTCTGGACTTCAACTCCCAGAATTCTCTAGCCAGTATTCCCTGGGAATACTGATGAAGTGATAGCAGTTGGGAAACTGCTATCACTTCATCAAGCCCATTCATCACATTAAGAATTTACTGAACAGTGAAGTAGTTACTAAATTTTACTGAGTTTACTAAGTTACCAGTTACTAAGGTTCTTGATAAATGACTATCAGACTTTGAAAACCTGGTATCACTGGATCATGTTCAACAATTTTGTTGAATTAACATTAACTAAAACGGTTTTTAAATTGGATTTTGAATACATTTGCAATTAATTGTTATAGTTTTGAATTTTCCTGTTACAAACCAACCAGTCACATGACCCTCCCAGCCACGCCCACCAAGCCATGCCCACAGAACCGGTAGTAAAAAAATTGAATTTCACCACTGGGTGGGGGGCACTGAGGATCAGTTTGTAGCACCAAGGGGGCGGTGGACTGAAAAAGTTTGGGAATCACTGTTTTAAACTGTAATTTCCCGCCACCTGGTGGACTAGAAGGAAACCTCCGCCTGAGGTTTCCCTCTGATTACCATATTCAACAGCCTTTCTCCTGGCTTGTAACTCAACCAGATGGATATTTCTTCCAACTTATATTAGAACAGTTATTTATTTACTTAATGAGAAGAAAAGTGTCATGGTGTTGGAGAAGGCTCTTGAGAGTCCCTTGGACTGCAAGACCAAATCAATCAATCCTACAGGAAATCAACCCTGACCATTCTTAGGAAGGACAGCAGTGGTGGGTTCCTCCCGGATCGCACCGGATCGCGCGCGCTCCCTTTCAGCGCTCCACCTGGCTTGCGCGCTCCCTTTCAGCGCTCCACCTGGCTTGCGCGCTCCCTTTCAGCGCTCCACCTGGCTTGCGCGCTCCCTTCCGGCGCTGAAACCGGAAGTACAGTTTTGCCCGGCCCTGGCGAAGCAACGACGCCTGCCTGCGCTCCACCAGCTCGGCTGGGAACGGAGATGTTTCCTCAGCGGAGCGGAGCGCCTGAAAAGTCTTTTCAGGCGCTCCGCTCCGCTGAGGAAACATCTCCGTTCCCAGCCGAGCTGGTGGAGCGCAGGCAGGCGTCGTTGCTTCGCCAGGGGCAGGGCAAGACTGTACTTCCGGTTTCAGCGCCGGAATGGAGCGCGAGAGCCAGGTGGAGCGCTGAAAGGGAGCGCGCAAGCCAGGTGGAGCGCTGAAAGGGAGCGCGCAAGCCAGGTGGAGCGCTGAAAGGGAGCGCGCGCGATCCGGTGCGATCCAGCAGGAACCCACCACTGAAGGACAGATACTGAAGATCAAATACTTAGGCCACCTAATGAGAACAAAGGACTCATTGGAACACACCCTGATATGCTGGGAAAGATTGAAGGCAAAAAGAGAAGGTTGCAGAGGATGAGATGGTTAGAGAGTGTAATCGACACAATAACATGATTTTGGGCAAACTCCTGGAAACAGTGGAGGGCAATGGGGGGCTGACATGCTCTGGTTTACGGGGTCAGGCAGAGTTGGATATGACTTAGCGACTGAACAACAACAACAAAAGTGTCAGGATCGGTTAATTCCTTGTCACATATTTTCATTGAGCTGCTCTTCTACCGGGTCCCAGTTTAAATGAAGAGCTGCCAAATAAACCTCTGTGCAACTGCTCAGCAAAGAAAGGGACATTTGGAATGTGCTTCTTTTTATACATTGTGTTTATTTTGGACAATAAAGAGGGGTGGGGAGAGAATCAAATTTAAAAAACACAGTACAAAGAAAAGTTTATACAACAATAAAATCCCAGAAAGTCAGTCATTACACGGAGTCCAGCCAAATGTCTCAGAAAAAGAACATATTTTCAAGGAAAATACATTGTAACAAGGATTATTCCTGGCTTCATATTCTGTTCATGTTTAGTAACTGTTTATCTATTTGCCCTAATTAACCAACTGAGAATCACAGGATTGTGATTACTGTTTTAAAAATAATTCTATTAAAAATGAATTATCAATTTTGTTCCATTTTAATTTTTTTAATGTGTGGTTCTATCACCTTTGCAATATAGTTTCTAGAGTCCTATTTTTTCTTCTTCCCTATACCAGTGTTAGCATCAAAAATGCAGGTTTCACATTATGGTTGTTGTCCTACATGATACAAATTATTAAATTGTTTTAGCCCTCCTAAGCAGCTTCAGATAGCTTTGCATTCATGGTCAATATTGCCTGAAGGGACATTGTCATTTTCTATATAGCTCTCAATTTAAAATGGGAATCAGCTTCATTGCATAAGCCATTGTTTGAGCAGGAAGGGTCTAATAAACAAAGGCAATATCCTTCTTGAAATAATATCTCTAAATATTATTTATGTTTAGGCACAATTTTATGCCGAGAACCTTAATTTCATCTGGCATTAACTGAAAGTTTATCCAGTCCAAATGTTTAAATGCTAGTTTCCAGATTGCTACATTATAGCACAGTGCCAATTTTTAATAGGGCTATGCAGTGATCTGAATTCAGAGAGGAAAATGTGATGAAGAGCATCAGAGGTGGTATTCAGCAGGTTCTGACCAGTTCTGGAGAACCGGTAGTGGAAATTTTGAGTAGTTTGGGGAACCGGTAAATACTACCTCTGACTGGCTCCGCCCTCATTTATTCTCTGCCTCCCGAGTCCCAGCTGATCTGGAGGAAATGGGGATTTTACAGTAACCTTTCTCTGGAGTGGGGAGGGAATGGATATTTTACAGTATCCTTCACCTGCCACGCCAAAAAAACCATGCCCACCAAGCCATGCCCACAGAACTGGTGGTAAAAAAATTTGAATCCCACCAGTGAAGAGTTTGTGTGGACATTCACATAATATTTGCTTAGAAAACCTTAAACCAAGTACCTTTTCCTGTAGCATGAATCTACAAAAAGAGAATGTTTAAAGTATTCCTGATAGATGCTACATACATGCTTCATGTTGTGCTTTGAATCTGTATTGTTACATAAGTCTAGACTTTAGACTTACATTGGGTGGACATCTGCAATATCTGCTAGTCCATGGAAGGCCTTGTAAAGAGATTTCTATAATTATTATTTTGTTAGATCTTTTAAAACGAATAGTCCTTTAATTACTATGTTTGCTAAAATCAAAATTATATTAGTTGAGGCCAAACCAGTAATGAGCAATACAGACACAACAAAAAACCACCTGTGTCTCCAAGCCAACTTGTATAATTAAATCATAAATGTTCCTTCACTATTGCCAGCACATATTAACGCTGTGAGGCAATGTCAGGTTAAATTAATAGAACTTGAGAAGTTGATAAAATTAGGCTTATCTTCTTAGCCTTGGATTGTTGTTTTTACATTGACAGTGTAGAATAATCAGTAGAAATGTTTTTTTTTTCCCCAGCTTCAATTCCTCACACAATTATTTCCATTTCTTGAGCTTACGTCAAGAAAACTTGTAGCCCAGAATAACTTTTTCTGAGTTAAACTACATGAATTTAACCTGCCAGCTCCTCCAATGCTGAACTTTTTTGCTAGATCTGGGTCAAAAAAATGGGGGAGACTATTTTATCTGAGATACAAATAATACAAAAGATACATTAAACAGCTACAAAGTTTGCATATTCCAAAGTAATAAGACATACCATCTCGGTGATTACAATTTAAGGATTATGCTTTATAAAATTCCAATGTAATAAATTTGATAGATATGGTTTTTATATAACACAATTAGTTTTAGATATTCTTTGTACATATGAAAAAAAATCATAGTTTCTGTTTTAGCGTTAAAAAGATAATAAATTCACGCCTGATCACTATAAAAATATTCATTTTGAAATTATATTCAAAGAAACTGAAGAAGTCATAGTTAAGAAAGTTTAAATCATTTCTGATTAAATGGTTAAGAATGTTTTCGCTTAAATTATGAAAATTGAAATAATTTACAGTTGTCTGTGGGTAGACATTATTTAAGGCATTCTTATGTAATGTTTTTGAAAACTGGCAAGCCGAATTGATGAATCCACATCATTTGTAGGAATGATTGTATTGCTTACGTGGTTTAAATCTGCTTTGTAGTTTATAATCTTCTGTATTTTTATTCAAACATTGCCCCAAAGCAAATACCATTTTTCCCCAAATGAGGTTAGTTAGTGTGGGATCAATCATACCACACCTATAATTTGCTTTTAAAAAGCTATACACACATTTTTTGTTATGCATGTTTTTTTTATTTTAGTTTATGTATATGATGATTTCAGGAAAAATACATCAAAGCAAATTACACACACACACACACACACACACACACAGATATATATAAATACAGTTTCTTCATCTAAATTGCTGTACAGTTGATCCTTAAGACCCTCTAGAAGCAAGATAGTAAATGGTTATATTTGCCATGTTTGCATTATAGTGTCACAACCAGGGGTAGGTTCCGGCAGTCACTACTGCTGGTTTGCTTGTGGTTGTGCCGCGTGCGGGGCGTGCACATGTGCATTGCAATAAAAATTGTTCTTGCATACGCAGAAGCAATAAAACCAAGATTCTGCCGGTTCCAGCGACCTAGGCCGCCAAACCACTATCGGTTCAACTGAACCAGTCCGAACCAGTAGGAATCCACCACTGGTCACAACATACATTTTGTGATGGTAATCTCCTTGCCACTCTGGGAATTAGCCATCAAACTAAGATTGCACAATTTTGTACTATTGTGAACCATGGTGACATCATTTCTAATACTTTTTAGGAAAATAGTGATATGATTGAAAATACTTAGTAATTTTGTTCCGAACCTGTTCTAAGTCCATTTGAGTGTACTAAAATATGGCAGCAGACTGCCCTATATTGCTCCACATTTCGTCAATACTCCAGGCTGAACCTTTGCTAAATTATATAGCAAGATTTAGAAGACGTTTCTACTTTCATTTGAATAGGGATAGAAATCTAAAAATTCAGTTCATGATAAAGTATGTCTAAAGCCCTGGCCTTTCACTCCATTGAATGAGGACTCTCAGAGAGTGCAGTGAATACTTCACAGGTTGATAAGCTTAATTAGTTTGATTATATTCATATCCTACCTTTTGTTTAAGAGGTCCATGTGTCCTACCTCCACCTACTTTTCCACACCACAGCAATCAATCCTGTGATGTAATTTGGGCTGAGTAAGAGTGTCTGGCCCAGATTCATCCAGTGAGTTTCTATGTCTGAGAGTCAGTTAGAATGTGGGTCTCCACACTCCTTGTATAGACCTTGATAATTTCATCTCACTGTTCTCCAGACATCTGCTACTTGCAAAAAATATTTCATATTTTGCTGATTTTATGGTAAATATGATAGATTTTTACAGACTTATACACTGTGAATGAAACTATAGCTTAATGAGGTTGGAATTTTCAGTACTATGGAAATAATTTATTTGATTGTGTACTTGTGTCAGAAAAAAATAACTGTGGAGATAAAAGAATGGAAAGTAGTTCACTTTAAGGTCACTAAATATGACAACAACCTTGCCTGGTGTTGAAAAAACAAAGAGTGTATAGTGTTTGGATTCAGACCACTTGGAAATACCAGGACAGGGTAATAAAATATCTTTAAAAAAGCCAAAGACAAATCATATCCACTTTACTGCCTGGGAAAACTTATAGATACATTCATGAAGTTTTCTGAAGTGAAGTTCAACTCCTATGGGTCTTTATTTTTTCATCCTATCCTAAGACAATTCTTTTATTGAATCAGAATCAATTTTTAGAGGAGGGACTTTAAGGATACCTTTTGTTTTATATCTAGGCTAACCAAATTTTTACAGTCAAGGAGGAGAATTGTTTTGTATAGATTACTCTATTGTCAGATCCAAGTCCATGGAAAAAGTGGCCCAGAATTCTTATGAAGAAAAGGATTCTTATCTCAGAATAAAAATCCTGAAATAACTTCTTTAACCCCTATTTAGCAAACCGCTATTTAACCCGTTTACAATGTAAAGATAAATTTAAAAATAATTAATTGTTACAAGTTTTCTTCTCTTCCAATAGCATCCTACAGTTTCTAAATAACACAAATAATTAGAAGTTACACACCCTTGCTTAGTGCCTTTTTCTAAGTGTTTTGTGTAAAAGACTTGGAAGTACTTTAGAATGAATTATTTATATTCTGACACTTTCCACTTTTATTTGATTCAGACAGTCAAATTGCTGGCAAAATGCTTGTGTATTTATGCAAAAAAGAAACTCGGGACAGTTTAAGCGTGGGAGATAAATACTCTTTGGTGATAGCAGATTCTGTCTTTCAATGACTACTTTGTGAATAAACGGATACACTCCAAAAACAGAAGGGAAAGATACAGAAAACCTCTTTTCTGAACGTTTAATGTGCTATCATTGTCATGCAGAGATGCAGTAGATTTGCACCACATTTCTTTGACAATCATTCTATGATGGCTGAGTTCACATATTGTGCTAAGTAATGACTTGCTTTAAGGTCGGCTTGCTGAACTGGCTGACTTCCCTGACTGTATATAGGCATAGAAAAACAAAACAAAACAAAAGGGCTGTAAACCTAGCCACTGTAATCTTTTTTAAAGGGAGGCAAGTTGTAATGAACACCATACCTAGTGTAATGAATTTCACTAAGAGGCAAAAAAAAGTACAATAAAACCACTAAAAATGAACCTGTTGAAGTTATAACAGTAGCTGAAGATCTGGACTTGAACATCAGAGAAACAGCTTGAAGCTGCCTGTGTCTCCAAGAGTGGTGAGATCATCCCATTTGCTCATATTTGGAAGCAGATATTCTGGCTTTATTTCTTGCAAAGACTTTCATGATTAAGGAGACCTCCCCCCCTGCCACCCCAAATACATAATTATGGTTCATAAGATGTTTTCCTTCTAATATCCTTATCTGCTAAATAAAAATCCTCATCACAGTTTCTCAGAGCCAGGAATGCAATACTGGAAATGTGGAAAGTTTATAGGTTCCATTTTCTACCTCTGGTCAAACTTTGATAATGACCTAAAAGCAATTCAGATATCTAATTTATGGTCTATTGGGATAACTTATAGAAAAGCTAAATAGGACATTTGTTAATAGGATTATTTGAGGATGGGAGAGTGTGTCTTCTAGTCGGTGTTGAATCTTGGCAACTGCTTGGACTAGTCCCTGCAGTTTCCTTTCCCAGTTTTTTGGGGAAATAATTTGCCATTTTTTGCCTACCTAGAACTGAGAAAAAATGTTTGGCCCAAGGTCAATCAACTGACTGTACCTTAGTTGGGGCTAGAACTCATGGTTGACTAGTTTCTAGGGGGGGTCTTAAGCACTACACCAAACCAGATTTCTAATGTGGTTTAACTTACCATATTTATTAAACACAGATCAGGCCCACAAGATGAAATCATGTGGTTGACAACACATGCTGCTCACTGAATTTCATGGAATAGAGGTGTCTTAGGTTTATGGTATATGCTTTATTATAGCCAAGTTTATTAAGTGATTGATAAAGGTAAATGTTCCCCTCGCACATGATTTGCTAGTCATTCCCGACTCTAGGTGTGGTGCTCATCTCTGTTTCAAAGCCAAAGAGCCAGCACTGACTGAAGATGTTTCTATGGTCATGTGGCTGGCATGACTAAATGCCAAAGGTGCATGGAATGCTGTTACCTTCCCACCAAATGTGGTTCCTATTTTTCTACTTGCATTTTTATGTGCTTTTGAACTGCTAGGTTGGCAGAAGCTGGGACAAGTAATGGGAGTTCACTCCATTATGCGGCACTAGGAATTCAAACTGCCGAACTGCCGACCTTAATGATCGACAAGGTCAACCTTTTAGAGACTGAGCCACCACGTCCCTAAGGGATTGATATACAGGTGCTAATCAATTTTTTTGGGTGATGTTTCCTCTTGGGAAGGGTTTCTCAATGCTTATTAAATCTTCAAAGCTCAGAGAATCTGACCACAAGATACATTACCCAATATTGCTACACAAGATACATTACCCAATATTGCTACACTGAATGCTATATAAAACATATTTTCTGCAACTTAATAAATAAAACTTTATTCATCAATCAATCAATAAACCAACTTCAACCGAGCAAGGATTGCATTGCTAGAGGCTACATGCAAACTTGTGCTTGGGTGCTCAGCAATGAAACGCCAGACATGAAACTCATTACAGAAATATTCCTTTCTGCTGTGTCAGCAAGAAATGCGGTCAAGTTTTCCCACACCTGTCATCTGCTCTCAAGTTTAAAAGACATATCAGACTGGGTACAGATTCTAAAAGATGTAAGTGAACCTGTTCACTGTGGGAATAATCTCCTGACATCTTGTGTTATGCACGTATCTACAGATGTACTTCCTGAGCAAAGGGTTGGAAAATACTTGAGGAATTTCTCTGAAGTTTTCTTGGTTAAAAAAAAAGGTGTGAGTTCCTGTATTGATTTCTATAAACAAACTTAAGACTGGGATGAATGTTTATATTTTGAGGGGCATATGCTTAGACTGAAAACCCACTCTCTGTGGTATTTATTGAATCTATTTGTTACACAGAAAACAACCAACAAAAGCAAAGTTTATAATAAAACATAAATTGGCTGGTTTACAACATCGTATTGTTTATGTTTAATTAGCGCTTCAAGAGAGTCTGGGATTATTAAATGTTTTTGTATACTTCCAACATAGCATGTGCTAGATACATTCTACAAATGATTTATTTTAAATAATCATGCACATCTATGAAGTGTATCTTAAGCAGGACTTGAACTCACAATCTCCTGATTTCTAGCCTGGCATCTTAAATCTCTAAGCTTGGCTCCAGAAGTCTCCTAGATTCTTCCTTTATGAATGTAAATGGCTAAATAAATAAAAAGTAAACTGAAAGCAGAGCGTCATATTTAATAATTGTACCATCTAAGAACTCTTTGCTCAGAGGTTTTTCAGTGAGTAAGATTATAGCCTTAAGATCTACTTATCTAGATACTGTTGTGTGGAAGAATCATATGGTTGTTAAGTGAATCATGCAGTTGTAAAGCAAATCTGGCTTCTCCGATTAACTTTGCTTGTTGGAAGCCAGCAGGGAAGGCCGCCATCTGCAACCATGTGACTCCAAGTTGCTGCAACCATTGTAAAGGATAACTGGCAAGCGTGGAATTGCAATATGTGACTGCAGGGATTGTGGAACAGTTGTAACTTTTTTGGTAACTTTGACATGTCATTAAACAAATAGTTGTAAGTCAACCTATAAACTAGTAAAAACTGGAAGCTTTCAAGGAAGCTGGGTGTCCGAAAACAGCGCAGAGGCACAGGTGAAGGCTGGGAAAGGGTGACACATGCAGGAGGCTCCCCACAGTTCCTCAGCTCATCTGGGCTGCAACTGAGCACGCTGCCCTGAACTGTCAGATGGAGGCACCACAGGGCACAGCTGGAGCATGCTAGCCTTGCCCTCCCCAAGTGCTGAACTCCGTCATTGCCATCCCCTCTGCCCGGCTCGCCTCTGCCTGGCTCCTAACTTAGGAGGCAGTGGCCAGTCCCCCCTGCCCTCCGGGCTCCCAAGCTAGGAGGCAGTGGCTGTTTCCTGCCCACACCAATATGAGCATGACTCTCCAGGAGTTGCAATGGAAGCAGCTTTGTCCCAGTGGGCTGCCCACATCCCTTCCGTGGCTGCAATGGTGGTGGCTTCAGAGACACTGGCGGTGGGAAGGGGGGTAGGCTAGCGTTAATGCTTACCTGTGTGTAGGCAGGAGGAGGCAGTTCTGTGGATGCATGTGGTGAAGGCGAGGCAGGGCAAGTGTCCAAGCCAGTTCGGGGGCATAGCCAGCCTGCCGTCCTACCAGTTCGGTGACCCAGGTACAATTTCCACTACCGATTCGCCCAAACAGGTGCGAACTGGTAGGAACCCACCTCTGATATACAGATTCTGCAGCACATACTTCCATGCATACAATTAGCCTTGGTTATAGTGATTCCAATTGTAGTATTTCAGAAGAAAAGCAAGAAGCATAAGCAATTTTTGAAAGTTGCCCAGCTTTATCAACTATGTGAGATATACAAAAAGGATGTGTCTGTATTGATATTTGCATGCATACAGTTGTCTGTGTTTTGTTAGCAAACTTTTTTAGTAATTCCACAACATTGGACTTTTCTTTAGTTAAAAAGCAAATCAAAATAACATAATTGAAATAATGTGAATTAAATGATATTGCATTATTTACCATCCAAAGAATTTGATTTTACAATATGTCATGGAAGCAGTTTGAGAAGCTAGAATGGCTTTTAATTAGCTACACTGAATGTTCTGTTGACTGGTTAAGAATGAAATAGACAGGTTATGACACACTTCATAGCATGTAGTAGATTTAGACACAAAACAAGGAACAATATACAGAAGACAGAAATTTGGTTCCCCTTTAGCAGACCTAAGGGACTAATGACTTAACTGAGAGATTAAATGCATACAGTATCCAAGTATCTTTTAATAAAATAGCATTTTAACAGAAGTAGATTGCAATGATTATGAAATATTTGCCAGCCTGTTTTTTCTAGAGATAGAAAGAGTATGATTTCATAGTGACTTCTGCTTATAATTTTAGTCTAACAATTACATGATAATGGATGGGGAGACCCCATTGCCAGCATACATATTTAACAGATCATTAGAAGTCATAAACATGCATATCTTTTTCACCTAACTATAGGGAAAATGCTGCAGGAATTCCAAATCATTGGAATAAAAAATAAATACAAATTTTAAAAAAATGAGCATATTTGTTATTAGGAAAGCTGATCCAGGATGCAATCAGTTTGGAAAGAAGTGACTCTTGCCTGAAGAATCAGAAATATTTGGGATCTGGTTTTCCCCTGTCCCAAACAGTAGTGAGCTGACGGTGGTACGCCCTGGTACGAGTGTACCGGAGCCAGCCCGGAGCACCAGATACTGTTCGGTGCTCCGGAGGGCCCACCCGCCCACCTGCGCTCCTTACCTTCTTTTAAGGCTTCCACGCTTCCAGGCAAGCACATGGCACATACAGCACCTGTGCGATGTGCTGCTGAGTAGCTGGAGTGTCCCGGAGGCTTGCAGAAGCCTTGAGGAAGCCTTGCTGACAGGTAGGGCGCACACACGCATTGTGCTTGTGCGTGCAGTTGCTGCACATGTGCATGTGGGTGACGCCGGGGCCATTTCAACCGTACCGGTTGGAAAGGAATCCGGAAGCCACCACTAATCCCATAGGTGCTATTTTCAAGACTCAACTGGACTTTCTGGTTTTTCTTTGAAGACATGTCACTTCTCATCCAAGAAGCTTCTTCAGCTGTGATTGGATGGTGGGGAATGGAAGTCAGAGCTGAAGAAGCTTCTTGGGTGAGAAGCAAAAGATCTTCAAAGAAAAACCAGAAAGTCCAGTTGCCTCTTGAAAAAAGCACCTTTGGCACAACCGTGACCTGGATGACTGAGAATCTCCATAGACATTTGGTTTTCCCCTGGTTGTCCAGTTAGACAGTAGCTGTAAGTAGTTGTGCTGATTCTCTCCTGTGTTTTGGAAGGTGTTCTGCTTTCAGTGTAATTGATGTAAACTAGAATGGCAGATGGCAAAGTTTCAAGGAATTGCTCTTTCTTCCCCGAACCAATTGATAGAGGAATGCCTATGGAGATTCTCAGTCATCCATATTATTGTGGTCTTAAAAAGTGCTTTTTCAAAGGCGACTTTCTTTGCTTTTCTTTGAAGATGTTTCACTTCCCATCCAAGTAACTTCTTCAAGAAAAAACTAAGTCCAGTTGCCTTTGGAAAAAGCACCTTAGGGACATTGACAGACGTTCCATTAGTACTGCCTGAAATACTTTGCAGTCCGTTGGGGATCAACATTTCCCTATCTTCAAGAGACGTTCCTGGCTTGGTCACAACTAGCCTAAAGTAACATTTCTGCACTCTTTTTTTTTCTTTCTTTCAATGGTAGCAGCTGCTGCCACCATTTCCTGAGATGGCAGCAATTCTTCTGATTTCATTGTAGAAGAAGAAATGCATGGGACAGCAATTATCAAATCAACTTCTGTTAAAAGCAAAGCAAAACAAAAACAACAACAACACCTGGAGGAAATTATGTGTCTGGAGCAGTGTGAATGAGCCCTGAGAGGAGTAGAAGGTGTCCATGAAGATGCACCTTTTTCTGAATCCTAAATTCAGTACTTTAACTGTATGCCAATACTGTGACCTGATTTACTCATAGCAAGAGTGGGGTTTTATATATATGCTAAGCAAAGCAAAGCCACGTTACGGCTTACCATGGCTTGTGAATAGCCTCTGCGATTTTTAAGGCAAGGTTGTCAGCTTAGTGTGAACTGAGTTGCTTCATCCAGTACTTCATAATCAAACAAGTTTGTCTTGAGGAAAAGGCATAATTTTTGCTATCTGCTTAGCAAAATATAAGCTATGCTCTTTTGACTAAACCACAGTTAAATGCTGATTAATATTGCGAATAAATGTAGATAGTATATGGGATGATTGTCGAATTGTATAAACATTCATTTACATTTAGTATGCCCCACTAATAAGTAATGTTAAATCTATGTTAAATATTCCTTATTTTGTTTTGGTAGTTGCAAATATCCAAGACTATGAGTGGCAATACTCCAAAAGTCCATTTGGGAGACTTTGTGTCTCCTTAGCATGCGTTGATTTGATTTCTTCTGTTTTCTTTCCCCACTTAAGAGTTGGCTGGCAGAGCATATCCACCTACTATACAGGAAAGAACTTGCAGAAAGAACGTTTGGCTGGAAATGCCATTTTGCCATGAGGATTGTGTATTATTTTATTTATTTATATGGAAAATTTACGTACATTGGGTATAAGGTTGCCTACTTGCTCAAGGCGACTCAAAGCAGCTTACAGGAAATAACAACACAATATAGAAGAAATAAAGAAATAAAAGCAATAAAATAAAAAAAACCCTCCACCTAGCCACCCAGATGAAGGCATACAGTCATACCAGCCATTTAATGAGCTCCATCCCACTCTTGGTTACCCAGTCCTGCTGGGAGAATGACATGTTCAGAGCCTTCTGAAAGAGTATCAAAAGGTCGGGGGACAGTCTAATTTCTGGAGAGATGATGTTCCAGAGGGAGGGAGACACCATAAAAAGAAGAAAGTGTGGTGGTGGGTTTTTTTAAAATTTCCACAGCATCTTTTGGCAATCAGTTACCTTCCTGACAGTGTTCATGTTACAATTCCTAGAATTCCTAGTGAGCCAGTATTTTAATTTCAATACTCTTGATGGATATCAGACTTTAAGTGGGATTTTGCTTTCATTTGTATTATTATAAAAAAAAATAAAGTTGAGAAACAAGATTGATTTTTTTTGCTTACTGATTTTTTTTAAATCTAGTATTTCTGAACATTCAAGTACATGCATGTTAGCTTCTTTTACAACAAACAAGTGCAGAATGTTAGGGTGGATGGGTGCATTTTAATCCTACAATCACCTGATTTAAAAAATGTACTAAAAGGTACTGATTAAACCTATGATAAAGCCTAAGGCTAATCTATACACTTATAGATTTTGGCTTAATTCAAAGCATTTTCTGGGTATCTAATCATTATGGTTTATGAACATGGTTCATGAGTTAACTTCTTGAACAAACCTAGCCAGTGGGGGTTTATTCATTAAACTATGACTAAGCAGTCCATTGCCAAAGTGCAAGCAAAATAATTGTCTATTAAGTAAGAACATACACGATTGCACACTGCCTAGAATATCAGAAACAAGTAAAATTTGTTACATATGTATTGCTAGATATACTGACCCACGAGAGGATATACACATGTATACTAAGATGAAAGATGATTTAAAAGTCTGGACTTGTCAAACACTTTTAAAACAAGTGTGAGTTCAAGTTTAACCTCATTGCATTCCAGCTATGATGGGTAATACAAGAATAGAAACATGATGCTGAGCCTATGTCTTTTGCTCTTGGGCTTATCTATCAGTTTACTAGGGACATAATTACAGTAACAAAATAATAGGATGGTGGGAAGTTTCGAGTCGTATCCACGTATAACTTTTTAAAAAATGAATGTTGCAGGATTGTGTTACTCTTCTCTACAAGTAGAATCTGTAGCTGCCATGTACTCCTCTGAATGATCTTCCTAAATTATCTGTCGGGGGGGGGGGGATAATTTTCACCAGGAACAACATATACTTGGCAAGCATCTTTGGCTACTGACAATCAATACATGTAATAAAAAATAGATTCCTTTCATTATTTTCAGAGCTATGTCACATGAATAAAGCTGCAGGGTGTGTGATTCTCTGTGAGGATTGGTATTAAAAGCAAAATGAAATTCTAGCAACTGCAGATTACTTGAGGGAATGAGAGCTTGGAAAATGCTAAAAAGAACTTATGAAAAGCAAAGGATCACATGGGAGATGAACTTATTCAAGGAACGCATTAACTTTCCTTGCAAGAATAAACTGTGTTGCCCTTCCAAGGCTATTGTCTCTTATTCCAATAAATAGCATCTAGAGTTACAATAGACAGCAGGTCTAAATCATTGGCCTTGCTTTTTTATTCTGCCACCTGATATAAGCAGGCATTGTGTTCTACAAAAATTGATTCGCCCCTTTCGCCTTTTTCTGAATTTTTGCATATCTTTGCTGCTGAATGTTATTAGAACTTCATAAGTTGATCAGTCATGGGAGCCTGAGAGCTTATTTGCACTGCTTAATTAACCATTTACCAGAATGGGACAGTAGCAATTTTTGAAGGCAGGAATGGATGTCCTTCCTCCCATTCTAAATTTGATCTCCATAAATTCAATCTCTAGTTTTCCCATTGAGTTCGAAAATATTCTGTGTCCCCTTATGTTGCATTAAGTGCTTTTTTCTGTTTTGCTTTACCTCTATACAGCTTATTCCCAATAGTACTTTACTGCCACACAGCCACTCCAAATAGCTTATGGGCTATTTTACAAAGGAAGGAATAACCGTTCTTACCATGCACAGTAACAGTTTCCATACCTCCTTTTACCATCATTGCAGAAATAGTGTTTTCCATGAAGAGTAGGATATCAGTATAGAAAAGTGCTTGACAGGGTTAAAAGAGATTTTCAATTTTAAAAAATCAGTCTGGATCAATGCATATTCCTGCTGATTAAAATATGGACATGGCTTAGTCCATTTTAATGGATATTTTGATCATGTTTCGTTAAATGAAGCCTAGCATTGCATCAGTCAACCAGATGTCATACAGATTTTTCCTTCCGGTTTTATGCCTTGCTCTTTCACAAGCCTTATTACAATAGTATGAGGTATGTAGCAATAAAGTTGAATAGATTTATTTCCCAACTATAATGCTTTGTCCATGAAAGTGAGATTAACTCTAATACAGTCATTGCATGTTATCACAAAGAAGTTTATTTTATGTGTTCTCCATATTAGAATATTGGCTTATTTTTCAACAAGTATTTGTGCCTTCTCAGAAGCAACTGGAAGTGTCAGTTTCAGAAGGATTAATGAAAACAGCCAAACACAGAGATGGTTTGAAAATGCAGTTTATCTTTTTCCTCTGGCATGAACTGACCAATAAAGCACTAAGGCAATGAATAAATTGTCAGAGCTGCCACCCGGTGCTCCCCACCACCTTTTATAGTTACTTGGTAATTAGGATAAATTGCACCCCGCACGTGCGCACAACCATCAACTCTTGATCCAGAATGAAAACCACCCGGCAATTAATCATGGATTCTTTTCAGTCAGTTATCAAGAGCGTTGTAGATGTCTCAGCTGGACTGCTTGTGGAAGAGGGAAATTTGGTGAGTCTTGGCAGCTGGCCTGGTTTTCTCCCCTGAATGGCAGCTCCAGGCCTATGAACTGGCCGGAGCTGACATGCGGCCCCCTACCATGGAGACAGCATCTAAGGAGCTAAAAATTACAGTCAGTTAGGAGTTGAAGGACCCCTTCCCCCCGGTTTTGTGGGATGTCCCCTACAGTCCTTGCTATGAAGCCATGATGGCTCTGACAGGGCATAACCTTTCCATAAAACAAGGTATTGTAACCATCCCATGTGCCACCTGGTATCTAGTATATCTTTAACTACATAGTGCTGTTCCCCATCTACAGTAATCGGGGCTGGGGTACTTAGCGGGTCTCCTCTGATATCAGATGCCTGAACTGATTGGAGCAGGCTGCAGTGAAAGACTGGATGTGTAGAAGGGGGAGTCTTAGCTGCACTGTGACCGGGTTAATAACTCACACGATTGGGACTATTGTGCATTTCAACAATTTGCTACATTTAAAAACAACAACACTAAGAGGACTTGTTCTGATTTTTGTGGCATTGATTTTCTTCAGATGATTTCAGAATGGAACCCATATAGGCAGTGGTGGTATTCAGCTGATTCGGACCGATTTGGGTCAACTGGTAGTGGCGACCTGAGGGTGGCTGTCCACCCGCCCCCAGTGCTATGCTGTCCTATTTAGCCACATTTTCTAAGCCGTATGTATGTGTGCAAGCCGCGTGTACAAGCAAAACGCATGCGTGGGAGGCACACACGTGAGTGAAGCAAGAGTGAGCACGTGCACATTCACATTTTCGGTGCACGGCGAACCGGTGGTAAAATTATTTGAAACCCAACTCTGCATATAGGTCACCCTGTCTATTCTTAAAGTACAACATGAATATTGGCTTCTAGAACCTACCCCACAACACCACCCACATGACATAGGATTGTTTGGCAGGCTTCAAAGAAAATTTTCAACTTCAAAGAAAACAAGTACTATCATCAAAAATTGTTTGGTTTCTGGTAAGAGAAGTATGGTTATAAGAGCTTTTAAAGCAACTTTTAAGAGTCAATGAGACCTGGTGGTGGTGATGGAATTGGTAAAGCTGGAGTGTGGGTGCATGCCATGAATGGAACTGTACAGGTGGTCCTCGACTTAACAACAGTTCATTTTGTGACTGCTCAAAGTTACAACGGCACTGAAAAAAGTGACTCATGACCATTGCAGCATCCCCAAGGTCATGCAATTTACATTTGGATGCTTGAAAACTGACTCGATTTATGATGGTTGCAGTGTCCTGGAAGTCACGTGTTCCTCTTTGTCAATGGGAAAAACAGATTCATTTAACGACCAGATTACTAATTTAAGAACTGCAGTGATTCGTTTAACAAATGTGGAGAGGAAAGTCATAAAATGGGGGCAAAACTCGCCTAACAAATTTCTGACTTAGCAACATAAATTTTGGGCTCAGTTGCAGTTGTAAGTTGAGGACTACCTGTGTTTTTCAGCTTTGCCATCTTAGGATCCAAATGAGTATATTCCAAAGCAGAACCAAGTGATGGCATTCTGCTCAGTAAAAGACTTCAGCTAATGAGTCATGCAACAAGAAATAAAGAAGAAATAAAGCAACGAGAGAAAAATAAGTGAATAGCAGAGAGGAATTAAAAGCATATTGCTTCTCATTCAGCAATGGTTGCTCATGTAGATGAGCCATGCTGAATTGCATGGTTTTTTTGCTGACAAAACTCTAGCACATCTGTGTTTTTCTTGCAGTGAACAAGGAAAAAACATATGTGCTGCATATGGTGTGAAGAAGGCTGAGAATTGGATGTTTGTCCTTTGTTTAAGAGGAAATTCTTTACCACTATATTATTTCTGGGGGATTTCTAATGGAACAGTAGGTCAAACTAGGTGAAACATAGCAATTATACATC
Source organism: Natrix helvetica (assembly GCF_964273705.1). NCBI lineage: Eukaryota > Metazoa > Chordata > Lepidosauria > Squamata > Natricidae > Natrix > Natrix helvetica. The sequence goes on from NC_138552.1 coordinate 196,510,147, forward strand.
TTATTAAGCTCCACATGGTATTTACTAAAGGGATTACAAAAGCCAAAAATGACTATGCCAAAATGTGAGGATAATCAGATTTCATTCATGTAAACAGCATTAGCTCCAGCTGCATAATAAATCCTGGCTTTTGTGAACCAGTCTGCAAATTTTCTAGAAGACTCTTCATCGTTTTCCTTTCATATACTTTATAAGTGAGATTTAGGCTGATCTGGTCAGTCAAGACTGAAAACAACAAAAATGGTGTCAAACAATACTGTCAAAACAGCGTTAGTGGAACCAATAGTTAATTATATTATAATAAAGAAAACCACAAGACTCAATTAAACCTGGAAATTATGTCTCAGTTTTCAGTATTTTCATGTACAGTATTGAATATTCATAAGCAGATAACAGCCATGAGCATATATACCAGTGATGGCGAACCTATGGCACACGTGCCACAGGTGGCACGCGGAGCCATTTGTCAGGGCACGTGAGGCGCTGCCCTGTCAGCTGGCCAGAACGCATGTGCGCACTGGCCAGCTGAGTTCACCCTTTTTAAAAGCCATTTTTCGCCCTCCCCAGGCTCCAGAGCCTTTATAGGAGCCTGGGGAAGGTGAAAAGAGCCCCCCCGCTGCCCCTCCCGAAGCTCTCCAGAGGCTTCATGAGCTTCCCTGAAGCCTCCGGAGCACAAAAAGACGGCCCTATGGGCAAACCAGAAGTTCAGGAACGGACTTCCAGTTTGGTCGAAGGGTTGTTTTGACTGCTCTGGAGGCTTCAGGGAAGTGTCCTGAAGGTCCCTCAAGCCTTCGGAGCGCTCAAAGTGACCCTCCGAGCAAACCGGAAGTCACTTCCAGTTTGCTCGGAGGTTCGTTTTGACTGCTCTGGAACTTCAGGGAAGCGTCCTGAAGGTCCCTGAAGCCTCCGGAGGGCTTCCGGGGGGCAGGGGAGGCTGTTTTTGCCCTCCCCAGGCTCCTATAAAACCTCTGGAGCCTGGGGAGGGCAAAAAACATGCAAAAAATGGGGGGAGTGCCTGTAGTGCATGCATGCACACTGGGGGGGGGTTTGTGCATTTTATTATGGGTGCTGCACGCCCACACACTACCCCCCCTGTGCTCCCCCCACTTATGGCATGCGAGCCAAAAAAGGTTCGCCATCGCTGATATATACTCTGTGTCTATAAAAGGAGTGGCAAAACCTGGGGGCAGAGTTAAAAGAGGGATCAGCCTAGAATCTTGATGGCGAACCTATGGCACATGTGCCACGAGCGTATCACCCCAGCTCAACTCCACCATACATGTGTGCATGCCTTCCATCAGCCAGCTGATTTTCAGGTCTCTGCCATGCATGTGTGAGGGGCGGGATGCATGCAGGAGGCACATGTGCATGCACAGAAGGCGGGGTAGCATAGGGGGTATGCCGGGGCTCTGCAGCCCATTTTTGGTCCCAGGAGGCTGCAGGGAGGCCTAATAGGCCCAGAATGGGGCATGGGGAGTTGTGTGTGCATGCATGGGGTAGGGGGGGAGAGAGCGGGGGTGTCACACATGCATGCGCAGGGGATGGACCATTCAGGGGATGTCGCATTGCATTATGGGTGTGCACACGCTTTCGGCACGTGACAAAAAAAGGTTAGCCATCACTGGCCTAGAATCTTTGCATAGGCACAAGTGAACTAAGTCCAACTTCCCTTGAATTCTGTTGACCCATATCTAAACCCAAGCAGGTGGTAACCATTAGTTGAGAACATTTCTATGCATAGACATGGTTAGCAATAAATCAGTTTAATTGGACTTTTGGGTGTGAACCTGATCTTTCACGCCTGACAGCATCTGTGTCACTATGTCTTTGTGTATATATTTTAGGTAGCCATTTAAAAATTATGAAATACATTTATGCAGATGTAACAGAGGGAAAAATGTGTTTGGAAGGACTGAAATTTACACTAAAATCTTAAAGCGTATTTTTATAAAATGATGTACCATTTGTATATGACACCAGAAAAATGTATAAAAATACTTAAAATTTATGTTGGGAATGTGAGCAACAAAAAGGGTCATTTTATCATTCTTGGTGGATGTGCAAAAAACAAACAAACTAGAAAATGTTGAGTTCAAATATATATACTGATTCAGAGAATTTTAAAGATTAACGTTCAACTGTAACCAGAACTTTGCCTCCTGGAACTGATGGATAAAAAGTTATGGAACTTTGTTTTTATATGTGATAATTGCAGTGAGATTATTGTACACACAAAGATGGAAAGATTCTGCAATAAGTACAGCAGAGGAATAGTTGAAAATGACAGAACTCACTGAAATGGCCAAACTAACTGTTTGATTAAAGAAAAGATATCTGCATTTATTGGTGCCTGGAAACCTCCTATGAGCTTTTTTTGCAAAAAAAGAAAATATTTATTTTTGATGATTTAATAGGATATAGGAAGAACAGAGTATTGATATAAGTTTAGAAAGGCAGTCAATTTATAATTGTACTTATATCTGTTCTAAATAGTAATTAGTTTTACACTTAACACCTTTCAAAATTGATTTTGAAACAATTCTTCTACTGTAAGAATACAGAACTTCTGTTTTTCAGCTGTGAAATCATCACAGCAAAAGATTTTGAATATATAAGGAAAATTGGTTTTATGTCTCAAAATCCCCTTTCTTACAATGAAGATAGAAGGCCAGTTTGCCTATTTCTAACTGACTAAATCTTCTATGGATCAGTGAAAAGGCAAACAGTAGGGTTGCTGCACCTGAATAACTAGCTGATGTATGAATCGCCTTTTAATCAATAATTATATTGACTACTTTAATTCTTTAAGGAGGATTTATTTCAACAGAAACTGAAACAAGGGAAGGCAAGACTGGTCAAGAGCAGTGTGGTGGATATTTGTACCTACAAATAATATTACAAATGCAATATCATCTAATCTTTTCACTGGATAAAAGGACTCATTGGAAGAATTTCACAAAAAAGAAAGAGGACAAGGATGACAATCATTTAGTAAAACCTTTTTTCCAGACTCTGGAAATCTTAGGAGAAAGTTGAAAAACTAACAGGGTTGGTAATTAAAAAGCACAGAAACTGTTTTGTGCTGCACAGATGGTTGATTTAAATGGGAAAAAATGCTAGGCGCTGCCAACTATGCTTTGCTTGTTTTATTACCAGTGGGTGCATTTCAGTTTTCCACCACTCCTACTCATAAAAGGATTTGCATTCTCATACTGAATACTGTTTTTGTTACTTTTCTGGGGATGCTATTTTGTTTACTCTATAGGTGTTGCTAGCCAAAGCTACTCACTGTAGGCTAATTACCATTCTTTTGCAACACTAGTTGAAAATGTAGTTTGCTAGTTGCCCATTGCTTCCTTCCACTTCGCTCCAGGCCCTTTCTTCATTCTGAGACCTATAATCTGTTATATTTTGGGGCACATGTTCAGTGCTTTTTCAGAAATGTGCAGAAACACCCCAACTTTCAAGCTACTGAGGTAAATGAGTACCTCAGTGCCTCAATCCTGTTGGTTAGGCAACAGGACAATTGTCTAAACCAGCTGTTTCAAGCACTCACTTAATTGATTATTACTCCACCCTGCATTTGTTAGAGTCATCGGAAATCGGCCAATAGATGATACTTATTGTGACACGGAAAAGAAGCCAGGAAATTCTGTTGATTGCTTTTCTTAATTTGTTTTGTATAAAACAATGAGGGAAACACCATTTGTCATTCTTATTAGTGAATCATAATATGGATTGCAATGAAGGTAGCATGCAGATGAGAGGAAAAACATGTCAGCATGACTATCAAACTGTACCCTCAGTATCAATTTTTTTGGTCTGAATATTAATGTTCTGTAAATTTTGGGTCATAATTCTCTAACATTATTTAAAAAATAGTGATATACATTGGCCTGTAAGGTACAATAAGCTATTACTTTCTTTTCTGCAATAACTATAACAAATTAATATTATTTTTCTGAAAACCTCTATCTTGATATCACTTTTTTTTCATCGAGCTATTGGTGATAGAATCTGAGTTACAACAGTAATTAACAGCATGAGTTTTAACCCTATCACTCTTCTCCACTTTATATTCAAGATTCTATATGAACCTGCCTTAGGCAGGCCGCTGTCTATGAGAGCTAATGTCTTTCAGTATAGATCAGTGAGGTATTTGTGAAACATTTTGTATTCTTATTTAACTCATTGTGATATGCTACTACTGCTACCCTTAGTAGAAAACAGAAAAACGAGCTTCCTAGATATTTAGTTTCACTAATAAGATATAATAAGGTGTAATAAGATATAATAAAAAGGGGGTAAAATATAAACATTCTTGCAAAAATCAAAGGATTATATATAGAAACAAATGTTTTGATAACCGATTTTAAATAATTAGGATTGAAATGATGAGAATTTTTCAATTCTCTTCCGCATACCTTGGGAATAAATTTTGCAATGCAGTCTAAGCATGCATAAATCAATAAAGAAAAATTAATTCAGCTTCATGCTCTGGTCCAATGAGAGATAAAAATGTCCCAGTTCAATGAAACTTGACTCCTGGTAACAATATTGACATGCCTATCTACTTTGTTGGCAGAGAGACAGAAAAAAAATCCCATTGCTGTCTTTTGTTTCTTTTTACTGTTAAGTCTAGCTTGCAACCTAATACAGGTAATTTCGACCTGTGACTAAAATTGAGTCCAAAATTTCCATTGTTAAGCAAGGCAATTTTTAAGCGAGTTTTGCTTCATTTTTAACCTTTTTGCTACAGTTGTTAAGAAAATCACTGGGATTCTTAAGTGAACTATGTGGTAGTTAAGCAAATCAGGCTTCCCCTTTTGCTTATCAGAAGTCAGCTGGGAAGGTTACAAATGGTGATTCCCATGAACCCAGGAAAGTCCAACTGTCATAAATACTTTCCAGTTGCCAATTTTGAGCATGTGACCATGGTGATGTTGCAACCAGAGGTGGTATTCAGCCGGTTTGGACCAGTTCACCCAAACCAGTAGTAGAAATCACAGGTGGGTCCGCCCACCTGCCTCGGCCTGCCCACCTGCCTCGGCTCTATGCTATCCTATTTAGGCATGTTTTTTAGCCTGGGAGCATGTGCGGAAGGCACACGCATGAGCAAAGTGCATGCGCAGAAGGTGCACGCATGAGCAAAGTGCATGTGCAGCAGAAGGCCGGGCACATGTGTGGACTGGTGGTAACAAAATGTGAAACCCACTGCTGGTTGCAACTGGAAGGGTTTTTGGGGTTAAAAGAAAACAGTTTCTGTAGAATCTTCTTATACTGTATGGTAGAGGAATTGAAACATTTCAATGCCAGCACACTTATTATATGGTATGTTGGAGTTCAACAGGTTCCAGGTGTCCAAGTTAAAAAATGCTTCTATTCCAATCATTAATTAAGGTCCTATCCATCTGAAAAGTTAGGGTTACCTGTAAAGGTGGTTTTGATATAACCAGTGGTGGGATTCTACCAGTTTGGACTGGTTCTGGTAAGCCAGTAGCTGCAACAATCAGCTTGGAGTGAACCAGTTCACTCTGATGATCAGATTGGCCCGCCCACCTGCCCCTGCTCTATTCTGTCCTTTATTTCCTGCTTTTGTAGCTCGCCTCAATTGTGTGGCACAGCTGATTCGCCCCTCCCCCAGCTGTTTTACTTACCGTTGCTGACTGCAAGCACCTGAGCTTCTAAATGCTCTATTTTCAGTGCTGTGCGTTTGCACAAAACACACATGCAGACAAAGCGTGCGCTCACCGAACCAGTTGTTAAACCGGCAGCATCCCACCACTGGATAGAATTCATCATCCCATACTAGAGTTTAACAAAAGACATCCTACAGTTACATCCTACTGTAGAGTACTGAAGAAATTAACTGAGATGGCTGCAGAACTGTTATCAGAAAAGTTTCAGTACTGAAGAACTAGCGGAGTTCAAAACATTTAAAGGGTTGTGACATAAGAGAGAAAGTGAACTTTGTTAGCGATGTAACCCTAGGCTTGGCTTGGCAATGTATATAAGCTATTATTACTTTACTGTTGCTTTAAATGCTTAAGAGGTGTAATTGGTTTGTTACCTCAAGCAGCTATAAGAGGGAGCCAGAATGGCTGTTAGCCCTCTGTTTTGTTAGAAGCTGGTTGGTGTATACGGAGGCATTGTGGTTTGCTACTGTTAGCTATGTTTTGTGTGCTAGACTGACTATATTGATAACTGAATTGCTGAACCGTGTATGACTTGGACTGTTAACCGGACTCTGAATACCTCTATATTTCTACATAGTAAACTACTATATTTTTATACTATTCAGTGTCTCTGTATGCTGGTTTGTGCGTGTTATTCCATATCACTCTCATTACACTTCTCTGCATATTCGCTCTTCTAACGGGGAGCTTAATTACTTAACAAACTTATTTTTAAATGCCTCAGAGCCCAAGACCAAAACCAATCACCTTCAAATTTTAAAAATTGAATAGCCCTCCCTCAACAGAGGGGGGGGATATGACATTACCTATCTCCTGTCTACAACATGGTCCTTTCACAGTCCCAGGTAGATTCCACGCCCTTTTCATGCGATTCCAGTGACCCGTTGATTACAGATAAATCCCCAAAAGGCCTCAATGACTCTCAGAGAGCTAACAACCAGATGACTGTAAAGAATATAAATCCTTCCATTTCCCACCAATTAGTTAGAACCAAAGAAGCTTCTAGGATGAGAAGTGACATGTTTTTAAACAAAAAGAAATCCAGTTGCTTTCTGGATAAAGCATTTTTGCTAGAGATTTTCAAACAGGATGGACAGTCATCTTTCAGAGTAAATATGCACTGAGCAAGGGGTTAGATGACTTAAAAGATCCTTTCCAATTCTGATTGTATGGCTTTATATTGGGCTGATTTTATTATTTTGTTATAAACTGGTAGAAAATGGTTGAAGCAAGCAATGTATAAATTCAATCAATTTAATTGCAGTATTAAACAAATCGTTTTTCAGTTATCTCTTGTATTAACCTATCTGTTGGAATGGGTGTGTCCAGAGTATTGTTGCCTTACCCAGAAGAATTATACTCCTTTTTTTTAAAACCATTGCAACATTAAAGAACTGAATATCTTATCATTTACTTCACTGATGTTTCTCTTCCACTAACTCTACATCTAACAAATTAATTAGATGGCGGAACCAAATTTCTGTTTTTATTATAAATTCGGTGACAGAATATCCCATTTTTAATTCTTTTGATGTAAATCTGAATGCTTTACCTGCAACTCCTATGCTCCTCAGACCTCTCTTTCTGCCCTTCTTTGTTCCTAACACATTTCATCCCTTCCTGATTTATGTCTGATTTACATTTGCGTGTGGCCGTGAATTTTAAGTATATCACCATGAATAAAAAATAGGTCACTTGCTTGTACAGAATATATATATATATTTAAAAAATAGCACAGATGTCTTTTTAGATTCTTGCTTGAAAGTCCCGAGTTTAAAATACAACAGATCAGTCAAGTCTGACAGTACCATGATCAGTCAGAACTCCCGAAATAGATGTGCAGGGATTCCTATTCCTTTTCTTACCTCTTAATGCTCAGAGTTACAGTAAATTAAATTTTTTTTGGTGTATGCGTGTTTCTTTTAACAATCTCTGAGATAGAAAAGGAGGTGATAGATAGTTAAATATAGTTATAACATTCTATCAATGTCCACTGTCACAAGCCAGTCTTCTTTCTTGGTTTTATTTTAGTTTAACTGGATTTACTCCCAGTGCTGAAATCCATTGCTGGCTAGAAGCATGTGTATCTTAAGCTGCACAATTCTTAAGTAGGTCTCTAAAAATGATCAGAGGGACTCCCTCCTGTCAGATACTAATTCATTCAATTCCTAGTTGCAAAGCAATTGAATATTTCAAATACAGATCAATTTTTGTCACATTTTATTAATTGGTTACACATTTATGACATTATAAATGTTTCCTCCCTTTTGTTTCTTAAATAGAAGTACAGTGTTTCAGGTACTATTTCCAGAGGTGTTATTCAGCCGGTTTGGGCCAGTTCAGGCGAACCAGTAGCAGAGGTCAAAGGTCACTGTTTGACCAATTATCATTTATTAACCTTGTATGCCACCTGACTTATGATTCTGGGTGACTAATACGCTGATAATACCTAAATTTATAAAGTTACACAGGCAGAATAGGAGATGTTATGGAGGTTTTAATTATTATTTTTATTATTTATTATTTATTTGATTTGTTAGCCGCTCCCTCTCCACAAGGGACTTGGGGCGGCGTACAATAAATAAAAGCACATATATATATATTCCTTATGTAAAGGGTGTACAGCTCAGGATGCTTAGATACCTGATCAGACCCAGTTCTGGGAGGATGGAATCTTCGTTTGGAATTATTTGTTCCCATCCAAAACTAACAGACACAGATACTAAGCCAGTCCTCCCATTACATCTGGCTCAGACCAAAATGAACATATATGTCTGGGTAACATCAGCCTAATGATTGTATTGCACTCTAAACTGTCCTAGAGGCTTTATATAAAATGCAGAGGATAGAATGACACCCCAAAATGAGAAGCATATGGATGATTTATTTTCTTTTGTTTCTTCACCTTGACTTTGAGGGCTTATGAGTTGTGGTGGTGCAGTGGTTAGCGTGCAATACTGCAGGCTATTCCTGCTGCCTGCTGGCTGCCTGCAGTTTGGCAATTCAAATTCAAAGCTTGGCAGGCTCAAGGTTGACTCAGCCCTCCATCCTTCTGACCTGGGTAAAATGAGGACCCAGATTGTTGGGGGCAAGATGCTGACTCAGTAAACCACTTAGAGAGGGCTGTAAAGCGGTATATCAGTCTATTGCTATTGCTTATAAGTTGGAGATCCCTGATGTAAGGGAACAATAGCAATACCACTCTCAAAGTGGTTTACAGAGTCAGCATATTGCCCCCAACAATCAGCCCTCATTTTACTGACCTTGGAAAGATGGGTGGCTGAGTTAACCTTGAGCCTAGTGAGATTCAAACTACCAAATTGCAGGCAACCAGCAGTCAGCAGAAGTAGCCTGCAGTACTGCATTGTAACCACTGCGCCACCATGGCTCTATAATACATTTTCTAAAAGAATGTTTACTTTTACAGAATAAATAACCATTCTTTGGGATCAGTGCAGTGCTTATAATTTGACAATAACAACATGGATATCCCGTATCTTAAGTACTGAGGGGCATATAGGAGTAATGCATTCGTTTTTCTCCCAGAAGAGAATTGACCGAGTCAGAACATGCTTAGTTCATTTTTAGCAGCATCTTCATTCTCAAGATATATAGACATGCAGCTATAATATAGAGGTGCACTTAAAACTTTGATTATACTAAAGTAGTAAGATATATGGTTAGTATTGGAAGGATGAATCTGCATTTGATTTATTGAGTAGGTTGCTGGTACATGTTTTTCTTCTACAGTTGAATGAATCCTTTTTAATTCAAGAAAGAGAAGTTTAGATTAATCCAATCAAAATATTTCACTTTTCTTTTGTTCATGATGCACATTTTTACATTTTTGTTCTTTTGTAAGCTTTAATTTTGATAGCACATTATGGTTATTACATATACTGTTAGGTGTCATTTAAAAAAGCTAAAAAAAAGGAATGCTATCTGGTGAACTCACTTATTTTGTTTAATAGGACTTGTGTATTATAAATGCAAAATGAAATTATTTTGTTTAACTCCAAATAAAGGCTATTTCATATGCATTCATACCACTATTATAGTTCATATGAATAACCACAACAACACTTTAATGCATAACTCATATTTCTTTCTAATGGATTCTTAAATGTATTTAAAAGGGTTGTTCGAAAACGTTCTGGTTGGAATTGGCACCTCACATACTAAAATAAAGCTTCTGCTTTCAATTCTTGCAGCGTTATTATGAAAGCAGCTGGGTTCTTTCCAAATGAGAATGAAAACTTCCCTACTTGCATAAACCCTACTTTACATTCAGATTGTTGGAAACTGTCTCACTCCTACCCATGATTAGAGTAGTTTCTTTAATACACTGTTCCCCTAGCAGCGGGCTGCTTTATTTTCTTGTAGACTCTGATTCTTTTACATCAGGAGAAAGAAAAGGAAAGAAAAAAGAAATCTTTTCCTGAAATCTATGGCATCAAGACTAAATTTCCAGTACAGGAAAGATGGAATTCATATCACATACAAGTAACCCCTTCCTTAAGAGAAATATTTCAGTGAAAAAGGCTTCCAGATTAAGAACAGCCATCAAAAGCGGTTCCTACTTCCATGAAATAAATACCTGCCTACTACATAAAATCTTATACATACATTTTACTGTAAGAATCTTTTTAAAAAGTTGAGTACAATTGCATTATTTCTATCTGATACTTAAACCAAACACAGTAATAGACCATAGATTTATCTCAGCCGCATAAGCTCAATGTACTTGCCGTTTTGTTTTATTTGAAATCATTATAAAACAGAGAATTTTCAATCAATTAAAATACACATGGTTTTTAGATATACAAAAATTATACTCTCCTAAGTAAGGTTGGGGGAAATTGTTGGAATGTTCCACTATTTTAAGGAATATCATGAATGAAAAAAAAATGCACAATATATTTGCCTGAAAATTTTGTTCCTCAGCCGAAACTCAGTTGTCTTTCATTAAACAGGCACACTCCATATTCCCAAAATTATTGTGTTTCTGGAGAAAAGATTTAGCTGAAGCCATTAAATTAGGCTTGAGACAGTTGCAATTAGAAATGGATAAAATGGAACACAGATAGTGGCAGCTGTGTAATGCTATAGATGACTGATGGAACAAATCAATAAGGACAGGCAAGAAATCTTTCTAGGACATCTTAGGGATTTAAAAAAAAGTCACATGGAAAGAGCTGCAAGTTGTGTAACCTTTTCCAGGGAATGGGGGTAAAAAATATTGAAGAACAGACTGCCTGGGGCACAACAGAAAGGACACTACTAGCTGGACTGACCACTTCAAAAAAAATGGGTATTTTCACAGATGAAATTTCAACTGGTGATTATCTATGTTTCCCATCTGGTGCAAGAAAATGAGGGTATCAAAGTTTGGGGGTGGGTTTTTTTTTTCATGGATAAGGGAGCCTAAATGATCAAAGACCTAGCTGAACATGTAGCTTCAGGTTTTTCAAACAGTATTCTGGGGATCCCCTAAGATTCCTTAAAAAGTCTAAGGGCAAGTGAAAATGCCCTTTACCTGAACACAAGTTTCTATTACTAGATGGCCAGGGTTTCGTTGACAGATTCATGGCCTGCAAAAATCTGAAACCTCCTGATCTAGTCAAATTATGGGACCCGAAGCGGTTTATTTACTGTATGAAAGCTAAATAAGCAATCAGCCCTGAATAGACCATCAATCCAGTAACAAAAGCCTAAGGTCAGATTTCAGAACGGTGAACCTATACATGCTCAGCCAGCTGTTCCAATTCTAGGTACCTCATTAAAGGAAGACAGATGGATATCAATAGCAGTAAATACAGAATGACAGACTTTGCATCACTGTATGCATACTTAATTTCACAGGTAGATTAAGGATGCTTAGAGTGATGCTGCTGAGTGTGTTGGAAATATGGACCAGTACTTTTTGCTATAGAGGAGTGTAGCAGGAGTTGAAAAAGGTATTTAACAGTTATCATAGAAACACCTATTTGTGCCTGAGAAGGGAGCAGAAGAAAATTAAGATTGCCCGGACCTGATGCTTTGGTATAAGAGGGAAGAGAGAATTTTGTGTTGGGGTTTCAAGAGTCTGCAACAACAAAGTGGAATTTGTTTCTTGTCCAGACCTACTTCAAAAGGCTGAGATACAGAGACAGTGCATCATTTCTCAATCTGCTTCACAGACTCTATACGCTGTCAGAAATGGCTTTCAAATAATTGGGATTTAGGAGGCAAATTGCCGCAATTTCCATGAGATGGAAAGCAACTCGCTAAGGCAAAACCAGCACTAAATTCAGTCTATAATCTTGCATTTTCTATGCTTGCTCATGGGCATCACTGCAGTCCTGCAAAACTTACAAAGAGCCATGGTGGCACAGTTGTTAGAAGGTACTACTGCAGACTAATTCTGCTGACTGCCAGCAGTTCAATCCTGACCAGCTCAAGGTTGACTCAGCCTTCCGTCCCCTTCTGAGGTCGGTAAAATGAGAACCCAGGTTGTTGGGGGCGTTATGCTGACTCTGTAAAATGCTTAGAAAGGGCTGTAATGAATATGAATATATTTGAATATATATGAAGCAATACACATGTCTAAGTGCTATTGCTACTGCTATTTCTACAAAGGTTTCCTCTGACTCTTTAAAGCTTGAATTTAAGAATTGCTGTTACTGCCCTCATTAAGTGGGGAACCAGCAAATTGTCCTTTTTCCCGCACGCTGAGAGTTCCTGGGGATTCACGCACCCCTATGATTATTCTTTGATGAAGGGAAGGAGAAATAGAAGCAAGTGAAGGAAGCAAGTGAACGAAAGGGAAAGAAAAGGAAAATACTAGTTCTGGATTTCTGTTAGGGAGTTAGTTTTGGAAGACATGGGAGCAATGTGTTTGAGTGATAGATTATGGAACTCTGCAGACGTGTATTTTTAAATGGTTGAGTGTGTATAGCAGAGATGGGTTTCAGCCGGTTCTCTCCGGTATGTGCGTACTGGTTGAAATAATTGAGTGTGCCTTCCCCCCCGATATCAGAACTACTACCGACCTCCGCTCCTTCCGACAGAAACTTAAGACCCACCTGTTCCAATTCGCTGGCTTAGCTGATTTATAGTCCCACTTTCAACCTCCTGGCAAACATCTTATTTTGGGGTAGTTTTTAAGGGTATTTTTAATTTTTTATTCGAATCTTAATCTATTATTGTACAGTGCATATCCTACCTCCTCCGTCTATTTATCTATGTATATCTATATTTTTGTATTCACATTGTTTTTAATATGACTGTACACCGCCCCGAGTCCTGTTTAGGAAAGGGTGCGGTCTATAAATTAAAGTATTATTATTATTATTATTATTATTATTATTATTATTATTATTATTATTATTATTATTATTATTATTATTATTCCCGTACCGGGGCTTCCAGGGGCCTGGTACCGGAACAGTCCCTCCCCTGGCCTGCCCCTCCTCCCCCACTTACCTGCCAGCAGAAGCCTTCCAAGAGGTTTTGGCTGGCGCGCGCGCGGAGGGAGGGCAGGGAATCCATGCAGAGGTAGGAAATCACATGGATTCCCCACCCCCTTCATTGGAAATGAGGCAGCTGTCAGAGGAGAGAGCAGCATGCGCCCGTTGGCTTGTCCAACAAATCCTCTCCTCCTGTTAATTCTTCTTCTGTTTGTACAAGCCATGCGGGGCACACTCTCTTGCTTTGACAGCTGCCTCATTTCCAATTGGGGGGGGGAGAAGAAATCCATCTTTTACGTCCTTCTCCATGGATCCCCCCCCCCATTGGAAACAAGGCAACTGTGAAAGACAAGGCAGCACCACCGCCACCCCGCCTCAGCAGCAGCACCTCTCAGCCGCAGAACCGAGGTGAGGAAGAAGATCGAAAGATGTGGAGCCACAGACTCTCCCCTTTCCCCCACCCCACAGCTTGCCTCCTTGGGTGGAACCAGGGCGCGCACAGGGTGAGTGGAGTTTGCGACCAATTTTAAAGTGAATGGGGCTGTTTATGACTAAATGGGACCGAAAACATAGAGGAATGCAAGGGAACATGGAAGTAATCTAGTCCAACCCCTTCCCAAGGCAGGAGTCCACTGACAGTGGCAGACATGAGGGAAATGGTGTGTGTGTGAATGTGTGTGTGTGTGAGAGAGAGAGAGAGAGAGCAAGAAAGAATGAAAAGAGAAAGAGAACGAAAGAAAGTTAGAGAGAGAGAGACAAGAAAGAAAGAAGGAAGGAAAAGAAAGAAAGAAAATAAGTGGGGGAAAGAAACACAAGAAAGAAGGGAGAGAGGGAGGGAGGGAGGGAGGGAGGGAGAGAGAGGGGGGAGAGAGAGAGAGAACTTATGATCACAATTAAACCCAAAATTTTGGTTGCTAAGCAAGAGCGTTGTTAAGTGAGTTTCACCATATTTTCCAACTTGGAGATGCCCACCTGGTCACATGACTGCCAAGCCACTCCCACCCAGTCACATGACCACCAAGCCACTCCCACAAAACAGGCCACACCTACAGAATAGGTTCTAAAAAAAATTGAAACCCACCACTGGTGTATAGGTAAAAGAAAAGTGGGAGAGCACATGGCTAATCCAGAGGGAGAAAAATAATTGGGTTTTTTTGTTGGTATGAGGGGAGAAGATGACATTTTGTGTATTGACAACATGACTGTAAGTATATTTTTAGATGTTTGGGGAAGAATTACTTAGGAGAATGATTTAGGATTATGCTTCCAAGAGGAGAGAGTCAATTACTACCATAGGGAATAGTGCTGCAGTGAAATCAAAACTTTCTATTCAAAATAATCTTTGCTTTGCTCTTCCTGATAAGAATCTCTTGGTACTTGTATGCACGGCTACACTTCATGCTATATTAATGTACCATCGGATGCATTCTCTGAATGGACAAATCTTTTCTCCTTATCTCATTCTGGCTATTATAATGATGGATTTTGTTATAAATAAAAACTTTCTGTTGTTGCTGACTCATTGGGTAAGTTTGGCAGCCTGATCCTAAAACATACAGTCTTACTAAATTCAGCTAGAATTGCTTTTCAAAAATAATGCTTAGGATTGCATAAAGTGATGAGACTTGCTGTGACTTGAACAGTTAATTCACCTTACAGCTAAACTCTTTATGCAGCCGCAGAATAACTTACCTTAACAAAACTGCATTTCTGCATTCCCACGTTTTCTTAATATTTTATTCTTGTTCTTACAATAGATCGGAATTTTTAAGAAATTGACCTTCACTGTAACTTGCATACGTAACTCATAAAATGCATACCTCTGGAGAGTGATGATAATGATGGCACAATGTGCTTTCTTGATTATATAGCAAGCTTCTTTCCCCTGCTCAGTTGCCATAGGATATTGAAGGTTCTCCTTGTTCCACTTGCTTGATTGTAATAGCAAAGGAAACCAATTTTATCTGAGCTTATGGCAGGTCTAGTCAAATGCCCCTGTTGGCTAGCAGTAGTTAAGGTTTATTGCATGAAAAAAAAGTATACATCGGGATTAAAATGGCTATTAAAATGGCTACTAAAATGGCTACTAAAATGTTTTATTTGTTTCCAGAATTTACAGCTAGAGGGATTTAAATTGTTTAAAAGAAACAGACCTAATAAAAGAGGAGATGGAGTTGCGCTGTATAAAAGAAATAACTATCAGTATATTTCTACAGATATGCAACAGAACAATGATGGAAACCATCCTGAATTCATTTGAGTCAATATAAAAAAGAACCTATGACATTGACATAGGTGTATAGTACAGGTCATCTAACCAAACAGAAGAAATAGATGAATTTTTTGCTTATCAGTTAACTAAGGTATGTTGGAAGCACACCACAATAGTACTGGGGAATTTTATCCTGACATCAACTGGGAGACAAACTCTGCACCTAGTGGAAGATCAAACAAATTTCTGACAAACTTAGCAGACAATTTTATCTCCTGTAATGTAGAGAAGGAAAGTAGATGGTTATATGGGTCTTAATTCTCACTAGCAGAGATGAAATGATAGAAAGCATTGAAGTAACAGGAACCATGGGGGGGAGTGATTATGCAATATTGGAATTTAACATATGCAAGCTCAAGCAATAGAACAAAGCCAAACTAAAGTCTTGAATGTCAAGAGAGCTGATTTCAATAAACTTAGAGCTTGGGAAGGATTCCATGAATGATCTCAGGGGGGAAACAAGAAGCTTGGGAAACTTTGAAAAGTGATATTATAAAAGCTCAGTCTAGTACAATTCCTACAAAGAAAAAAAAGAAGCGATCTCAAAGGAAACCAGAACTCTCTCACAAACTGAAAGATAAGATTCTCCTCTTATCATTGAAGGAAGAGTGGAATCTTTGTAATCTCCAATCCTTGAAGGCAATCTAGAAGAACACCATAGCTGATGAGAGCGGAGGCTGCTAGAAGATCTGAAAGGACCAGAAAAGTTCATCTACCAGAGCAAACCATTTACCGGTATATCCTGTATCCAGGCCTGAACCCTGGATGAAAGGAATCCAAATCTGCTTTTATTATGAAGCACTGTAGCTAATTTGCTATACATCTCAGCAATTTTACCTAACAAGGAAAAAGTGGAGATCCTGAGATCCAAAGTCCAGCATTATCAGGGTTAACAAAGAGAGCTTCTAGGCTGTACATATTTCAGCATTTTTGTGATAATTTTGTATTGATCAACAACTGCTGTATGGTTAGAGACAACACTTCAGTGCCTTTGACTCTGCTGACTGTCAGCTTTAATACCCACACACCTGCAGGGACCACTTAGAAAAAAAACTGTTCTGGGGTCCCAAACTAAAAATTTCAGTCCATTGCCAAATATCATTGCTTGCTTAAACATTTAAACATTTAAACAAGATTTTCAAGAAGGATGCTCTAAATTAATAACCACAATGAACAGAATGGCAACAATTTTAAAAAAGGTAGCATTGGATTCTCTTCTGACGTCAGCCGTGATTCCTGATTGCCTGCCTGGGTATTTCAGTCATGCTTCTTTTTCATCTGTATCTGGTAACAATCAGAACTGATATACTGCTTCTGGGACGTAGTTCTGAATCTAAACTAAGGTTAACTTGATATGTAGTTGACGGAGCAGCTCCTGCCTCTTACTTCAAAGCTCTGCCTAAAAATTGTTTGATTTTAATAGTTCATGTTTTTTTTTTCCTTTTGCTCATCTCAGTCCTCTGTGATCCATAAAATGTATCACTGGAGGAGCGTAAATACAAATGGATGTCTTTAAAACAGCTGTGCTATTTATTCCAAGCCCTTTTTCTCTAAGAACTGGAATTTCTTATGATAATAAATCAGAAAAATATTATAGTAGAAGCAGACCAATACATATCAAGCAGAATCATTTTGTGAGATGGTAAAATATGCTTTAGATGTGTTTAAGCTGCATTGTGTCATTTCCATGAATGGCATCCATTTGTCTAACTCACTGTGGCTGTGACTGGCTAAAGTTTATTCTGTCATTTTGTGGAAAACATTAGAAGAATAGGAAGTTTGTTCTGTTATAAATGCCAGAAAAGGTATTTGTAATGAGTGAGTTAATGAATAAAAGGTATAAGACTTAGCATTAATAAGTATATAAGTAAATAAGTGCTTTTTGTGTATGCGTGTGACAATATCTGTTTCTGTCACCATATATCTCTGAAATTAAATAATGATTTTATATAAAGATATAAAGATGTATAAATTCCAGTCTTTATCACAAGTATAAACAACTTTGGTAGCTTTGCATGCTTGATAAGGTGACAAAGAAATGTTTCTTCAGTTTTATAAATAAGAGACAGGTTATAGTTATAATACTTATCTATAAGCCAAATTTATGACATCAACTTTTCAGTCATCATATCAGCAAAAACTTCATAAAGGTTTCTATAATTTTATAAAAGCACATCTTATTTTAATCTTGATCAAATAAACAAACTTTATATTCATTATTTTACTTATAACAGTCTTAATTTTTAATTAATTCAAATGTAGACTCAGGGTTTGATTTATGTTTGATTGTTCTTTATCTTATTGCACAGACTTCTTCAAGGCTTTAACAAGTCTATTTTGTAGATCCAATAAGGAAACATTTTCTGAGTCATTCTCTTAATTTGTCACCTGTAATCCCCCTTTAATTTTTAAAACTGCAGTCAGTTTCTTTGTATATACAAGAATCTCTTTCCAAATAATTCTAGTTCTACATCTGTTACTTTATCTTGTCAGATGACAACTGTCATCCGCTCATTAACAGATTATTATCTATTTGTAGAGTAATGCATCATTATTAGCACTGTTAACATTGCAATTACTAATTTCAGGTTTTATTCTTCCAAAATCTCCTTTAATATTTCCAATGTTATGAAGTTTGCATCATTTTTGTAAGTCCCAATACTAATGAACACCAAAAGCCGGCTTGTATTATTTTTTGACACTTAGAATCTTTAGTCACCTCTGATGTCAACTTTCTAAAATCATGAAGCCACTTATCTTGTTATGACTTACAATAACCTAAATAGGCAAAAAATAAATCTGGTTCCCAGGAGAAACTATTAATTTTTTTTCAGTTCAAATTCTATAGTAAAAGTAAATATTCCAAATTTATCAGAACCTTTAATCCATTTATACCTTAGATTAAAATCTTATTTAGCTTTTTTGCTATTTATTTTATTTATTTCAGATTTTAACTTTACAAGTATTTTTTTTTCTATTGAACAAAAAAACTCAACTGGAGATTTTTCAAAGTTTTGGTTTAGAAATAAAATTTTTGTTCTCTAGTAGATTTAAAATGGACAATAGGCAATTTGGTGATCTAATAGTGAATATAATGGTATTCAGAAATATTGCAAAAATATTTAGTGTGGAGACTGTTGATTTTATCTTATATTTACTTATTTGCATAATAGGCAGACAGTTGAAATTTAGGCTACGTTTGTATATTGTATATTTGTATAAAGTGCAAGTTGCATTTTATTAGGGCAAATCAGTATGTGATATCTAAGATTTACAAGACAACCATTCGCCCTGTTGCACTATATGGCACTGAATGCTGGGCAGCAACAACAGGGACCAAAATCTATCTTCATACCACGGGAATGCAAATGCTCAGTTGGATATCAGGCACCTCCCTTCTTTTTTTTTTGGGGGGGGGGATATATATTTATTATTTTTACATTTAAAACAATGCAGTACCGCAAAGTCGAAGTGACCATACACTCACATTATATACAACCTAGTCTCAACCATTAACAATTAGTCTACTTAATACATTGTCTAGCCTTCTGTCCAATCACAATATTTGTTCCAGTCTTGTCACCTTGTCTTATACCAATCATAAAATCTGTCCCAGACTTCATAATATTCTGATTCCCCTTTATTTTTAAGTTCAAGAGTGAACCTATCTGCTTCCGCACAGGCCAACACTTTTCTGATTATATCTAGCTCTGATGGTGAATTTTCTTTTTTCCAATATTGTGCATAAGTTATGCGAGGCACCTCCCTTCTTGATCACATCACAAATGGCACCATTTGACAGCATTTTGGAGTGGCACCAATTATAGAGAAGATGAGAGAAGGGCTGACTTAGCTGGTATGGACATGTCCAGAGAGCAGCACCTTTCACTGTGGCCAAGACTGACTACCATCTAGAAATGAATGGCCAACGACCTCATGGGCATCCAAAACAGAGATGCACCTGCACCTGCAGGAATATGCTAAGAAGGAGAAGAAGAAATCAGAGTATGATACAATGTAGTGTTTTTAACCTGATGCTTTCCAGATATATTACACTTCAGATGGTCAGCTGGAATTAAGAAAGTTGCCCTCCAATACCTATTATCTCACCCATCCCATTATTGGTGAAAATTCCCTTTTCACCAATAATGCAGTGTTTGGACAAAAAGGACTAGTGAATACCTGTAATAATAAGACCTAATTCATACTTATCTATTTTCTTCCTTTGTAACCCATTTGCTAATATGGGGTAAGAAGTCAAAGATGACAAGTGAGGAAATTCACCAAAAGAATAATGGAAAAAAATGGATTAATCTGCAGATACACCAGATAATATATTGCATCTGCACACTTATAGATGTTAAGACATAAAGGTTGTTTTTGAGGAATATTTTAAATTGGGGTCCAATTTTTTTGAAGGGTATTTCAAAAAAAGTTAGGGAAAGCCTATACAGAATTGAAGTTCAAAGGTTGAAATGATTACAGGTAGTCCTTGACTTACAAAAGTTCATTTAGTGACTGTTCAAAGTTACAACGGCACTGAAAAATGTGACTTGTGATTGTTTTTCATAATTATGACCTTTGCAGCATTCCAATGGTCATGTGACCAAAATTCAGATGCTTGGCAACTGGCTCATATTTTTGACAGTTGCAGGGTCCTGGTGTCATGTGATCAGCTTTTGCGACCTTCTGACAAGTAAAGTCAATGGGGAAACCAGATTCACTTAACAACCATGTTACCAACTTAACAAATGCAATGATTCACTTAACAACTGTGGCAAAATAAGTCATAAACTAGGGCAAACTCACCTAACAAATATTTCACTTAGCAACATAAAATTCGCGCTCAATTATAGTCATAACTCATGGACTACCAGGGGGGTTCTTGGACCAGGAAGCCCTACTGAAGCAAAAACTCTTTCTTTGCTTCTCTCTCTCTCTCTCTCTCTCTCTCTCTCTCTCTCTCTCTCTCCCTCCCTCCCTCCCTCCCTCCCTCCCTCCCTCCCTCCTTCCCTCCATTCTACAGTTCTTTTTGTGCCTGCAGAAGGAAGGGAAAAAGAAAAATGCTTTTATCAGTTGAATTCTTCTAGGAATGCTGGAGAAATCTGTCAAATTTCTTTTTAGGCAGCATGTTGTGATTTGCCAAACTTCACTGACTGAATAAAACCTTTGATATCTATCTTGAGATACTAGTTTGGCCTCAAATTGTATAAAAATGCATGAGTGAAAAAAACTTGCTCATAATAAAATACTAGGGAAAATTGCATGCAGGATACATGCCAAATGGGTTTAATAGTGAAAATTGCAGAGTTTGAGGCATTAACTCCCTTTCTATCAACAATGCACTGTTTTGACAAAATGGACTAGTCGATCCATGCCTGTAATAATCAGATTTAATTCATACTTTTCTATTTTCTTTCTTTCTTTATAACCCATTTCCTAATATGGGGTAAGACGTCAAGGATAGTAGTTGAGGAAGTTCACCAAAATAATGGAAAGTATGGATTAATCCACAGAGACACTGAATAATATATTGCATTTCAGATCTCAAGACATGAAGGTTGTTTTTGAGAATAATAACTTACATGAATAACTACTGACAACAACTCGGCCACCACTGTTACTGATCCAAGATTTCATCTTCAAGTAGCCACAGGCACTGTTTTTTCAAGAAACTATATATCACATGTGTAAAGAATCATTTTCTGGTTTGTTTCAAGTTTCTGTTGCCTTTTCTCCCAGCTGTATATCTGAGTGATATCATTCATGAGTCTATGGATTTTTCTGTGCATTAACCTTTGACTTAGGGTTTTACATCTATCTGCATAAAAAGTTAACTCTGGTCTGTCTTTTGATGTGTTAGCATGTTTTAATTTGCTTTAAGGATGAATAAAGCCCTTGCTGTGAATTAATAATTTCATAATCTTTTCATTTGGTATGGAAGCTTCATTTTTGTCATTGATTGAGATATCTGCAGTTTACTTGAGTGCTTTTTCGTGATTGAACTATGCTCATGAAATTAATGAGGGGGAGTAATGATAATGAGAAATATACCACAACCATTTCTCAGTAGTTCTTCTACCAAATTAATACTGTATCTATACTCAAGGTTCAACATTTAAGCATTATTGATTCTGTGGATGTGTGTATTTTCATGGTCGGCTCTTTAAAGGAGTAACTAAACACTTTCTGTGGGTTTTTTGTGCGGCTTTGCATATTTTATATCAAATACAAAACTATAGAGTGATTAAGGACTTGGTATCTGTATTTGCACAATCCTTTTTCCTGCAGCCTGAAGATTATAACTAAAAATTGTCACTGTGTTATATAGTTACATTGTTCCTTAACTTTTTGTAAAGGATAAGATCTGATTTGTGAAATTGCTGTTTTCTGCACGAGTATATTAATTGCAGGGATCCTTGCTTAATGACCATTTATTCAATGGGTATTCAAAGTTAAAACAGAGCTCTCAACAAAGGGATTTAAGACTAGTCACCAAAGTTACAACATTGCAGCATCCCCAGCAGGTTTCAAACAAACTGGGACGAATGATATAAATGATTTTGGGATTAGAACTGAAATACTATGACCGCAGATTGAAAGAACTGGGAATGCTTTGCTGTAGTAAGAGAGACTGACAGGAATATAATAGCGTCTTCTAATATCTGAAAAAATGTCACACTGATTTTTTGTGTGCCAAGGTAAGATGATGGGCTCATAGGAGTGAGTGTGAGTTTGTGGTGTGTGTGTGTGTAGTGCAAAGAGTGCAGAGAAGAGCAACAAAGATGATTAGGGGACTGGAGACTAAAACATATGAAGAACGGTTGCAGGAACTGGGTATGTTTAGCTTAAGAGAAAGAAGGACTAGGGGAGACATGATAGCATTATTCCAATATCTCAGAGGTTGCCACAAAGAAGAGGGAGTCAAACTATTCTCCAAAGCACCTGAGGGTAGAACAAGAAGCAATGGGTGGAAACTAATCAAGGAGAGAAGCAACTTAGAACTGAGGAGAAATTTCCTGACAGTGAGAACAATTAATCAGTGGAACAGCTTGCCTCCAGAAGTTGTGAATGCCCCAACACTGGAAGTCTTTAAGAAGATGTTGGATAGCTATTTGTCTGAAACGGTATAGGGTTTCCTGCCTAGGCAGGGGGTTGGACTAGAAGACCTCCAAGGTCCCTTCCAACTCTACTATTGTATTGTATTGTATTGTATTGTGGTGATGACAAGTTGGTGAGGGCGTGGAAGCTGAAGAAAGGATTGGAGATCCTTTTTGACTTGCTTTGGGTTATGAGCCAATACAGCAAATTATGCTGATTTTGGAAGCTAGTAAAGAATAGAACTTCGGAAGTAGCCTTCTGAAAAAGCAAGGAGGTAATGCTCTCCTCTTGTCTGTGAAGAAAAAAAAGACCAAACTGGGATATTTTCTATCTGGGAAGTTGCTGTCTGGTAAATTGGTGGTTGCCAGTAGCATGGCCAGTCAGTGCTCAGTGGCACAAAGTTCCAGTAGCACAAAGTGCCATGGATTGGCTATTGAAGATTTGGCAGCACAGTAGTACATTAGTGACATTCTTTGCAGCTGTCCTGGGCTGGTGTCCTGGTTGAGCGCTAGTAGAAATAATGATAAATGAATATCCACCCTTGGTATATTGGAGGGATTATGCACCCAAGCAATATTAATGAACAACAGTGAGAACAGTTTGGCGGTCTTGCAATAGAGTTGAACATTAACCTATGGTAATCATGAAGCTACCCTGTTGTTCAGTGGCTGTCTTGGTGATAATAATAATAATAATAATAATAATAATAATAATAATAATAATAATAATAATAATAATAATAATAATATAATTTATTTCTTAGCTGCACCCTCTCCCGAAGGACTCGGGGCGGCGTACAATAAAAAACACATAAAATACAATATGGACAATACACACACAAAATAAACGAATACGTGTACATGGAGGAGGTAGGCAGATGAATAAAGACAATTAAAAACACAATTTAAAATCCCCTAATAAAATTCCAAAAACCACAAAATTAAAAAACCCGTCAGGAGCAGTGTGAACGAACTATGGTTGAGCCAGGCCAGCTACTTGGAATAGGTGGGTCTTGAGCTTTATCCGGAAGGCGCGGAGGTCAGAGGTGGTCCTAATATCCGGGGGAAGGTCATTCCACAGGGCTGGGCCTGCTACAGAGAAGGCTCTGCTCCTAGACGCCGCCCCCCGACATTGTCTGGTGGACGGCACCTGGAGGAGTCCCTCTCTGTGCGAGCGAATTGGTCGCAGGGATGTATGGGGCAAGATACGATCCCGCACGTAGCTAGGTCCTGAGCCATGGAGCGCTTTAAAGATCGTTATCAAGACCTTGAAACGCACCTGGTAGACCACAGGGAGCCAGTGCAGCTCGCGCAGGAAAGGTGTCACATGGGAGTACCTTGTACTCCCCATAAGTACCCGTGCGGCCGCGTTCTGGACCAACTGTAGTTGATCTCATCCACTCTGTGCTATGGCTTTGGCTGTGAAGCTCAGAAGATCATGTCCAGTTTGTTTTAGACTGCAACAATTCTGGGGTTTTATACCAATATTTTACACCTATATTTTACAAGCAACTGGTGGGTAGGCCTTGGAGTACCCTGATTTGGAATATTTTTTTCCTGGAAGATACTAGAAGTGACTGGACAAGAGTGTGCCTTCTATACTATAGCTGGCAAGAGTTAATTGTTGTTTTCTCAACTATCTGAGGGAGAACAATGTGTGTTCTCCTTCAGATAGTTGTAATGTGTGGAGGGGGGAGGGCTATATTTAGGCTAACTGGCCAGATTGCTGATGATTGTGAAGAAGTATCTCAGATTCCGAGACTGGACAGTTATTTGGAAGATCATGCTATCTACTTATGTGATTTGTTGATCACATAAGTACCAGCAGCAGGCAAAGCTCAATGATAATCAAAACCTTTTAATAGGTGAAAGTCTTTTTCATCATTATCTTAAAATGGCAACTATAAACACAACCAACAGATTTAATAAAGATTAACACTAGGAATCCCCATAACCAAATGATAGCTTAACGATGAGCTGGAATCCAGAATTCCAAACACGGCACAGGAAAGTAAACACAAAAGTTCAAATGCTTGAAAAGTTGTTCTCAGCATCTGCTCCCAGGGAGGGAGGCCAATAAATGCTGAGCCTCCATCCAATAGACAGCTGAGGCAGTTTAATCCCTGGCTTTGGCTCTCCTGTTGATTTGTTTCTTGTCAAGTCTTTCTGATCTATGAAGTTCTGCTCTTTAGTCATTGAATATTTATTAGGTATCTTTGCTTCAGACCAGGTGGCTGAACCTCAGAGTCTGAGAGGTTGTCAGTGGATGTAGGCAAGGAGTACTTGGGGATTGCTAGATCTGCAGACTCAACCAGAGTGCAGTTATTGGCTTCACCACTGCTGGAATCACCCTTGCCAAGAATATTGTCCTTAGATGCCCTTGATTCTGCTTCTTCTGCATCTGAAGTCAAGTTCAGCAGATCATAACAGTGGACTCTTGTTCTAGGATGTTATATTTAAGTTATTGTTTATTGTCTAGCATGCTGGAATGCTTTTATGTATTGTTAATTGCTCAGAGTCACTATGTTAAGATAAATCGCCACCTAAATCAAATAAACCAACAAATACCTACTTTTTATCACTTCAGATTTCAATACCAGATTTCAATTAAGTTCTTGTATAAATCAGTTTAATAACTTATGGCTTTTTTCCAATTCTTGAATGATTCTATTACATTTCAAAGAGTATACAGTTTCAGTATGGAATTGGCTACCATATCATAATATGCCGGTTATATACACAACTTGTGAACAAAGTGCACAAATGAACAACAGATTTTCTGCTTCTTTCCATTTCCGGCTCTGGCTAACATTGTACTGAGAAGATTGACAGAAAAGTTTACCTCTTAAATTGCCTAGCTTTCTTGTTAACTAGCTATCACACTGGAGAATATGAACTTGAAAAATTATGGTTAGCATGACAATACAAATACACAATATATTTTTGTATAACAACACCCTTCAAGGCCGATACAGATCTAATTCAATACTTCCAATGTACTGAAAATATTTTACCATCTTTCAGAGCTACGGTTACTAAGAACAAGGTTTACAGCTGGCTAAAGGGTATTAAGTACAAAAGAATTATCATTTGATTTAATATATTTGGGGTTGAAAAATTTAAAAAGAAATATTGTTTTTCCCAGGAAGAAGCAAATTGTTAAATGTATTTACATTAAATATTGCATGAGGACAGGTCATTCGCATGTAATGTTTATATTATTCTGCTGCCAGAATGAGCAACATCTGGAGTTTGAATCTGCCTCATATTGATATTGCTGGAGGGTTAGAAGAGGCATGAATGACCTTTCAGAATTTCCCACCCAATTTGTGGACAGAAAAATGCCAGGCACCAACAGATATATAAAAGTATGAAGTCTCATTTTTTTAATAAAAAAAATTACAAGATGAATTTATAGAAATAATGCCTTTTTCTCTTAAGTATCCTAAATTGTATAAATGTTCTTAATGATTTGCATACATGAGCTTCTATTTCTTTGCCCATAGCATTGATTGGACTCATCATACATACCCTTAAGGCGATGTATGTCCATGTGTGTACCTGTCTGATGTGAGTGTATGTATATATAATTCTACCTGCAAAACTAGTTTCGATCAATATTAATGTCTTGAAGTGGTTTCTAATTCAAAAATTCTGCTGGAGACTCTTTAGCATTTTATTTTGCTGAATGATTTATTAGGCTGTCTAACAAGTATAATCAAACCATCCTCATTTACATAAATTGTTCTATGTTGTAGGAAGACTTTTCTCCCTTTCATTTCTTACCTGAAAGAATGCTTGTTTTACATCACAAATGAATTCTTTTCAGACCATGCTATTTCTGATTTGCTTTTTATTGTCTGCATGCACTAAAATTGCAGTATATTCATTTACATATATGATTGGCCTATGCCGAGGACAAAAGGGAGATGAAAAATGTTCAAGTTAGAAATACTTTCCAATCCATTTAAAAAGTAGTCAGCTGTCTTTAATAAATCATTGAAGAGGAAAAGAAAGTTAAATTTTTCAGAACAAAAGACAAGAAAAACCAAAATAAAAACTTGCTGAATCTCTAGATTTTTTTTCTCCTTTCTCAAATAACACTTGAGAAGCCCCTGGAATATACACCATTCATACTATTTTCTTCCAGTAACTTTAAGACAGCCTTCATTAATTCCTAATTACAGGTAGGAAGAAGTCCATAAATAATAGCCTAAATTGGAAATTTTCCAAGACCTTCTTTTTTTAAGATAAGTGTTGACTCTAGGGTAGTGATGGCTAACCTTTTTGTTGTTGGGTGCCAAAAATGCGAGCACATGCATGTGATAGCACACACGCATGCCAACAACCAACATGCAAAGTTTGCCCCCCCCCCCCCCTGCGCGTTGCACTGCTCACCTCCAAGCTGAGCTTGGTATTTCCTTCACGGGGCTGGGAGAGGCTTTCTGGAAGCCTGGGGAGGGCAGAAAAAGGCCTTCCCCAGCCCCTCAGAAGGCCGAAAATCAGCTAGTTGGCACATGCATGTATGCTGGACCTGTGGCACATGTGCCATAGGTTCCCCATCATGGCTCTAGGGTGACTGCCTGGACCAGTCTCTGCAGTTTTCTTAGCAAGAATATTGGTTTGCCACTGTCTCCTTCATGAGGCTGAAAAAAGCTGTCAGCCTGAGATCACCCAGCTGGCTTTGTGCATAAGGCAAGACTAGAACTCACAGTCTTTTGGCTTGTAGCCTGATGCCTTAAACCACTTCACCAAACTGGCTCTCTCAGTATCTTCTAAAGGCCCTTGAAGATTAATTTTACACAGTCAACTTTTGTAAAGGATTCTGATGTTAGAAGCCACTGTTGCAGCCAAACAGTGTTCAGTGTTGATCTATGGATCCACCTATGCCCAATTCTGCACAGAGAGCAGGAAAAGAATCAAGAAAAGGTAATTAGTTTGTTCCTGTATATTTACTATATTTACAAGCTAGGTAGGGTTAAATCTCTGCTACTGTATTTTCCCCAAAATAAGTCCCAACCAGAAAATAAGCCCTAGCATGATTTTTCAGGATGCTCATAAGTTCTACACAAAAAATAAGCCCCAGTTAAGATACTGAGCATTGGGGGGCATGTATGTATGTATGTATGTATGTATGTATGTATGTATGTATGTATGTATTGTGTCACAGCCCCTGGTATGCCCAAATATGGGAGGGAGCATACTGCTTCCCTTTTCTGTCTTTCAGCTCACCCTAGGAGCCACCCAGGCAGAAAGCCATTTTTTAAACGTTGCCTTTGTTACATTTGTGTTGCATTTGTGCTGATAAATAAATAAAGAGAGACTAGTATAGATCTATTTCAAGCTATTTAGCTCTCATCAGCTAGCCATACCCTTACTGGGAATGGAACCTGGGCTGATAAAGGAGGAGAGCCTGTAGCTTAGTGGCTAATACAACTGCCTGATATGTAATACAGCCCAGGTTCGATTCCCAGTAAGGGTATGGTTAGCTGATGAGAGCTAAGACTGGGTCTTACTTTCAGGGAAATACGGTAGCTTTATTTCTTCACCTATCCCTGTGCTTCTCCCACTTTCTCTGAATGAGGAAAAAAGAGGCAGAGTATTTTCTGAGAGAAGGCTGAGATTAGGTCTTGATTCAGCCAGGTTCCTAACTGCAAAAATAAGCCATTGGCCAATGAATTGGAAAGGAACTGTTGCTGAGATACCATGGGAAAGGCAGGACAACTGGTTTTAAGAAATTTAATCTTCAAGTATTTCTTTACCACAGCAGGGCTCTCTGATGTTTTCCAGAGAGCATTTCTGCAGGGAAAAAACAACAAGGAGAATTCGCTACATTCAGCATTCTTGCTGAGAGCTTTTCCAAACTGGGTGACCTGGTAAAACAATAATGAACTAGACCCATTCTGAGAGTGGTAATAAAATTACTGTGTAGCCTTCCATGATTTTAAAATATGGATGGTACAGTTCTTGTGTAGTGTGGAAAGTGCTGTACAACAAACAAGCCTTTTATGTATGGCAGAAATACTTACCTAATAATAGTTGAGGACAGCATAAATATCAGGGCAAAATAAGTGAATAAAATAAATATCTGGTTCAGTCACAGCTATTGATGCTAGCAATTAGGGAGCAAGAGCTGACTTCCTCATATGGTGCTTCTGAGTTTGCCATTAAATATTTGGATGGCCACTATAAAAAGAAATAGTTGACCTCTGATATATAGATTCTTGGCTGGAACAAGTAAGATTCTTCATGATTTCTACGGGTCATTTGTGAAACATTTCTTATACAGAGAAAATCATCATTTTGAAAGTATGTTGCATAAGAAGCAGCTGTGGAATTCAATTTAACTGGATTTCCATATTATGGTAGATTAGATATCTTTAGGACTACTTTCCTTCTATACAGGGTGACAATGTTCAAGGTTCTCACATATCTGAGTTGAGAAGGACCAGGGATTGTGACAGTGTTTTTCTGTGGTGGCTTTTGCTTTATGGAACATCTTCCCCCAGATTTTTTTTGGGTAACTTCTCTGGGGTAACTTCTCTTTAGAGGGTACCTTTTATTTATAGGCACCTACCCTGTAAATGGATCTTTTCCATTTTAATCGTTGATGATTGTTCTGGCTATTGAAACTGGAGTTGGCAACTATAGTTGTTTGTTCTATTATTTTGTATGTTTGTAAATTTTACTGTTGGTTTGTGTTGTAGGTTGGCATCTTATGTGTATACTACTGAACATTTTTATTGCAAGAGCAATAAATAAATAAATAATAATATGAGCAGCTCACTTTTGGCTTAATGTAATGTGTAAATATATATCTGTGGTTTACAAACCATGTTTTTATTCCTAAACCATGTTAGAATCCAGCTTTTGCAGTTTGTCAAGAAAGTATGGTCAAAGAGGACCATACTTGGCATGCTGTATGAACTCACACTGTACGTTTATGGCAGCTACCATTATTTATCATTCTTTTAGTTTGAGATTTTCATGTCAGCATGGATCTATGAGAAAACAATCCATTTTTATTAGATTGTGATTGTAGAGTTACTAATTATGAAGGTGGTCATTTTTACACATTGTCTGAAAAGATGGTAATAAATAATATTGTAAAACAAAAAAATACAGATACAAGAGATAAAGATTTGCAAAAAAACAGCATTATGCTGAAAATATACTTGGAGCCAAAAGTGTATTGTTTTAAATGGAAGCATTCACATTTAATTAAGAGCATGAAGAGGTAAATTTGATTTGTTTTCAAGAACAAATTTGACACAACATTGGAAAAAAAGAACCTCCCCAATGATGCCAGATGCCAGATTGGGAGACCAAAATTGGAAAACATCTAACAATAGTAAAATGGACAGCTCTATTCATAATATAAATCTAGTTAAATTTAAATAAGAAAGGCTTCCTTATATGCTGTGTCAGACCTGAAAGCCATCTTTTACATTTGGCCTCCAGGCATGCCACATTTTTCTACTGTGGGAAAATGGGAGGGGGGATTATATGGAGTATGGGTGATATATAGTCAGAATAACATTCTTTTCTCAGAGAGTCAAAGACATCTTGCCCTGCAGCTGCAATAGTGTGACTGGGAAGCATCTCCAGTTTTGGATGGTGTCTGATTGGGCCATGTGATGGACATGTGGGTGCTGGGCAGGGACTTGAACTTTCATTTGGGTTTCAGAAGCTTTCAGATCCAGGTTTGCCCAGATGTGCCAATGTGACATCTAATAAAATGGAACTTTGAGGAAACTCAAGCCTCTGAGATTTCTTTCATTGGGGGGGTTACTTGGAACCCTGACATATTACACATTCCACAGCAGGGTAACTATAAACATTGGAATAGGGTTCTTGTTGTCTCTGCTTGTTGGAAATCAAATACTTCCTGCGCAAATGGTGATCGCATAACCAGATGACAGTCATAAGTACAAGGATCTGTTGGATCTGTTGGAAAGCTACTTTTTAAATATCTTAGTAAGTTTGAAGACTGCTAAACAGGACATTTGTTAAGTGAGGACTAGCTGTAAAGATTCAAACCACCTGCAGCTTTCATTTTCTGAAGAATAGGGGAAAAATAGGAGGAAACTAAACCCTGCAGACGACATTAAATTGTAAAGTTTCAGCCAGATTGCTTCAAGGGTTTCATTGCAATTATTTTTGAAATGTTTACTCTGCACCTTTTTTAAACAGCAGGGATAAAGAAAGGACAGCTCAGCAACCTTCAGATCAGCCAAAAAAACCGAACCTACAAAGAAATATCAAGGTCAACTTACAAATAAAAACTTTCAAATGTTCAAACCGTGCAAATGTTTAAATACTCTTTTATGCCTTACTGCTTGCTTTTCTGGGCTAGCAATTCTAGCAAAATTTCTGAGACTGTTTGCACAATAATTAAAGTTGGAGAAGTACATACGTTGTTATCACCAATGAATGTGTAATACAATGTGATATAAAGAATATAAAGTTTCTTTCTCTGCAAACTAACCAATGAGGTTAGCTTGCAGCAAATGGAGGAATTCTGGCCCACATGGACAGGGGCACTCAAAGCAACCTAACAGGGAAAAGCATACTTTTGAAGTAGAAAAGGGAAACATGGCCTGGGGTCACTGAACTTTTTTTAAAATTTATTTTGTATGGCTTTTTAATGAATAACACACAAAAAAGACAAAAGGAACAGTAATGGTAGTATGTACTGTCAAAGGGGGAAAAGGAACACATAAAAAGTGCTTTAACAAAAAAGGTGAAAGAAATACAAGAAAGAAAGAAAAAAGGTCCTCACAATAATAAACAGTTACAATTCTATATGCCCTTGTCTAATGCAAATATTCAAATGCTGCATACACCAGTGGTGGGATTCAATTTGTTTACTACCAGTTCTATGGGCGTAGCTTGGTGGGTGTGGCATGGCATGGCATGGCTTGGTGGGCGTGGCTTGGTGCACGTGGCAGGGGAAGGATACTGTAAAATCTCCATTCCCTCCCCACTCCAGGGGAAGGAAAAATCCCCATTTCCTCCAGATCAGCTGGGACTCGGGAGGCAGATAATAGATGGGGGCAGGGCCAGTAAGAGGTGGTATTTACTAGTTCTCTGAACTGCTCAAAATTTCTGCTACAGGTTCTCCAGAACTGGTCAGAACCTGCTGAATACCACCCCTGACATACACCCAACTATTTTTAACTTATGGTGTTCTGTATAAATGGGTCCTGTATTTCATTATACTTATTTATACAAAGTCTGTGTCTATAGGAAATCCCCTCATAAGTGTCAACTGTAGGCAAGTTTTCAATCCATTGAATAAATGGACCCATGCATTTATCTTTATAATGCTGCAATATTTTAGCTATAGCAGAGGCACGGAGAATCCATTTACGTTGTCTGATTGTCAAATTTGATCACTTTGAACTTAAGTGAAGGATTAATAGATGATGTCTGCTTTTATTGTCCAGAAGTAGTTGCCTATCCATTATGACTGCAGGGCATCGGAGCAGTGCAGATAAATCCATAATCAGGAGAATAGCATTTAAATATGCAGGGTTTGCAGAGGTGATAAAATTCATTGGCTAGCTGTTCATGTAAATATTAGACAACCAGCTACAGCACTTAATGCTAGTTCGGTTTTCTTTTATATATAAAATTATAACTCTAATGAAGCCAGACAGCACATCCAATCTTTGAACTGCCTTTGAAATCTCTCCAAAGTGCTTTGAAGGGACCTGATTTGTTTTGACATCTTAAATTGATTCAAAGACTTGATATGATTCAGCTAAACCTCATTCTGATCAAATCACCATCTGAAGCTTTGTATAGCCCTAGTGAATACAGCATTAACAAATATCTAGAGGAAGTACTAGAGGAAGAGATTTAACAGCAATTCCCTAGATGTTCCTCCCCCCACCACTGAAGCTTTACATTGATGTTGAAAAGAATAATAAACAAGATAAAACTCTATGGAATCTCATAGTATAAATTTATAAGGGCTGAAACAGTATTTCCTTTTATATATTCTGGAAATAACCCACCAAAATGCCATAACCTTCCATCTCAATTCAGCAACTTATTGTTCAGATCAGTCCAAAAAGTTTCTTATAGTCAGATTCCCAGTAGAAGCAACCAAAATACTTTCAGTGCTAAAATAAAGCCATGAAACATATTGAATTTATAATTTAGAGAGATTTTTTTTAGAGTGACTCTGAAGCAATAACAAAGGAGGTATTTGGTCAGGCATACAGAACTATAGGAAATGTCTAGCCTCTTTTAGAGGGTAGAATTCTTTATTGGCCAAGTGTGATTAGACACTCAAGGAATTTGTCTCCGGTGCATAAGTTCTCAGTGTACATAAAACAATAGTGATAGATCATTATCATAGTCATTGCACAAATACATTCATCATAAAACATTAGGTACAACCAGGGGTGGTATTCACTCACTTTCCCTATCGGTTTGCAAATGTGAGCGTGCATGCTTGCATGCTTGCACACGCCCCATCCGCACATGCTTTCGGCCTTCTGCACATGCACTATGATCGCTCACACAGTTTGGACACATGTGCACAGCTTGAAAACATGCCTAAAGAGCACGACATAGATTCGGGGCAGGTGGGTGGGCCCACCTGTGATTTCCACTACCGATATGGGTGAACGGTCTGAACTGGCTGAATACTACCTCTGGGTACAACACTTTGTAATAGTCATGGATACCAAATAAGCAATCAACGTAAATCATACTAGAATACTAATTAAACAATTTAAATTGTAAGATATAAGCAACAAGTTATAATCATAAGGAGATAAGGTGATAGGTAACAGGGAAGATGAGAATAATCATAGTAATACTGCCTTTCTAGATAGTTGTCAGTGTTGTGGGAATTGGTTGTTTAGCAGAGTGATTGCACGGGTGGGGGGATGCCCTGTTATCCTTAATATTTCATGAAGAGATTCAAGGGACGTCCCATATTATAAGTCACAATTCTCTGGCAAAAATCAGTCTCTCATAAAACTAATCTAGAGATAGTTTGAATGAATTTATCTCTGATAACTTTTTTTTTTAAGTTCAACTATACTACTAAGATAAATGTGTACAAAAAAAAAAACAATATAGGCAGGAATAAACAAACAAATAAATGTAGCTCAAGAGAGCCAGTGAAAAGTAAGACTTATATGTAAGTAGAGGAACTTTGTAATTGTAAAAAAATGGGGATAGATTTGCAGTTGTTCAGGAACAGAAAAAGTTAACTGGAAAAAGCAGTGCAAAAGGAAAGACAAAATTAAATTGATATTTGGCTTAAGATATCAGTGTGTGTTAATACAAATTCAAGATACCTGGAATGATTATCTTAGGTGTTTCAACTCAGATGTCTAATATTCGCTAGTATTTAAATTTAGATGCTATTTCCCCTTCACCCTAGATACCTAAATTTATTAACCTGTGATTTTCTATTGAGTGATCTATAATTAATGGTACAGAAATTTTTTCGTTGTAGAAGATTTCTTAGGGCATAGAAAAGATAAAGTTGCAACTCATCAACCTTCCAATGATTTGAATACTATCTAGTAAACCTGTCAAAGGCAAGACAAAATGGTTAATTCAAAGATAAGAACTTAGGGGGAGGCAGTCAGTGTAAATATCACATTTTCAGAAGGTAGATCATTCATTAATTCCGGTCAGTCATTCAAAGTAAGATGGCAACAGCCAGAGGTGGTGCTCTACCAGTTCGGACCGCTTTGTCCGGTAGCGGAAATTGCGGGTGGCCCCACCCACTCACCACGGCTCTATGGTATCCCATTTAGGCCCTTTTTTCGCCAAAAGCGCGTGCACAGAGGTGTCACATGCACTCACATTTCTCGGGAGGGAAGGTAAATCAATACCACCCCTGCCAACACCCTATTTTGAATGAACATAGAAAAGAAACCGCTCCTAGGTGAGAGCTGAGTGCATTCATTTGACAACAAATGAGTATACTTTTTAAATATTTCTTTATTTATGGGTTCTTTGGCTTCAACTATTTGGGAAAGAATTAAGTATGTATAAAAGGGGGGAAATGATATTTTCAATTGTTCCTAGTATTGGTGGGATTAGAGGATTTAGCCTACAATGCTAATGAAGATATTTAAAGCTTTGAGCTGACCATATGCAGGTCAATAATAATATAAAAAATGGGTAGGGTGAAGATAAGATGTGTCCAAAATAATGAGGAGAGATAATAGATAAAAGAGATAATTTAAGGCTTCTGGGAACCTTAAATACAATTTAAAATAATCATTAATCAGTCTTACCAATAAACTGAAATCAGGCCTAGGATCTTCAAAAATATATTTAAGAGAAAAATATTTGCTTTTTTAGAATATTAGAATTATATTAGAATACAGTATGTGGATTTGGCTGATGTTCTGGCTATGTAATTTTTGTTTTGTTTCAGCATTAATAGAATATAAATCCATACATTCTCTTTCTAAGACAAATTAATGAAACAGAGTGCTTAATTTAAGGTCCTTGAAAGAAAAGTATAACTTAATCCAGAAAGGTGCTGGCTAAAATGATAACCATCTAATACTCATCAATACTAAAATAAACATGTAGTATTCAGTATAGTGTGACAGTGTTTTCAAGCCAGCTGTCTGTTGGCATTTATAGGCAGGACTTCTGTACTATTCACCAAGATGCATTTGTTTATTAGTTCTTATCCATGTTATGTTGTCATTGCTTTTCTGACAGCCATCTGCTTCTGAGCTCTTAACACAACTGATCCTCAACACAAGTGGGGCTGGGGAAGAAAACAAGCAGTTATTGCATTATAAAATGTTCTGGTTTCAGTGGAATGATCAAGAACTAGGTTAGCAAAGAAGAATTAGGCAGCACATTTCAACAGCTGCACCTCTGTTCCACTGCTACAAAGAAGGAAAACTCCGTATAGAATGTCTCAGCTTGTTTATGAAAATAAGTGAAAATAGCTACGCAGAACACTATTTCTATCAACCCTGACTACTGTACTGGCAATACTTTCTGAGACTGATGGGAGCTGACCTCTAGCAATATGTAGTGGATCAGATCTATTCATACCTGCTGTAAACAAAGCAGGCATCCTTGATGAAAGTCCCTCTTGGCACAGCCTTTATTTTCCGTCATAATGAAAGTGGTGCCAAAATGTCAGTTTATGTAAGTTCAACATCAGAGGCAGAGTAGGGTTTTGGATGTCGTTTAGCTGGAAAAGAGTAGAAATCTAATGAATGTCTGTGTAGTGTTTATGTGCATAAAGAGACACAGATAACAGGAAGGGGAGAAAAGGAACATATCAGAGGAGAAATAGAGCTGGAAGACTGGAGGCTGGGAGGGATGCACAGCCTAAAAGATGAATATTTTTTATTATACCATGTTTTGCTGAAAAGAAGACCTCCCTAGATAATAAGCCCAATCAGGCTTTTGAGCACATGAGCTAAAATAAGCCCTCCCCACAAAATATTGCAACACAGCAGCAGCCATGAGGTGACTATGCTTGCCGTCTCCTGCACCTCAAAAATAAGACCTCCCCGAAAATAAGGCCAAGGGCTTATTTCAGGGGCCAAAAGAAAATAAGACTCTGTCTTGTTTTGGGGAAAACATGGTAGTGATCAGTGGGTGAAAGCACTAACCTAACAATAGAAATGTGTCACCCCTCTTTTAAAAAATAAAAAATGTAGTAGTTGTTAATGCTTTAAGAATGGTGGAACGGAAAGGGTGTAATATTGTAGTTTCTTTGCTTCTGAACAAACATTAACTTCCTATTTTCCAGTCTGTCTGTACTATTGTTGGGTCTGGGCAGTGATACCTACAAATGGAACATATTTTCTGGCTGTATAAACATGTTGTTTTCCATGGTGGATTGAGTATATTAAATTATGCTCTATGGGGTACTGTAGGAAATTATCCTTGACTGCAACAATATGTTTGTTTCGCCCCATTGTTTTCATGTGCTTGCTCATTGTGTTGCCATATGCCATCCTTGGGTTATCCTACAAAATACAGTACTTTACATCTCTCCTGAAGAAGCTTTTTAGAAGGTATGACATTTTCAGATCTTTATTGCTGTACTACACCTGATACACATTTAGTATCATTTTAAGATTTCTCCCCAAAGCTTAAAAATGAATTTTTAAAACCTATGATGATATGCAGGGGGATAGTTTTCACTTCTTGGCAGGGTTGAATGTTGATTGCAATAGGAAGTAGCAGAATTGTATTATTGGTGGATTTTAGTAATTACACCAATAATAATATTTTAAGGAAAATTATGGAAACTTTATTGGACCCAGTGGCTCAGTGACTAAGACGCTGAGCTTGTCAATCAGCAAAGGTCAGCAGTTCAGTCGTTCGAATCCCTAGTGCCCAGTAACGGAGTGAGCTCTCGTTACTTGTCCCATCCTCTACCAACCTAGCAGTTCGAAAGCATGTAAAAATACAAGTAGAAAAATAGGAACCACCTTTGGTGGGAAGGTAACAGTGTTTTATGCACCTTCAGCTTTTAGTCATGCCAGCCACATGACCACGGAAAGGTCTTTGGACAACCCTGGCTCTTCAGCTTTAAAACAGAGATAAACATCTTTCTCTAGAATTGGGAACGACTAGCTCATATGTGTGAGGGGAACCTTTACCTTATGGAAACTTTGGAAATGTAGCACTAAGTGACAGAAGTAATGACATTTTGCCTTTTCATTGCCATAATGTAGGCTCAAAGTTGAACTTGTGTCCCTGATCATCAGGTTGACTTCTTGTCTTTCTCCTCTTCTTGCCTAGCATTACTTCTGTCACTTCAATTTCCAAATTTTCTTGATAAACCAAGGGAATAGCATGAAGAGAAAAACCAATGGCAATCTCATCAAAAGCTTGGTTAACTTATCAGCAGGTAACATAGTATTTAACTGAATTGTCTACAAGATTTATAGGAAGCACCCCAAGTGTCTCAGGAATCCATCCAAATCCATAAGACATCTGGGTGTGTGTGTGTGCCCATTATAATTAGTCTCATCTGGATCAGGAAATGATTCAGAAACTAGAGTGGTGACTGTACGGCATTACACACGTCACTGCACAAGTGCTTTGTATAAGGGTGTGTTTAAGAATTTTATTTTTTAAAGTATGTATTTGGAAGCATTTCATAGAAAACAATGTTTTGGGTAGCTGCATAGAAAATAAACCAGATTACACCTATCAGAAAAGCTGTACGTAGAAATGTGTATGTTGTGGCAGAATTTATATAAATTCTATTGGGCAGCAACCATAGAATTCCTCATGTGTTTCAAAATCATCCTGTCAGAAATAAGGATAGAGTAGGTTGCTGATTTGTTCCCGGTGTAATTCAAGGTGCTGGTTGTCACCTTTAAAGCCCTTCATGGTTTAGGACCAGGTTATCTGAGGGACCGTCTCTTGCCAGTCATATCTACCCAACCCACTAGAGTGGGGAGGCTAGAAATGTTGTGTGCCCCATCCCCTAAGGAGATATCTCTGGCAGGACCCAGAGGAAGGGCTTTCTTCATGATGGCTCCCTCTCTCTGGAACATCCTCCTCCCAGAGGTTAGAATGTCCTCCATTCTCTTTCAGAACACCCTGAAGACATGGTTCTGTCAGCAGCCCTGGGAAACCCAGAGTGGGATTACACATTAAATGGCTAGTATAAATGTGTGTTGTCACCAGGGTGGGGGGTATTATTTTATTACTTTTCTTTTTATTTCTTTTATATGGTGTTTTTATATCATTATAAGCCACCTTGTATCATGAGGGAGTTTATTATTATTATTTTATTGTTTTAATTAAACAAAAAAATACACAAAAACATTCTTCATTACATCTTCCAGAAAGCATGTCAATTGATTACAAATAAATTTCGTGCATTACTACAATCATTCTTTATACTTCATTCATATTGAATTGTACATTTTGAATCAAAAATCTTTATACCATCAATATACCATCATTCTCATTTAACTATATTTGTTTAAACGTGCTTTTGTCTAGAGTCATTTATATTTATATTATAATAAATCTAGATGAAAATTTATTACTAGAATTTATAAGTACCCAGGAGAGATTACATCTTTATAACAAAATCTAAACAAAAATATTAATAAAATTAATAAATCTTTTCCCCAGGTCCCATATTATAGTTTATATCCAAATTGTTTTTACCAGTTAGAGTTATTATTTCATTATTATTGTCATGATGGGTTATTTGTTAACGGATAAAGATTTTAAAAACAAAAACATTCTATAAGCATCTACAAAGTTCTACTTATCAATCACCAAAAATTAACTAAGTTTTTATTTTTATTTTTATTATTTTTTTCCCATTCAATTGTATTTTATTTGGGTTTCACCATTCTTAACTTTCTTATTTTACTCATAACTATTATTTTTGAGTTTTGTTACATTCCTTCATTGATTCTTGTTTCTTTCCTCCATCCACCTATACCCGTGATGGCGAACCTATGGCACGCGTGCCACAAGTGGCATGCGGAGCCATTTGTCAGGGCACGTGAGGCGCTGCCCTGGCAGCTGGCCAGCGCGCATGCGCGCGCTGGCCAGCTGAGTTCACCTTTTTAAAAGCTATTTTTCGCCTTCCCCAGGCTCCAGAGGCTTTATAGGAGTCTGAGGATGGCGAAAAGAGCCTCCCCCGCCCCCCCGGAGGCTTCAGGGACCGTCGCTGAAGCATTCGGAATGCTTAAAACCACCCTCCGAGCAAACCGGAAGTGACTTCTGGTCCCTGAAGCATTCGGAACGCTTAAAACCACCCTCCGAGCAAACCGGAAGTGACTTCCGGGTTGCTCGGAGGGTGGTTTTAAGCGTTCCGAAGGCTTCAGGGACTGTCCAAGGCTTCCCTGATGCCTTCGGAGCGCTTAAAACGATCCTCCGAGCAACCCGGAAGTCACTTCCGGGTTGCTCGGAGTGTGGTTTTAAGCGCTCCGAAGGCTTCAGGGACCGTCCGAGGCTTCCCTGATGCCTTTGGAGCGCTTAAAACGACCCTCCGAGCAACCCGGAAGTCACTTGTGGTTTGCTCGGAGGGTGGTTTTAAGCGCTCCGAAGGCTTCAGGGAAGCCTCTGGACAGTCCCTGAAGCCTCCAGAGGGCCTCCGGGGGGTCGGGGAAGGCTCTTTTCGCCCTCCCCAGGCTCCTATAAAGCCCCTGGAGCATGGGGAGGGCAAAAAAAATGTAAAAATGGGGGGGTCATGCATTTTACGCGCACGCGCACTGGGGGGTCGCGCGTTGCATTATGGGTGCGGCACGCCCGCACTCGACCCCCTTGCGCTCCTCCCACTTGTGGCACGCGAGCCAAAAAAGGTTCGCCATCACTGACCTATACTATTTATCCCATATCTGGTAGAATTCTGATTCTTCTTTTCCCTGAATTTCTTTAGTTAGTTTGTCCATTTCAGCACAGTCCATAACCTTTCTTATTATTTCATCTTCACTTGGAGTTAGTTTGTTTTTCCATTTCTGGGCATAGACAATCCTTGCCGCCGTAGTTATATGTAGTATTAAATACTGGATTTCTTTTTTGTATTTCGCAGACATTATTCCTAATAAAAAGATTTCCGGTTTCCATTCCATTTATTTCTTTTCTATGGTGTTTCTATATCCTTGTAAGCTGCCTTGAATTGCCATGCGCGATTAGGTGGCAATATAATTTTTTCTAAATAATAAATATTTAGGAGGAATATTAAATCATTTTCCATTCATCTGTATATACTGAACCGTAGCAAGGTGCTTAGGTGTTTTTTTTTTCACTCCTGTTTTCCAAAAGCATTATCCAGAAGTGACACCTCCAATAGCACAAAAGAAGAAGAAAGTACAGAATCTAATTAGTACTGACTCACTTTTGTTTGCCTGGCACTAGATCATATCAGTGGTTAACACAGACAAATGTAACCTGTGCTAGGATGACTGTGATTCTTTTTGTTTTATCAAGTTAAAACAATATAAACAAAAGTAATGGGAACAGAAAAGCAGGATTACAAAGGGCTTTACAAAGGCTCCCAGGCTGGGTTAGCAAAAATGTGACTACCATCAGATGGAAGAATAAGTGTTTTCTGTAGCTCTTTGCAGTAATTTGAATTATTTATGCTCAGATCTGATAGTCCTGAGTCGTTGAACCCAAAAGTTAAAATAATGCCAGCTCAAAGGCTTGGCAATCTACACCACCAGCAGCAATTCAGGATTTCACTTCAGAGCAGATAAGAGTTCATGTCCCACTGTCTGCTGCTTCTGTGTTGTGCTTTCCATTTCTGCTCATGTATGCCAGCAGGGGGTTGAATAGGACAAGATTCTCTTTTTCTTTTTCGAAACCCTGACACATTGACAGTGCATCTCTTGCATCTCCAAATAGTTGCTTTTGCTGATGCAGATAACACATCACAGGGTCAAATGTTGTTCTCGATTAATGACATCACATTGGCACAATGGAGAACAGTGCTTTCTTCCCATTGATCTTGGTAAACTGTTCACAACCAAAGCACGGGAGCACATCGGTACATGGATATATGTCTTCGTAAAATAGTAATTACTAAAATGTATAGGATTAACTATTTAGGGAGCATTTTAATTTCATTTTAGCTCAGTTTATTGTGAATAGATCATCGGATATTCCATTTTAAGTGTAATTTTAAGTATATTCTTGATAATCGATTCTCACTTTAAAAGGAAGATAAATACTTCCTTTCCTGGCAGATACAATAGGATAGGCAGCCTACCTCCTCTGCCAGTCAGTGGGGATAGAAAATAATGTTGCAGAAGCTACCAAAGACATCCCTACTCTAAATTTACTCACTGATATCAGCATAATTTGAGTTTATAATTCATGCTAATAAAGGTTTTAGCTGTCTTTTGTAGCGTACTGATGATATATAATCCCATGGCTAAGGATGATTCACTCAGTGGTATCATATACATGTTAAATAGAAGTGGAGAGACATCGAACCATACAGCACCTCAAGGGTGGAATCTGCCCTCTTCATAATCATTGAGTGACTAATCAACCCCCAAGAAAAGAAGTAAACAAGCACAACACGTTGTTGCCCACCCACAATCCTCTGAGCCAATCCAGAAGGCTACCATGGTTGATGGTATCAAAAGCACCAAGAGGTCCATATTCCACCCACAAGATTAGCTAAAATTAATAAAAACTTATCACCACAATATTGGAAATGCAATGTTGCACTAGGAACCTTTTACCATATGTGGTGGGAGTACCCAAAAGCTAGGGACTTTTGGCACCAGATAAGAAAGTGTTTGGAAGAGACATTAAATCAAAGGATAGAGTTGAGGCCAGATTAGGGATCAAAAAAGAAAAAATATAGCAAAGGTGGATTATATTTAATGTTGCATATTTTAACGGCAGCAAGATTGACCTTCACACAAAAATGGAAAAACAAAGAGAGCCTCTTGGAACAAGAACTAATAAATAATATACTAACATGCGTAGAAATGGACAGACTGACTCTAGAGCTCAAGGACAAGGGTGAGACAGAATAACACGAAATCTGGGACAAATGATACCGACAGTTAGAAATGAGAGAAAAAAGGTCAGGACAGAAAAAACACGGATGTTAAGAATTGGAAATATGATATGAATATTGTATGATAGGTAGGAACTGGATATGTATATGAATTGATAGTAACTATATAACTAAAGGGATTAATTGGTAGG
Organism: Natrix helvetica; assembly: GCF_964273705.1. Taxonomy (NCBI): domain Eukaryota; kingdom Metazoa; phylum Chordata; class Lepidosauria; order Squamata; family Natricidae; genus Natrix; species Natrix helvetica. The sequence continues at coordinate 196,552,334 of NC_138552.1, forward strand.
TAATTTGACCGATTGCATATACCTATGTAATGAACATAAACTGTTATTGTTGTAAGATCTAAGAACATAATAATAATAATTTATTAAATTTCTAGACCACCCCCTCTCCCCGGAAATCACTATGCCAGAAATGTTGCATTATGTCCAACGTTTCTAATGTTTAACTAATAAAAACTTTTTTTTAAAAAAAACAGCCACCAAGAGAGAGAGGGAAGATGGATGCACAACCCCCAGCCTTCCCATGCCATAGATCATCTAATACCATGTCCCCTCTCATACCTGTTCTAAACCTCGACTGAAAAGGATCAAGAAAATCCTTTATAAGACTTCTAACGATGATGGCATAGTGGTTAAAATGCAGTATTACAGGCTACTTCTGCTGACTGTTGGCTGCCTGCAATTTGGCAGATCAAATCTCAGCAGGCTCAAGATTGACTCAGCCTTCCATCCTTCTGAGGTGGGTAAAATGAGGAGCCAGATTGTTGGGGGCAATATGCCGACTCTGTAAACTGCTTAGAGAGGGCTGTAAAGCACTGTGAAGCGGTATACAAGTTTAAGTGCTATTGCTATTATAATTAAAACTTTCATTTTTTTTCATAGCAGTTAGCAGAAAAGCAATTAAAAGAAGTTATCTCAAAAGATATTTCCAACTGAATCTTTTAACTAAAGATTACTATTCATATTAACAATTGATGAACATTTGATTCAGGACCAGATTTACCACATTGCACCAATTCTCAACATCATTAGGACTGCAGTAAGAATGAATCTCTTTCATCAAAGCCATCAACACTAAATTTCATGAAAGTCTCTTATATTCAGTAGTATATCAGATGCATCTCTGCTGTGAGACATGCTTTAAGAGCAACCTGACATCCATTTCAAGGGCACAGTTCCTCATGCCTGGCATATTACTTGGATACTATCATGCTACAGTCAAGATTTCAGCAGGAGAAGGGCACAATATTGGATTACAGTCATGCTTGGAAAGATTAATATTGCTCAGTTCCCTTGCAAACCAGACTGGTAAATCTGAACTTCAGCAGCAACTCTTGCAAGATGAACTAAAACCATTGGTTGACCGTGGTTTGATTGTTTGTTGCCTTAATTAAGCCAAAGTTAGTATATTTTTATGGTTTATCTGAATTCTACCATGCTGTTGCCTTTATCAATGGTACCCAAAAATGTTAATATATAAACTTACTGGCATTGGTTTTTCCACTTCCCTGGCTTTGGGCTGACTTTAAGTGGATTATACTCAACCAGAGTTACTCATAATATTTATTAAAACAAGTGATTGTGATATGAACTGACTGGCTATGGCAGAACAATTACAACCCTTTTAGTTTATTTCAAAAGTGTGCCAAATGAATAATCAATGTATTTATACTTACACGCATATAGATATATTGAGACACGAGTGAATATCTTGTCTAAGATGGCAGATTCTATGCTGTATTAAACACAAACTGCTTTTTTTCTTAGATAATCATGAACTGATCACCAACTTTAGGCAAAAAAAAATCCAGTTGTTAGGAAAAATATTACCCAATTTTTGTGTGTTGATTTTCCTTTGTTTTGTTTTATACCACTAGGAGATTGCATCTGCATATAATATTTAATTGTCCCTAAAATGTCATTCTGTCCTCATGCTACATTATTGTGAATATGTAACAGGAATAAATGAAAGAAAAAGAAAATCTACACTGGCGTTTGTTTTCCCTATTACTGTTCCACACCTTCTGTTTGTATTCCTTTGATATCTTTTTCAACATCTTCTGGTGTAAATCCTTTTTCTACCTGAATACTTTATGTGTTTATATCATGTTCTCGTTAGATGAAGCTAGAGGGAAGCGGGATGGGGGTCTTTACCTTATGTGTAAATGATTGCTGTCTTTTGTGTGAGTCACGCCACAGAGCTTCAGACATAATAAGGTTGTAAGTCAATTGGGAGCTGCTGGAGCCACTGACAATTCATTTGCACTTGCAGTACCCACTTTTTACTGTGCACCCCTCCCTGCACTATAGAGACCCATAAATATATCCAAATTGTGGTGGTGAAGAGTTGTGGTAATAGTTTTTTTTTTAAGGAAAACCCAGCAGGAGTCAAATATAGAACTTAAAAACATAAGAAAAATATGGCAAGTTGCAAATTTGACAAAATTCTAACTATTGATTGACTGGCTGTATAAATTGAACATGTTAGTAACTAATTGGGTGCCTTGCTTAGGTAACATGTTTAACCTAGTTTTAAAGAGAGCATTGGAGTCACTAATGTAGAATGTCAGAGGATAACTGTACCATGACCAACAGGGTCAGTAATTAAATGACACAAAGGTTAATTGCAGGGACAGACAAGGGAACGGAGGTGGCAGATTAAAAGAAATGGGCTGAATAACATTGCATTAATTCTGCAAGGGAGAAGACAGGAAATTATTTGAAAATCTGTTACACATTCAAGACCATCCTTGACAATTTTAGATGAGGTTAGACTATTAAAGTTTGTAGCTGGAACCAGAGAACTATTGCAGACATGTACATGGCAAGGAGAAGATGCTGCTGTTCTACTTTATGCTTAATCCCACTTTACCACCAATGCTCGAGACAGTATAAATTGTGCCTCTCACCACAATAACTCTGTGAGGAATGTTGAGCTGATAGAGTGTCCAACATCCCTCTATGAGATTTTAGGGATGAGAGTGAACTTGAACCAGGATATCCCCAAACCTTGTCCAACATAACCACTGCATCAATGTCACCCCATCTCTTGTTTTCTCTATACCTAGTTCATTTGTCTTTTTAAAAAAATACTATAACATCAACATTTACAATTTAAAGTTTTTGAGTAGAAAATCACTTATTGTGATCAGTTCAATACACACTGCAATTGTTAAAATCACTGCAGAAATCTGTTGGAATAAAGATGGAACATACTGGGAATGCAAAAGCTTGAAAATATAGGAAAGAGTGCTAATATTTCATTGGGTAAGGTACCATCAGAAAGTTTATGATATTTAGCTGCTCATCCTATTCTCTTCTGAACCAAGTAATGTAACTAAAGTTGTGTCCAGTGCCTGGATGCTGTTTGAGTCTGGATGGAGGAAATCTGATTTAACCCTAGTTCAGCCAAGTGTCTATAGGGCCATGGTTCTTAAGATATTTGAGGCGACCCTTTAAAATTCCCCATAAACTATAGCTGATTCAAAATGCAGTAGCACAGTATTGGATGCACATGTAACATTTCTTTTACATGAATGGCATTGGTTTGTAGTGAGTTCCTGAGAGTAATTCAACGTGCTGGTTATAGATGTATAAAGCCCTTTGTGGCATGGGGCCTGAAAAGCCCTTTGTGGCCTGGGGCCTGTGTCTCTAAGAACCGTCTCTCTCCCGACAATTTTGTCCTGTAAGATCTGACGAAGGAAGCACCCAGCAGTTCCCATCCATATGATGAGACTTGGGGTCCATGTTTCCTTATCATAACATCTTCTTTTTGAATAAGCATTCCCCTGGAATTCAGACTGCTGTAACCCTGAAAACATTTAGGCCATCTTTTAAAAATGTATTTTTCCCCTTCAAGCTCTTAACTAAATTTAATACAATACAATACAATACAATAGTAGAGTTGGAAGGGACCTTGGAGGTCTTCTAGTCCAACCCCCTGCCTAGGCAGGAAACCCTATACCGTTTCAGACAAATAGCTATCCAACATCTTCTTAAAGACTTCCAGTGTTGGGGCATTCACAACTTCTGGAGGCAAGCTGTTCCACTGATTAATTGTTCTCACTGTCAGGAAATTTCTCCTCAGTTCTAAGTTGCTTCTCTCCTTGATTAGTTTCCACCCATTGCTTCTTGTTCTACCCTCAGGTGCTTTGGAGAATAGTTTGACTCCCTCTTCTTTGTGGCGACCTCTGAGATATTGGAATAATGCTATCATGTCTCCCCTAGTCCTTCTTTCTCTTAAGCTAAACATACCCAGTTCCTGCAATTGACAATTTGTTTGTCATTTGTGTGGGCTATGGCTATTCCTCCTCCTGTTGCATTCATGTTTCTCAACTCCGATTTTATGTATTGTGTTGTTTTTTATTGTATGATGCCCAGAGTCCATGTTGAGATGGTTAGATAGTTAGATAGAGAAAGATGATAGAGAGAGAAATGGAGAGAAATGTGAGAAAAGAGAGGAGAGAAGGAGGGAGGGAGAGGGAGAGATAGAAAGAGATAGAAAGAAAAACAAAGACAGAGAGAGAATCTGTGACATTTTGAATGGCTATATTTCTGCAGTGTGTTATATGCATACTGAATCAATATGACTTCTAAAACTGCTGTAGAAAGTATACCACCAATTCCTGGACCAAAAATATGCAACATTTCTATAAATATTTTACTCCAGTGTTGCTTTCTTTTTCTTTGTTCAGGTTTGTTTCCTGCAGTGCTGAACTTGGCTTCTAATGCTCTCATCACCACAAATGCTACCTGTGGTAAAAGAGGTCCAGAAATGTTCTGTAAGCTGGTGGAACATGTCCCTGGCCAGACAGCAAGAAACCTTCAATGCCGCATCTGTGACCAGCGTAGTAGGAATCCAAACTGTAAGTGTATAATAACTATGTTCTTAACATCCTTCTCAGCTGAAATTATTATACTGGATAAAAGGCCATGGTGGCACTGTGGTTAGAATGCAGTATTGCAAACTAATTCTGCCAACTGTCAGCAGTTCAATTCTTACCAGCTCAAGGCTGACTCTGTCTTCCATCTTTCTGAGGTCGGTAAAATGAGGACCCAGATTATTTGGGGCAATATGCTGACTTTGTAAACTGCTTAGAGAGGGCAGTAAAGCAAAAGTGGTATATAAGTCTAAGTGCTACTGCTAGGAGTTATGCTGGATCCTGATTTGGGAACAGAAAATGCCCATTATAAAATGTCATCTGCACATTGGATGTCTTGTGATTATATAAGAGCAAGTCTGTCACCCTTTTCCTCTATATAACCGAAACCATAAATTGGAACTTTGTTCTCACTTCTACTGGTCTCGAGTTCAGATGACATTAGAGTGCACCATTTGGACAACAGATAAGCCCCATTTTCCTGCCCCAAACCAGTCTTTCTTTGCCCCCCAGTCAAAGGAGAGGGGAGACAAGCAATGTTGCTTCAGTGACAATAGAAGTTGGGACAAGTTATTCTTAGTTTTAGTTCTGAACTGAAGAAATCAAACACAGGCTAGAATATTCTATAAATAGAAATAGCAGCAGCAGGGAGTTGGGGAGGAGGGGGAACCAGCAGAGTTGGGGGGAGGACCAGCAGCAATGGCCTTGTGGGGGGTCTTGCACAAAAATGGAGAATAAGCTGGGGAGTCGTGTTTGGAGTCCATCCAACGAGGTGGAGGCAGATAAGGCATTTTTCATATTTTTAAGTATTCCGAGTAAAAGAAAATGTGGGGAAATTTATAATAATATATGTAATATTCAAACACCATGTTTTATTTTTGGGGAAGTGCCATACTATAAGTTACTTACCTGTAGTTCTGTGATCATTTCTCAAAAAAAAAAATTGTGGGCTAATTCTGATGGTTCTTTAAGCTAAAATCCAGTACTAATCAGTTTAGCAGCCTCCATAAAGACCCCACATCTGCAGTTCTGACTGCTGTTAATCTGCAGTGCAGACAGCCATTAAAACACATGGTCTTTCATTACAAACTCATTTCATTTTAAGGTTTGCAAAATGTTCATTTGGCACCGTGAACTGTTTTATTTACCAGAGATGGCCCTTTAATAAGAGTGCCATGTAATGTACCAGACTTTAAATGGTCCCCTTGGAATTTGTGAATCTGGTGCATCTCCCCTTAATTACGGTGGAAGGAAATGAACACACACTCCCTGGTTAATCATACGTGAGCCCAAATTAAAGACCACATTTTGATGAGTTGCTTGTGTGCAAGCTAACTCCCTCGTCATTCATCACGGAGGTTGGTCTTTATGTTAAGCTTTCGGCTCTATCAGATCCTGAGCACCACCCCCGCCTTTCTTGCAGGCAGTGTATGGTTTATATTATCTCTCCCTTATTTTTAAAAAATAAGAAAATATATTTCGGCAATTAATCAGTGGTTTCAATTTAATTAAGATTAAACTTCTGTAATGGGATTACAGTTCATTGTATATTCATCTCTCATTCTTTCTTTTCATGACTACACCTCATATCAATTTGATGTGGGGAGATTGATAGCAATATTTCTAATTAGACAACTTCTATTGCTATCACCTTGGAGACCTGAGCTTGATTTACAGCAGATTTTTTTTTCTCCCAAGATACATTTAAGCTCATTGCTGGAAAAAAAAATATCAGAGGCAGTAAAAAGATCACATAGTGCCAAGAGCAATTTTTCTTCTTTAGTCTTAGCTAACAGGGGCGAGGGGATGTTTTTATTGTAAAAGAGATAACAAATCCAATAAAAAATATTTCTCTCTCCAATTTTATCACATGTGACATGTTAATATTTCCTTGGGCTGCTGAATCATTTGATATCTATGTACATTTTTTTTAGCATTTGCAGTTTTCAAACTAGCAGATTATCTCCCAACAAGTGTTTTAATTGTCTTTTCAGCTGTAGTCAGTCTTATTTATCAATGCTTTTGAAAAGATTCCTTTTGTTTTGAAATACTGACATAATATGAAAACATTAATTTACACATTAACCTTGGTTAATGGTTTCAATGATAGTGATTTCCTGTAAGCAGCAAAGACATATACCAAGCAATCATACATATGTAACCATCAGGAATGTAGCGAGCAAAATAAATTAAAGGCAAGGGGTAAGAGAAAAGTAAATATTCTTTACAACAATATTCATTATACCTCTTCATACCTTTCTGTTTCTGGAAACCATCCTTGTTACTGCCATATCCATATCTGGATTATATACTTCTCATTTTCTTTTCTTTTTGAGGATCTCAGCAATACTAGCCAATCAACTTTGTTTTTTTCCATCTTTCTCTTCCCTTCAACCCCCTCATGAAGGATATACAAAATTCCTCAATTCTGGATTGAAACATTCCATAATGGAAAACTCAGGAACACGGGCTAATGAGCTGTTGAAGGTCAGAAATGATGTAGAGTCACCTGCTTAGGCAGAAGATTGGACTAGATGACCTACAATGTCCCATCCATTAATCTGTTAAATCTGTTAAAGGTGTGGGAAATAGTTCCAGATATTCTAGATAAAACATTCCTGATGAAACAGGCCTATTTGACGATTATATAAACTACAGAATACCTCACACTTTTTCCAATGGAGAAGATTTAGTTATGGTAATCACCAGATTCCTCCTGAATAGGATGATCCAAAAGGTCTGAGGAAACCATGTATATTTCACAGTTCTCAAAACATTCCTGGAACAATGAATTTTGTATCTCCACATGGTTTATTCTTTTTTTCATATATTCTTGTGTCTGCTTTACTTCATCACATATCCACCTTGTCTCATTTAGCAGCCTCACCTTCATGTGCTTGTGAAGTATTCCATAATTAAGTCTATTTACATGATCATAAGCTTTTGCTAAATCAGCAAACGCACAATAAAAGGTACGCCCATTGTAAGCTAATTTTTGGCTTATGAAACTCTTTTCAATTGTTGGATGGTGCTTTGTGTCCTTTGAACTTGTTTCTTTTTCTGAAAATGTTTCGCTACCAAGCTGGTAACATCTTGGGCATTTTCCAGTGCCAATATCCATTAAAATATTCTCTTTTCTCTGCTACTTCCGGAGAAATGTGCTTTTTATGGACTACCAAATTCAGCTGAGAAAAAGGCCAAAAGGGGAGATAGACTAAGATATCTAGATGACATAAAAGCTACTCTTGCTGGAATAAGTAATCTCGTTGGAATAAGTAATCTCTTGCTGGAATAAGTAATCTCGTCCCCAGGATAAACTATCTATCTAATAAACTATGCAATGCCAGATCCGTTATCAACAAAGCCCCCCTCATTAACGACTTGGTGTCGGAGGGGGAGCCGGACCTGGCAGGAATCACGGAGACCTGGCTGGGCCACGAGGGAGGCCTCCCTCTCGTGGAAATGTGCCCGCCAGGTTACCGCGCATTTCATCAGTCACGGGCACTAGGCAGGGGTGGTGGGGTAGCGGTCATTGTGAGGGAAGGTCTTGAGCCGAGACAGACCACTGTGCCACAGATAGCCGGTTGTGAGTCCCTGTGCATGAAGTGGGGCCCAGGGAAGCAGTTGGGCTTGCTGATTGTATACCTGACTCCTCGCTATGCATCAGCAGCCCTGCGCGAGCTCCTTGGGGTGATCACCGAGATGGCAGTTGAAACCCCCAGACTGTTGGTCATGGGTGATTTTAACTTGCCATCGGTAGGAGAGACATCCGAAGTAGCTCGGGAGTTCATGGCTTCCATGACAGCCGTGGACCTGACCCAAATAATTCAGGGCCCCACACATGAGGGAGGACACACACTGGATCTTATTTTGTCTCTGGCCAATGGAGGAGTGATCTGGGAGTAGGGGATTTAGCTATCACCCCCCTGTCATGGTCTGATCACTCACTTCTCCGGCTCGACTTTCCAGCCGCTACTCCCCACCGCGGGGAGGCGGAACCGGATTGTCCAAGATGGTTCCACCTCAGGCGCCTGATGGAAACTGACAGGTTCCAGACGGAGCTCGGGCCATTTCCTGTAGCTCTGACCCACACCCGGTTGGAGAACCTAGTGGCTGCATGGAACAGTGCGGCCACTGGGGCCTTGGACCGGGTGGCGCCTTTGCGGCCTCTCTTGCGGCAGCGAACCACCCAGGCCCCTTGGTTTACCAAGGAGCTGAGGGTGATGAAGCGCCACAAGAGATGCCTAGAGAGCAGATGGAGATCGTCACGCTCTGAATCTGACCGAATTCAGGTGAGAGCCCATTTACGGACTTACCTTGTGGTGTTAAGAGTGGCCAAGCGTCAATATTGTGCCACTCTTATTGCGTCTGCAGATAACCGCCCTGCCACCCTGTTTGGGGTGACCCGCTCCCTCCTCCAACAGAGGCCACGGGAAGCCCCTCTGCAGGACAGAGCAGAAGAATTTGGGGAGTATCTGCAGGACAAAATCGCTCAGATTCGAAGTGAGTTGGTCCCTGCTAGTGGTCTGGAAGGGACGTTGGAGGCGGGTCGTGAGGTTCCATTCTGGGAGGAGTTTGACTCTGTTACTTCCGATGATATGGACAGGCTGCTTAGGCGACTGCGAGCCACCACATGTTTACTGGACCCGTGTCCCTCCTGGCTTGTACTGGCATCCTGGGAGGTCACACGAGGCTGGCTCCAGGAGTTAGTCAACGCTTCTTTGAGTGAAGGGTTCCTGCCGGCCACCCTGAAAGAGGCGGTGGTGAGGCCCCTCCTCAAGAAGCCTTCCCTGGACCCAGCTTTATTAGCCAACTACCGTCCCGTCTCCAACCTTTGCATTCTGGCGAAGGTTGTAGAGAGTGTGGTGGCACAACAGTTTCCACGCCACCTGAAGGAAACTGATTATCTGAACCCGCGCCAGTCCGGTTTCCGGCCCGGCCACAGCACGGAGACGGCATTGGTCGCGTTGGTGGATGATCTCTGCAGGGCCAGAGATGGGGGCTGCTCCTCCATCCTGGTCCTATTAGACCTCTCGGCGGCTTTCGATACCATCGACCATGGTATCTTATTGCATCGATTGGAAGGGTTGGGGGTGAGGGGCACCACTTTGCAGTGGTTTTCCTCCTACCTCTCTGGCCGAGCGCAATTTGTATTGGCAGGGGGGCAGAGGTCGACCTCGAGGCCGCTCACTTGTGGGGTGCCACAAGGGTCGGTCCTCTCGCCTCTCCTGTTCAATGCATATATGAAGCCGCTGGGCGAGATCATTCGTGGGTTTGGGGTAGATTACTATCTGTATGCAGATGACACCCAGCTGTACATCTCTACCCCAAACCACCCCAATGATGCTATCGAAGTGATGTCCCGGTGTCTGGAAGCCGTACGGATCTGGATGGGAAGTAACAGACTGAAGCTCAACCTGTCCAAGACTGAGTGGCTGTGGCTACCGGCGCCCCGGTTCAACCAGCTTATTCCATCACTGGCCATTGGGGGCGAACATCTGGCCCCCGTGGATCGGGTACGCAATTTGGGCGTCCTTCTGGATGCACGTCTGTCCATGGACGACCATGTGACAGCCGTTGCCAGGGGGGCATTCCACCAGGTTCGCCTGGTGTGCCAATTGCGTCCCCTATTGGACCGGGGCGCCCTTCGCACAGTCACTTATGTGCTTGTGACGTCCCGGCTAGACTACTGCAACACTCTCTACATGGGGCTCCCCTTGAGATGCACCCGAAGGCTGCAGCTGGTTCAGAATGCGGCCGCGCGGGCAATTTCAGGAGTCCTTAGCTACTCCCACGTAACACCTCTCCTGCGCGGGCTACACTGGCTGCCTGTGGCTTTTCGGGTGCGTTTCAATGTGTTGACCATCATCTTCAAGGCGCTCCATGGCACAGGACCTAGTTATTTGCGGGATCGTATCCTGCCCCATATATCCCTCCGGCCGATTCGCTCACACAGAGAGGGACTCCTCCGGGTGCCGTCCACTAGGCTGTGCCAGCGGGCGACGCCTAGGGGAAGGGCCTTCTCTGTGATGGGTCCGACCCTCTGGAATGACCTTCCCCCTGATATTAGGATGACTACCGATCTCCGCTCCTTCCGTCAGAAACTCAAAACCCACCTGTTCCAGCTAGCCGACCTGGCCTAATTCCAGCTTTCCCACCTCAGTTTTATTTTTAAATTTTTATGATTGGTTTTATGGTCTAAGTCCGTGATGGCGAACCTATGGCACGCGTGCCACAGGCGGCACACGGAGCCATTTCTGAGGGCACGCGAGGTATTGCCCTGTCAGCTCCAGTGTGCATGCACCCGCAGGCCAGCTGATTTTCGATAGTTTTTTTTAATCTCCGGAGGATTCCCTGAAGCCTCCAAAGGGCGAAAAACAGCCCAATGCAAAGAGAGCTGCCGGTACGGGGAAAGACAAGTGGCAAGGAAAGAGGCTTCTTTCACTCCTGCTGGCTGCTCTGTTCCCCCCTCCCTCCTGCTACTAAAAAGGATCCTGCCCGATCACTGAGAGAGCTGCCAGCACGGGGGAGACAAGCGGCAAGGAAAGAGGCTTCTTTCACTGGTGCTGCCTGCTGTGTTCCCCCCTCCCCCCTGCTACTAAAAAGGATCCTGCCCGATTGCTTGAATCCACAGGGAAATGAGAGAGCTGCCAGCACGAGTGAAAGAAGCCTCTTTTGTTGCCGCTTGTCTTTCCCCCGTGCTGGCTGCTCTGTTCCCCCCTCCCCCTGCTACTAAAAAGGATCTTGCCCGATCGCTTGAATCCACAGGGAAATGAGGAGAGCTGCCAGCAGGGGAGAAAGACAAGCAGTAAGGAAAGAAGAAAAGAGGCTTCTTTCACTCAACATGGCTGCTGTTGCCCTTTTCTCCATTTCAGTGCTAGGGCATCGAGGTTGCCCCACCCACCATCGCCCAGGTCCTCGCTTCTCCCAAACATTTCTTTGCCTACCTGATTTCCAGCTCCATCGCGTTTCTTGCCATCGTGTGCAGAGAAACAAAGTTTGTGGGACTAAAAAAAAACTTCAATCAATTACAACTTGGGGAGGGGGAAGAGATCTCGCAAAGTTGGAATTGATTGATTGAAAGGAGTTTTTTTTAGTCCCACAAACTTTGTTTTCCTGTCCAAAACGGCAAGAAACACGATGGAAAAATGCTACGGAGGGGAAATTAAATAGGCAAAGAAATGCTTGGGAGAAGCGAGGACCTGGGCGATGTGGGGTGGGGCAGGCTCCATGGAGTGGTGCTGAAATGGAGAAAAGGGCAACAGAGCAGCCACCTTGAGGGGGAAAAAGCTGCTTTTCCTTATTTCCTTGCTACTTGTCTTTCCCTCATGCAGATTGGTCTCTTCCTCATTTCCCTTTGGATTGCAGGGACCAGGCAGGATCCTCTGTGCTAGCACAGGGGAGGGGGGGAACAGAGCAGCCACCTTGAGGGGAAAAAGCTGCTTTTTCTTCTTTTCTTGCTGCTTTTCTTTCCCCTGTGCCAGCAGCTCCCTTCCTCATTTGTCTATTGACTGTAGTGCCCAGGATCCTCTTTAATAGAAGGGGAGAATTTAGCAACTGGACTCACACCTGCCATTGTAAAAAGGGCCCAATCTTTACACAGGAGAATGATAAGGGAAGTTTTTTTGACACAGGAGCACACTTGAGCATCCCCCCACCCCCACTCCAATCTCTGCCCGTTAGTGGCAGAGCAACTTTTCCCCTCACTGGGTGTTAGCCAAGGGGAAGCAGCCAGAGCAGGGAGTGGCGAGGAAGCCTTGTGCAAAAATGCACGGTCCATACAGGTGAGCGGGGACATTACGTTATGTGGGTCGGCACTCGAGTTCGTGTGATAGCGCGCACGTATGTGCTTTTGGCACCCGAGGCGAAAAAGGTTCGCCATCACTGGTCTAAGTTTTTAATTTTTACAAATTCGTACAGGGGCTATTTAATCTAATTTTAGCTGTGTATACTATTGTTTGTATGGTTTTTAAAATTTATACCTGTACACCGCCCCGAGTCCCTTCGGGGAGAGGGGGCAGTCTAGAAATCTAATTAAATAAATAAATAAATATAAATAATCTCTTTTGTTTCCTGAGCTGTAAATTGCAACTTTCCCCCGTTAATATAGACGTTGAACCTTAGCATGTTTCTTTGAAGAATCAAGTCTTGACTCTTAATCAAAAGATTGAGGCAGAGCTGCTTTGACTTTATTGTCTGCTTTGCTTACATAATATATATGCATATATTTATACATGAAACACACCTTTGAATCTCTGTATAACTTTTAATGTTATATATTTTTTCTCTTATTAAATATTAAGATATAGATATTATTGATCTTTTTAGAAAAATTAGCTATTATACAGATAGACAGTTTCCTTAGATGCAGTTCACTAGGGTTCACTTCTGAGTACTAATGATGCCATTGGAAGGTGCCTGATAAATTAATGACGGTTTCATGAATTCATCAGAATCCAGGGGCTTATTATGAGCAGGAGAAAATGAGAAGTTGTGGAGATAGTGCCATTCCTCCAAGGTAGATGAAGTTTGGAAACCTTGCTGAAGAAGCTTCTTGGATGAGAAGTGAAAGATCTTCAAAGAAAAACCAGAAAGTCCAGTTGCCTCTTGAAAAAGCATCTTTGGGACAATCTGAATGACTGATAATCTCCATAGACATTTGGCAATGCATTTCGAAACCAAAGACACACAAACTAATACTATGTGTTATAGTAACAGAATCTTGCAAGACAGAATGTGATTCCTCTTTCCTTCCCTCCCTCCCTCCTTTATCTTTGTGAGAACTAGAGAGGGTCATGTATGAGGAGCTTTCTCAAATTATACTTCTAATCCAATTCAGTTGTTTTTTAATATGACCATTGTGTTGGTTGCAGTTCTTTCTTCTGTTCCTCAGGTTTATTCTTACTGCCCATTACAGATAGACAGAGAAAATGTCAGAATATTCATGAACTGGAATAGGACATAGCAACAGGTCAGCCATTGGGGACTTGCTGGAATAGGTAACAAGGTCAGACAATGTATAGGCATGGCAACTGGGTCAGCCAATGGGAACTATTTGGTGTTATTATGTATATAAAGAAGTTAATGAATCCTGCTGAATCAGTTTTCTGTGTGTGCTTTCTGGATTTGATTTTTGCAACAAACTCTGATAGGAAAGTTATGTCACCATCTAATCCTGTCTTAATTCATTTTCTAAGGAACTCATTGAACTGAATTTCATCACAAAGCAATACTTGCACCTTTGAAAGTCAACACTGTGTCATAAGAAACTTAGAAAAATATTTTTAATCTATGATATTACCCAGTATGTTCTACTTGCACCCATATGAAAACAGAATAAAGGGTAAAGAAGATAAGTTTCATTTTGTGTTAATTATTTTTTTTATTCTTTGTTCAATAGTGAGACATCCCATTACAAATGCAATTGATGGCAAGAATACATGGTGGCAAAGCCCTAGCATTCAAAATGGAGTGGAATATCACTATGTGACCATCACACTTGACTTACGGCAGGTAATCTTTATTCTTGAGATTTATAGGAGAGAAACTGGCTGAACTAGGGGGAGGAGTCAAATGGGGACTTAGTCTAGAATCCTTACATGGTCACAACAGGATGAAGTCTGAGCCTTCCTGCAAGCCTTTGAACCTCATCTAATGTCATCTAGGTGCAAATTGTTAGTATGAAAAGTTTCCTGTACATAGATTTGAGTAATAAATCAACTAAATTTAATTCTTCATGGGTGAATCTGGTTGTTATCATCCAGGTGAAATTGGATATTATAATTTGGTGGTAAACATTTTCCCGTATTCCTCCATAGGATTCTGAGCATCCATTTTATCCTGAAGTATCATCAAGTCCTGATTAATTAGCACAAACACTACAAAATGTGAGCTATTCACAGACGCCTAATTTTACCCCATTATAGCAACATATTACAGTTATTTTTTGATTATTTTTCATTTCAGTAGCTATTAGACTACGTGGTAAGAAGCAACTATTTAACAAGATTTTCAATGTGAAAGTCAGTGTGACTGGTGTCTTCTCAGTGATATATGCTTGGCATATAGAACTCATATTTTTAATCCAGACGTTTCCAAATATGATATGAAGAGGTGCAGTCTTGTCAGAAACTGAAAAGCTAGATGCAGCCAGCATCAAATGTTTTAAACTAGTTAGACTAATAGTCTAATGGAATGTAAATAACTGTGATTATTCCTATATTACTGCAGCTGACAAACTCCCACCTAAATGTTCATAATAGTGGTCTATTCACAAGAATAGTCTAAGATCCTAAGGGAATTATTTCTCTTATTGAATATGTATAAGAAAATCCACTCACATTAGCATTTGCTTGCTTATACAAGGGAGGAAGATCTACATTTTATTTTTTGCAAATATTCAGTATCTATCTTGGAGCTGAAGGACAAGACTTCTAATAGAAGGGAAAGAGATATAAATGGTACACCAGGATTCAAATAAATAGGGTTCATAAAACTGATAAAACTCTCAGTCTTCTATTTATATCAACATCAGAAAACTCATAACAACTCAGTCCTCTCTTAACAGTTTTGTTTATGTACAAAAAGAAAACTTCATAAATGTTTTACAAAGCCCTAGTACCTCTGCAGAATAATTCAAAAGCAATTGATTTGTTCTGAAAATTTGAATCACCTTAGAAACTTGATTCAAACTTTTTATTGAACAAGTTGATTCAGTTGAATCACCTTTGAATGTAAAAGAGAGAGCACGAGTGGGAGAGAGATAGGTAGGGGGGGAGAGAGAGAGAGAGAGAGAGAGAGGGAGAGAGAGAGGAGAGAGAGAGAGAGAGAGAGAGAGAGAGAGAGAGGGAGGGAGGGAGGGAGGGAGGGAGAGAGAGAGAGAGAGAGAGAGAGAGAGAGAGAGAGAGAGAGAGAGAGAAGGCAGGCCCTTATTGAGATTCTATTATGGACATTAGAATTGAGCTGCAAATTCTCTGGTGATATTATTCATCTTATTCGAGATTATAAGCGAGAATAAAGACATTCTACTTTCAGAAGGAGCCTCCCCTCCGCATTGGGTAGGTCCAGCTTCCATATCTACTATTCTATATATAATATTGAATGTAATCTATATATAAAAAAGTGAAATGCCACTCATGTGACATCATGAAATCTCCAGAACCGTAAAGCCTACAAACCTGAAATTTGGCATGTATGTTCCTCTTGGCTTCCAGGTGCTCACTAAGAAAGGATGTTTCAAAAAGACCATCAAATCATTAGTATTTCTATTATTATTATTATTATTATTATTATTATTATTATTATTATTATTATTATTATTATTATTATTATTATTATTATTATTATTATTATCATCACCACACTCTGATGCTAAGGAGTTAGATGTTCTACTCCCCCTCCCAACCTGAAAAGAACTCTATTCCAATTGCCACTTGGATGTGGGCATGGCCAGCATGTGACTCACCTGGCCTGCAGGCTGGCAGTTTAGACATTTTACACCCCTCCCCACCTGAAAAACACTCGGATGCTAAGGAGTTAGACTGAGGGAGAGAAGGGGATAAGATAGGAGAGGCCTCTGTGTGGCAAGCATGAAGAAAAGAAGGGAGATAGGAGAGGCTTCTGTGGGGCAAACCTGAAGGAGAGAAGGGGATAGGAGATGATCAATGGGGCCAGCCTGAAGGAGAGAATGGAAGAGGAGAGGTTTCTGTGGGGCAAGTCTCAGGGAGAGAAGGGGAGGGGATAGGAGAGGCTGATCCTAACTACTCATTAATTTTCAAGCTCTAAGTGTTGATTTATCGAGCCCAATCACATAGTTCCATAGCGGAGAACGAGTATTCAGCTAGTACTGTATAAAACAAAAAAGCATTAAGGTTTTATGAAAGGAGGGGAGGTTGAAAGGATAAGATCAAGACTTTGTTTATTTCTTTGTTGAAAAGTACAAGATTTAGCTGTTAACAGTTATAAGTCATTTACTGGTAGTTCCTTATTAAAATGCTTAATCCTTTTATAAAACATATTGTGCATTTTCTATTCCTACAACAAGTCATAAGATGAAAATTGCAAGAATACATTAGCAGCTGCTCTTGATAAATATGAATGTGAATGGAAAGCTTTTAGCAAATTCTCATGTTACTTTAGAAAAAGAAAAATAATAATTACAGTTTACTTCATTAAATAAATCTAGACCTTTGGGGAGATGCATTAAATCCCCTTGTTGACTGTCCAATATAATAAATAATAGCAGGACATAATAGAAAGATAATGTATTTGCGCAAGTTAGCTGGGTAAAGAGGAAAGTATGTGTTTTTAATAAAATAATGGTGATGGAACTGGGTTGGGACAGTTTTTCCTGTCTCATAATTATTTTTAATGAGTTCCCTCATATCAGTCAGCTGATACCCATGATATCATTAAGGCTCAACTGGAAGAGTACTTTGGAAAAGGTAATAAACAAATACATAGACTTTCAAGTCACACTATCTTAGTTATGTTTGACAAGTTTGGGTTTCGTAATATATACAGAATTGTATTAAGATGTGTTACTTAAGAGATAGTAGACTTACAAAGTATGTTTGGGTTTCAATTATTCCATGGAGAGAAGAGAAGAGAGGTATGTTATACATTTATAGTAATTTTGTTGTCTGTAAAAACCATCCTTTCAACAGAAATGGATTGTGGTGTGCGCTGTTGGTGAGCAAAGTTCCATCTCTGATTCAGTAGGGAGCCAATTAGAAATGCATTTAAGGATATTTCCTTTCTTATGATTCTGAATTTGACTGCAGTAGATCTAGCCAGTTTAGACCAGTCCTCTAACTGCAAAAAAGATAAAATGAAGAGTGTGTGTCATACTACCTTGTCAGGTTACTAAATGCTATAAATAAGGTTCTTGGTTTACAGAGGCCAGTCATAGATGAATATTTGTTTAAGTAGGTAGATGGAAGCTTGTAGCTATCATTCCCATATCTTCATGTAATGGAGTCATAGTTTGAAAATTACTCTAAATGAACTGAAAAAGTTTCTGACAATGAGATCTACACTATTATAGAACAGTCTACTTACAGAGGTTATGGATCCTCGTTCATGGAGATTTTTAAAAAGAGGATAGATGACCACCTCTCAAGGAGACTTTAATTGGTTTTTCTGTGCTTGCAAAGTTGAACTAGATGTCCCTGCCTGGTCCATAATTTTAGGATTTTATAGTCAAAGTATCTTTGTAAGTATGTACACACATACAATATATGTGTATTCCCTTCTGTACAGGTTCCTGCTTCAATGATTCAGTAGACCTATAGAGTTAAGTACCTGAAATTAAACCACTGAAGCCAATAAAATTAAAATAGGCTGCCTTTATATAATATGGCAAGATAAACAGTCTGTATGAAACCTGCATGCTTCTAGATCAACAAACATTTGTTCAATAACAGAACCCATACTAAGGCTTACCTCTTAGTGATGTGATTTTATTAGTGTTGAATATTTTATACTGCTGCCTTTATCCCTAAAATCTGGAAGCTGGTTTATTTTAAGTATCATGCTGTCGTTTATAATATTTCTAAGTAAACATGCAGGACTTTGATTTAAACTTCATTGACATAAGGCAATCTAATATATTCTAGCATGTATCCAAGCTTTGGAATGCTATTCAGAACTACACTACAATTTAAGCCAGCTGTTGAAAAATTTCAAAGTATAAGAATAAGATAAAAGATTAAAGGAATAGATGAATTTGTGACAGGTTTGAAATATATTTTGGTTTTTAAATTATAGGTAATCTTTGTTTTATCAAATGTCCTATTTAGTGACCATTTGAAGTTATGATGGAAATGAAAAATAACGTTATGGCCATTCTTTGCACTTACAACTGTTGTACTGCAGATTCGGATTTTGTAACCAGTGTGCATTTATAACCATTGAGTGTTCCACAGTCTGAGCATCACAATTTGTGTACTTCACAGCTGGTTTCTGATAAGCAAAGGTAATGGAGAAACCAGCAGTAAAATGGCAAATTATGGCTACATGATGATCACTTAATAATCATGGGAGATTTGCTTAATGACTGCAGTGAAAGAAAGTTGTGTGTCATGTCATATGATGTCTTACTTGCTGACTACAGCTTAGCAATAGAGTTGCCAGTCCCAATTGTGGTTGTTAAGCAAGAACCACCTGTATAAAGCAGTAATAGTTATGACATACTTTTAAACCTGGTTGTTTGCAGAATAAATGATAGCAAAATTTTTGAGTACAAGATACTAAAAAGATATTTCTACCAGCTATTTATTTCAGAGACTTTAAATCTTTAATATCTTGCTTAAAGTCCTTTATGAAGAACAAATGCTATTGCTAGCCTCAGAGTTGATGGAGATACTTATCTTTCTTTTATGCTTCTTTTTAAATGGTTATTTTTTAACTTTGCCAAATATTTAGTTGTTTTCTAAGTAGTCCTTTTATTACATCTTAGAAAACCAGGGAGTATTAAGACAATCATTTTTCTGCAGTCAGTTGGGACAAAAGTTTTTTTTAAGAGAGTTGGAGACCTGGACTACTTTGCCAAGCCATCAAAGATTGATATAGGAGTAGACAATCTGTGCTATTCCAAATGTCATTGGACTACTATTTCCAAAATGTCTCACCAAAGGCCTCAGGGATTGTGATAGTTGTAATTCACTAACTTCTTGGGTATCATTGATTAACCTCTACTGAAATATTCCAGACCCTGTTGTCTCTCATTATTAACCAGCCTGACTCTTGGACTCAGTAGGACAGACCCTTGGATCCAACTGTCTCTACTTCATCAAATATTAATTAGCGTGAAAGAACTGAGAATAAGATCTCCTCTGTCTTTATTATAGGCAGATGATGAACGTTTATCAGTTTCAGAGAGATGATCAATTTTATTTGGTCTGAACTTTTGATCCTAGGTGGATCCCTCCACTAAAGTTCACAGCTGTTTTAATAAGCTGAAAACAGATGTTATATTGGCTTTCCCACACATTCTGAGGTATTTCTTCCTAGTCAAATCTAAAGTTTTGCACAATCCTACTGCACATCCATCAGCCTATATTGTTTCATGTGCTCTGAATTTTAGTTACAGTACTTAACTTTGTTTTTATGGCCAGATTCCAAATCAGTATATATGATGGTATATGATAAAAACCCAAATATTTATAAAAGTAGTGCATAAATAAATCAGATATCATTCTTAAAATTTCAATCCCTTTCATAAATGACTGTAGTCAAAGATAAAGTAGTCGATAAAGAGAAGAAAGAAAGAAAGAAAGAAAGAAAGAAAGAAAGAAAGAAAGAAAGAAAGAAAGAAAGAAAGAAAGAAAGAAAGAAAGTCTCACAACTGCCAACAAGTGAACTGTTGCCCTTGGGGCCAGCTGCAAATTTAATTAATTTTTGAAGCAACCCATTTGGACCTTAAGATACAGAAGGATCTTGACAAACCTGAACATTGGGCACTATCTAACAAAATGAAATTCAATGGTGAAAAAAGTAAGGTTTTACATTTAGACAAGAAAAACAAAATGCACAGGTACAGTATAGGTGGTACCTTGCTCAACAGTAGTAACTGTGAGAGGGATCTTGGAATCCTAGTGGACAACCATTTAAATATGACCCAGCATGTGCAGGAGCTGCCAAAAAAGCCAACACAGTTCTAGGCTACATAAACAGAGGGATAGAATCAAGATCACGTGAAGTGTTAATATCCCTTTATAATGCTTTGGTAAGGCCACACTTGGAATATTGCATTCAGTTTTGGTCACCGCGATGTAGAAAAGATGTGGAGACTCTAGAAAGAGTGCAGAGAAGAGCAACAAAGATGATTAGAGGACTGGAGACTAAAACATATGAAGAACGGTTGCAGGAACTGGGTATGTCTAGTTTAATGAAAAGAAGGACTAGGGGAGACATGACAGCAGTGTTCCAATATCTCAGGGGTTTCCACAAAGAAGAGGGAGTCAAACTATTCTCCAAGGCACCTGAGGGTAGAACAAGAAGCAATAGGTGGAAACTAATCAAGGGGAGAAGCAACTTAGAAGTGAGGAGAAATTTCCTGACAGTTAGAACAATTAATCAGTGGAACAGCTTGCCTCCAGAAGTTGTGAATGACCCAACACTGGAGGTCTTTAAGAAGATGTTGGATAGCCATTTGTCTGAAACGGTATAGGGTTTCCTGCCTAGGCATGGGGTTGGACTAGAAGACCTCCAAAGTCCCTTCCAACTCTGTTATTCTATATTCTACCTAAAAGGCCATAAGGTTGGGGAAACCATGGCAAACTCCTAACAACCCATGTCTGGAAACTGAAATTCTTCAACCATATTAGCTGAGAAATTTCCAACACTAGCCCAGTCATCCAAGAAAGGTGGTTTGCTGCACATCAAGGCAGCCAGCACTATAATGGTCTGTAAGGGTTTTTTGAGAGACGGGAAGACGAAGGAGAGACTAGGCATTGGTCACATTAGTCCAAAGGAGGAATGGGGGCATAGCAAACATCTCAAAAAGTCTCCTTGGTATCTTGGATTTAAAGGCAAGGGGTAGTTCCAGATGTGCAAGATTCTGTTACTGCAAATTTATGATAAAGGTTGGGTTAGCACTCGCTGGTGCTTTTTGTTGGATTAATTTGAAGGGCTTACATTAATCTTGCAAGTCTGAGGGTATCTCTCTCCATTATAAACATGTTTACAAATATACAGCAACTATTAAAAAACAGCTCCTTGAGATGTTTATAATAAAACAGCAATTAAAAAATGTCCAGGTTAAAATTTCAGAAAGATGACTTTGCCTGAGTTTATGTTCTACTGAAGGGCTAAGACATACTTTTGCAGCCATAAGAATTAAGAATTAATTAACAGAAGAAACTGTCAGATGGGTATCACCCAGGCTGCTTTGCCATCTAAAGTAGACTATTAAGTTACAGATTCCTTGGCTGAAGGCTATAAAGGACACAGTAATGTGATTTCTTTTACCAAATTCTGTTCCCAGAATGCCTACTGTCTGTGTATATTAATCTGGCACCAGATTCTGTTGCATTCAGTGATTTAGAAATAACTGCTGTCTACCTGATTGACTAACACATTATAGCATTTATGAATGTGCAAAGAAAAAACTAATCTTGTTGATTAAACTTTGGTTGAACTAAGTAATGAAGTCATCACAATAAACAAAGAGACAAAAGTCATCGCTATCAGATCCATGAAAGACATGCATGAAAAAAAAAACCTTCAATATGTTCAAAAGATATATATAGTTCTTATACATATTACTTATTTTACAGATATGTGTATAGACGTCCAATTGTATTTCTCTGTGTGAAGTTGTTCTGAAAGTTGCATTGCACAATCAGCTCTTAACTAATGAATTTATTTTGAGTTAGAAGAGCAGGTGGGAGCACTACACAATAAGATTTCCTGCTTCATTGGCTAGTTCTATGTAGATTAATGACTCATTTCAGTCCAACATGAATAATATTAATATAGTGAATAATCTTTTGTAATATGATACAATTTCCTGTGTCTTATCAGCCATTTGTAAATGGGTATTGTAAGTTATGAAAGTGTGTT
Source organism: Natrix helvetica (assembly GCF_964273705.1). Taxonomy (NCBI): domain Eukaryota; kingdom Metazoa; phylum Chordata; class Lepidosauria; order Squamata; family Natricidae; genus Natrix; species Natrix helvetica. The sequence continues at coordinate 196,574,497 of NC_138552.1, forward strand.
TCACAGTATGTCCTGTACAGATTGGGGCAATTACTCGTGGAAATAGAAACTTGTGTCAGATCATGAAGATCATTCTGTTTAATATAGTACATTCTGGGAAGCTTTTTCTATTAATTTATAACTTATATGTACAGGTAGTCCTCGACTTACAACAGTTCATTTAGTGACCGTTCAAAGTTACAACATCACTGAAAAAAGTGACTTATGACCATTTTTTACACCGTTCAGTAACCCCATGGTCATGTGATTTACATTTGGATGATTGACAACCGACTCACTTTTATGACGGTTGCAAGGTGATTGCCTTCTGATCAGCAAAGTCAATGAGGAAACCAGATTCACTTAGCAGCCCTGTTACTAATTTAACAACTGCAGAGATTCACTTAACAAATCTGGCAAGAAAAGTCATAAAATGGGGAAAACTCACTTAACAAATTTTTCACCTAACAACATAAATTTTGGGCTCAGTTATGGTTGTAAGTTGAGGACTACCTGTACAACCCATGCTGTCCAAATTATAGGATAGAAAATAGTGTTTACAAACTATTAAATGTATAACATAGAGACAAATAAAATACATATGATATATACCGTACCTGTGGAAAAAACCTCAAAACTTTCTATGCAAGTGCTTGACCAAGTTTTTAAGAAATAAAAAAAAATCTTAAATAGCTTCCATGATTTATAAATGCATAATTTTTCCCTGTTATTCAAACTAATACATCAATTAGCTCAGATTTTAGAATGGTCACAACAAAACATGATAGCATGCATTTTGTTGCCCACACCGCCAACAGGCTGCATTATCCACATTGGCCCATGATGTAACATCTCCCAGTGAAAGCTGTTGGCTAGCTATTGAACAGTTAGATATCTTACTGTGCTTGCAAATTAACTGCATGCCTTTATAATCACCTTCAAGTTCTGCCAATAGAGAGAAGATCCCCATTCTGTTTAGTTGTGCTGGTCAGAGGTAACAGCCTGTAGATTAGTAACAAAAAATTTACCAGCTGTTGCTGCCTATAAGTGTTTTTGGCACACAATTTTAATTTAAAGTTCCTTTTTGTTAACATTAGGAGTTACCTTGTGATTTTGCCTGGTAAGATAGCACTTTCATTGCTTTCAATATCACATATTACTACTTTGTAGTTACTTCATTTGATGTAGATTCCCTTATATGTTTGATTTTTTTAAGAGTTATTTTTTGGGACGGGATGCAGATGTGGGAATGATCAGTTAATGTGACGGAGAAAAGAATAATTACATTTGTCTTGCAGCTTTGAACTTATATGCTTTCAATGCGTTCCACCTAATAATTATTCTGTTACAGCTCTATTCATAAATGTCCTCTTTCAACAGCTACTATTTTCTTAATATCTCATTCTATTCCTCAACGATAGCCTAGTTTTTTTTATGTAAAATAGTTTGTGTGTGTGTGTGTGTGTGTGTGTAGGTGAGAAGCCCACTGTATTATGACCTCTGTAGAATCAAATTTTTATTTGGTATCCAAGAAACTCTGAGCAGAAAATAAACAAAAACAAAGACCAATATTAAAACACACAAACAAAAATGAAAACCAAGACTTGTTCAAAAGTGTAACAAAGAAAAAAAATAAAAAGGACAATAGTCAAGACATTTATGGATGTTTGCTAAATCTGAAAAAGCCTGAATGTTTCCGTTTGGAACTTTTGTTTACCTTTAAAAACGTATTTCTTGTTCAGAAAACAGTTTTCAGATGTATTTTTGATAGGCAGAGGCAGAGGTGGGTTGCTCCCGGTTCAGCCCGGTTTGGCCAAACCAACAGTGGTGGTGGCGGGAGGCTCCACCCACCCACCTGGATGCTTCTACACACGCCCGCATGCACAAGCCATGAGCGAACCGGTAGTAAACCTGTTAGCAACCCACCACTGGGCAGAGGGCTTATAAATGTACTTTCCATTAAAGCACATGCATACACAGTATTTAGATTTCATAGAGAGGAAACTGTTGATGAAAACAATTGCTAACAGTTAAAGCCTTTAGAATGAAACGTAGCTTTTGATAGTAGTACATTTGTTCATTATTTCGACTTGAGTAACATAAGCTTTTGCAATCTTTTTGGTGACATTGTTTTATACCAGCAAGACTTGCAAAGTATCTGGCTTTATTTTGGTGAACACAAACTTGTAGCTATGAGCTATTTCATAACTGCTGGTTTGATATGAGCAATCCTATTTATGTTTTCCTGTTCCTGAGTTCACATGGACATTAAGCTTACTCTCTGCAGGGCTGGATCCTGTTTTTCTCCTTCAGGACTCTGTACAAAGTTTCATCTACATCAGTGGTTCTCAGCCTTCCCCATGCCACGGCCCTTTAATACAGTTCCTCATGTTGTGGTGACCACCAACCATAAAATTGGTGTCTCAGTTCCTAAAACCATTGAAAATATGTGTTTTCCTATGGTCTTAGGCGACCCCTGTGAAAGGGTCATTTGACCCCCAAAGGGGTCCCGACCCACAGGTTGAGAACCACTGATCTACATGAAGGCCATGAAGATCCAGAAGGTTTTCAATCAGCTTTGGGGCATTTACTTTCTCAAAGATTTACTGAGCTACTTAATTGCTTTCGTTCGGCCCATATTCCATTGGGTATAGATTTCTTCCTGACTATGCAAAATGGAAAAGATATGACTTTCAAACTTGAAAAACAATCAGAAACATTGGTATTAACATATTTTTCAGTGAAGTCCATTGTAGAAAGATCTACTTTGCTTTAGGGCAATACATTTTCCAGTGATCTACTTAATTTCTACTCTGGAGTTTTTGATGAAACAAACATAGCTTTTAATACAGCAGCCCTCAACCTTTTGGACCCCAGAGACTTGTTCCATAGAGAGATATTTTTCCACAGACCAGAGGGGGCATGGTTTTGCGTGTTACCTGCATCACACAGACGGGGCTTTTCCTGTTTGCACAGCCCGGTTTCTGGCATGCTGTGGCCCAGTGCCAGTCCCTGGCCTGAGAGTTGGGTACTTGCTTTAACACATGTCCATGTGGAATCTGATTTATAGCAAGCCAAGATTTGGTGTCATTTTCTAATTCTAAATTTTGTTAATTTCTTCTGGTTTCCATAATCCTCATGTTTTCTTTCTTACTAGTATTTAATTGAACGACTAGACTATCTACTAATCTTATGTTTCTGATGTTGTAGCTGGTCATCAAAGGCTATTCTCTTCTTACCAGCTACTGTCTTTCAATCTAAGCGATTCATAGCAATCAGTATATTCAGTTTGGTCCATGGTTCTGTGGAATGTAAATAACTTTGCAATTTCTTTCCATTGAAAAACAGCTTTTGGAATTTTTCTCAAAGGCTAAAGTGGAAATACATTTTTTTAACCAATACATGATTCAATTTGAGGCTTTGTGTACTGTAGTATTAAATGCTTATTGTGTTTCATCTCTATCTCCATATGAAGAAAACAAAGCCTGCTCTCATTGGAGTTTAATTCAGAATTTTAGTTGCATTTTTCACGAATGATTTAATAATAGCATGAAATGAGCACAAAACTGACTGCACTTCATACAATCATACTGTATTTATTGGTATGTACAACATAGTCTATCATGAACAGTCTGATTAATGAAAGGATTGAAACTGATGAGTTTGATGACCGATACTCAGCCAGGAAATAGTGTTAATTTCCATAGATTGCAAATCTATACAGCCAAAATTTAGGTTTAAAATAGAAGATTAGTTCTCAAATAGAACAATTTCAAGGCATGGGATTGGCAACTAAAAAGATTTCTAGCAATATACAGTATTCAGCCCTGTAGAACTTGTAATTTTATCCACTGCTGTCTGGATTTGAAACTAGCAAGATAATTGTTACAACTGAAATGAAAGTATATTGCACTTTTCTAAATGTTAAAGGAAGACATTGATCTTTTAATAGATAAAACCAGATGGTTTTACAGCACAGTACTTAAGTGTTTTTGCTCATGAACTTTCCACATATGGGTTAAATGAATTCTTCAGTGAAACACTGAATGTGTTATTTACCACTAGCTCATCATAGATTTCACTGGAATAAACTTCCATCTAAATATACTTAGCAATGCAACCTCAATTAAAAAAACAAGTCTGGATAGCCTTGATTCTTTCCTCTTTGTATGAACATTTAGGGAAGATTCATTTAGGGTGGGGGCTGTCAAATTAGCGGCCTGCGGACTGGGTGCATCACATGCTGGCCAAACCCAATCCCCATTTAGTGAAAGGGGTAAAAGTCCCGATACATCATGTAACACCGCCGTGGTGATGTGAGTTTGACATATATATGGTAAATTGTACTCACCACTGCTAATTAATCTCTCCCAGAGGTTTCATATAGTTGTTAAAAGGCGGAGGACGGAGAGTTAATCCCCCAAGAGATTAGCCACTGAGCTGGCCTCTCTTCCCCTGTTACCACTGAAGGCAGTGGTAGTGCTTCAGTGTTTCATAATCTCCAATCCTTGCAGGCAATCTACAAGAACATCATAGCTGATGATAGTGGAGGCTGCTAGATTTGAAATGTTACATCTTGAACCTAGAGCGATAGGCTCCACCAAGGTCCTCCATTCTGGCAGGAAAAAAAACTCAAAGCTGATTGGCTGAGCTGTTTTACAGCTCCCTATAAAAGTGCTAGCTGTCAAACAGGCCAGTGCTGGATTTGTACATAGTTGTCTAATAAAGAACTGTTTGTTGTCACTGAAGTGTGAGTCCTGTCTTATCGTTCACCCTATCTAGCACGAAAGGTCCAGAAAAGGTCATCCACCAGAGCATACCATATCTGTCCTTTATCCAGACCTCAACCCTGGCTGAAAGAAATCCAGACCTGCTTTTATTATGAAGCACTGTAGCTGATTTGCTACACATCTCAACAATTTTACCTAACAAGGAAAAAGTGGCGACCCAGGGAGCCAAATCCAGCATTATCAGGGTTAATAAAGACAGCTCCTAGGTTGTGCAAATTTCAGCATTTTTGCGATAAACATATATTGATCAACAACTGCTGTATGATTAGAGACAACACTTCAGTGCCTTTGGCTATGCTGACTGTCAGCTTTAATCCCCACTCACCTGCAGGGACCATTTAGGGAAATCCTATTCTGGGGTCCCAAAGTAAAAATTTCACTCCATTGCCAAATATCCTTGCTGGCTTACACATTTAAACAAGAGGTTCAAGAAGGATGCTCTAAATTAATAATCACAGTGTACAGAGTGTCAAAATTTTAAAAAAAATGTAGCATTAGAGTCTCTTCTGAGGTCAGCCATGGTTCCTGATCAGGGGTGGGTTACAGCAGTCCCTACTATTGGTTCGCTCGTGGCTGCGCCATGCATGTGTGTGCTTGGTGCACGCATGCGCAAAAGCAAAAAACAAGATGAACTGTTTTGCAGGCTTGGCAGGCCTGGGCTGCTTCTGGTTCCAGCGACCCAGGCCACAAAATCACTACCGGTTCAGCTGAACCAGTCCAAACCGCTAGTAACAAAGCACTGTTCCTGTTTGCCTGCCTGGGTATTTCAGTCATGCTCCTTTTTCATCTGTATCTGTATAATGCTTCTAGGACGCAGTTCTAAACTAAGGTTAACTTGAAAAGTGCAATCTTTGTAATCTCCAATCCTTGAAGGCAATCTAGAAGAACACCATAGCTGATGATAGCGGAGGCTGCTAGAAGATCTGAAAGGACCAGAAAAGTTCATCTACCAGAGCAAACCATATACCGGTATATCCTGTATCCAGGCCTGAACCCTGGATGAAAGGAATCCAAATCTGCTTTTATTATGAAGCACTGTAGCTAATTTGCTATACATCTCAGCAATTTTACCTAACAAGAAAAAAGTGGAGATCCTGAGATCCAAAGTCCAGCATTATCAGGGTTAACAAAGAGAGCTTCTAGGCTGTACATATTTCAGCATTTTTGTGATAATTTTGTATTGATCAACAACTGCTGTATGGTTAGAGACAACACTTCAGTGCCTTTGACTCTGCTGACTGTAAGCTTTAATCCCCACACACCTGCAGGGACCACTTAGAAAAAAAACTGTTCTGGGGTCCCAAACTGAAAATTGCAGTCCATTGCCAAATATCATTGCTTGCTTAAACATTTAAACAAGATTTTCAAGAAGGATGCTCTAAATTAATAACCACAATGAACAGAATGGCAACAATCTGTATCTGATAACAATCAGAACCAATATACTGCTTCTAGGATGTAGTTCTAAACTAAGGTTAACTTGATACATAGTTGACAGAGCAGCTCCTGCCTCTTACTTCAAAGCTCTGCCTAAAACGTAGCAGTTAGAATATTTGATTTTAATATTTCACAGGTTTTTTTCCCCTTTTGCGCATCTCAGTCCTCTCTGATCCATAAAATGTATCACTGGAGGAGCGTAAATACAAATGGATGTCTTTAAAACAGCTGTGCTATTTATTCTAAGCCCTTCTTCTCCAAGAACTGGAATTTGAAAGTTGAAAATGATTTCTCATGATAATAAATCAGAAAAATACTGTAGTAAAATATAGTCATTTTCTGAGGAAATTTTACATTATAAAGCATTCTGGAACAGGCCAATACATATCAAGCAGGATCATCTTGTGAGAGGTAAAATATGTTTTGGATGTATTTAAGCTGCATTGTGTTGTTTCCATGAATGGCATCCATTTATCTAACTCACTGTGACTGTGTCTAGCTACAGTTTATTCTGTCATTTAGTGAAAAACATTAGAAAAATACATTTCCAAGTATTTTCTACTTGGAAAATGCCAGGAAGGGGAATGACTAAATGTTATAATTACTACCATATGCAGTAATAATTGTATGTCTGTTGTCTCTGTATTTCCCTTCTCTTTCTCGGTATATATGTATGTATATAGTACGTGTGTGTGTGTGTGTACAGTATGTATGTATGTATGTATGTATGTATGTATGTATGTATGTATATAGTGTGTGTGTGTTAGTGATAAAAACTTATACAAACTAAATTCAGAGAAAGGAAAATAGAGAAAAAGTACAAAAAAGAAAAAGAAAAAACAATGTCAAATAAAGTAAAAGAATAGAAATATGCAAATATGCAGCCTTCATCTAAACAAGTATAAACAGGTTTGGAAGCTTATCACACCTTATAAGACTACAGATGTTTCTTCTTCCCATAACACATCCCCCATTTATAAGCAAATGCATAATACATCAACTCTTCATCAACCTGATGTTAGCAAAATCCTTAACGAATTTTTAGCCTTGGTCAAATAAACCAATCTCATATTCTTTCCTCTTACTTCTGAAAGTCTTAATCATGCAGATATTGTCACAGGATTTGATTTTTTAAAAAATTATTTGTTTCATTACATAGGATTCTGTAGGATTTAAGAAGCCTTTTTTAAAAATCCAGTAAAAACACATTATCCAGACCATTTTCCCGATTTATCATTTGCATTCCCCTTTAATTTTTTAAACTTCAACTAGCTCCTTTTGTATATCAGTGAAGAGTCCTTAACCATGTTATTCTCTTGGCCTGCTACTCATAGTGCCACTTTGAATATCTCCTCTAGTTTAAGCCACACTTTTTAAAACCCATTTTTCTGCATCAAGCAAGAATTGTTTCACATCTGTCATTCCTTCATTAACAGCCTTTAAACAAGGTCTATCTATAGAGGTAGACATTAGTCCTAATATTACTGAAATGATTACTAATGTCTGGACCCATTCTTCAAAGAACTCCTTTGATATTTCAAATGTAATAGTGTTTTATTTCATTTTGGTGCAAATCCTAATCATAAGCAAAATGAGTTCTTTTTTTCCTTTTTTGCCTGGAATCCCTCCAATATCCTATTTAATTAATAAGGTGTCTACTATTTGCTATGACTTAAAGTAGAGAAAATCATCCCCCCCCCCCATCCAAGAAGCTGCTTATTCCATATTAAATAGTGCTGCTGAGAATTCTGGGAGTTGAAGTCCATACATCTTAAAGTTGCCAAGGATGAGAAATACTGAGTTGAAACACACCAAATAAAGATACTTCAGCTGTTTTTCCTCTCCCTCTTTCCTCTCTTCTCTGTTGGTACTTTAAATGGTCACTAAATGAATGGTTGTAAGTCAAGGACTACTTGTAAGTCTGGCTTTTTTAACAGTTATATACTATCACAGCATTAATAAACCTTAAACTTAGCCTCACTAATATAGCAATGCTTTATTTTCTAAATGGCATGTTTTACCTGTATGAAATTTGGGTATGAATTGACACTAAGACATGATATTTAAAGTTTTGTGGATGAAACCACAGTTGATTTTATCCATACTTGGTGGCTTCGTACTTAATTTACAAACTTCTATGTTGAGGTTGATTTACAGTGTTAAATCAAAATCAGTGGTTAATATAATTTGTAAATGCTACCCAATGTGTTACAAGTTACTTGGAATATAAAAAAAATATTTATGAATGAATGTAGGAATACTGTGATGCTTTCAGGTTTAAAAAATGTTCATGCATTTCAAATGTCACTTTGCCATCTCCTTCCTTTCCAGATGTTTTTAAAGAGTCAAACAAATTCATGAGTATCTATCAGTTGTTGTCAGACATAAGCAATGAAATAGAACCTTTATACTGGCAGACAATAGGTAACAACTGTTTCTGCCCTACTTGTGAATATAATAGAAATATTAAAATGATTATTGTTGGGAATAGGAAACCTTTAACAATGTAGAATTTTAATCTATTTCATTTTTGTTTATATAATTTCTTCCTAATTTGAACCTTACATGGCCATCCTATAAAGATGTTGTTGCTACTACATTATATACATTTTAGTCAACTTGGTCAGAATGAAGGTTATGGTTCAAAGTTATCAGGCCAAGCTTGGGAGGATTCATTTATTTTCATTTGCTAAGCCCAGAGCTGTTTGAATGACTGCCACGTATTCTCTCCAGTAAACTATATGCTAATAGAAGAAAAAAGATAATATCGAACAGACAAGTCAGTTTCATTTTTGGTTGCTTAATGTCTACAAGTCACAATTCAAATTCATGAGTAAAAAAAGTGTTCCATAATGCAGTTTTGTGTAATTTTAGCATTATAGTTCTCATTTTTGTGGAAAATGAAGCTGTTGGCCTGGAACAGAGATCCAAAGAGCAGTTGCCACCAAATTCTCTTTTACGTAGTTGTCATAATTCTCCGTTGGGAAATCCCAGAAGTATTTAGTCACAGTAGCAGCATAATCATGTGAAATGTCCGTTTTTCTACTTTCCTCACTTAAATGCCAACTTGAAAATGCTGCCAAGGCACCATGAAAAAAGAATTAAACACCTTTAATTATTTCATCTGTTCCATTCGGTAATTAGCAAATTCCAGAATGTTAGTTGGTGTTAATTGGCAACATTCCATTGAAAAAAACAAGCGTTTACCATGCTAATGAAATATTTTCTTCTGGTTTCTGATGGAGAGAAAGAAAATGTCTTTCTTTATATTTCTTATTTTACATCCATAACTAAACATTTAAAAACCTTTGTTGGCATCTTGTGTTTGTTAAATTTTACAAATGAAAATTATATCATCCCATTATTACTTCATTATCTATCTTCAGAATAGTAGATAATACCAGAGAAATTTAGGCATTTTCTTCCTTAGTAGAAAATAAAGGGAATTTGTATTATATAGTGCATTTTAAGGTAATTTCTAGTATTTGAAAAAAGAAACCAGTTGATTAATTGTAAATTGGAAAAAATATCTAAACTGGGATGTTTTAGTATAAATCTGGATTGTCTTTATATTGTGAATGGATTTGGGAACTGTACATGCAAAGTGGGCACAAATATTTGGGAATGAGTCTCACCAAAAGGGAGCAGTTGGTCAGCTTAGGCTCAAAGGTTATTTATGAACCTGATTAGTATTTAGATAGGAGAAACTAGGACTTTAGACTAGGCTGGATATTAAAATAATATTTCCAAAGAAGACACTGGCAAACTCATATTGTTGCAAGAAAAAAGTGGATTGAACAAAAATGAATGAAATAAATGAAAATGAAATAATCAGAGATGAAATTCAGTTTGGAGATTTTACTTTCCAAATACCCACAAAATTTTAACCACTGACTATACATGTATAATACTTACAATAGGTTTGAGTGTGGGGGAGCCTGCCTTTGGTGCAGTCTTATTTCCTGGCAGGCAACTATCTGGACAAGCCCCTACAGTTTTAATGGAAAAGGTGTTTTAGAAGTATGCCATTTCTCCTCCCCAGGGTTGAGACAGAATGACTGGGCCAAAGTCACCCAGCTTGAGTGGAACTAAAACACTTCATCTCCTGATGTCTAGGCTGATGCCTTTAGTAGTACACCAAATTGGCTCTCTTACAAAAATATATTACATAAATATGCTTACAATTGTGTGAAATCCTTTTAACTTTATTATTTTAACTGAAAATAATACTATTTTCAGTTTCCTGTCTTATAATAAGGATTGATTTATAAAGAAGGCTAGCATATTCACAGTTTATGCTAATATAATATTGTGCGTCACCCTATGTCAGTAAATACCATAGGTTAGTTGAAAACAAATCCTTTGTAGATTAATTTGAAAACCAACTGAAATAAAAAATCATAATACATTTTGATTAAATGTTTCTAATCCCCATGCAGTATATGAAAACGGGAGTCTTATACTTCAGGCAGAGATCATCTGCAGGTCAGGTACCTGTGGGAAAAAACGCTAGGGATAAAATGTTCAGAATGAATGAATGGAAAAATATATATATTCTACATTTCAAAATGTGCAGAAAGCTTGCTGATTATAAGTTAACATCTGAATTATCTGCATTTTGCAGGGAAAAGCTAAGTGGTAAATCCTGTGCAGTTAACTGAGACTTATTGGGATGTTTTTGTATACCTTAGAGTATAGTATAACACTAGTACAAGTCTCTCTTTCTTCCTCATTCAAATGTCTTCAATATCTTAGTTTTGATGCTGTATGAAGACATTGATAGAATCCCTGTACATTAAACACAATGAATTTACTTTTCACTTAATATTGGTGGGATGAAAATGAGAAATATGGCCAACAGCCCTGTGTGTTATTAGTATCAGCAAACTAGGTTCTCTGGGCCATTCTGTTTATTTAACAATTACTACAATAATGTCCCTTTCATACTCTCTATTACATTTAATGATTATAGCATTTGGAATTAATTGCCATTTTCATGTTCCAAACCCTTAATGTTGACAGGATTCAGCTAATCTCTTTAGTTATGGGGATGGTTTTGAATCAGCCAAAACTTTTTCATTTATATTTTGTGTTAATTAGTTTACCTAGAACCTGGTCAGAGCAATAGTTCCCTAGCAGAACAGGATTTTCCACATAATTTTTTAAAACATCAATTTCCATGTATGAGATTCTGATTTAAACCTGCTATGAGCTTTTTAGACTATTTAAAGCCAAATCATACAATAGAATCAGATCTTGATTGTTGTGGAATCAGCCTGGGAGTCCGATGAAATGGCTAAAGGAACATAATGTAGATTATTCTGATGGCTTCTTTTTATTCTTTCAGGTATTCCAGATTGCTTATGTCATTGTGAAAGCAGCTAATGCACCACGGCCTGGAAACTGGATTTTGGAGCGTTCATTAGATGGTAACAATTATGAACCCTGGCAGTACTATGCTATCACAGACACAGAATGTCTGACTCGTTACAATATCACCCCTCGCACTGGGCCTCCTTCTTATGCAAAGGATGATGAAGTTATATGCACTTCGTATTATTCCAAAATCCATCCTCTAGAAAATGGAGAGGTAAGATGAGAAATATCACTGCTGTTACCAAAGTAGCAATCAGCTGCCCTGTTGAATATGTATATGACCTCATCAATTCATGTACAGTATATGCATAAAGTTCATCAGATAAAACATTTTCAAATATTCGTATAATATGCCTTATGGGATTTGAGAGGAAAAGTTAGATTTTACTTCCACACCCACACAATACTTGAGAGGTGTTTCGAATAACACAGAATTATGAACGAACACACCTAGATATGCTTAAAAACACGGAAATTAAGGATCCTTTTGTCACTCTTCATCATCCTACAGACATGGTCTCCAAGATTACCATGTTTCCCTGAAAATAAGACAGGGTCTTCTTTTCTTTTGACCCCCGAAATATAGCCTTGGCCTTATTATTGGTGGGGTCTTATTTTTTGGGGATGCAGGAGGCAGCAATCATGTCCTGTCACCCCCATTTCTTCCTCTCTCTGTTCTTTCCGCCGGCCGAGCGGCTGGCTGGTGCTGCCCTGACGTGTCCTGCCACTGCCCTGCTTCGGGTTGGGCTTTCTTTGCAAGGGGGACAATCTGGGGAGCGAGAGATTTAGGAAGCCTGTGCTGACGTGGGGCAGTTTCTCCAGTGAAGTGTCTGATTCATCCCCAGGGGTGAGTGTTTTGCCCTTTGCTGCCTCTCTGCCCCAGCTTGGAAGCTGTAGAGGAAGCCTGCCATGCCCGGAGAGGGGAGGAGAAGAGACAGCAAGAGGACCCATGTTTCGCTCCATGCCTCTCACTTCTCCTCCACCCCACCTGCCACATCTCTTGCTAAAGAGATGGTGGGGAAGGGAAGCAGCTAGGATTCTGTTAATATTTGGGTGGGGTGGGAGGTGTTAATCCTACCCAAGACTAGCAGCTCAGTTGCGTTCCTCACTGTTTTGTCCAGGGAAGCACCTTATTAAAAAAACCTCGAGAATTCAACTTCCCTGGACAAAACAGTGAAGAACAAAATGGAGCTGCAAGTCTTGGGTAGGATGCGCGTCTCTTCTCCCTCCCTCACCAGGCATGGCAGGCTTCCTCTGCAGCTTCCAAGCCAGGGCAGACAGGCGGTGAAGGGTGAAAGGCTCACCCCTGGAGATGAATCAGACTCTTCACTGGAGAAACTGCCCCACGCAGCCCTGGCTTTCTAAATCTCTCATTCCCCAGATCGTCCACCTTGCAAGAAAGCCCGATGCAAACACCGCCTCCAGCCACCTTTGTTTTAAAATATATATATATTTATTTTTGAGTAAACAGATAAATACAATACAAAAAAATCATTACATATTGTAGAAGTGTGTCGATTGGTTACAAATGACTTTCATGCATCTCTTCCACAGTCATTGCTTATAGTTCATATCACATTATATATTTTAAATCAAAAATCTTAATATATCTTACTAGCAACATACCACAATTCTCATTTGACTATAGTTGTTTTAACATTCTTTTTGCATAAAATAATCCAAAATTAAAAGCACAATCATATAATGAAATTTCATTAATTATTTATCCCTTGCCATTTCATTGTTATTGTTGTAATTATTATTTATTAATATAAATCCATCCACTAATTATATCAAATTTCCTCTCATCAAACCAACACGTGTGTACGTTGTTATCGTTATCAGTTATTTATTTAACATACTCTAAAAATTACAACACAAAAAAATCGTTACATATTATAGAAGTGTGTTGATTGATTACAAATAGCTTTCGTGCATCTCTTCCACCGTCATTACCTATTGTTCCTATCACATTATATATTTTAAATTGAAGATCTTTATATATCTTACTATCAACATACACAATTCACATTTGACTATAATTATTTTGACATCCTTTTACATAAAATAGTCCAAAATTAAAACACAACCACATAATAGCATTTCATTAATTATTTCTAATACCATCCAATAACATTACCCTTTTATAACATGTTCTAAGTAAATAATATGTACCAACACATGTATGTACTTTATTATCATTATCAATTATTTATTTAACATAGCACTCTAGAGATAACTAAATTACTAATCACTAATTACTAAAATTAACTATTTTTTTATTATCAACTTTCATATATCAGCCTTTGTCCTTCCAATAATAATACAATCTTATTTCTTTTATCATTTGTGGAATTGGTCTTCTATCTATTTCCTTAATACAATTTTTGTGGACTTCTCTCTGCACCATGTTGCTTATAGTATCTTTAAATAAAGTTGATGCCCTCCATTTAATCAGCTTATCTTTAGTTGTCAATCATGTTCCTAACAGGTTTTATTTCCTTAGATCCATCGGGTTTTTTTTTTCTTCTTCTAAGCCTTGAAATCTGGGGTAGAGTTCCTGTCCATCTAATTCCCTTTTCCATGCTTCATTTTTCCCACTTTCAACCACTAGTAAAGTCATCAGTTGTCTTGTCTTTATAATCATTTTCCTCTTCAATTTTTGGGACTTGACCACATCATTGTTTGCTGTAATAAACTTTAGTTTTTCCATCTTCTTCTCAATTCTCTCTGTTACTTCTAATAAATTTTGAATTCCAGCCATAATGTTTTGCAGAGTTAAGGTTTCTGTTGAGTATTGTACCATTTTAACAAACTGGTAGCAAACTGATAGACACTGCCACTCTAGCTTTCAAAGCTTCTTATATTAAATTAGCTTAAACGCAAATTCATTTATGATCTTCAAAAAAGAAGGTTCTGTTTCTTTTTCTCTCCCACTGCCAGTAAGGCTCTCAGAATGCACCTGCATAAACAATTTGTACTATTGCTTCTTATTACTTTCTATAAACAAGTTGCAGAACCTTGAGATACAAAGTCAGTGAGATCAAAAGGAAAGGGGAAAGTGCATTGTTTCAAAAGCTCAAGCGGCAGTATTGCTTCCCACTCTCTAATATTATTTCAAACTCAAAAGAAACAAAGTTCTTAAATGGAATTAATAGCAAGAAATAAGAATAGCAAGAAAGAAGATTTTAGTCCATAGATTAAAAAATAAAAATGAAAAAGAAATAGAAGAAGAAAAACTAATCCATTCTCTTTAAAAAGATAAAAAAAGTTGCGAGCATTTCAATCCACAAAGTAGAGTTACAAAGAAAAAAAACACTATCCAAAACAATCCAATATAGGTTAATTTCGCCGCTTGTTTTCTTCTGCTTTCGGATTTAATTTAATTTAAAAAATATTTTTCGGCAGTCTTTTCCAAAACAGTAAAGTTTCCTCACCAGATGGACACACTTTCTCTTTCTGCTTCCCTTCCATTCTGGAGCAGTCCCAACTTCATCAACCTGGGGCTGAGCATTTGTCGCCAGCTTGAAGAACTTATCTTGGATCGATCAGGGACTTTGCGATGTCCCTGAGGTCAGCAAGACGTATTCTTCCTGTTCACCATCTCTACAGGACGGTTTAGGTCCGATTGGACCATCCAGCGGCAAAAGTTCAGTGGCTGTCTCGGAGCATCGAGACAGCACGTCCATATTGTCGCGACGTTCGCTCCCGCCTCCAGCCACCTCTTGATCCTGGTGAAACTACTTTTTAAAAGGATGATCTGCAGGGGGGGGGGAGATTTCCTGCCCATTGGCAGTGGCGTCTCCTCACAGGGCTTCTCCTGATCCCAGGTGTGAAGCAACATCCCGTAAAGGAAGATATGGAAATCCATACAACTAGGACGTCGGAAAAAGTCCTGTGAGGAGACACCACTGCCAATGTGCAGGAAATCTCCCCCCCCACACCTTCTGATAATCTTGTGGGCTGGCTGAAGAGGGAGCATCTTCAATGAACTTCGCTCTTTGTCTGTGTCTCTGCAGGCAGCAGCGTCTGCAGCGTCTCCTTGCAGGGCTCCTTCCTCCTCCTCTCTGGTCTGATTCTCAAATATTTTCAAGCAAAATACTGCCAAGAGAGGGAATTATCTCTTCCCCCTCCCTCGCCAAACTTTGCCTGTAGGAGTAATGTTTCACAAAGCTCCTTAGTCCATGGTTGCTGGCTCCCTCACTTTGTGTTTTTTATACACATACCGACATACGCATCCTACCTGGGGATGCCATTTCCCTCTCCCAAGATTCCATTTCCAAAGAAAGAAGAGCTCTGGGGTGGCACTGGACTTTCCCCCGCCCTGGCTCCTTTCAGCCTCAACTTTGCTCCTGAAACCCTGTGGGTCACTTCTCTGCTTGAACTCAGCCGAAGAGGGGGGGCTGAGGGCAAGGACGAAGCTGATCACTTCCCCTTTGCCTTCTCTCCCAAAAGCACTCCTTGGGCGCAGCCATTTCTGCAGCAGGAGACTCGAGCTGGCCTTCCGAAGGGTACTGTAGCAGCAGCTATCCACAATTTTTTTACCCTTATTTTGTCCCCATCCACGTGGCTCACTGGGTCACATGGGTCAGGATAAAATAATGATTAAAAAAATGTGGATAGCTGCTACTACAGTATCCTTTGGAAGGCTGGTGCAAGGTGCATGACCTCCTGCTGCTTTTGTGGCTGCAACCGATGGCAAAAGTAGCCGCACTTGCCAGAGGCTACAGCCTGAGCAGCACCCGCAAATCAGCTGTTTTGTGAATGGCAGCCGGATTGGCTCAGCTGATCCAATTAAGGAGCCGAGAAGCACTGAGGTGACTGGGGAAGGGAAGGGCTTCCTCCTGTCCTGGCCATGCCACCCTTTCACTAGGGCTTATTTTCAGGGGAGGGCATATATTTACACCCACCCTAAGAATCAGGTCTGGCCTTATTATCAGGACGCCATATTTTCGGGGAAACATGGTAGCTGCTTCATAGACATCTTTAAAGTTCAGTTTAGATCAAAAGAAAGGGTATTTGTACACTGAATAAACCTATTTCAATTCAGAATGCATTTACATCGAGTTCCCCCAATGTGAAATGTAAAGACAAATTTAAATGTTCCTACTGTATAGAGAGTATAGAGCACGGGTGTCAAACTTGCGTCGTCACATTGCTGTCATTTGATGTTTTGCGATGGTTTTCCCCTTCACGGAGCTGGAGTGAGCGTGGCCTGCACATGATGCGTCTGGCCCTCAGGCCGCTAGTTTGATACCTCTAACTATAGAGAGTACAGAAGATGACCTTGATGAAAATATACAGGAGCTATTATCTAGGCAAAATGGGCTGAAATGTTATTTTTAAGTCCAGAACCAAGAACTGACATTTGGAAAGCACCTCAAGCAGACATCTGCTTAATTCATGGAAATATAAGAAGTATGAATAAGTACAGCACAGTCAAATTGGCATGGTTCTGCCATTACAGCCAATTTCAATCAAACTGGCTTTAGCTTTCCTATGGGTCTGATATTAGAGAAATGCCTGAAGAGTTTCAGATTGAAGAAGATGTGGGTGGGTGGCAGCGGGTTGATGATGGAGAGATAGAAAGGTAGATTACTGCTCTGCATTTACATTTTTTGCCAATCATTGTCATCTAGCTTCATAGTAAAGAAATAGTTTCTTAATATTTTTCAAAGGAAAAGTGATGTTACTCTAAAGGTGACACATGAGGTTCTTGCTTTCTCCACCATGTTGTAACACTAAGATGATTTACACCAAAAATAGCATAGACAAATGTATGTGTGGGATTTTAAAGACCCCTGAGGATCAGGTAAGAAAAACAAAATGAATCAGAAATGGTTTTACTGAATATGAAATAGTTACATTATATTATTAATTCAATGTTACAGGAATCTTAATTTGTTTATTTGTTTGTTTGTTTTATTGGATTTATATGCCGCCCTTCTCCCAAAGGACTCAGGGCAGCATACAACATTAAAAAACACACATCACGAAAGTTAAAAAGAAATTAGATACATATCCAAAAAACAAACCCAATTAATAGGACAATAACATTTAAGAAATGAGATAAAATTAACAGGCCAGGCCGGCTTGCTGGAAAAGCCAACTTTTTAGGGCGCGTCGGAAGGACCGGAGGTCAGGGATTATGCGAAGCTCCGGGGGCAGCTCATTCCAGAGGGAAGGCGCTCCCACAGAGAAGGCTCTCCCCCTGGGGGTCACCAGCCGACACTGTCTGGCCGACGGCACCCTGAGGAGGCCAACTCTGTGGGATCGTACTGGACGGTGGGAGGCTACTGGTGGCAGTAGGTGGTCTCACAGGTACCCTGGGCCTAAGCCATGGAGCGCTTTAAAGATCATAATTAATACCTTGAAACGCACCTGGAAAACAACCGGCAACCAGTGCAGGCCGCCTAAAAGGGGTGTAACATGGGAGCACCTAGGTACCCCCATGATAACCTGCACAGCCACATTCTGGACCAGCTGAAGCCTCTGGGTGCTCTTCAAGGGCAACCCCGTGTAGAGAGCGTTGCAGTAGTCCAGGCGAGAAAGGACGAGGGCATGAGTGACTGTGCACAGAGCATCCCGATCCAGGAAGGGGCGCAACTGACGTACCAGGCGAACCTGGTAAAAGCCCCCCCTGGTCACGGCCGTCAGGTGTTCTTCTAAACTAAACTGCGTATCCAGGAGGACTCCCAGATTATGGGCCTTCTCTGAGGGGGCTAAAATTTCTCCCCCTATCATCAAAGATGGAAGAAGATTGACAAATTGGGATGACGGAAACCACAGCCACTCAGTCTTGGAGGGATTGAGCTTGAGTTATTCCTCCCCATCCAGAGCCGCACAGCCTCCAGGCATCGGGACATCACATCGAGGGCACTAGTTATATTAAGATTGTGGGGAACATGATGGCTCAGTGGCTAAGATGCTGAGCTTGTCGATCTGAAAGGTCAGCAGTTTGGCGATTCAAATCCCTAGCACCGCTTAACAGAATGAGCTCCTATTATTTTCCCAGCTTCTGCCAATCTAGCAGTTCGAAAGCATGCAAAAATGCAAGTAGAAAAATAGGGACCGGCTTGGTGGGAAGATAACAGTGTTCTGTGCAGCTTCAGCATTTAGTCATGCCAGCCACATGACCACGGAATTGTTATCAGACAGCTCTGGCTCTTCGGCTTTGAAATGGAGATGAGTACCGCCCTCTAGAGTCAGGAACAACTAGCACACATGTGTGAGGGGAAGCTTTATCTTTACCTTATATTAAGATTTGTAGCATTTCTGAAGTCTGTATGTCAAAGTATGTGTGCTTCAAAGTTTGGGGATAACAGAATAGATGGAACACGCATTGAATTGTATCTAGAGAGAAAACCACCTTTGAAGTATGCTGAAACTTTTTAAAAAGAAGAATTTAAAATAAAATATATTCATTCAATAATATTGCAGAAAATCTTTTAAAATACAATATTTTTTCTATTTAATGAAATGTTAAAAACACTCACCAAAGATCATATTTATAGACTTATAAAAATAATAATTATTACCATGTAGCTCTGATGGTTGATTATTCATTTCTTTTTATTAGTCATTGTTTTTCCAAAGATACTTCCTTAATTTTCAACAGTTTTCCATAATATACCTATAGATCTTCATTCAGTGTTATAAATATTTCTTTTCAAACGCAGATTTTAGGTTTCTTCGTAATTAATTGTGAGTTTGTGTATTCCCTATATCAATATAATCATGTGCCTACATAATTTTAGCTCTCCCAAATAAATGTTTCAATATGTAGTGCAATCTAAAACATTAGAAATGTAGTTGTGTGAATTAGTTGTTTGATTTTTCTTAATGCTGCAAGCATTAACTCTGATTCATTTGGCCAGAGTAATGAGACATAACATTACAGTTTAAAACTGTGAATTACAACTGTGAAGTTTGTCACTGTACATCATTCAAATTTATTTGTTATTCTCGTTTGAAGGTTATACTTTGGCAAATGCATTCCTTCCCTTTCTTTACTTTATAGAGCAGGGTGTTCTTTCTTGTCATCTCAAGTTGTTGGGATGATATGAGGCATTTCAATTTAAATCCCCAAGCTTAACTATCTATTTAAGCGGTGATTCTGAGTATTAGGAATCTGTGGATATTTTGCTGTACATGATGGGGACATGGTATTTTGTTCAAAGTGACAATTTCCCGGTTTCTCTTCACCACAGCCTACTTTATGAGTTTTTAAGTGTGCATGACAGTGGACAATCTAGTTGATTTTGCCACCTGTCTACAGATGATATTCTTTGACTGGGTACCCTGTTACTCACAAGCGATCCATTAACCTTTGACAGTGATGAGGAAAAAGTGGCTATTAGTGTGGCGATAGCAATTTTCTTGCTTCCACTGAAATCTATGAAACAACACGTTCCAGGCCTTATATAAAGTTATGTTGGTGCTGAGGGCACAACAGTGAATTGTTCTTCATTTTGACCTCATAATAATCTGCTCGTGGCTTTTCCCCTTTCAGTTATTCTGCTGATATGGGAGAGTCTCCCTCAATGCTTGGGGCTATGTTATTTTGTTTTTTTAGTTACATCCTATTAATATAGCAAAGGTTTTAACCAAAAACAATCTGTTACCTTTTTTTTTCTTCCTGAATGAATGAGCAGTGACTAATAGAAAAAAGAAAGAAAGCACAGTACAAAAGTAGATTTGAAGTTAGCAATTAGCAAAATCCTTAGATTTATAAGAATGGAAAGACTGAATCATATTTCTTAGCTTTTGTTTTTACCAAGCGATTTCAGTATGGGTACGGGTTTTAGGTTCGTTACTAGATTTTATAAAGGTCTAATATTTAAAAATATATATGCACTATCAATTCTAAGGAGCCTGCATTTTTTTCCCTTGTACCTCTGAGTCAGTCTTGACTCCTGCCAACTGCCTGGACAGAATCTTGGCAAGATTTTGGAAGTGTTTCATCACTGCTTCCTTCCTAAGACTGAGAGAGAATAACCACCCAGCTAGCTTTGTGCCTAGGGCGGGACTAGAACTCATGGTCTCCCAGTTTCAGGTCTGTTGCCTTAACCACTACACCAACCTGGCTCTCCTGTAGTTGCTACTTCTGTTTTAATAAATTTGCAACAATAGAATTGCCTGAACCATATATGTAAACAGGAGAAAGTATTTTATTGGCCTGTGAATGTATCCTGCCTAGTTGTGCTTTTTTTTAAAAAAAAAAGTTTTTATTTTTAGACAAACATAAAACATACAGACATAAACACACACAAAATAAAAAAATCCTTCTCCAATTACTTACAGTGTGTCGATTAGTTACAAAACGTTTGTGCTTTCTCCCAATAGTCTACACTTGCAATTTACATAAAGACTCATATCATCATTCTAATATATATGTATACAATTGTTATGGTTATTAAAAATTCATTTGACTATAGCTATTATTACATCCTTTTTTATGTAAAATATTCTAAATGTAAGATAAATTTATATTATGGCAATTAACATCATCCTAAAATCATCCAATATTATTACATCTTTATATTCTATTCTGTACAGAATTATTTATCTTTTATAACAAAGCTTTTAAACATCCTCTCCATGGTCCTCACTTACAATTTATATGTAAAATTTCATGTTATCAATCTAGTGTATATATGCATTATTATCATTATTAATCATTTATTTAGCTATAACTATTATTACTTTATTTTATACATAATACTCTAAATTTAACTAAGTTTAACTTAATTTTTATTCTAACATTTCATTTCTTCATCCTGTATCCTTCCAGTAGTAGTGCAGTCTTACATCTTTTGCCGTTTGTGGCATTTGTATTCTAATTGTTTTCTTGATAAGTCTTATGTGGATTTCTCTTGGCATCTTGTTGTTCCTTGCATATCTTGTAAAGACTTGAAACCCTCCATCTGTTCCTTCCATCCACTTGTCTTTAGTTATCACCGGTGCTTCTGTCAGAATTTCTCTCATTGTTTCTGCCAAATTTTCTCCCTTTTCTTCTTCCATATTTTGAGGTTTGAGATGGGGTTCCAGTTCGTTAATTTCTCCTTTCAACATTCCACTCCTGTTGTTTCCAACCACTCTTGATTTACTGTCAGTATCAATAATTTTCTTATCACTTTGTTCATATTTTTCTTCAATTTTTTGAACTCTATTCTCAAATTTCATCATTGTTTTATAAATATTCTCAAGTCTTCCCTCTCTTTTTTCTGTTTTTTGTTCTATGTTCTACATCCTCTTCTCAATGTTTTTTGTACTTATTTGTACTTTTTGAATTTCAAACATAATCATTTGCAATGTTAATTCTTTTTCTTCTTCATGTTGCACCATTCTTCCAGGTTATAAACACTGCCACTGAAACATCCAAAGTTTTTTTGTTAAGTTTCAAACAAGCTCACTATAATCTTTCAAGTCAAGGTTTTCTCTTCAGTCCAGTCCAGTTATTGATAGTACTCCAGAAGAGCACCTGCATAAACAATCCATACTCTTCCCACTATCCCTTTCAATAAATAAAATCAGGAGTATTAGATATAAGTCAGATGTTCAAAGAAAATATAAAAGGACAATGTTTCCAAGCCTCCAGCCTCTAGACGGCAGTGTTGCTTCTTTTTCCTCTGCCTCAACCCCTCTCTTTAAATTCCGAACTTAAGAAAAAAATGCTTAAAAGCCAACAATCCAACCAAGCGTTGCAAAAAGAGAAGAAAATCATAAACTGCAAATATGAAGAAAAAGGAAAAATAGAAGAGAGAAAAAAGAAACCAGTCCAATTTAAAAAGAGGCATTTGTAAAAATTCCATCCATAAAAAAAGCAAAATTAAAAAAAGATAACACACTAAGTTTAATACAGGATTAATTTACCACTTACTCTCTTCTGTCTTCGATTTTAATTTTACTCTAAGTCTTTTTGGGTGTTCTTTCCTCTAGTAAAAAAAAATATCTCGCCATTTTCAACACACTCTCTCTCCTGCTTTTCTTCCATTCAGGGGCTGTCTCAACCTTCTGCAGCTTCAGTGGCTGCTTCTCATTGTTGCCGGAAAAAAGAGCTTCGCCTGGATCAATCAGAAACTTTGCAATGTCCCTGAGATCAGCAGGACATGCCCTTCTCTATCACTTTCTCTACAGGATGGTTAGGTCCAAAAGGACTGTCCAGCAGCAGAGATATTGACAGCAATCCTAGAGCTCCAAGATTGCATGTCGTGTTGTAGTGACATCAGCCCCGCCCTCCCTAGTTGTGTTTTTTGATTATGCTGGAGTACAATCCCATAGAGGGCCCTTCCCACAATCAGTTGTAAATCCATCCATCCACGTTTATGCTGTGCAAGTAGAAAATGCATTTCATATTCAGTATTGAATTGAAAGAAGTATAGTCTGAAACAATAGGGCCAAAATTCCTGAATTTGAGGCTAGTCCTTATAATCTTGTGACCCTCAAATGTATTGGTTTACTTTACAGGTGTTTGCAGGTTATTATCAGAATAGAGCTATAAATAACATGAGGAATATAGTATATTCTAACACCAAAGTTCTACATTTTTTTCCTGCTGGTCACAGGTGCATAACTGCTCTCAAGTTTCCTTTTTTGATAGTTTAATAAAAACGACAAGTTCTCAAAAGTATTGTAAGTTGGATTTAATTGCTTCTGATTCCTGTGATTTTTCATTAAGCCGAAAAGTAGAAATTAATAAATACCACAGGGATTTTTTCCTTCATTTCATTTATACTATTACCATCATTATTTGCATTTAATTTATTTCTTTATAAAAATCTATTTTTAAATGGAGTTCCTATGGTTTACAGCTAGATTTAGCATAAACCCCAAGAAATCACTGATGTTTAATTACCACTAACTGAAGCCAACAAAACAATGATATAAAAAGCATTACAGAATTTTAACTCTAGGCAAATGTGTAACCCTGTGTAAAATATGATATTTGTTTCTCTTCATTTCCCTTAAACTTTTAGCAACTAAAATGGCTAGAAAATGTGTACTTATCCTTTTTAAAAACACTATCAAGTTTTTGGTATAACATCCGTTCCAAGTGTTTAATAGTTAGAGAAGACTCATTGAAAGTAATAGGTAATAACTGAAGTCTTGGCTAATAGCTTATTGATTTAAGTTGGTTTGCTCTTGGTAGAGCTGTGTCTGAATCAGTGGTGGGTTCCGGATCCCGTTGCAACTGGTACAGTGCAATGGAGCCTGGTGTCCACCACATGAATGTGCGCAGCACACACACACATGCATCCAGCAGGCACATGCATCCTTACCTTTTGTGATGCTTCTCTACACCTCCGCGATGCTCCTGCTGCTTGGTGGAGTGGTGCACAGGCACCATACGCTCCATGCATGGAAGCGCCAAAGAGCTCAAATACCGGTAAGGAGTGTGGGTAGGTGGGTGGGCCCTCTGGAGCACCGTACCGGAACGGCACCCAGATTGTAACCCACCACTGGTCTGAATGAATAATAAACTGCTAAAACAAACATGCCACAGTTTTTCATACTAGAAAGCTACTACCAAAGGCAGCAGTTGTAGCCTAATTTTAAGGCCAGCTTTGTAAAGATCCAACAATAGCTACTGTGATGTAGGAAAATAATGTTATATAATCTGATCCCAAAACTCTCTAAGCAGTTTACAGAGTCAGCATATTGCCCCAACAAACAGGATCCTTATTTTACCAACTTCACAAGAACGGAAGGCTAAGTAAAGCTTGAACCTTTTAGAATCAAACATCTGGCTGTGAGTTAGCCTGCAATACTACATTCTAACCACTGCGCCACCATGGCTCATACTTCAGGTAATCTGCATGTATTTTAAATAGCAATAGCACTTAGACTTATATATAGCCCCATAGTGCTTTACATCCGTCTCTGGGCAGTTTACAAATGTCAGCATATTGCTCCAAATAATCTGGGTTCTCATTATATCAACCTTGGAAGGTTGGGAAGCTGAGTCAACCTTGAACTGGTCAGGATTGAATTCCTGGCAAGGGCCGGAGTTAGCCTGCAGTACTACATTCTAACCACTAGGGCTCCTGGTGGTGGGGCATCATGAAGCATCTTTTTATTTATTTTAATCAAAATCAATACGATTCTCCCATAAGAATAGAGGAAGCATATCTCCGTGGAGGCAGGAAGAATATTAATGCAATATTGATTCTTTGTAAGAACAAGAGAGCAACAAAAGCAATGGGGGTGGGGGGAAGCTGTTAGATATAAAACAGAAAGAGTTGGCAAAGATATTGTATTTTGGAGATTGGTCAAACATAAGTGGGTGAGTGTATGTGTGTATATTTATCACTGCCACATTTTTTCATTAATATATACCCAGATATGTAAATTGTTCCATTTCATAATCAAAAGATATATTCCAAAATCTCTAATCAGTTTCCAACTTCCATTCTGAAAAGATGGCCAGATATTAAATATAAATTATACCTTTTTATATTCTCTCCCATTTCTCGAACATTCTCTTTGCTTACTAATATATATGTAATTTTATGTCCTTCAAATTATTTCAGACAGAAAATGAGATAAAGAGAGAGAAACAAAGAGATAGAGAGATGATATTTATTATTATTATTCCTATTTCCTAATTCTATATATATTGGGAAATTAATTACCTTCTTCGCATATAGCTGCTTTGTAAGAATCCTCCATTTACTCTACTCAAAATTGTTATAAGTGATTAAATTTAGGCAGATGAATGATCCAATTTGAGGAATAGAAATCGGTAAAGCAGCTGATCCTAATTTTCCTGTCTTGCGTAGCAATTGTGTTACAAATTCTTCCAACATTTTTGCTTTGAGTTTTACATTAAACAATAGTCTCACTAGCCACAGATGTCAGATTAGATGTGTAAAACTGGGAGAGAGAGAAATTAACTTCCCAATCTCTGTGCAGAGACTCTGTCCTCAATGTGGTCAGAATGTTATTTATATGTAACTATTATTTTGTATCTATATTTGCAAAAACAAAGAAAAGATTCCACTAAAGTTGTGGAAATGAGGAAGCAAAGAACCGTTTATTTCAGGGATGTCAAATTCAAGGCCAGGGGTACTTAGATTTGGCCCAGGGGCCGGCCTGGAAATAACAGAGGACCAGACCATGGTGCTTCTGCCAGCAAAAATTTGCTCCCAAGCTCCATTTTTGGCTGCCACAGTCTCCTGCAACCCTCTGCCAGCAAAAAACAGCCCTTGGGAGGGCTGCGTGTGGCCCTCCCAAGCTCCATTTTAGCTGGCAGAGGATTGCAGGAGGCTGTGGCAGCTGAAAACAGAGCTTGGGCATACTCAGGCCGCCATAGGCGCCCTTGACATGAGTGACATTGAGCTGGCCACGCCCTGATCACACTCACCCCAGCCCCTGGAGGTCAAACACAACCCTGATGTGGCCTTCAATGAAATCAAGTTTGACACCCCTAGTTTAGTTGATACTATTCACAGAGAGATCATTAACATTTTAACTTAAACCACAGTCAAGTGTATTATGTGTATATGTCCAATTGGTGAATGCAGAATTATACATTTGTTTGCCCAGTGATGTAACTCTGAAGGTCAGCCCAAACCCAGTTGCTCTGTATCCATGGCATTTTGTGTACTTTACCACGAAACCCTATAATTTAAAATCTATTAGAGATTGTGCTATGGGCTCTTCTTTCTACAATGGGACTTCATGTAGGTTAAATTATTAACATTTACTTTACAAATTATTTTTTCCCAAAAGGCTCTAGGAACTAAAAAATTTGCAATGATTATTAAGATGAATTCCATAGGAGTATTAGTATGATGGATAATATTACTATTTACTTAGTCAATTGAGACAAAGGAAGTTGGAAGCAGAGCCTATAAACAGAAACAACCAAATAAAAAAATATTATTGTCTGACATTTTGTGAGTTTATGTGTTAGAGATTGTAGTTTTAATTGTATAACATCTGCATCTTTTATTTTTGATGGATAACCTGGCATACTTTAAGTGGCTTTCTCCAAATTCTTTCTCTTGTCTCCTTTCTAGTAAAATAGAAATATAACTCTAAAGTCTAGAAGATGATTTCCAGTTTCTATAATACTGATTGAACAAGTGTGCTGGTCTTTAATTTGGCTTATTTAATAGAAGCCTAGAAGGCACACATTTAGAGATTGGGATAAATTTAATTATTCATATATTGTTCCAGGAGGTTAAAAAAAACTGTACAGGAAACAAGTGGCAATGTGATAGCAAATGTTCTTCTCAATTAAAAATTGTAGTCTTCAGATAGAAGATTTTTTACACAGTAGTTGTATCATAGCCTTCAATTGCCATGTATCATCTGCAAACATCTGGATCCATTTTAAGTTCCTTTAAAAATAATGAAGTCTGGAATGCCTTTTAAAACTCATTTTTTGTCTGTGACTGGTTCCTAAGTTATACTAATGTAGGTCAATAATGTCAGGAGTTCTGAACACTGGGACTTTTTGATGTCTTCTTGTTAAATGTCCTTCATGCCCTATTGCTTGAATAGTCATTCAAGGCAAGTTTGGCCAACAGAGCAAGGCATAGAGAGAAGGAGACAGGGACTTACAAATGAACTGTAAACCCAATCCTCCCCCAAAGCTTGATTTAATCCTTTTACACTGGGAGTTTCAGCTTGTCAGTATCTTAAGGTCAGAGGGTCAAAATATCTACAAATACTCAGAACTGAAATATATTCATCCCAGCATGGCTGGAAAAATTGCTGTGACATTTCACTGTCAGATAAGATTTGATGAATTTGGCAAATAAAGTTTCTTTAAACATAAATGCCTAAATTCCGGAGGACTCTGATTGTTGGGTGGTCTAAAATTCTAGAAATACAAAACACTTAACTAGTGTTTGAAAATTCCCAGCTTAATGCTTCAATTCTAATCAATGATTCCCTTCCCCCCTCAGCTTTAAATGTCACGGCTTTCTTTCTTGAGATAGTGAATACAATGCAGTTTTCTTTCTACTGAGTACCCCTATAATAATAAATGTCAGATGAGAGGTCTGGTACAATCCAAAATGAGATGTTGTTCCTTCTTTACAGATCTCTCTTCACTAATCCCTGATCTCCCAGGTTTGCTAAAGGAAAGTTTAGTTAAATATATCAGTTAGAGCATTAATCCACTTTTCAAGACTGCAGGTATCAGAACAGAAATAAAAGAGTCTCCCCCAGCTGCCGTTGGTTGAATTTATGTACAGTTAATTCAAGTCTTATATGTCTGCACATAAATAGTAGCAGGCATAAACTGTAAAAGGGGATGATTGATCACTGTCACAGGGCATTGCCAGAGAGATGAAAGAGCAGTAGATAGCTGGAAATTATGTTGTTCCAATAGTTATGCTCCTAAGTAACTTGGTTTTGTCATTACCCAATACCTATGGGGCTTTGGATAGGATCCTCTATGATAAAATCCTCTTTTTTTATCCTGGCTGTTTAATTCCAAGTCTTATTTGGCTGCCCTTTAGCAGGTATCTGATCTCCTGAACCTGATGCTAAGAATCTTATCAAAATTGGATTCTGTCATGACAACAAATGTTTACTGCAAAAACAAAGATAATAGCAATACCACTTAGATTTACTGTATATACCACTTCATAGCGCTTTATAGCCCTCTCTAATCGGTTTACAGAGTCAGCATATTTCCCCCAACAATCTGGGTCCTTATTTTACCCACCTCAGAAGGATGGAAGGATTAGTCATTAGTTATCCTTGAGCCTTGAGATCTGCCAAACTGTGGCAGCCAGTGATCAGCAGAAGTAGCCTGCACAACCGTGGCTCTTGATACGTATTAATCACTTGATAGTAGCAAAAAAGAAAAGGCTTTTGTATATCTTTACTGCCAATGAATTTTAGTCCAGATGTTTATAGCTCCTATATAGAAGCCAAAGACTTATACAGTAGATGGATTGGATGTTGATCAAGGCTTGGCCTCTAATGCCCAGTGTTAGTTTTCAAATAGGACTGCTAACCTCTGCTTCTGGCTTTGCTGGTGAGACCTCTAGCTTCAAATTATACTGGTGGTTAGAAATTCCTGGAGGTTTTTAAGAAGAGACTGGACAGTCACTTGCCTGAAATGGTATAGGGTCTCCTGCTTGAGCAGGGGGTTAAACTAGAGGACCTCCAAGGTCCCTTCCAGCTCTGTTCTGATTGATTGATTGATTTTTAGTGTAATGACAATAGTCATTACGTGTGGCTTAACTAATGGAGGCTCTAGATATTCTTCTGCTCCTCATTTTGAGCAACTTAATGGTAGAAAAAGGAGTGAAAGATTTTTACTTTTCCACTTGGATCCATAAAAAATTATCCAGAATATGTTTTCCACATGTGAGTTTGGTTTTAGAGTAAGAGGAAAGAAAATAAGCAGAAACTGGCATAGTACCTTCTCTTGTTTTGTTTTTGAAAATCAGAACCTCAATCTTCCCTGTTTCTACCTGATTTGCAACCTAACCCAAGAAACTGGCAGTGTAGTTGCAGAGTTTCTGCTTTTACCTCAGCCTTGGGGTGTAAATGTGGGGAGGGGGGAGGCAGCATCCACAGTGTCAAATCAATGGGTGCAAGCCAGGTGGATTGAAGTTCCACCCATTTGAACATGCATGAAATGCATGCAAATTGTTAAAAAGAACCAGAGCTTCGATGGTCTCACCCTCCCCACTACTTTGCCATTGGGGACCCTTCCTATAGGAGACCCTTTCCACCCTGCCTGCGTCTCCCAAATTTTGAATTGGAGAAGAGGTCAAATCACAAGGAAAGCAAAAGTTCCACTCTAAGAAAGCAAGCTCTTTCAGGACTGAAATCCTATGCAGTATTATTAGAAAGAAAACAATATTGAGGGGAATGGAGATTGCTTTTGAGTAAATATCCTCTGGTTTATAATTACACTGTAAGTCTTTTTGCGCATAACTTTTAAAAGAGAATTTCAAAGTTAAAGAGGCGGTAATTGAGATTCTTAATGTACAAAATCAACTTTCCAAAAAGCCTTTCAACTTGGAAAAAAAGAGAGAAAAGACAACAAGGCTGAGCAACTGCACGTCTACGTTATGCATGGGAATACTAAATATCTGGAAACAATTATTGCTGAAAAGGAAGATGGAAACAGATTTGCTGCTACCTCTTGGGGAAATCTGAAGTTCTTTCTGCTGCTTTCCTTTCCATTTTGGCTTTCTATTACAGAAGGTGTATAATAATTAATATCATTAATGGACAACCGAGCAATGATTAATATCATGATTCATAGGGCGGCTTAGGATAATATGGTTCAAATGATGTGAAATGTAACCACTTACTATGCACACACGGAACAATTTGTTCCAAACAATTTGGCACCATGGAAGGGTGAAAAGGTTTCAGTCTTCTTATAATATTGCCTTGAACAGCACTTGCCATATAGAAAAAGGCAGAAAGCTGTGGATAATGTTTTCCAAAAAATATAATCTCACATTTGCAATACTTCATTTATTCCAGTTTCTTTATGCCATGATAGTAGTGTGCAGTTGTTGGACTTCAGAGATGACGGCTTTTGTCTTACTTATTTCTTCTGATGGGTCACCATGAGAACCAAGAGTTTTCTATTGTGTTATTTCTTATGAGAGCATCCTATAATCCAGTGATGGCTAATCTTTTCGGCACTGAGTGCTGAAAGCGTGCGCGCACACACCCATAATGCAATGGGCATGTGACTCCCCTGTGCACCCCACACACCCTGTGCATGTGTGTGCAACCCACCACATGTACCCCAACCCCTGCGCAAGTGCGTGTACCCCCATGTGCACCCCACCCCTGTGCATGCATGCACAACCCCCATGTGTGGCCAATCCCTGCACTTGCATGCAAATCTCCCACATGAGCCCCATCACCCACAGCAGAGACCCCCAAAACATCTGGCTGGCAGGAGGCACACAAATGCATGGTGGAGCTGAACTGGGGCGACAGCTTGCATGCCCGCAGAGAGGGCTCTGCGTACCACCTGTGGTTCGCCATCAAGGCTGTAACCAAAATAGTTAAGAGTTTCTCATAGCCATATGTATTTTTATGAATACATCTTAGAAATGAAATGCCTGAATCATTCACAAAGTAAGTTTAGACCATCAGTCTTTTGTACTGTATGAGTTTTTCATCTGTTCAAATTCACAGAATTAGTTTCTACTTCATAAGCTAGTATAATATTCACAGGTGTCCACAAAGTGGGTGTGTAAGTGAGGACACATGATTCGTATCATGACATAAACAACACAGTGCATGTACTTATGTCCAATGTTTTGGTGTAGGTTTGGGGTATGTCAGTATTAAATAGTGACATGACACATGTCAGCATAACATTTTGCCTGTAAATATGGCTTACTGTAGACTATTAAACTATTGCTGTGAGTGATTTAAAACCAGTTTGCATTACAGTTTATAATCAGAATGCAAAATATAGCCTTTGGTATGTGAAGCAGTAGATTTATGTGTGTGTATTCTTGAGAGGACAAATCTAGCCTGCGCAAGAAAGTCAAGCAGTTTTGTAACTTAACAGGAAAAAAAAAAGATTATTTCAAGAAGAACCTGGAAGTAGCTCTCGACATGCTTTCAGGAAGAGAGTTAAGAAGGGAATACTCCCATTCATGACTATCTAGAAAATAAAGGCAGCAAAGAGAAGGCAGAGTGAATAAATAAATAAATAAAAAAGAGGAGATGCAGAGCAAATCCTACATCACATCGAACCTTGCGCAAAGTAGGTTTTGCAGTGCTGAAAAGTAATCACCACTGAAGTCACAAGTACCATTGAAGTCACATTTCCAAAACATATTCTTGCTGGTTCATGCACCAATCCCAAATTCCCATCAATTCTCAAATGGCTGTCAATTTCAGAGCAAAGCTTTCATGAGTCAATCTGCCAGCATCTCTCTTAATAGCCCTTCAATGACTCCTTCTTCTTGGGTATCTCTTACGTGCTAATATTTGGTGTCAATATACTTTGTGCTGGATACAAACTCCATTAATAGTTTATGAAGCTGCCATAGATTCTTACCATAGTTTTAATGTATACAGGTGGAAGGTAGGGCAACAAAATATTCCTATTTGCTTGGCCAGCTGGTCACCCCACCTCCATTGATTTATGATCTGTCCTGCATTTTGCTATTGATTGGCACTTGGAGATCTAGTTTGGCTGGACCATTAAGATACATGCCCAATGATTTGTATCTAATCCAATCTGCTTTGGTTGGTGTGCTCACTTTCCTATACAGGATTCCAACTGCTGCACCTTGTAACTGTGGCTACGCATAGGAGCTTTCCAACTTCTCATGCTATACATTTAGTCAATGTCTACAGCTGCATTTCAGTGCAAAACGTTTTTTTAAAAGTTGGAGGATGTCTTTCATAAACAACTCCCCATTTTTATCCATATAACAGTGACAGGTTTTTAAACTGTGATTTTTTAAATTTTTAAATATTTTTAATTCCACCTATTATTTTTATAAATAATTCAAGGTGGAAAAAAAATACCTAATACTCCGTCTTCCTCCTCCACAACAACCCTGGGAAGTGAACAGAGATGAGGGAGTGTGATTGGCCCAAAATCTCTCAGCTGGTTTTCATGCCTAAGGTGGAACAAAAACAAGAGTCTCTTGGTTTCTAGTCTAACCAGTAGACCAAAGGTCTCCAAACTTGGCAATGTTAAGACTAATGGACTTCAGCTTTCAGAATTCCCTATCCAGCATGCAGTAGACCAGGGGTCTCCAACCTTGGCAACTTTAAGACTTGTGGACGTCAACTCCCAGAATTCCTTTGCTGGCTGAGGAATTCTGAGAGTTGAAGTCCATAAGTCTTAAAGTTGCCAAGGTTGGAGACCCCTGGTCTACTGCATGCTGGATACCTTACTGATAGCAGATTTGATCAACTTAGGTTATCCTCAATTGCTAGGTTGATTATTTTCTTTTATCTTCGCAAAGCCTCACCCTGCTGACTTGAATCCAGTATCAAGTTTAATCAATATCTCCTCCTTATAGAGAGAATATCTCCTCCTTATAGAGAGAATCAAAGAATGGACCATTCTTATAGTCAGAAAGGGAAGGCTTTGTTTCATCTTTCCTTTTGTACTTTATGCTCCTGTGATTCTATTATCTGGCTTTCTGTGGTAACTCATACACCCTTGAATGTTCTTTCTTCAGGTTATTTGATTTCTTTTTGGAAAGACAGTTGGCATTTCCTCTTCTCTGCATTTAACTATGGAAGCCAAGTCTCAAGTGAGAGTTGATTTCTCTCTATCCGGATCAGAATCTTGCAAGCAATTTTTTAAAATAACATAAATATTTTATTTCACAATTTTAGATCTTTAGCAATAGGAAAATCAGCATTTCTGATTGTCTGAGCTTTCTTTGTCCTTCCAAATTAGCTTGCTGTCTCCCATATCTAATGAACATGAATATTTAGATCCTCTTCTTTGGTTAGCATTCGTTACATCCAATGGTTTTTTTTTTAAAAAAAATCTGGTGCTTCTTTTTCTTTTATTCTTTATGTTCTTCTTGCCTTGCACCTTTAGCTTTGATACTGGACAACTCTTTGTAACTGATATGGTTGACCACTGCTCTGGCTCTTAAATTAACTTTCACAAAGCCATACAAACTTCTAAAACAATCAAGCTATAATTATGCAAGTCCCATTGTTACTATAAGGCTAGTTATGCAAGTTGTGTGATTGCTTTAACTTGCGTACGAATTAAAATAATTAATCTGTGACCCAAAATGCAACTTGTGTGAAGTAATCAATATTACAGAGCAAGAAAAGTATCAAAATATTATGAGATTTAAATTAAATTTTAGGAATACCTAAGATTTGATCAAAACTTGCATCTTAGTATTTGTTTTAATAATTTGTTAGGTAAATAGTGATACATCATTCCTCATGATATTTTAGTTGGGGAGGGAAAATTGTAAAATATCTAATAATTAGTTCAATACAATAAGATAGAAAGGATTTTTAACTATATATTTAATGTTTATTTATTAAACTCAATATGTCAATTTATATCAATGACTGTTGAATTCTTTTAGTGGATATATCAACTTTTCAGAGCAAAATCTGATTTTTGCTTTACAGAATCTCACAATACATCCAAGCAGCAGTGAAATATTAGGGATATTTGATATTGTTTAATTACATTTGATATTGATAGTAATTCATATCATTCAGATCACTTTTAATACAATTTGTGTCAATACTGTTCTATCCAACTTCTCAGCTAACCATATTTTAGCTGATGTATATATTTCCAGATGTATATATTTTTCTCAGCTTCACGATTCCCAATCTATATTTTTGCCAATGCAGCTTTTTTATACATACCATTTCCCCAATATACACTGATTTATTCCAAAATATACCTAATTTTAATTACTTTGCTGATTACAAAGGATATCAGAACACTTGATTAATTGCTGCCATCCCTGCTGCAGAGGAATGAAGCATTTTGTTTGTATCCATTGATGTATCAGGCTGAGACGAACTGCAGCCATGGAATCCATCTATAATATTTTTCAGAGGAAAATACTTGAGTTAAAGCTCCAGGGTAGAAAATAGAACAGTAGCAAGAGGACAAAATGGAAATAAACCAATAAATAGAATGGTAGCTGATAAAAAAGACTGCATCTTTTATTAGATAATATGCCTGGAGCTCCTAGCCAAAGACTCTTTTGAAGTCCAGTAATTCTCAATTTGAGATTTTAGGAAAAGCCATGGAAAAAAATGTCCTTTTTTGCTGGCAAACAGCTGTTGTGATTTGCATGGCTAGCCACAAAATACCAATTTTACAGCAAGCCAAATCTGTCAGGTTAAAATAGTCATTATTTCTTTTTTTTATACTCCACTTTTGTTTGAAACTATTCAACAGGTCCAAGATCTTATGAAGGACATTGTTTTTATGCCTATCAACTTCCCGCCACCACCTATGAATTTCCAAGGGCTCACAGAACATCCTCTGTATCTCACATTGCAACATTACAAGTTACAACATCTACACTTTTACAGTTCTAAACTGAAAACGTTAGTGAAATTAAGTGACATATAGCACATCTCCTTCCATTTCTTTACTTAAAAATTAATCTTGTCTTGCATGCTGGCTTCATAGAAAGTCTTACGACATAGCTGACTTTATCTCTTGATCCTCATCCACTCAGTTGGCAGTTTGTTTTTAGCTTCTACGGTCTACCAAGATCAGTGTGAAGGGGTGGAAGGTTGCATATTCCTTCTCTAAACTACTTTTCATACCTTGTTTGTTTTTAAAATACTTTTAATTTAGGATGGTCACATCTGTGTTTCTGTGATGGTATTTCATTTGAAGGGAAACAGGATGTGGTGCAGATAGGTCATGTTCCAATTTTAAGCTGAATTTTGGACTCCCTCACACAGCTGTTTCATATGCAGTATTATTTGCCAAGAGCACCGTTCTGATTCCTTCCATCTTCTGTCCATTATTTTGAATTTCATATCGTAGTAAGATTGAATAGAAATGCCTTACAGGCCTATTTGTATCATTGTGTTGTCTTCACAGGAGAGTTCTTTGATCACATTGACAAAGGACAGAGAAACATCAATACACCCATATACTTTGCAGAGATAATTTCCTCAATGCTGGTTATCGGTATGAATATGGAAATTGCTGTGAAGCTTTTCTCAGCGTAGCTCTAGGGGATCCATAAATGATCTCACTATATGTGGAAACAAACTTTGTGATACTGTTCTTTGTCAATAAATACATTGCAAAATGTGAACAGTACTGTTAAGGCAGAATAATTAAGGACAAAATCAAGAAACCCAATATAATTCAGTTCTCCAAAAGCAGACAAATCTGAAATGGTTGTCATTTGACATTTTTCCTATTTGCTTCTCATGGTTCATTAGAAACAAAACCAAACCCATTTCTGACTTTCTTTCCATAGTCAATTCCATCTTTCTTCTGTCTCTTTCCCTTTTAAAAAGCTTAATATATTGAAGTCCAGTTTATAATTATTATTTGTCCCTCTTAACTTTATTTATATGATTCTATTGTCTACTGTGATTAATATATCTGAAAGCTGACCCAACATTTCAAACAGAATCTTGTGGTCTTTTGGATTTATTCAGAAAAATGTGATGAAATTTTCTCTTCAGAAGGAAGTTATCTACTTTCCATGGAACACACAGCTCACCAGCTCACAGTTTTTCTCCCACACTAATATATTGTACATTTTAGTTATAGCCGTTCTGTCTAACTATATAAATATTAACAGAGGTTGCCTACAATTTGGAAGAAAGCAAGAGGCTACAGGTTAGATAGATACTGGTTTAACATGTTAACCATTTGAAATCCTTTCCTGAGAAACATGGGGTGTTAGTATTGGTCAGGATTCAAGTTGTCTCTAGGCTGCAAGTTATCTATCCCTTGATCTGTGCCTATAAACAATTATTTGTGATCCAAAGAGCTAGAGATTAATGTCAGCTAACAGTGTCATCATTTTCACATTGTACTTGCACTTGACTCCATTAGGTTCACTGGAGTTTAGACTGAGAAAAGACTACCCAACCTATCATCTTTTTATATGTCTTTCAGATGTATTTTCTCGCTGAGTTGAGTAATACTTAATTCCAGTAAAGAATTTAATCTCAGGTAATGTGTGTAGAGCTGAAGCTGGAATGATTAGTAGCATGATCCAGTGCATTTTTACTAAGAAATAAAACCCACTATATTTACAGGGGCCTATTCCAGATAACTAGTGTTTATACTGTTGAAAGAAATGTCCTTCTGGGTTCAGCTCCAAGTGGGGAAAAAGACACTGGAGACATGGAGGCTGCTTGTAAAGATGGTTTTAATGGTGGAGAGGACCACATGGCTTGAATCCTGAACAGAAAAGGTGTTTCAATGTTGGGAAGAAGAGAAGGAAGGAATGAGATGCTGAGTCCCTGGTTTTATGCCCTCTCTGGCCTTTAATCTTGAGCTTGTTTTCTAATTGGTTGTCAGACTCCCATGGGGCCATGCAGGGGCAACTCTCTAGGCTGCGTTTTGAATCCAGGTTTGGCTGAGTTCTCAGATGCCATGTGGTGAGTTGGGTAAAAGGCCAATACTATCATGCCTTAATCCCATCACTCTGGAGTTGGAGGGGCGAACTCTTTATTATGTAAAGTGAACTTGCTCAGGCTTTAATGGCTCATTGACAAAGGGGGATGGGCAGGAAGCTGCACACAGCTATTCTGTCTTTTAAAACATGTTTCTTCCTTTTCACATCCAGAGAAATATTTTGCCTTTTCAATATTTCCTAAGACATTTTATTTTTCTGGGAGAGGGCTGGGTGATAACTTTCCACAATACAAAGAGAATATAGTTTTGGTGTTCAGTGTTTCTATGCCTGTTTCTTCCCTGCAGTTTCATTGGTTGCCCAACCAGTCTTCAGAAGGTTTATGTTGAATGGGGTGCTTAAGGACTGTATTGAATATGTTGTAGAATGAGAAAGCAGAAAGATCTCATTCCAATGTATCCCCAAGCTTGGAATAAGTGGAAGCTCTTTGATTCATAAGTGCTATTGTAGAATCTGATTATTATCTGATAACATCTCTAGACCAGTATTACAGAAATTGGTCCTTATGGACTACTATGTTCGTGAGAAAACTCTCTCAACAGACATAGACTGTGTTTTACACATCACCCTTAGCCTCATAAATGAACTATTTCATTTTCTGAGTTTGCATGATATAAAGATAAAGGTAAAGGTTCCCCCACACATGCATTCTAGTTGTTTCCAGCTCTAGGGGTGGTGCTTATCTCTGTTTGTAAGCCGAAGAGCCAGCGCTGTTCAAAGACTTCTCCATGGTCATGTGGCCGGCATGATTAAATGCCAAAGGTGCATGGAGTGCTGTTACCTTCCCACCAAGGAGGTCTCTATTTCTCTACTTGCATTTTTCTGTGCTTTTGAATTGCTAGGTTGGCAGAAGCTGGGACAAGCAATGGAAGCTCACTCCGTTACGTAGCACTAGGGATTCGAACCACCGAACTGCCGATCTTTCTGATCAACCAGCTCAGCATCTTAGCCACTGAGCCACCGCGCTCCTTGCATGATATACTGAATCATAAGAAACCAAAAGGTTGGAGTTCACACAACACACTTAGTCACACAAAACATGTTGAACACATTAGATAAATGCATCTGCTAGACTCTTTTGCTATGGGTCCTGTAGGAATGCAGTCACTCTGTTAGAGCTGATCGTGTGTTTGCCCAGACTCCTCTAGGTTTTTTTATTATGCATAATTATTGTTGAAATAATTGGTTTACTAATATATTCTTTTAGCTGCAATAGCAATAAATGACAACCCTTTTTAAAGGTGCATGACAAAATACTTTTAAGGAAATTGAATGCCTTATTACTCTAGGATTTATTCATAACCATTGCTTTGACAATGAACAATTTCTTTAAATTTCTCAAAAGACATTGTCTTTGACAAATTGCCTTCCCTTCAAAAATGAAAAATGCAAGAATTGCACTGCTGCAGGGGAGAAAAGAATGAATTAGAGAAGCAATTCTAAGTCTGAAATGCAAGTGGCTCGAAGAAAGAGCGGTGCTGACAAAAAGCTCATGCTTACCTCATGCTATCTGAGGTACAGGTTGCCCAGCATATAATCATATTTTCTAAACAATTCATTAAGCTGACATTTACCAGTGCTCTTTGGGGACCGAGTTAGTTGAAGTAGAATATGACATGAACAGCATTTGACATTTTGCTGCTGGTTTAAAGGATGCATTTATGCATTGAATCAATATAATAGAATTGAATAATTGTTACTATGTTATTGGTGGTACAATTATTGACACTTAAAACATAATGGTAGAAAGTTAGAAAGGCATTAGTACTTCCCTGCTGTAATTATATCTATGGAACAAATTTCTAGTGACTTTATTTAGAGTTTCCTGGTCTTTTTTAGATGTCTGTGGAGTTTCTAAGTCATCTAGGTCATGGTTGTCCCAAAGGTGCTTTTTCAAAAGGCAACTAGACTTTATTTTTCCTTGAAGACATTTTGCTTCTCGTCCAAGAAGCTTCTTCAGATGATCCTTCAGATGATGTTGAGGGCACAGATTAAACCTCTAAGTGGCCTCAATGACTTTCAGAAAGATTGCTAATCTAACCCAACGATCAAATGACTTCAAGGAATATAAATCTTCCCATCCTCCACCATTCAATTAGAACTGAAGAAACTTCTTGGATGAGAAGTGAAACGTCTTCGAGGAAAAACAAAGGCTTGGGAAAATCAGACGAATAGGGCACTGTAACAGAATTTTTGCTGTGTTTGATTTCATTAAACTTTCTATCCTTTTGATTGCATGTGAGAGTTGTGGTTTGAAGGAATACTGTTCAGTGGCCCCACTCTCCATCAGCATCTCTATTTTTTTAAAAAAATGTTAAAATGTCAGTTCAGTTAACTGCAACATTTGCTAATTATTATCGTAAAAATACCATATAATCTAACAATTCTGAAAAACCAAGGAAAACGTCTAGATAGGTAAGCATGACACCATAACACTACATGGCTTCAATGTGAGGACAATCATTCAATATCACCTGTTTTTTGAAAACTTTCCATCATATCATACTATTGTTAGTATTACTGCATACTATTACTGTGATATTGGTTATTACTTTCTTTTATTCGATCAAAGTAGATAAATTACATTAAATAAAATTAAAATACTGAAAAGTTTTATTCATAGTATATGTTTTACATTTCTGTGACTATTTCTTTTTTTTATTAAAATTTTTATTTTTGAATAAACACAAACAGACAAAACACAAAAAAACCCCACAAAACCATCTTCCATTACAAATTGCAGAAAGTGTGTTGATTGGTTACAAAAGCTTCCGTGCATCCCTTCCACAGTCGTCACCTACAATTCGTGTCAAATCATATATTTTACATCAAATATATTTATATATATTACTGTCATCATATCTCAACCTTCATTTGACTGTAATTGTTTTTATGTCCTTTTATTTAAAATATTCCAAATTTAAAGCAAAACCACATAATGGAATTCCATTAGCTCTTCCCAATATCATCCAATAACAATACATCTTTATAACATGTTCTAAATAAAAATTGGTTATATTTAATAACAAGAGTTTCTAAACCTCCTTTCGTAGTTACCATTTGCAATTTATATCAAATTTCCTCTTATCAAACCAATACATATATATACATTATTATCATTTATTTAACTATATCCATTATCACTTCATTTTTACATAATGCTCTAAATTTAACTAAGTTTGGATTAATTTTTATAATAAGCTTTCATATATCAACCTGTGTCTTTCCAGTAATAGTGCAGTCTTATGTCTCTTGCCATTTGTGGCATTAGTATTCTGGTTAATTCCTTAGTAAATTTTGTATGGACTTCTCTTTGCAACTTGGTGCTTGTTGCATATCTTGTATAAGCTCGAAACCCTCCATCTGCTTCTTCAATCAGCTTATCACTAGTGCTTCTAGCAAGATTTCTCTTTTTGGTTCCATAAATTATTCTCTCCTTTCTTCTTCTATGCTTTGAAATCTGGGGTAAGGCTCCACTCTATCTTTCTCCCTTTTCCATATTCCACTCTTTCCATTTCCAACCACGCTCAGTTCACTGTCGGTATCAACAATTTTCTTATCTCTTTGTTTATTTTTTCCATCAGTTTTTAGAGCTCTGATCTCCACTTTCTTCATTTGATGAACATCCTTAATTTTTCCATCAAATTTTACTGTTCTACAATCTATGATCTCCAATCTCTTCTCAATTTTCTCTGCTACGTCTAATAATTTTTGAATTTCAAACATAATCTTTTGCAATGTTAAGGTTTCTTTTTCATGTTGCTCCATTCTTCCAACTTACAAACACTGCCACTCTGGCATTCAAAACTTTTTATTAGGTTTAAAGTAAGTTCATTTGTAATCTTTCAAGACAAGGCTTTGTTTTCATTCCACTCCAGCTGCCAATGATGTTCCCAAAGAGCACCTGTATAAACAACCCATGCTCTTCTCACTATCACACACTGTAAACAAGCTGAAGAACCTTGAAATACAAAGTCAAATGATCAAAAAGAAAAAAGAAAGGACAATATTTCCAAGACTCAAGCCTCCAGTGTCCAAATGGCAGTGTTACTTCCTTTCCCTCTGT
Organism: Natrix helvetica; assembly: GCF_964273705.1. Lineage (NCBI taxonomy): Eukaryota > Metazoa > Chordata > Lepidosauria > Squamata > Natricidae > Natrix > Natrix helvetica. The sequence continues at coordinate 196,615,242 of NC_138552.1, forward strand.
TCTTACAGCCCTCTTTGTATTCCTTTTATATCTGCTTTGTATTCCAGGTTTAAAGAAAACAAAAATTCTAAGTGTAGGGGGAAAAAAGGACCATTCAATCCAGCATTATAAAAATAAAGAAACTCTCCTGGCTGTTTCACCTTTCTGACTGATCACTCTCTGTACTGACTGATCCTCTTATTCCACAAACAATGTCTCCTAAAAAACCACCTCCTGGAAAACCTGGCTTTGCTGCCTCTGCCCCGACATCTGCAACGTCCAGTCCTAGTACACAATCAACGATAACAGCTTTGATGCAACCTAAAACTACAGAGACTGAGTTTCAACAAATGTTTCAACAACTTCTACAGGGACAAGAGGAAATAAAAAAACAACTAAAAGAGATGAAAGAAGAAATCAAAGAGAACCAGGCTCAAATTAATAAAAACTCACAGAGACTGGATCTTTTGGAGGGTGGGATGGCTGAGATGAGGGAGGGGATGGAAGGGATGCAGAAGGGGAACAAAGAACTTGATACCCAGCAGATGAAAATAGAATTTGAGAGAATGTCCTTTTATCTTAGATTCCAAAATGTGGTGGAAGCAGATGATGAAGATATAAGGGACATTATGACAAGTATTTTGGCTGAATATATTCACAGAGAGAAACAACAGATGGGGTGGGAAATAGACCTGGCTTATAGAGTGAACTCAGCGTATGCTAGAACACATAATGTACCCAGGGAGGTACACATTAAATTTCTCAGAAAAAGTACAAGAGATGAGATTCTGAGTGCACAAAGGGGGAAAGAATTGAAATACCAGGACAGGCATATAACCATTCTGAAACAGATCCCCAAGAAAGTGAGGGAAAAAAGAAAAAGTTACTCGCAGCTAGCGAAGAAACTATACCAGAAGGGGGTGTGGTTTAGATGGCTGATGCCTGAAGGTATGCTAGTATTCTGGGAGGACACAAGAGTTAGAATTAATACACCCATAGAGGCACAGGCCTTTATGGACAAAAACAAAGCACTCTTAGAAAAACCAGACGACCCTACACCAGATACACAGGACACGGGAGGGGCCGGAGCTCTCCCAGCGGGGGGAGATGGGGTGACACCGAGAAAAACCAGATCACAAAAATGAATAAGAAAACTTGCTTGACATAAGTTGACTGAACTTATTAATTGAACTTATATGCTGACTATATGTAACTATTTAGTAACAATTTTTTTTGCAAATGTATACTTTGTGTATGGAGGGAGGGGACACCTACCACACATTGCAACCGTCAAAATTTGTACCTATCCACTACCTTTTTCCTTGTAAAATTTTTAAAAAACCAATAAAACGTTGTTAAAAAATAAATAAAGAAAAAGATTTTAATCTATAGGTAAAAGAAAGAATATAAAAAGTAGAAGAAGAAAAATTAATCCATTCAATTTAAGAAATAGAAAACATTTGAGGAAGTTCCATCCATTAAAAAAAGGATAACAAACTATCTAATTTGGCTTTATTTTGCCGCTTATTCTCTTCTGTTTTCAAATTTAATTTAGTTTTCATTTTTGGGGGCAGACTCTTTTATAACAAAAGGATTTCTTCACCAGATGGACACATTTTCTCTTTTCCATTTTCCTCCTGTTCGGAGCTGTCCCAACTTCAGCAGCTTCAAAGGCTGCGCTTCTGTTGTCGGCAAAAAGAGCTTCTCCTGAATCAATCAGGGACTATTCTATACATAATTTTTAAAATGGAAAAATACAATTTGACATGTAAGAAGTATGAAACAGGCAAGTATACTGTGTAGTAGATTTTTATTCTCTGGTGTATGATAGAATAGGTGTAAAATACCTATTATTTAAAAATAATAATTTTCTAGTTTGCTTCAAACAATATAGATATGACTTGAAACAACCATTGTCAAATAGTTCAGTTGCATGTTAATCAAAAACACATACCCTCTATTTTAGTGTAAAAGAATGGCATAGTGTAGCCTACCTGTATTATTCTTTGCTCATATCCAATGAAAACCATGTTGCTGATGATTATCTGTAGGCAATTATTCATGAATCTGTGTGACATATCTAGAAGGTGGAGTCCTAGGTACTCTCTGAGCTTGATGGTTTGCTTATAGACATTTCATTACTTGACTGGGGATGCGGTGGAGGGGGGGAATATAAAGGTCACTAAAGCAGAGGGTTGCCCTATTACAACGGTCGCGGGGAGGAGGGGATGCGAGGACAGGATAAGATCTCAAGGTCGGTTGGGAGACCGTGGCTGCTGGTTACGCCCGGTCGCTTGTACCAACCCCTGCAGTCTAGGTGGACAGGTCATACAGAGCCAGGGCCTGCGGCTGATGCTTTGTAACGCAAGGTCTGTCACCAACAAGGCCCCCCTCATTAATGAGTTGATCTCAGAGGGGGAGCTAGACCTTGCAGGGATTACGGAGACCTGGCTGGGCCACGAGGGTGGTTTACCCCTCGTGGAAATGTGCCCACCGGGTTTCCGTGCATTCCATCAGCCTCGGGCCCTGGGTAAGGGTGGAGGGGTGGCGGTGGTTATGCGGGAATGTTTAGAGCCGAGGGAGTTCACTGTCCCTCAGATACCCGGGTGTGAGTCCCTTGGTGTGAACTGGGGCCCAGGGAGGCAGTGGGGCTTGCTGATTGTATACTTGGCTCCTCGCTATGCATCAGCAGCCCTGCCCGAGCTCCTCGAGCTAATCTCTGCGACGGCAGTTGAGACTCCCAGACTCTTGGTCATGGGGGACTTCAACTTACCGTCAATGGGAGCGGCTTCCGAGGCGGCCCGGGAGTTCATGGCTTCCATGACGGCCATGGACCTGACCCAATTAGTGCAGGGCCCCACTCACGAAGGGGGCCACACACTGGACCTCATTTTTGTATCTGAACAGTGGACGAGTGATCTGGGAATAGGGGATTTAGTCATCACGCCCCTGTCATGGTCAGACCACTCATCCCTCCGGCTGGACTTCCCAGGCGCTATCCCCCACCGCGAGGAGGCGGAACCAGACCCTATAAACTGGTACCGCCCCAGGCACCTGATGGAATCTGATAGATTCCAGACGGAGCTTGGGCCAATTCCTGTAGCCTTGTCCCGCTCCCGCTCCGAGGACCTAGTGACTGCCTGGAATAGGGCGACGACTGGGGCCTTGGACCGGGTTGCGCCTTTGCGACCTCTCCTGCGGCATCGACCCACCCGGGCTCCTTGGTTTACTGAGGAGCTTAGGGTGATGAAACGCCACAGGAGACGTCTAGAGAGCAGGTGGAGGTCCTCACGCTCCGAATCTGACCGAACACAGGTAAGAGCCTATTTGCGGACTTACCTTGTGGCAATAAGAGCGGCCAAACGTAGACATTGTGCTGCTCTTATTGCGTCCGCGGATAACCGCCCTGCCGCCCTGTTTAGGGTGACTCGCTCCCTTCTATCGCAGAGGGTGCGGGAGACACCCTTACAGGGTAGAGCAGAGGAGTTTGGGGAATATCTTCAGGACAAAATCGATCAGATCCGGAGCGGGTGGACCTCCGTCAGTGGACCAGACGAGCCGCCAACAGCGAGTCTTGAGAGACCACTCTGGGAGGAGTTTGACTCTGTTGCCCCCGAGGATTTGGACAGGTTGCGTGGACGGCTGCGACCCACCACTTGTTTAACGGACCCGTGCCCCTCCTGGCTGGTACTGGCAGCCTGGGAGGTGACACGAGGCTGGCTCCTGGGCCTGGTGAGCGCATCACTGGGTGAGGGATACTTACCAACCGCCTTGAAAGAGGCGGTGGTGAGACCCTTGCTCAAGAGGCCTTCGCTCGACCCAATGGAGCTAGCTAACTATCGTCCAGTCTCCAACCTCCCCTTCGTGGCGAAGGTTGTTGAGAATGTGGTGGCGCAGCAGCTCCCGCGACACCTAGACGAATCCGATTATCTAGACCCACGCCAGTCCGGCTTCCGACCCGGGCACAGCACCGAGACAGCCTTGGTCGCGTTGGTCGATGATCTCTGGAGGGCCAGAGATAGGGGTTGCTCCTCTATCCTGGTCCTATTAGACCTCTCGGCGGCTTTTGATACCATCGACCATGGTATCCTATTGCGCCGGTTGGAGGGGATGGGAGTCGGAGGCACCGTTTTGCGGTGGTTCGGCTCCTACCTCTCCGACCGGAAGCAATGTGTGTTGACAGGGGGACAGAGGTCGTCCCTGAGGCCACTCACTTGTGGGGTGCCACAGGGGTCGGTCCTCTCGCCTCTCCTGTTCAACGCATATGTGAAGCCGCTGGGTGAGATCATCCGTGGTTTTGGGGTTGAATACCATCTCTACGCTGATGATACTCAGCTGTATATTTCAACCCCAAACCACCCCAACGAGGCTGTCGAAGTGATGTCCCGGTGTTTGGAGGCCGTCGGGGTCTGGATGGGGGACAACAGACTCAAACTCAACCCCTCCAAGACCGAGTGGCTGTGGTTGCCGGCACCTCGGTTCAGCCAGCTGACTCCATCGCTGGCCATAGGGGGCGAACAGTTGTCCCCTGTGGAGCGGGCGCGCAATTTGGGTGTCCTCCTTGATGCCCGGCTGTCAATGGAGGACCATGTGGCAGCCGTGGCAAGGGGGGCATTCCACCAGGTTCGCCTGGTGCGCCAATTGCGCCCCCTACTGGACCGGAGTGCCCTGCGCACGGTCACTCATGCGCTGGTGACGTCTCGCCTGGACTACTGCAATGCCCTCTACATGGGGCTTCCCTTGGGACGCATCCGGAGACTGCAGCTAGTTCAGAACGCAGCCGCGCGGGTTATTATGGGAAGTACCCATTACTCCCACGTAACACCTCTCCTGCGCGAGCTGCACTGGCTACCTGTGGCCTTTCGGGTGCGTTTCAAGGTATTGATCACCATCTTTAAAGCGCTCCATGGCAGAGGACCTAGTTATCTGCAGGATCGCATCCTACCACACACGTCCCTGCGACCTATCCGCTCACACAGGGAGGGGCTCCTCCTGGTGCCGTCTGCTAGGCAATGCCAGCGGGCGACACCTAGGAGTAGATCCTTCTCTGTGATGGGCCCAACCCTCTGGAATGACCTCCCCCCAGACATTCGAACTACCACCGACCTCCGTTCCTTCCGGCAAAAGTTAAAGACTCACCTATTTCAATCAGCTGGCCTGGCACTTTCTTAGTTTTACCTCCCGGGATTTATTTATTTTAATTGGGTTTGGGGTTTTATAGGCTTTTAACGTATTATATTTATTATTCTATTACAGTCTCACAACCTCCTTCACCAGTATTAATTTAATTGTTTATGTATGTATTTTACAACGTATTTTAGTGACTGTACACCGCCCCGAGTCCTCTCCGGGAGAGGGGGCGGTCTATAAGTGTGAATAATAAAATAAATAAATAAATAAATAAGACTACTGTGTTTCCCCAAAATTAAGACCAGGTCTTATATTAATTTTTGCTTTCAAAAAACATATGAGGTCTTATTTTCAGGAATATGGTACTAAATGCATCCATGCAGCTGACGAACTTAACTGGGGCTGATTTGGGGGGGGGGGTAGGGCTTATATTACAAGCATCCTGAAAAATCATGCTAGGGTTTATTTTCCAGTTGGGTCTTATTTTCAGGGAAACATGTGCTAGTGACTATGAAGTTTGCTTGTCCTGCCAGTATTGGTGAAATATGTTTTTCTCCTTGGTATCTTAGTCAAATAATGAAACACTACAAGCAAAAAACCAGGCTCAGAGACAGAGGTGGGTTTCTGCCAGTTCACCCCAGAAAGGACAAACCAGTAATGGTGGTGGCAGGAGGCTCCATTCACCTGCGCAGTCATTTCTGTGCATGCACAGAACCTTTGCGCAAGCGTGCGAGTGCATGCACAAGCAAACCAGTATTAAAATAAATTGAAACCCACCACTACTCAGAGAGCATCAATGTTTCTACAGTTCAATCCTCAGCTACATATATTATCTTCTATAGGATATCCAGAAGGCTTCCACTCGCATTCTCTTCCAAAAGAAAATTATCTTTCTCCTACTTAAAAAAATTCAGATTTTTTTGAAATTAGGTTATCCAGTAAGGTTGTAGAACAGGGGTTTCAAACTGGTGGCCCTTGGGCTGGATGCGTCACATGCAGGCCACACCCACCCCATCTCCACATAGGGGAAAAACATCACAAAACATCACGTGACAGCAATGTGACATTGGCAAATTTGACACCCATGTTATAGAAGATTCAAAGAGTTGGAGAAAATATAAATGAAGATATAAATGCAAGGGGAAAAACATATTTTGGAACCGCAATTATTTTTTTACTGTGATTCCTACATCGACTTTGCAAACCTGATCATTTTTGAGTGAAGGGTATTAGCTAACCATTCTCTTCATTTCTTCTACTTTGTAGATTCATACCTCCTTAATCAATGGGCGGCCAAGTGCAGATGATCCTTCTCCAACACTATTGGAGTTTACGTCAGCTCGTTATATTCGCTTAAGATTTCAGAGGATACGGACACTAAATGCGGATTTGATGATGCTTGCACACAAAGATCTCAATGAAATTGATCCAATAGTCACAAGGAGGGTAAGTCCTGCCAAAGAGGCTAGAATGTGCATTTGCAGTACTTTTTCTCACCTAGAATTCAAAAGGATTTGGTTATTTCAGAATTATGAAACATCAGTTTTTATTCTTTCTGAAATAGCAATTTCCCTTTCATATTCTCATTTAAAGAAAAATAGCAGGATGAGTGTATATAAATTTTTAAGGCTGAAATATATTTTGGGAGGTTTTTCCCCCCATGTTTCCCTTCTTATTTGTATCAAAAAGCCACAAACAGGGGCAGTGAATGAACAATTCATTGTGATAATCAATTCCATTCTATTCCAAACCATATAGCACCACTCTTTGTAAACTACTGCTAATGGCAAAGGTACCATTATAAATCTCTGCCCCGAATGTCTGAAGAAAGCAATGTTGGAGGAGAAGAGGACGCTTGCTGTTTTCCCCCATGGTTAACACATAGGTGCCTGCTTGTAGGTAGCTTGAGAATCCGGTTGGTGATATATTTTCTACAATAGAATTTTCTTGTTGATATACCTTTTGCAGAAAATTATCTGCTGTTGGAGATCAGAAGGTACAACTGGTCCAATGCACTTCTGCATGAGCAGTTATAGAAGCTTCTTGCTTTGCCCATGTAACACTGTTGTTTTGTCTGCTGTATTGGTTACTGATGAGCCTTTGGGTGCAATTTTAAGATGTTAGTTGTTACCTCTAAAGCTCTATAGGACTAAGGTCTGGTTACCTACACCATGTGCACAATTGTTAGGCAACTGAGTATTTTGACCATATCATTCTTTGTATGCTTATTTTCCACCTCCAAGTTGTATAAACTTAAGTGCTTAGTGGATATAAGCAGATCAGGTGATGTGTATTTGTGTAATGAGGGAGGGTGTGGCCTAAGGAGATCAACATCAAGGTGTGTATAATTATTAGGCTGCTTCTTTTCCTCAGGCAAAGTGGGCTAAAAAAGAGATTTAACTGACTCTGAAAAGTCAAAAATTGTAAAAGGTCTTTCAGAGGGATGCAGGACTCTTGAAATTGCTAAGATATTGGGGTGTGATCACAGAACCATCAAATGTTTTGTTGCAAATAGTCAATAGGGTTGCAAGAAACAAGTTGAGAAAAAAAGGCACACCTTAACTGCCAAAGATTTGGGAAGAATCAAACATGAAGTTACCAGGAACTCATTATCTTCCAGTGCTATCATATTTCAGAACTGCAACCAACCTGGAGTGCCCAGAAGTACAAGATGTTCAGTGCTTAGAGACATGGCGAAGGTAAGGAAGGCTGAAACCCGACCACCATTGAACCAGACATGTTAGATATTAACATATATCGGAGGAAGTCTCCTCTCTGGTCCGCTGCTACAGCGGGAAACAGGTATCGCTCTGATTGGTCGAGAGGCGTACCCGAGTACTATAAAAGGGGAACCCTCCGGCCACAGAGCAAGCTGGATCACTACTACTACTAATAAAGAGCTGTTAAGTTACTTTGTGTCCGCAGTCTGTTCTCTCGTTGCCCAGATCTAACATTGGCGACGAAGGTGGGATCGAGAGACAGATAGGACGAAGAACGCTACCTCCAGAATCTCCGGATTTGATCCAGCCTAGGAATTCGGCAGAAATTCCGGCGGCCATCTCAGGTCACCACAGCGCGGCAAATTCAAACGAGAGAAGATGGCGATGCACACTCCCCCCGCCCCATTCGACCCAGAGAACGACGAATGGGAAGCCTTCATGATTCGTTTTGAGTGTTTTCTCGAAGCGAACGAATACACGGGGATCACCGACGCCCGGAAGAAAAACATCTTCCTCGGCTACTGTGGAAAAGAAGTCTTCAACACGGCCAGAGACCTCACCGCGCCTACTCCAATACAGGCAGTATCATGGGCGGCGTTGCAACAGGCTCTACAGACTCATTACGCGCCAAAACCTTCCCGCCATGTTTGCCGCCAAGCATTCAACACGAGGAACCAGAAGTCGGGAGAATCTATCAACCAGTACATTGCAGCCCTACGAAAAGCAGCCACACATTGTGGATTCAGAGACCTGGATGAGCAGATTATGGATCGACTAGTTAGCGGGCTGAGAGACATTTCCCTACAAAAACGGCTGTTAGCCAAAACCAATTTAAGCCTACAGATTGTACTCGACGAGGCAAGAGCTTCAGAAGCAGCAGACAGATCAGCGGAGACCATTCAACACGGATTCAACACAGGCCAGCCAACGCCAAGACACACGAGTCCACTACGAGGACACCATTCCAGATTTCGGGGATCCCGAGCTCGAGGAAAGTCACCTGATGCAGAGCAGTCACGTGAGACCTGGGGGGAGACCCGGATCCCGTTTGCCGCCCTGCGCAAGCTGCGGAGGGAATCACCCCCGGTCTACCTGTCGGTTCAGGAACGTTGTTTGTTCGCACTGCGACAAACTGGGGCACATCGGACGAGTGTGCCGGAGCGAAGCCCCTGCCTCAAGGCAACCACCCATGTACCGCCAACAGAAGCCCAACCCAGGGGCTTGGCGAAATCATAAAGGGCGCCCAGAGAGAAATCCACAAGTGTTTACCCAGAGAGAAAATTCCCAAAGAGCTGAGCGAGCGTATTCCCAGAGAGATCACACACAAAGAGCTGAAAGAGCGTTCTATCAAGACGCTCAACGAAAGTATTTTCAGGATTCAGATGCTGAGATAGAGTTGACCCAGAGAGAGGAGTTGCGAACTTATCTCACCACAATAAGTCAGGTCCGCACCAAGCGGCCAAAAAAGCTGAAAGTCACAGTCCTCTTGGAGGGCTCACCTTGCGAGCTGGAAGTTGACACAGGATCGTCCCTGACGATCATTTCATGGGCATCCATGAAACAGGCTATCCCTAGCCTCAAAAAGAGCCAACTACGCGTTCCAGACATCCTGCTACGAGACTACCAGGGGAACCGAGTCCCCATCGTAGGCCAAGGCACGTTCCAGATCCATTTCAAGGACATCGTAGCCCAGCTGCCCATGACCATCGCCAGCGCACCATTACAAAACCTCCTAGGACTGGATTGGTTTGAATCCTTGGGGCTAGAAGTCACCAGAATCAACGCCGTGGAAAACAGCAGCGCTGAGCAGATTTTTAAGGAGTTCGAGGATGTGTTCAGCCCCGGTCTTGGTAAGTATGTGGGTAAACCGATTACATTCAATTTAGACCCCAAAGTGGCACCAATCCGACTTAAACCGAGACGGGTGCCCTTTGCACTCCGACCAAAAATAGATAAGGAAATAGATAAGTTAGTGGAGCAAGGAATCCTTGAGCCGGTGGATCACGCGCGCTGGGAAACGCCCATCGTGACCCCAGTCAAACCAGACGGATCAGTCCGCATCTGCGCGGACTATAAATGCACAATTAATGTCGCGCTACAACAAAGCGCATATCCTGTGCCTGTAGTACAGCACTTATTGCACTCGTTGGGGCCAGGAAAGGTATTTGCTAAATTAGACATGGCACAAGCTTACCAGCAGCTGCCCGTAGATAGCACCACAGCGGAGGCCCAAACTATAGTGACGCATAGAGGAGCATTCAAATGCAACCGGCTACAATTCGGTGTGAGTATTGCTCCAGGATTGTTCCAGAGCGTCATGGAACGACTTTTGCAAGGGATACCGGGAGTCGTCCCCTATTTTGACGACATCTTGGTGTCCGCTGCAAACGAGGAGCAATTAAATAAAAGAGTCAGAACTGTTTTGGCCAGAATCAGAGAAAAGAGTCTCCGCCTCAAAAAGGAAAAATGCCAAATTAACGTGCCTAGCGTAGAATTCCTGGGTTATAGAATCGATGGTCAGGGAATACACCCCACTTCAAAGAAAATTAAGGCGATCCAGGACGCCCCCACACCACGAAATCAGACCGAGTTGCAGGCCTTCCTCGGACTACTTAACTTCTACAGCGTTTTTCTGAGACAGAAGGCGATCGTTGCTGAGCCACTACACCGTCTACTCCAGAGGAACACACCATGGAAATGGGGACGATCCGAAGCTGCAGCTTTTGCCGGAGTAAAGCGCCTGCTCACCACTGACTCACTGTTAGTCCAATACAGCCAGACACTACCGCTGGTATTGACCTGCGATGCATCACCTTTTGGAGTCGGCGCAGTCCTCAGCCACCGGATGCCCGACGGAAAAGAAGCACCCATCGCCTTCTACTCCAGGACTCTTTCATCGGCTGAGAGGAATTACAGCCAGATGGACAGGGAAGCGCTAGCTGCCGTAGCTGGAGTAAAACGTTTCCACGAATACCTCTACGGCCGCGATTTTGAACTGATTACAGATCACAAACCGCTGTTGGGACTTTTGGCGGGAAACCGCCCCACTCCAGTCTCCCTTTCTCCTCGCATGACCAGGTGGACTGTTTTCCTGGCTGCGTACTCATACAAATTAATTCATCGACTGGGCTCCACTCTAGGACACGCAGACGCACTCAGCCGTTGCCCACTACCGGACCTTTTGCCAGACCCCACTCCCGAAGTACCGGTGCTGCTCATTGATTGTTTGGACTCAGGACCGGTTTCTTCCTACGATGTTGCAAGGTTCTCAATTATTAAAGACAGTTTAATAAAGCAAGTTCAAACTTGGGTTTGGAGGGGGTGGCCGAAGGGAAACGTGGGCCCGGAATTCAAAGTGTTTTGGTCAAAACGGGATGAACTCTCAGTATTACAAGGTTGTTTATTGTGGGGGGATCGAGTTGTTATTCCGTATGTTTTGCGTAGGAATGTATTAGATGCTTTACATGTTGGTCATCCGGGGATTGTTAGGATGAAGGCGTTAGCAAGAAGTTACGTTTGGTGGCCAAACATGGACAAAGAAATAGAGGAATGGGTGGCCACTTGCGACCCATGCCAGGAATCGAGACCAGCACCCCCGGAAGCGCCCGCCACAGAATGGGAGAAGCCTAAAGCACCCTGGTCGTGAATACACATCGACTTCACAGGGCCATTCCAAGGTCAGACCTTCCTTATAGTTGTGGATGCATACTCGAAATGGCTAGAAGTAGTCCTAATGACTTCAACCACGGCAGAGGCAGTCATTAAGGTTCTACGGCGACTTTTCGCCACTCATGGCCTGCCCGACCTCCTGGTCTCCGATAACGGGCCCCAGTTCACTGCCATGCAATTTGAGACATATCTAGCAGGTCAGGGAATTCGGCATGCCCTCGTCGCGCCATTCCATCCGGCATCAAATGGACAGGCGGAGAGAATGGTGCGATTCGCAAAAGAGGCCCTCGCTAGGATGGGTCCAGGTGATTGGCAAACACGCATTGACCATTACCTATTGATCCAACACATTGCCCTCAGCGCAACGACGGGTAGGAGCCCCGCTGAACTACTCATGGGCCGCCGTCTACGGTCTCACCTGGACCGTCTTCACCCAAATTACTCTGCCACAGCTCCCCCAGACTCTACAAGCAAAATTCGGAGTTTTAGCATAGGGGATTCAGTATACGCCCACAACTATGCAGGGGGGACATTGTGGATGCCGGCAAAGGTCATTGGCATCACTGGTCCACGATCGTATCTGTTGGAGCTGGAAGATGGGCGGAACTGGAAAAGGCACATCGATCAACTGCGGGGTCGCCTAGCACACTCAGACCTTCGAACCGAGGACGAGAGCTACCTACCAACGCAAAGTCAGCCACTCGAGAGCCCCAACGTAGAGAACTACGACATCTGCGAGCCCAGATCTGAACAAGAGATCGAGCACGAAGCAGAGCAACCCCCAAGCAACGTAACCGAGCAGACTCCGGAACGCCCTAGCAACGAAGGCACGAAAACCCCCGAACGCGAAGCAGAAAAAGCATCCGATCCTGCAACCACTTCTAACCAACCCGAACTGCGACGCTCCTCCCAAGTAAGGCAAACTCCAACATACCTAAAAGACTATGTTACTAACCGCAACGTTCCTTCTAGGAGGGGAGGGGTGTTAGATATTAACATATATCGGAGGAAGTCTCCTCTCTGGTCCGCTGCTACAGCGGGAAACAGGTATCGCTCTGATTGGTCGAGAGGCGTACCCGAGTACTATAAAAGGGGAACCCTCCGGCCACAGAGCAAGCTGGATCACTACTACTACTAATAAAGAGCTGTTAAGTCACTTCGTGTCCGCAGTCTGTTCTCTCGTTGCCCAGATCTAACAAGACACATACATTGAAATGGCAAGATTGGACCAAGAAATATCTGACGACAGGTTTTTCAAAGGTTTTATGGACTGATGAGATGAGAGTGACTCTTGAGGAACCCAGATGGACCCATGGCTGGATCAGTAATGGCCATACAGCTCCACTTCGACTCAGACACCAGCAAAGTGGAGGTGGGGTACTGATGTGGGCTGGTATTATGAAAGATGAGCTAGTTGGATCTTTTTGGGTTGAAGATGGACTCACAATCAACTCCCAGACCTACTGCCAATGTTTAGAAGATACTTTCTTCAAGCAGTGGTGCAGGAAAAAAGTCTGCATCTTTCAAGAAGACCATGATTTGTATGCAGGACAATGCTCCATTGCATGCATCAAAGTACTCCATAGTGTGGCTAGCCAGTAAAGGCCTTAAAGATGAAATAATAATGATATGTCCTCCTGCATCTCCTGACCTAAACCCTATTGAGTACTTGTGGCCCCTTCTTAAATGGGAAATTTATAGTGAAGGAAAACAGAACACCTCTCTGAATTGTGTCTGGGAGGCTGTGGTTGCTGTTGCACAAAAAGTTGATCATCAACAGATCAAGAAACTGATAGATTCCATGAATGGAAGGCTTATAATATTGTTATTGAAAAGAAGGGTAGCTATATTGGTCACTGATTTTTTTTAACTGTCAGAAATGTTTATTTGTAAATTTTGACTTCTTTATTATTCTCACTTTAACAGACGAAAATAAATGAGTGAGATGGGAAAATTTTTATTTTTCATTTAGTTGCATAATAAATCTCGCACACTTATAGTTTCCCAATAATTGTGCACACATAGATATTCTCCTATGAAAGCCATAACATAACTTTACTTTCTTAAATATTCAGGTTTGAGGTCTATTAACATTTTGGATTGACCGAGAGCACTGCAGTTGTTCAGTAATAAAATTAATCTTCAGAAATACAGCTTGCATAATAATTGTGCACACAGTGTATGAGACATTCTTTCTTCTGTTCTTTCTGCTTGATCTTAAAGATTGGGAAAAAATTGTTGTGTTCCAGGTCACAGTTGTAAAGTGTCACTTTATAACAAGATATATAAAGTAGTACTTTTCTACGATGTTTTAAAAAGAACTTCTTTTCACTTCTTCTTTTGCTAAAATTGGCATACCTTAATGATAGCAAATACTTGAAGCGCTGTCCCGAATGCCTTTAGGGAAAGGCAGAGGAATTTAGCCATACGATTTAGAAAGCAGTAATAATGCTTCAAATGACCCCTCTTAGAAATATGGCTCTATGAATGAACTGGATGTCACGAATGCTCTATTCTCAGGTCATCTAAATATATGCATTATTGATCCCCGATGACCATTTTTACTATAAAAGATCATAAAGCATAACTCTTGTGCAAGAAAATGATGCAAGAAATGCAACTAAATATTTTAATAGTCACAGGGAGTTTTATATTAACTGGTGGATTAGTGAAATTTAATGAAACAACATAAGGCACAGTTGTAAAGTTTCACTTTTAAACATACATTATTAATTAATTTGCTACTTTAGAGATGATTGGAGATGATTCTGGATATCCATTCTATATAAATAAGATTCCTTCACATTGTAGGATCTACAGAGATAGGATTTTCAGAAAAGAGGAGATATTTGCCATTCCCCCCCCTTTTTTTTCCCCTGAAACTCGTGAATTATCTCCAATGCCCTGACTCACTGAGTCCATTTTCAACATAAAAAAACTATAAAGGAAAAAAGATTTGGGGAAAATTTATCCTCTGCCTACAGTATTTCAACATAATTAATGTCAGCTCTTGTTTGGGATCTAGGAAAACCATTATAGGAATGCAGAAGGAGTATAATTCCTTTACCCAAACACCTAGAAACTTATTATTGAATTATTTTTCATAGTAATAAAATACCGTGCAGTGTAAATTTATTTCTTGACTTTTGGGAAAATAAAGCACTTATTTGCTTCCATCTTTTTTAAGCTCTTGATTAGGTACCAAAATGATACCTTCTTGTTTTCAGTTTGCACCATAATAATAATAACATAGCTCTTTCTTTTTAATTTTCTTTTCAGTATTATTATTCTGTGAAAGACATCTCAGCAGGAGGAATGTGCATCTGTTATGGCCATGCAAAATCATGCCCATTCATTCCAGCCACAAATGTAGGTATTTTTCAACACTATTCTAATATGAAAAGGGATATAAAATGCACACATGTACAATCTCCTTTTGTCTTGATTAAACAACTTCTCAACAACGGTTCTCAAAGTCATGACTGAGATAACTGTTACGTTTCAGGCATATCAAATTTTGCAAAACACTCACTTTTCAGCATCTTAATTTGAAAATAAGCTTAGCAGTAAGAGCGCATATTATATAATAAAAGTGTAAAGGACAGAAACCTTACCATGAATTCTATTAATTTTGTCTACAAAGGATATGACTTTTAGTAATTCTCTTTAACGTACAACTATTCTAGGTGTTCCTTTCAGCCTCTGAAATCTGGAGAAGGGGTGGGGGGAATTATAAAAAACTCATGTTATTTTCAATCTAATTGATAGCTGATTCCCATCAGCAGAGAGAATTATTGATGGTGGTGGGAAATCATATACTTTCTTAATTATCTGGCTTGATTGACTGAACAAAAATCATTTTATTTGCATTTGCATTTTCTAAATTAATTTCTTAAAATTATTGTCTATATGTACATGTGTGTGAGACCAGAGATATTTCCTAGCTATAAAAAAGCACTGTATGATCAAAATTGCATTAACTAGCACAGTATTAAACACTTTCTTCAAAAAATATTCATCAATCATCACTTTACCTGAGATCATATGTATTGAAAGCCTCACATATCACTTATTAAAATTATTTTTCTCTTTATGGTATATTCCCATTTTAGCAGACATGATGCAAACAGATTTATGTTCCAAAAAAAAGGGAATGTTTTTTCCAAGAAACTTTCTTTGAAATAAGAACACAAGTGACCTTAGGTTTCACTGACAGTTTATTCACTATAAGCAGTCCTATACTTATTAAAACTTTCTTTGAATAGAAAAAGTGGGAAGGTTATTGCATAAAGAGAGTTAATTTATCTAGTATACCATATGGAAAGAAAGAGTAAAATGTTGTGAAAGAATCCCTTAGTAGATCTAAGTGACCTGAGATTTGCATGATTCCTTGATTAATATTCTCATCATGGAAATATGAGTCAATTCCTGTTGGATTCCTCTGCTAATGATGAACTATTTAGAACCAAAAGTGAGTTGGCTGCCAGCAATAAACCATTAGAAAGCATATTGGCATCTAATTCTTCTCTAGATTTGTCTGTGTTTGTCTAAAACCTCAGCTTATTTATTTGTGGATACAGTATATCACATTTATTTTACATGGGTTGTCTCAAGATTTGCCATATCCACTGCTGAAAAAACAATTTCTTTCATGGAAGAAATTGGATATAAGAGAGAGCGGAGGGGATAAGACACAACTATATAATCTGCTGATTCATTAGCTATTTTGATAGAATCATAGTCTGCTTGTATATAGGAGTGGTGTGATGGCCTAGCGGTGGAGCTCTTGCCTCACAGTCAGAGGCTATGAATTCGATCTAGGTAGAGGCAGATATTTCTCTCTCTGGGCACAATGAGAACAAAAATCTGCTGAACAAAATATCAGTATTGGCATCAGGAAGGGCATCCAGCCAGTAAACACTCTCCTTCCTCCATTCAGTTGTCCATACTCTACCCGGCAAGGGATTATGGGGTTGTTAAACGATAATGACGATGATAGACTGCTTGCATATCATGGCTTCATCCAGTATGTTATCAAGATACTGTTTTGTGTTTTCTGATTGCCAAGGTTTATAATTGTTTTAATATCTCCTATCCTATCCATCTACCCCCACCCCACTACACTTCACCTCACCCCCATCCCCATCCCATCCCATCCCATCCCAACAGAGATCTTTTTGTGCATGTGAACATAATACCTGTGGAGAAAGCTGTAATCGGTGTTGCCCTGGATTTAATCAGAGACCGTGGCAAGCTGGGACTTTCCTTGTAAAACATGAATGTGAAGGTAACTGAAATAATTCAATGATGTAACATGAATCAAAATAAAAAGGCATATGTACGTATGTATGTATGTATGTATGTATGTATGTATGTATGTATTCATTCATTGTGATATAGTCACATCTAGTTCTTCACGCCATTTGGATGAGAAACTGGAAAAAACTATATGTAATTTTATCTGTGGTTCTTAGTGGAAGAAACAAACTGAAATTAGAAATAGTTTAAATTATAATTGCATCAGATAATAAGATCAGGTTAATTACACATATTTGATGATGAACATGATATCATGTTTGTAGTTACTGTGGTAATGTATATTTATTGAAGATTAATGTAACTGTAACATGTGCAATACATTTGTTTCAATGGGATAAATTAAATATAATTTTGCATTCAAAATAGTGGGACCGATTAGTGATTAATATTATTGGATTGCATTCCTTTAGGTCTGTTTACTTTTTTTGTTAATAAAAGGCAATGCAAGTTCCTAATAAGTAACTAAGAACTAATAGTGAATGACAATTTTTAATATTAGCATGTTGTAATAAAAAACAAAATAGTCTTAGCATCTTAAAAACTTTCTCATGGTATAAGCTTAAAAACAATTGTACTGTGTTTCCCTGAAAATAAGACAGGGTCTTATTTTCTTTTGACCCCCCCCCAAAAAAAATAAGCCCTCGGCCTTATTTTCAGGGAGGTCTTATTGTTTTTGAGGTACAGGAGGCAGTGAGCATGGTCACCTCATGGCTGCTGCTGTGTTGCAATATTTTTGGGGAGGGCTTATTTTTTGGGGAGGGCTTATTTTAGTACATGCGCTCAAAAGCCCGATTGGGCTTATTATCCGGAGAGGTCTTATTTTTGGGGAAACAGGGTAGTTCATAATAACATATAACTGGTCAAAATAAATGAGATGCCATTATCATTTTAGTGCAGAATTTAAATGTGTTTAACCATATTTAGTCATTCTGGAGTACCAGAATTATTCCCATTAATATATAATAGTCTTCCATTTAGTACATTTTTTTCAACAACTTATTTAACTTACAAAATATTGGAAGTCTACATAGATTTTTTAAATGGTACTTTGGCATTGTCAGATGACAAATTCTGGAAAAGGCACCAAAGATCCTTCTCTTAACATGATTTGGAAAGGTAATACTATGATGAATTCCTTAGCATAATAAGTGACTGGCTACTTATTAATTCAAATAGCTGAAACTCTCTGGTGGACTAGGATCAAAACAATGAAAGAATATTGTTAATTCCTGAAAAAAATGTTTCTACTTGAGTGCAGACTGATGTGATGCTTGTTAATATACTTATGCTTTTTAGCTTGCAACTGCCATGGGAAGGCAGAAGAATGTTACTATGATCAGACAGTGGCAGACAGAAAACAGAGTTTGAATATCCATGGAGAATATCTTGGAGGTGGAGTATGCATTAACTGTACCCAGAACACTGCGGGCTTCAATTGTGAAACATGCATTGATGGATTCTTCAGGCCGAAAGGGGTAAAAGATCCATAATTGTGGTTTCTGAATTCCAAGTTATCATTTTAAATGCTACCATATTAAATGGAAAAAAACAACAACAACACAGCACTCTGAATTGCATTTATTCTAGTCCAGAGGTGGGTGTCAAATCCTGGCACTATCGGTTTGCTCACGCATGCGCAGAAGCGTCCAGATGGGTAGGTGGAACCTCCCGCCACTGCCACAACCAGTTCGGCCAATCTGGGCTGAACCAGGAACACCCAACCTCTGTTCTAGTCTCTCTAGCCTACTAGTTCCTTTTCAAAGTGGGAAAACCTAAAGGAAAAGTTGCACAGGGAATATAGAAGGAACTTGTGTTGAAATGAAGAAATGCAACAAGGACCCTCTGCTATTATCTTTGTTTGCATGGATGAAGATGTAAATGTTTAAACCTAATTTTTGATCAGTAAATCCATGTTACATTATTGCAACCATCAATAGGAAAGTAATCATGAAATCTCTCCAGCTTTGCAATAAAGGGAAGGATAGTGCTTGAGCTTCCAAATTAGGTTAAGTAACATGATAAGGAGGACCAGTAAATCACTTAATTGCAGGGGTGGGTTGTTGCTGGCATTACTGCTGGTTCGCTGCACTCACACACGTGCCATGCGTTGCTTGCGCATGCGCAGTTGCCTGTAAATTGTTCTGCACATGCACAGAACATTATAAAATGCCTTAAAAACATGACAGCAACAGCATGGGCAACCCGGGAATCAGTTTCGGGTCTGGGCCAGCCTGCTGTCCCTACTGGTTCAGTGACCCAGTCCCAATTTTCACTACCGGTTCGCTCGAACCAGTGCGAACTGGTAGCAATCCGTCTCTGCTTCATTGCTTTGATTTTGCTTCCATAGGTTCATCCAAAGGATCACCAACCATGCCAGGCATGTCAGTGTTATTCTGTGGGCTCTTTAGATGGCACTTGTGTCAAGGATGAAAAGCGAGCTACAGGAGGTGAGATGCTTGACTGATACAAAACTTTATGTCCCACATTTTCCAAATTAATGTTAAGTAGTAGCTTCTTTTCAGTAAGCTACTTCTCTGATAAACATCATCTTGCAAGAGGCCTTTTGAAATCTGGTTGCCTCTGTTCCCGCAGAGCTTCCCCTCAGAGACCCAAACTGTTGTCTCTCATGTTTTCTTTCGGTATTGTTATGTTGTGACATTTGCAAATGAAGGCGGGAATTTCCCCCCCAATGAACATTTAATTTTTCTTCTTTTCTGTATCTTATCCTTTTCTCTCTCTTTTTGGAAAGTTATTGTTGTGTACCTCTATGAAAGCATTAAAAAAAATATTTTCCCTGGTGCGCAGTCCACAATGGTCTTTTAAAAATAGCTTTACATCTGAACTATACATTTACATTATTCTAAAATATTTTTTTTAATCATTTTGCCAAGAGCAAGGTTTTTTCTCTTGAGATGGTAATTAGACCTAGTTCAAATCCCCAATATTATTTTCTCCATTTTTATTTGCACTTGAAAACCAAAATAAGAACATTTGTGAAATGACACATTATGAACTACGTAAAATTGCAACGTAGTCTTAGTAATATCTAAGAGCAGTTTCTGATAGCCAAATAAAGTTTGTACAACAACTTACAATAACTATTTAGCATTGGTTGTTGCGAAGATTAGATTAAATTGGATGAGATGAGATTAACTGAGATTAGATGAGAATGCTACAAACCTCACAAGGATTTTTTTCCCCTATAAGGTAGATTGAATGGAATAGTATTAATTTTATTATCTCTTTGATATTATCACAATGGTGTATATATTAAAACATTTTTAAAAAGATACACCAAAGATTTACAAGTTAAAAGTCCAAAAGAAGCAAGAATCTGATAAATATATTGCATAAAAGGTTTTCTTCAACACAAAGTCAATGTCCTTCTGCCGGGGCTGAGGGTGGGGGTGATTTTTAAGGGAGAATAAAACATGAAGTTTAGTAACTAATGAAAACCCATTTACCTATTTGCAAAAAACCATTTCTTTATTAAAGTAAGGGAAAGTTAAATATTCTACTATCAACCAAATAAAATAGAAGAAACAGCACTGTACCATCTAATAATGAATCAATCTTACAAACTGCTTAAATGAAGTAAGGATAAATGTTAGTTGCTCATAACATATATTCCCTAAACCTAAAACAACACCAAGATCCCAATTCTACTGAATCTAGGCAACCTGGAAAAAGTTAGTCCTTATTTGAAGGAAGGATTAGAAAATGTATTCATTTTGTTAATAGATGTTCCTGACATATTTGCAGGTCAATATGATTGCATATAAGGTGTATTGAAATTGACTGTGTTAGTGCTCACAGTTTTCAGTAAGGAAAAGTGTGTATTTGAAGTAAAATATATAAAAAATATATCTCTGAATTATTACCCCAAGGGGAATAAGAACACTTTGTTCTTCGAGGATAATGGGATGGGATGATACTGAGTGGCTTTTTGTCAACTTAAAGCTTATACCTCATGCCTTTCTGTGCATTAATGCAAAGGATTGTGGGATGTAGTTATAATGGCAGCAAAGTACTCTAGGATCATGAAATGTTCTGTATCATCCCATTATCACTGCAATAAAGAAAGGATTCCATTATCATGTTTGCAGAAGGTTTTTTTATACACAAAATCAGAATCCGTAGACTAGCCAGGACCTAGTTTTATAGATAAACAAAGGAATTTAGATGACATGGGTATTTTCCCTGGAAAAACTTTGATCTTGCAATGCCTGAATCATTTACTGTATGTCTTTCACCCTGCCAAGAAAGTAAACATTATTTTTGTACTGATGAAAGTTTATATTGCTGTTAACAAGCAACTGACATGACTACACTGTACTAAAGGAAAAATAAATCAAAATTCAGGTATGTTCATGTACATGTTTAAAGTTAGAACATGGTGGCATTGACCCAGTTCTTCCAAGATGTAGGAAGGTACCTTTAACTGCTTTTTTTGAGAGGAAAAGATCCAGGTAGAGCACACTACATTTGATCTGACACAAAATGCGAACAAGCAGTATTGCAATCAGAGAACATTGCCTCACAATGCATGTAGCAGGTACAATGCCTATAACAGGAGTTGGCAACCTTAAACACTCAAAGAGCCACAAAGGTCTTAACTGGAAGCCCCCCCCCCTTCAATTCTGGAGCTGATTGGAAGTCTGGTTCCCCCACCATAGAGTCTCCTTCTAGCGCTACATCCTTTTTCTTCTACCTGTGCTAACCGAAAGCCCTATCAATTGTGGAGCTGACTGGAAAACCTGCCCCTTGCCATAGTCTCTCCTCCTGGTGCACTGTGCTTCCCCCCCCCCCCCCAACCAGAAGCTCCTCTCAAAACTGTGGTGCCGACCCGTGAGCAGCAGAGGGATGAAAGAGCCACGTGTGGCTCCAGAGCCACAGGTTGCCGACCTCTGGCCTATAAAATTACATATGGCAGGAACCATACATATAAGCTGCTTGCATTGTCCAACAGGGTAGAAAAAGGCAATGATGTCACCATTGTTTCTAACATTTCCTACATCAGTAAGTGTTTCTCTTTAATATCAGCATCATTGGTTGAGCCTAGCGCTCCTTTTATTAACTAAACTTTTATTAATCTGACAAATGGCATTAATTCAATTATTTTTATTGCCAGTTATCAACATTGTTTTTTGAGGAAGTTTCCCCCACCCATTAAATATTAATGGAAATGAATCTGATTTTGATCATGATTTTCCACACTTAGATAATTTTCCCAGTTAGAACTCATTTAGTTTTCAGTTTCCACTGCATTAAAAAAAACTGAGCTTGTTGCTGGCTTGATTGTGCTTCAGGTATGCATCCTGGATCCTGTCACTGTAAACCAGGCTTTGGAGGAGACAGGTGTGATCGGTGTGCATTGGGCTACAAAAATTTTCCTTACTGTGTGCCCTGCAATTGTTCCCTGAAAGGCAGCTTGAATGATGACCCTTGTGAAGGACCTTGCAGATGCAAGGTATGGATTTCAATTTATTTTCTTAAATTTCAATGTTTAGTGAATATAAACTCTTCATCTGCAACATACCCACTTTGTTGTAAATACTTCTGGAGGTGCCACGGTATCAAAATGCCATGACACTGCCCCTTGGGGTTCTTATGATGTGAATTGGATCTTTTAATGTGAAGTAACTACTTAGCAAGTTATTCTTGTTAAAGCAGATTTCTTTTCTCCAAATAATGGCTTTATGTAAAACAGACAACACTCCAGAGTTTATATAACATCATTGTTTTTCAATATTTCATTTGTTGATGATCATCTAAATACTGGTAGAGAAACCTGGAACCGAAAAAAAAACCCTCTTCCTAATAGCCTCTTCATCTCTGTCCTTCAAGCCTTGAAGGACTTCCCCTGAGCATTGGGCTAATGAGAGCCTGAAGCTCAGGAAATATGAATGCCAACATATGGGGGAGTAAATCTGGGACACTTGCAATTGTTTTTCTCTGATATTTCACTAATTGATTAATTTGTCATATTTACATAACTGCCCATCTCAGAAGTATGGCTCTAAGTGCCACACAGTGAAACAAAAGCCCTGCAGTGAACCATATTAAAACATAGCATAATTTAATCACAAGCCAACAAACCAATATCAATATTTTTTAAAAGAGTAGGAGGCAGAATCTTTGGTGTGTCGGATATCCATCTCATCAACTCACATTTTCTTTGAGATCCTGAAGCCCGTGAACACAGGTTGCTTTACTGTTGTTTTTCATGGCTATTTTTGTGAGCTGCCCAAGCTTATTATATATAAGATTTGTGGCCATATAAGTTTCTTAAATAATAAATGAATACATTAAATGATGTTTGATTCGCATCAGGAAGACCCAGGTTTGTGTCTATGTATTCTATAGAAACATTCTCTTTCATTGGGTTGTTGACAGGATGAAATGAAGAGAAATTGTTTTTTAAGTTGCTTTGAGCTCTTGGAGAAAAAACAGGATATAGGGGGGGGGGGCAACGTTATCATGAGCACAAAACAATATGAATACAAATGGTCTCGTATGGGACATGGTTAACTTAAATCACTAGAAAAAGCCTTTAATGGAGTTTTACCCAGTGCCTTTCTAGTATGCTAGAACTATGATGTATTTTACAAATAGGGAAATAATTACAAAAGATAATATCACATATTAGTTCAGCTAGCAACCATTGCTGAATCTGGGTAGCTTGGAAATTTGGCTACATGGGGTGTTATTAGCTGTGATTATATAGCTTCATAATAAGGGCAATATAAAGAACATAGGCAGGTGTTTTTGTACAGATGCTCATAATTTCCCCTTGAAATAAAAAAATGTGGGTTAATTTTTTTCTGGAAATATACAATATAAGCATACTTTCCAACATTGCACCTGTTTGGAAGTTAAGATGCTTCAGAATGTGGTGGGTTTCCAAACTTTTTACTACCAGTTTGCTCTCGCACTCTTGTGCGTGACGTTTCTGCGCGTGCGCAGAAGCGCCTGGGCGGGTGGGCGGAGCCTCCTGCCACCCCTACTACTGGTTCAGCCAAACCGGAAGCAACCCACCTCTGCCCCAGAAGATATTCCAGGGTTTACTACTACTACTGATGATGATGATGATTCATTTTCTCTATCTGAGGTTAAAGAAAGCCAGTGCTCTAATTTCAATTGGGAGAAATACTTATTATGCTTTTTTGTAGCTCTCAAACTTTGTGTACAGAGCTTTGTTGTTAAGAGCATCCAGGATTTCCCTCATTTCTTATGTACTGCTTCTCAGTGCTTTACAGCCCTCTCTAAGCAGTTTAGAGTCAGCATATTGTCCCCCAAAATTTGGGTCCTCATGTTACCCATCTCAAAAAGATGGAAGGCTGAGTCAACCTTGAGCCTGGTGAGATTTTAACTGCCAAATTGCAGGCAGCTGGCAGTAAGCAGAAGTAGCCTGCAGTACTGTACTAACCACTCTGCCACTGTGGCTCAAGATTGTGGCTCACCATGCCATAGTCTGAAATGCATGCAGGTGTCCCTGTTTCTAGTGAGATTTCTTTTTTTAGGAGTCTCAATGTTCTTTTCTTATGTTATATATTCTGATTTTGTGCTTTTTCTCTATTCACCTTCCACAATTTCTCCGGTAGATGGGTGGTCCGAAAAATAATTGAAATAAACAAGTAAGCAAGGATGAGACAAGAGCTTTGAGGTCGAATGAATAGAGTTGTTCTGTATCAGACATATCTTCTTTCTTTATATTAAGCACAAATAAGCAGCATGAGAACAGGTCAACCTCACACAAATGAAACTATCTCAAGGAGGCTTCTACAGTGATTTCTCATAACTACTGATGAATCTTGTGTTCTGTTGTGTTTGACAAAACGTTCGGGACGCAATAAATCAGGCAATAGCTCAGTTAAGTACACTTCTTTATTAAGCAACAGATAACTACAACTTTAACACCAGAGAAATGTGAAGCGCAATTCGCGGTTGACAGCTCTTTTAAATATCCTGCTGTCAACTGCAATTGCCCAATCAACAACAAACATTCCTCCCGCCAAAACGGCAACCAATCGACATTTTAATACTCAACATGTTCATCCTTTACTTCCAACCCAGGAATATTTTTTTATTTGTTTCTTGAAGTTGGCTGTGTCTATTTTACTTTAAAAGAAAGTGGTACTGTTCATTGATACCTCTTTTAATAAAGGATCTGCCAAAAGGATTAGAAAGTTATAATAATATATACCATCTGCCCTGATACTCCCCTTTCCTCATTTTATTTAAAATTATTTTCCCCCACTTTCCTCGGTTGCTTTTCTTTTATGAGAAATAGTACAGTTCAGAAATTACTTTTAGGTTTGCTTCGGTACATTTATTCAATTCTTTAGCTGGAAGGCAAGTGAATTATTTTGTGATACATGTGTATCAGTAGAGAATCACAATGCTGGCTGTAGCTGGGGAATCATGATTTCCGTAAAAGGGTCAGCCTTCACTGGCCTGCAGTCAACTATATTTGGCATACCCTACTGCAGCAATTATAATAATGTGCACAGTATTTTTGATGAACATCTTTCTAAAATAATCCTTTCTTGGCTGAATTGGAGGGTAGAGTGACATTATGGCGTAAAAACTGTGATCCAGATTGAGACCAGAGCGAGAAAAAGGAGTTATAGCCCATGGTAAATCCCTGTGCTTATTTTGCATTGGGGGGGGGGATGTGCTAGCATCTAACTATCTCTTTAAAGAAATATATATATTTAACCCTTTGCATTTCAGTTCAAGCAACATATATAAAAACAGGTTGCCCTAGCGAAGCTAGACAGTAGAGTGTTATGGTCATATTTTTCCCCCTTTTTAAAAACATTTGCAGATTGTAGAACAAGGAATGTATTATTGGAAATGGCCTGCAATTGTGTTTCACAGAAGTCAAATGAAAGCAGAGCCCACACATTTTTTGAAAATGAAATAAATCAATGCCGGAGGATGGTTCCTACACTGTGTATACAGCTTTCCACTGCTTGGTGCCAAAGGTTTTGGCTGAGCATTCTTAACACACCTGGAAAAACACTATGTTGTGGGATACTTTTGTAGTTTATGTACACCACAAAGAACTAGATTTGTGACTTCGTGCTTCACAATAAATTTAGCTCTATCCAAATCAAATATCCCTATGTTGGTCATAATGTTGAATATGGTGGTACTGGTCTCCTGTTGCACTTAGACCAATCAGAAAATAGTTAGAAAATGGTGACTGGACCGCTATGTGTCCTCTGAGGTGAAATTTGGCGTCTTTTATATGTTTTCTATTGACAGAAATATATCATTAGATACTGTATATGCATATCGCATTAAGCAAGGAAAAAGCAACAAGAGGCAGCTAGATTTACTTCTCCTGCATGACAGAAAATCTAATATTCTCCTGTGAATTCCTAGGTCTATGTTGAAGGAAAGAACTGTGATCGTTGTAAAGCCGGCTTCTTTAACTTGCAGCAAGACAATCCCCAGGGCTGTGAAGCATGTTTCTGCTCAGGAATAACAAATGACTGTACAGATTCTCACTGGACTTACAGCATGGTAAGGAAAAGCATAGAAATGCATACATCCAGCAAGCGTATCTTTTACTTTAAAGAAAATCTTAACATATTTTCATATGCATATTTTCCCTCCTCAGAATAAACAACATGATTCTTTCTAGATGAAAGCCAAATTTTCTAAATTTTCACACTGGAGAGGTATTCCATTATCCATGCCAAAGTGAAAAATGCTAACACAATTTCCTCAGGGAAATTTAGTTTTTGGCTGTAAAAATATGTGAAGGAGATGGAAATTATATGATTTTTCAAACATAGACAGATAAAATATATACGGATTGATCTGTATTCTGCTTCTACAATTGAACTTCCACCCTGTTCTGGAAAATTCCTTAATCCTCCAGATCTAATCTGATGATGCACAGGATGCTGTGGGAGCAAAAAACATCTCTGGTTAATCTTACAGTTCATAGATGCATAACACACAGCCTAGCCACCTACCGTTGTGCCTCAGACAAAAACTATACACACTGGGAAGCCCTTGTCTGCTTTTCCTTGCTGCCCAGTTTATCCCCCACCAACAGGAGTGTGAGGAAAATACTACCAACACATCTGACATCACCAGTACGCCCCCTAATTACACTTACATGCCCAGATGGATGTTTACATGGATGTTTTTGAGATTACTTTAAGTTGACGCATCCATAGATGAGTGATGTTTCTGGACATTTATCGTAGCATGCATAATAGAATATGCATACTAGTGAATCTGAAGGCGAACAGAGTTTATGTTTATCTACTGGTGCATTTGTAAATACCGTATTTTTCAGAGTATAAGACGCACCAGAGTATAAGACGCAGCAAGGTTTTGAAGAGGAAAATTTTAAAAAACGGTTTTGCACTCTGCAAACCTCCCCAAAATGGCCCGTTTTTCATGAAAATGGGCCCATTTTCCCCCCCAAAAAGGCATGAATAGCCTTTAGGAAGCTTGCAGAGTGTTCCTGGGGTGGGGCAAAAATGAGCAAAAAAATGGCACATTTTTTGTGAAAACGGACCCGTTTTTCATTTTTAAAAAGGGGTATGGATAGCCTTTAGGAAGCTTATATAGTGCTCATGGGGGCTGAGGGGGGGGTGTAAAATTGAGCAAAAAATGGACTGTATTTTGCTCATTTCTGCCCTCCCCAGCCCCCAGGAGCTCTTTAAAAGTTCCTAGGGGCTCTGCACAGCCATTTTGGTGAAGGGGTGGGTTTTGGGAGGCAAAAAATTCTATATTCAGTGTATAAGATGCACCCAGATTTTCAGCCTCTTTTTTTGAGGGAAAAAGGTGCATCTTATACTCTGAAAAATACGGTGCCCTGTTTTCCTGAAAATAAGACCTCCCCAGATAATAAGCCCAATCGGGCTTTTGAGGACATGCACTAAAATAAGCCCTCCACAAAAAATAATCCTGTCTCAAAAATATTGCAACACAGCAGCAGCCATGAGGTGACCACGCTTGCCACCTCCTGCACCTCAAAAATAATAAGACCTTCCCAAAATAAGGCCAAGTGCTTATTTCGTGGGTCAAAAGAAAATAAGATCCTGTCTTTTTTTCGGGGAAACATGGTATGCCTTCAAACCCTAATACCTGCCCATTTTCTCACTGACACTAAAATATGAAAGGAATAACCACTCTTAATCTTGTATTGGATTCATAATTTACATGCTCAATATTTAACTATGAGATTTGCCAATAACCTCTGCATATTTCACTGGAATAAAAATGAGATGAATTTTTTTTTAAAAAAACAACTAAGAAGTCTTATAGAAGGAAAGTTTTGCTGAATGTAGCAGCCCAAAAAGATATGAACCTTCAAAAGACTAAGGATTGTAGTGGAAGATGACCACAGATGATGGAAATCTATCACAACTACCAGCAGCCGCTCCAAAGGCAGCTCTGTATAGTAGCTGATTAGCATTCACATCAGCCAAAAAATAATAATTATTATAATTTATGTAATTCTCTTGGGTGCATTGGGTCAACAGTTAAATACAGTTGTCAGCTGGAGAGCTTGTAGCCCGGGTTCAAGATCTGAGCTCCTCGCAACAGAGTGAGCTTCCATTACTTGCCCAGTTCCTGCCCACCTAGCAGTTCAAAAGCATGCAAATGCAAGTAGATTAATAGGTACCACTTTGATGAGAAGGCAACAGGGTTCCATGCACCTTTGGCATATAGGCATGCTGGTCTCATCATCATGGGAAATATCTTTGGGCAATATTGGCTCTCTCAGCCAAGAAACGGCGATGAGCACTGTGCCCTAGAGTTGACTATGACTGAACAGGGCAATCTTTACTTTTACCTTTTTACTCCTATGCAACCCAACCCAGGAGTAAGTAGATTTTTTTCTCCACCTAAGTTATATTTGCTGGAAAGGGTACTGCCAGATAAGTGTTGAACCCTTACCTGAAGAAAATAATACAAATAAATGCTCCCCATCATTGGCAGATCGCATCCTTTCAACATATAATCAGGAAAATATCAATTTGGCTACAGTTTATCTGAATACATGAGAATAGACAAGGAAGTAGTGAACCTTCCTGCATCCAGTCTTTAGTAACACTGAGGTATAGATATTATAAGAAGATAGAGACTTTAAATCTGATCTACCTATCAGAATATATGGCATTTTGTATCGTAGTGAAATTATTCCGTGTTACCATACATGCTGAGACACTTTTTGCATATCTGAAAATTCAGTAACAACTGTGAACAGTGAATTAATCAAGGAGAGAAGCAACTTAGAACTGAGGATAAACTTCCTGACAGTTAGAACAATTAATCAGTGGAACAGCTTGCCTCCAGAAGTTGTGAATTCCCCAACACTGGAAGTCTTTTAAGAAGATGTTGGATAGCCATCTGTCTGAAACGGTATAGGGTTTCCTGCCTAGGCAGGGGATTGGACTAGAAGACCTCCAAGGTCCCTTCCAACTCTACTATTGTATTATTGTATTTTAATTAGAAAGAAGTGAGCCAGTAAAGCTAGTCATTCAAGAAAGGTGAATCTCAGGATTATTGCTAAGGCTGAAACTGAACTTCTGAACATGACTTGGTTAACATTCTTATTTTATTTTATTCATAAATAAAGCATTGGTGTTCGTCTAATGTAATAACTTCCAACTAAAACAAGACTGCATTACAGATAGTCCTCAACTTAAAGAAGTTGATGCAGTGACTCTTGAAAGTTACAACGGCACTGAAAAAAGTGACTTATGTCTGTTTTTCACATAGTCATTGCAGTATCCCCTTGGTCCTGTGATCAAAATTCAGACACTTGGCAACTCATTTTTATGACGGTTGCAGTGTTCTGGGGTCATTTGATCCCCATTTGTGACCTTCATGCAAAGTCAATGGGAAAGCCAGAGGCACTAAACAACCATATTATTAAATTAACAACAGCAGTGATTCACCTAACAAAGGTGGCAAGAAAACTTGCAAAATTCACTTAACCGGTGTCTCATTTAGCAACAGAAATGTTGGACTCAGTCATGGTCATAAATCAAGGATTACCTTTGAAGCGCATTAAATGTAGCATAGATTATCATAACATAAGCAAGGAAGTCATGCAGTACCCCTTAAAAGCTTTTCAAAATACCAGTAATGTAACATATTACTTCTTATTACTTATACTGTCTCTGACCACTTGATTAAGCCCACTACTAGCACTCTTCTGGGCTTTATTCCCTTATAGGCTTATAAGTAATATTTCACCATGATATTGAAAGCAATTTGTAAATTCAGGCGATAAATAATTTGGCTCAATTTGGGCTTGACATCTTATCCTCAAGCATTTCATTAATTAAGAGTGCTCTGATTGAGTTGAGCTTGGGAAAAATGTTTGGTTTAGATATGTTTTTGTTTACTGTATACTCATAACAAAATGAATGTATCAAAGTTGCTTTTTCAACAGGCAACTGGACTTTTTGGGGTTTTTTTTTCCTTTGAAAATATTTCACTTCTCATCCACGAAGCTTCTTCAGTTTTAGCTTATTTTCTTTTTTTTTGTGAGGAGCCAGCTTCTTTCCAATTAGAAATGCTATCAGTGTAAAGATATAGACCCACTGTCTCCTTGTTTTTTTTTTCCAGTTCCATCTCAATCAGTTGGGGGAAGTGAGCCAGGAGCTCAACCAGCCCCTCATCCTCCCAGTGATATCAACCAAGGTGTGAGCAGGAAAAATACAGGACAAAAAAGTTTAAGACTAAAAAATTTCCCAGAATTATAAAACAGGGTTTTATGATTGGAGAAGACATGTAAGAATGTTCTTTTCTTTTGAAGGAAGCATTAGTAGTTCCCTTCAAGAAAAGCCTTGTTGTATGACATATGTTGGGTTTTAATACCCTGTTCTTGGTGCATCATTATCTTCTCTCATTTCCAGTTACAGGGTGATTTCATTATTATTCTTTCTTTCCTTGCTCGCACAGAAAACCAAGTTTTCATTCCTATCACTAACCCTGTCTGGTTTTGATAGAGGCTATTGTTACAGATTCTTGCTAAAATAATTGTCAGGCAAATCCTTATTCTGTATTAATAGGATAATGTTTCCTTTTTCCTATTCCATGCATGATCGTGGTCCTATTCTTGTTACGTTGAGTTTGGCTAATTTTTACATAAAGAAATGCATCTAATTGAACATTCTTTTCAATGCGTTCAATGCAACTTTAATCTCATTACAAGTCTGGAATTTATAAAATTATAATCAGTCAAAATGCCTCTTTTCCTATTCGCCTTTTTAATTCTTCATCTTCCTCAAATATGAAGAGAAAATCCCAGTGAGCCACTGAAAGTCATAAGAATGAAACATTCTACTAAACATTTCTTTAGGTTCCCAGGTTCATGTTAACCGTGGAATTTTAAATATATACAGTATAGTATGACCTTATCATATTCTTCTCAAGAAGTTTTTCTCCTTATTTCATTGATGTCTATTCCAGAAGATGTGTTCATTTAATACTACCAACATAAACTTGTGTTCCTCTTTTTGCCTAAGTATGGGAAATTATTTAATTGTTTTGCCATGGTTTTCTCAAGGAGAACTATATTAAACCCTACTCTCAATATTAAATGAGAAACTATCAAGGGGCAGTTTTGTGTAGAGATAAAGTGCTAAATTAGACATCGGGAGACTATCTATTCCCGTGATGGTGAACAGGTGGCACACGGGGCCATTTCTTAGGACATGTGAAGCGTTGCCCTGTTAGCTCCAGCATGCTGGCCCGCTGATTTCAGCCTTCATTTTCAGCGTTTTTTCGCCCTCCAAGAGCTTCCCTGAAGCCTCCGGAAGGCAAAAAACAATCCAATGCACAAACTGAAAGTCTGTTCCCAAACGTCCGGGTTGCCTGTAGGGTTGTTTTTCTCCCTCCAGAGGCTTTTGAAGGCTTTGGGTCCACCATGCCAGCAGGTGCCAAAAGCAGGGGAGGGCAGGGGGTTCATGCATGCGTGCGTGGGGGGAATGGCACATGCGTGCACGACCTCCTCTCCTGTGCTCTTCCCCCCACTTTTGGCATGCAATGGCAAAAAGATTAGCCAGCACCAGTGGTGGGTTCCAGATCCCGTTCAAATCCGGTAATGTCCACATGGATGTGCGCAGTGGGCATGCAAATGTCACAGCGCATGCATGCATCTTAGCACCTTTGTAAGCTTCCGCAATGCTCCAGCTGTTCAGTGGAGCATTGCACAGGCGCTTTATGCACCATACGTGGAAGTGCCGAAAACTTAAAAGACTGGTAAGGAGCTTGGCCGGGTGGGCCCTCCAAAGCACCATACCGGAAAAGTATCCAGTGCTCCTGGCAGGCTCTGGAACGCCCGTACTGGGGCGTACCGCCTGCAACCCACCACTGGCCAGCACTGATCTATTCTATTGAGTTCTAGACTTCTCTAAGCATGAACATTGATTGTGCCGTATTGGGCCATTCTCTTTCAGTCCA
Source organism: Natrix helvetica (assembly GCF_964273705.1). NCBI lineage: Eukaryota > Metazoa > Chordata > Lepidosauria > Squamata > Natricidae > Natrix > Natrix helvetica. The sequence continues at coordinate 196,647,512 of NC_138552.1, forward strand.
TCCCACCAAAGGTTGTTGCAAGGAGATAAGATTTTGTACATTGCCTTGAATTGTGGAAAATAAAAGTAGGATATTATTGCTAATATGAAAGCAAACAAAAGGCAAGAAGCAAAGGGTTTGAGGGTTGAAGATTCATTCTCCGAGCTTGTGAGTTTTATTTCTGAACATTTCATTATTAGCAGGGGTGATATTCGCTTACTTTCCCTACCGGTTTGCAAATGTCAGCATGCGTGCGCTCGCTCTCACTTCACACACACCTTGTCCACGCATGCACTTGGCCTTCTGCACATGGGCTTGGGCTTGAAAATGTGCCTAAAGAGGACGGCATAGAGCCAGTGTGGGTGGGTGGCACTCACAATTTTCGCTACCGCTTTGAGTGAACCTTCTCTGAACAGGCTGAATACCACCTCTGATTATCAGGCTAGGTAACATCTTCAGCAGAGTTTAGGGGATGGAGTTTTAATGGAGTTTAAAAAAGGATTTTAAAAAAACCCGAAGGAAGGTTGTGTTAACCGGTATTTTTCTTTGTTACCATAGATTATGGACATGAATGGCTGGCATTTGACTGATGAATGGGGTCTTGCTAGAATTACTCCTCAGCAGGACAATTTTGATGGACCTCAGCAACTGAGCATCAGTAACACAGCGGCAAGAACTGTTCTGCAGCCTATTTATTACTGGAGTGCACCCAGTCCTTATTTGGGTAACAAAGTAAGTACTGATCTTTGCCTGAGAGCTAATTTGATTTATCAGTAATGATTTTGTTTTTTAAAAAATCCTCATTTGTGACATAAATATTTGGCCAGTGAAACTGTTAGCTGAAAGGAACTAAAGGGGATTTAGAGAGCCCAGGCAAAAAATGAGGCAAAGGGTAAGTAGACTAAAGCAAAGTATTTCTGCATTAAGAGCCTCCTGGCAGTTTCTAGTTGCAGATGTTAGCAAAGCTCACATAATTTGCAATACTATTTCTACCATGAAATGTTTGGGGGTCTGTTTTATATGGATGCGTATTTCTTTCAAGTAATGTTATCTCCCTTTCTGCACCTTCACATTTCATTTGATTTTTCTCAACTTAGCTTGCACAGATGCTGCTAGCAGGTCAGATATTAGAAAATATGCAGTGATTGATGGAAAACATCAGTGTTCTTGTCCTAGAATCAAAAGATGATGTGTGGGTAAAAGATACATAGTCTTTTCTATATTGTTTGAATCCACACAGTTACTCAAGAGCCGACCCATTGCTTGTGGCTTTGGTATAGCGTTATAGATGTTTTAGGTGCGATGGGGAGGTACATCCTGTGATTAGCCTATTTCATATGGTCCCAAGCTAACTGTGTACTCCTGGTAAAAGAGAGAAAAGGCTGTTAGAAAGAGAAGAAAGAGGTTTGCAGAGAGAAGTGTTTCTCTCATTTCCCCATTGTTGTTTCCAATAATGCACACGTGACATATCGTGATGTTTTTTCCCTTTGCAGAGCTGGGGTGTGTGTGACATGTCTGGCCCATGGGCCGCCAGTTTGTCAACCCTACCAATGCCATCATGTCTAAGTAAATTAGTATCAAAAGAATATCATATTTTCTCCCTCTCTCTGTCTGATTCATACCCTTATGCTAGTTCTTATTAATTCTTAAATATTTCTTAATTCTTATTCTTTGCATTATTAAAAAAATAAAGCAGACTAAAATATATTTGAGGCATACAAACATAAGTCCTAGGATTTCCACTTCATTGATAATTAGCCCAGTCATTTTTGTTTGGTTACTGTTCTTAAGTAAGAGCGTAACAATTAAAAAAAATGTGTCCCCTCCTAAGAATCAAAGATTATAGAAAGGTCATGCTAATCTTTTATAATTGTCAGGAAGAATAGAAAACCTCTGGAGTATATTTCATATTTGAACAGGATAGATAGATAGATAGATAGATAGATAGATAGATAGATAGATAGATAGATGGATGGATGGATGGATGGATGGATGGATGGATGGATGGATGGATGGATGGATGGATGGACGGACAGACAATATGGAAATTTCAGAATGAGAATGGCAAACATATCTTTGGTTTTCTACTCTTAGGGATCTTATAAGCATACCTAAATGAACCATTAACACTCTAATTCTAAAGCATGTAGCTGAAAGAAGGGTTTGGGTATGGTCGGATTGTCTTTTCTAAAATTAGCTCAATGGTCTTTCATTTGAATGCTGCATTATCCCTTTGATTGGACAGTAATAGTTAAATCAGACTTTGGGCTGATCTGCATTACCAGCCTATTCATACCATCCACATAATGATGTTGCACCATTCCTAAAAAGGAAGAATTGCCTAATATTTTTATTTATTTTGTTTATTTATATTCTTGTATTATTTTTGCAAATAATTCAAGGTGGTGAGTACATCTAACACACTTTCTTCCTCCTATTTTCCCCATAACAACAATTCTGGAAAGTGAGTTGGACTGAGAGAGAGTGATTGGCCCAAGGTCACTCAGCGGGCTTTCTTGGCTAAGGCAAGACTTGAACTTACACTCTCCTTCCTTCTAGCTTTGTGCCTAGAACAAACTAGACATTACCCTCTGTTTGCCCCAGCCCACTAAAAAGTCAGCTTTCATCTTTTCACTTCTACTATGTGTCAGAAGTAGTGTTTTCCAGCTATTCCAACCCAAGCTATGCTGCTGGATTTGCTTGCTGCTTTCATTTCATTGTAAGTAAGCACTTTCACTACTAAGAATGGTTGCAGGAACTGGGTATGTCTAGTTTAATGAAAAAGAATGACTAGCGGTGACATGATAGCAGTTTTCCGATATCTCAGGGGTTGCCACAAAGAAGAGGCAATCAAACTATTCTCCATAGTACCTGAGGGCAGGACAAGAAGCAATGGGTGGAAACTAATCAAGGAGAGAAATAACTTAGAACCAAGGAGAAATTTCCTGTCAGTTAGAACAATTAATCAGTGGAACAATTTGCCTCCAGAAGTTGTGAATACCCCAACACTGGAAGTCTTTAAGAAGATGTTGGATATCAATTTGTCTGAAGTGGTGTAGGGTTTCCTGCCTAAGCAGTGGGTTGGAATAGAAGATCTCCAAGGTCCCTTCCAACTCTGTTATTCTATTCTATTCTATTCTATTCTACTCTATTCTATTCTCTAGTCAATGTTGCTTTCTGCTCTTCATGGCTATTTTTTTTTAATAAGTTCACTAATAGAATAATGAAAAACTGTCCCCTCCCGCCCTTTTTTACATGTATAAAATTATGTTCTTTAAGCAGAACATCAGATACTTGTCATGGTAAAACAGAGTAAAGAGTGGAAATCTAGAAAATAATTTCTTAATCAAACTTCTTGCCCAGCTGGTTTATGCACGAGAGTCAAGCAGTTTAAAGCATCAGGGTGGAAAAGACCCCTATTAGTCATTAAAAAATGAAATTTTGAATTAAATCAATGCCATCCTTGATGCATTTCCGTGATATATCCCTCACCACCAGGGATGGATTCCTGCAGGCATTACTACCGATTTGGCACCCGAAAAAATGTGCACTCTACACATGTGCGCATTTGCACTTGCACTTAAAAAGGTCTGCGCATACGCAGAACATTAAAAAAGGGGAACATACATTTTTTCAACGAACCACCAATATATTGTCTATTTTGTGATAATGTGTTAGATTGTAGTCCTGAAATGAATATCTTGCTCTGATTTCCTTTGGGTAAATTGGTGTCCTCTTTGAAGTGTAGAATTAAATTAGAATGGAGGCTGTTTTATTAACATTGTCCATAACTGTTTACTCATAAAAGTAAAACCTCAGTTGACATTTTCCCTCTGTTCTCTTTTTCATGATGGAATTTATTTAAATCTCCAGGAACATTTTCCCAGAGTAGTTTTTTCAAGGGTTTTCTCTTTTAATCTTTTCTTCTTGGTTATAATAAAATTGGTTAAAAATCAGAAGGACAAAGGATATGTAAGGGTTTGATTGCATCTCTTTCAAAAAATATGGATATTCTATTCAGGGCAATAGATTTCAAAGAAATTCAACTACCTTCAACATGAGCCTTGAGAACGGTTTTGGTTCTTTACTCCAAGTAGGATTAAACATTTCTTGTGCTTCTGGTTGATATGTTTTCATATCTCCTTCCGACATTACTCAAGAAAAGAAAATAAGAGAAACAATGTCTGTTATTCAACTGAGCATGCTCAGCCTATATTTCATTTGTAATTTGGAAGGGAGCTTCTGTATGACTGAAACAATTTGCCTTAGTAACTGAATCATATCAATTTTTGATACCATAGTACTAGTGAAAAAATGCACAAATTACTGTAGTACATCTTAACTGCCATGTTGCATCATGTGAATTACAGCCAAGATGGCACACTTAGAGGAGTTAATTTAGCACCTTGCTGTGAAAATAGAATATTGCATTTTTCTAAATAGCTAAAACTGGATTATATCAGTTTTTCTAGATTGTATTTGCTTACAGTACTACAAGTACAATAATTCTTCTGAATGTGGTTTTCTGGAATTAATTGCCTGGAAATAATTTCATTGTAACTATCCATTTTTTTCTCACCTTCTATCTGGTTTAATTGCTAAACCAGATACCAGTTTTCTCAAATATTGTACCCTCAAAGTGTACTGTATTATGATCTGATGGACTAAGTCACCTGTTGATTTAGTCTCCCAGAAATTCCTCCCTGCTATTTCAGTGTATCTTCTATTTGTAGAGTGTTATTTTTGTGGTGTTCAAAATAGTTTGTTTAGAACATTCATATTCAATTTTTTCAAATTGTCCTCAAGACTACTTCGAACTGCACATAAAATATCCCCGCTATTGGATTTGCACAATGTCCCTAATAAAGAATAAACCTAAAGCTTTTCTTTACTCTATCTGCTATGGTTTGCCATTCCATAAGACTGGGAATCAGAGAGCATGATTGGGAAAAAAATGAAAGGACAAGAATCCTGAACATTTTCTGAGGACTTAGAATTTATTTTATTTATCTACCTGCAAGCAGTTAAATAAGAACACTGCATACCTCTTGGGGAAGACATAGTATGTTCTCCCACTTGGTATGATTCAATAATACAAATAAAATCCTCTAGCAGAAGCAGAAACAAATAAGTTAGAAGTCCTTGGTTCTCTCTACTGTAATAGCACTGAGTCGAATATGTGTTGTAAGGAGTAATAAGATGCTTATAATTATGTGTGTGTATTTTATGTGTAAAAGATCAGCTAGTTAGAGAAAAGTTTTGCTTTGTGAAGATTTGCATGGGTAAAAACCGACCAAATCTTTGGCTTTCTCCACTTTCTTAACTTCTTCGGGCAGTTCTATAAGCTAGTTAAGGATGTATATATGTGCATATGTGTGTGTGTGTGTGTGTGTGTGTGTGTGTGTGTGTGTGTCTATATATATACATATATACATATGTATACTACGTGTGTATACACATACACACAAAATACACATACACACACAGACACACACACACAGACACACACACACACACACACACACATATATATATATACACATACACACACACATACACACACACACACACACACATTGTATACACATACAGTATATATGAAAGGGACACACACACACACACATATATATATTATATAGTATACATACATATATACACATACTGTATACACATGCAAAGTATGTGTATACAGTACATGGTACACACACATACATAGCGTACATGCATATATACACATAGTATATGCGAAGGGAATGTGTGTGTGTGTGTATAAAAGCATACAAAGTATATATGAGAGGGATACTCTGTGTGTGTGTGTGTGTGTGTGTGTGTGTGTGTATACATATCCAAAAGATCTCATAGTAGCTGAGTTGCTTCATAGCTTCAAGGAGAGTATCCAGCCACATCAAATGCTTTTCCCTGGCAGAGGGACATTGATCTGTACAATTATCGAGGAATCCACCTTTTCCTAGCAATTTGGTTATTAACAGACTTTGTAGTTTAACTGTACGTGACACAGGTATTTCTTTGAGCAAGTCAGTGGGATCCACCTTCAACTTGAAGATAATGCTGTTTGTGATACATCTTTAAGGAAGTCAATGAGTCTTCACCTTCAGTTTGAAGATATCTCTTATATCCATTAGTAACCATTTAAAAAGAAACCAACAATTCCAGTTTATTTCCTAATTAATGGTAGCTATGATCCTGGTTGCCATAAATAAACTTTTCTTACAAGTACAAAATGGAGTCCTCAAAAGTTTTTGCCTTTGCTGAAATGTCTAAGAATCTTGAGCTTTTATGCATTCTAACCATGAGGAAAGCATCTTCTAACTCCATTTTCTTTCACTTCCCTTAAAGAAGATTCTTTCAAAGAGAGCACTTATTGGATTAAAGGAAGCAAAGCAAACTTCTCAAATCAGAAGTAGAATATTCTATTCTGCTTGAATGTTGAATATCTCTAACACTGGAAAATTTAAACAGAGTTAAAGTTGCCATTCAAAAATACATCCAAATGTCTTGAGTGTTTGTTCAGCATGAGAAATATGTATGTCTGAATGTAAATATATAAGTATTTGCAGTTGGACATCTACTATAGACACACACACACACAAACATGCACACTGTAAATATAGTTAGTAGGATAAAACAACTGTCTATGTTTATTCTTGCTTATGGTGTGCCTATGCTACCATTGCTCCTGTCAATCCAAAATTGTGAGGTAATGGTCTATGAATCAGGAAAACTGCTGAAGTGTGTATTTGGCCTTCAGTTTAAGAGATGGATGCCCTTATCATCATAATAAGCTATTACCATTGATGGGTCACAATTCATTGAGAACACAGTCAGTCTTAATTGGCTCAATTCTGTCAGTTTTCAGTTTTCCTCAAGAAAATGCATGATGCTTTGCAGATAACAGTCAGTTGCCCAACAAATAGCACATTTAATAATTCACCCCATTTCAGTCTATGTAGAAAAAGAGATTTAACCCCAGAATTCTATGCTTCACAAGGATGATTTTTCCCCCTTGCACTCCTACCCGTTATTGTCTCTTGAGGCTTAGAGGAAATTATTTTTTTAAGGAAGTTGATAAAACTTCCAGCAAATCACTGTATTTTAAAGATCTCCTTTTCATGTATGTTTCCTTTCTAAAGAAGTTTGTCATTAACTTGAAGGTCTCTTGTGAAGCTGGCCTTTTCCCACCCTTTCCTTGAAGAGCCAAGCATTTGGCACTAATGAAAGTTAATGAAATTGTTATTATAAAATGCAGCATAGATTATGTTCTAGGGATTAATGAAGCTATGTTGACTTATTGAGACATCTTTAGCTAGAAACGTTTGAAAGAATAAAGCTCTTCAAGAAATAATAGCAGTCTTTGTTAGGTTTCAGGCAATTGTGTCAAATACTGATTTATTCTGTTAATTGGCTAATGTTCATTCTTGCTTTTTAATTATTTTCAAAACAATTTGATTCTAAATTCTGATTTACAATTGCTATGATATTAATTTTCTGGATTGTGATATTCAGCAAATTCCTTTCCATAAGTTTTTAAATTCTGAAAAGAATCCGTAATTTTTTTTGGTCTTTTTTATGTTCTATACTGTAGAAATAGCACATCAACTATTTTGAAAGGCACAAGTTATCTATTTATGAAATATACTGTATCTACTGGCTCCATCCAGATAAACTTCCATAAATGTACAGAATAAAATAATAATTAATAAAAAATAATGAGACAATACAGAATATAATAAAATAAGGGTGTTGACATCTTCCCAAAGGCCTTTCAGAAAGTCCACTAAAATGTGATAAGATATAACTTAAGAGTTAGGAACTTGCCTACTTAAACCCAGAATTTTCACTTTAATATTTAAATTGCAAGTGTGTAATTTTTGATGTGCAACACTGGCATTGATGGACCTCAAAACTCTTCGGATGTTAAGAGATGTTTGACACCATTTTTAGAAGAGCACAGTTCTAGAGTAAACATGGAATTCCTCTTCAGCCATGGCCACCTGCAAATGCTAAGGACTTCTAATATGATTTGGAGCAAGGTCTTAGTTGACCTATCAGTAGACTTGTGCTAATTAGACAACTGAATACAGGCTAACACTTGGCTATCTAGATGGCATCTGTATTCCCCCCCCCCCCCAATAAAAATGCAGTACTTGTAATTAAAGTCGGGATCGCATCCTGCCCCATACATCCCTACGACCAATTCGCTCTCACAGAGAGGGACTCCTCCGGGTGCCCTCCACTAAGCAGTGCCAGAGGGCGGCGCCCAGGAGTAGGGCCTTCTCTGTGATGGGCCCTGCCCTCTGGAATGACCTCCCCCCGGATATTAGGATTACCACCGACCTCCGCTCCTTCCGTTCAAAACTCAAGACCCACCTTTTTCAACTAGCAGGCCTGGCTCAACCATAGCTCCATTTTATTCCTCCTGGCAATTTTTAAACTTGTAATTTCCATTGGGGTTTTAATTTAACTTATTTTAATATTTATATGTTATTATAATGATTGTATTGTGTTTTATACCTCCTCCGTACAATGTGTAATTTTATAATATGTGTTTTTATTTATTGTACGCCGCCCCGAGTCCCTTTGTGGAGAGGGAGCGGCTAACAAATTTAATAAAATAAATAAATAAATAAATAAAGTAGAAGATATACTACAACTACACATGATCAATTAGGGAACCTGACAGTACTCATTTCTGAAGTTTTTTTTTTTCTAAGCTGAAGAAACTGAGTCGGGGAGGTTTTCACTTCCTTGTATTTTTTTCCATAGATTAAAAAAAATGTGGTGGCTCAATAACTAGTCAGTACACGAATTAATGGAGTTGAAGGGCTTTTCCTATTCCTTTTTGCTTTTCATTCATCTTCTGTTTGGGCTGGTAGGAAAGAACATGACTGAGAGGAGTAGTTACCTTAGCTCCAAACACATTTATGAAACTAAAACTAATTTACTCTGATCCTTTCTCTGGTTAGTTTACAGTGGTTGCCCATCTTTAATTCAATTAAGCAACTTATATTAATAGAGTCAGTCTTTTAATTCAGTGCAGGATAATTCCAACCCCTTTCATCTAAATCAGCTCAGGTTAGTTGGTACTAGACTTCAATAAATGGTTTTGCCATTGAATGTAAAGCCTATTGCATTTTCATTTTTATGTTCCCAAATCTCCTAGTAGAATTCTTATTACTGTAGGATTCCTTGATTATCTTCCTTTTCCTTTCCCTTCCCTTCTCTTCTCTTTTTTTCTTTTGAAATGTCTGTTTCAAATAATACTGTTTGTAATGATTTCCCCGTATTGCAAAAAGTAAACAAGTGTACTTTAATGTACTTTAATGTATATTAAAAACTGTTATTTCTTAAAATAAGGTTAGACTATTGCTTTTCTCCAAAACATTTCCAGGGGTTCTAGAGTAGAGTATTAAACTTTTCCAGAACATTGGTGGTCCTGATGAAATTGTCCTCTCTCTATTTATTATTAACTTTAGAAATTACTGTTTGGTTTCACTGATCTTAAAAAGAGCAAAATGTATTAACCCAGAGAATGGCACGTTAAAAACAGTAAAAAATACAGAAATTCAATATTGATAAAGTGTCTATCTGTATTTCAGACATATATGAGAGTATTTTCTGAGAACATATTCTTTTTTTTTTAGGTAACTGTTTTTCATGACATTTCATACATGCTGTGAAATGTTGCAGACCATAATGCAATGCTTAGAATTGGAGTTCTGAGTTTTATAGTTGCTGCCTCTGAGGTCAGCAGAAAGGATAGAAATTACATAAAATAATAAAGGCAAAACTGATACATGATTAGAGGAAAGTAAATAGAAGAAAGAAGAAATCCACTTAGAAAAACAGCAACATACACAGAGAGAGAGGGAGAGTTGGGGGAGGATATATCCCATTTTCACTTACTGTTAAGAGTTTTCGGATGCAAAGTATTTAAATACTTCTGTGTCTGTTTCAAATATAATACTTCTGCACATCATATTCATAATTATATCTTCATGAGTGGAAAGAGGGTAGGGATGGCATATCTTTCTTCATAATTATATTGTTAAAGCCGTAATTGTATAACTATGTCTTGAAAATTCACTTGGAAGAGTGGATTTTACTTTGCATAAATGTGCTGTGGATCAGTGTCCCTAAAGCCACCTTTAGAAATTATGAGTTAAATTTAACATCAATCATAAAGAAGAGTTCAGTTCAGTTTCTTGCTCGTGGAACAGTTATCCATGATTTATTGCAAACCAAGCAGATTAACCCAGCATCTCTCAAAAAGTAGGCACAAAAATGGTATTTTGGTAATATAGCTATAGGTGAATGCATGAAACACTTTGTGATAGAGACACTTTAAATTGATTCACTTGATTTTGTTAGAAGGCTTTTCAGGTGAATGATTTTGATAGTGAAATGTAGCATGCAACATTGAACACATCTTGGAACTAAATGAGCTTCTTGCTACTGTACATATTATCCATGGTTTGGTTCAGAGTCCATCACTGCAAGGCCCTGAAGTCCATAGAATTGTTCCAGTTGACAAAACTATTGCTATAATTAAAGCTGAATTATAGATCATGATATTTAGATAAAATTATTGCTAGAAAATCTACAAGGTCCCTTCCTGTCCTATGATTCTATGATCTTAAGTAGAGCTTCTATATCTGGGCCAAAAAACTTCACATGATGGCAGCAAAGAAATAAAGAAAATTCTAACACTTGGCTATCTAGATGGCATCTGTATCCCCCCCCCCAATAAAAATGCAGTTCTTGTAATTAAAGTAGAAGATATATTCCATCCTTTGAGTTCGGTAAAATGAGAACCCAGATTGTTGGGGTCAATGTGCAAATAATGCTTCTACATTGTAGACTTCCCAGAAATTTAGATATGAGTCTTATTGCAATTATGAGCAATTATTTGCTGTCTCACTACCTTTTATAAAGGTAGTTATTGTGATTGTGAGGTTGAAAGCAGAACCAGCTGTTTGAGAGTTACAGAGATTTGTGTTTTTGAATATGATCTGTTTTCTCCATCCTGCGAGGAATGAAGATTCAAATTGTAAGTCATAATGTCATTTTGACTTTGATTTTGATGTACCAATAGATCATTGAACTGGGAGCTGCTTAGGTGTCTGGGATTTGCTGTTTGGCAGGAAGTGGATGAATGAATGATGTTGAGAGTGTTAAAATGTTGTATCAGTGAAGCTTAAGTGAAGCATTCCTTATCTCCCTCACAACTAAGCCACGGATGGCCTCCTGCTTCAAAACATAGAGAGGAATAACTCTTCACTTTAATCTGCAATACTGGGTTTGGTTCATGCTCAGTATGGTTCATGCTATTTTTTTTAAAAAAAGAGGCCTTTAGTCGAGGCACATTGGCCGTTTCATGAGACCAAGCAAAACCAGAAGGCAGAATGTATTACACTGTGAAGTGGAGCAGTGAACTAAAGTGCAGTATGCTCTATTTATACATTGTTTGCCTTCCTTTTTATGATCTTGCTCAAAACATCTTCCTACCCTTAATAATAGGTGTGGGCATATGTGCTTCCTTACCTAGCTGGTGTGTGAGGCCATGTATTCTTCCTACACTTCCCTGCCACTTTGGTCTGCTTTAAAATTCAAGTTATTGGTAGGGATGGGGAGATTATCCATTACTGAATTGATTTAATTAGTTTTGTTAGAATTAAATGAACTGGAATTATTGGAACTTTAATTTATCCCAGGGATTTTCACATGCTTCCACCCTCCCAATCCCTCTAAAGCACTTATTATTTCATTCCTGTTGGCCTTGGAATGCTGAGAACATCAGAAGTTAATTATGAGTCAATCACGCCAATCCTCCAGTAGGAGATTGCAACAAGTATTCTTCATTCTTCTGGATGCCTTCCAAGAGTTCAATGGATCGATGATTCATTGGTCTAGACTGAGGGCCAAAGATGATTCTGAAGCAACATAAAACCTGCCACCATTAAAGTGAGATTGGCTGCAGCTTCCTTCTCCTGAAGTAGGAAGGAACTCTACTTTTAATTTTTGTGGGAGTTGGTTGCCACACAACCAACATTTCACACCCATTCTTTCATTTTAAAGCTCTGTAAACCTCCGACTGCTGTCTAGATTTCACCAAGCTTGGCTGCTAAAACTGTCCTTAGAAAGAGATAACCTCAGCTTCCTATTTGCTCACATGCAGCACATATTCTGCAACACTATGACTTTCTACTCTCATAAATGCCCTGATTTTGAATACCATGTCAGCCTTTCACTTCACTGTCCAGACAGCCATTTTCCAGAAGTCATTTAATTTGGTTTCTTGTGACTGAATAAAGGTTGAATATGATGAGTGCCTTCCAACTCTGGTTCTACAATAGCTGTCATTAGACATGGCACAGCTCAGAAGGATAAGTCTGATCTCAAAGCAGAGGCAAAAGATGGAGCTGTAACCTGGCACTGGTAGAGCTTTTGTTTTATAAAACTAATCACTTGGAGATATAAGGAGTTTGGCTAGGGAGTAGAGTATTAAACTTTTTCAGAACATTGGTGGTGACAGGAGCAGTTATTTTAGCTCCAAACACATTTATGAAACTAAAACTAATTTCCTCTGATCCTTTCTCTGGTTGGTTTACAATGATTGCCCATCTTTAATTCAATTGAGCAACTTATATTAATAGAATCAGTCTTTTAATTCAGTGCAGGATAATTCAAACCATTTTCATCTAAATCAGCTCAGGTTAGTTGGCACGACTTCAATAAATGGTTTTGCCATTGAATGTAAACCTTATTGCATTTTCATTGTTATGTTCCCAAATCTCTTAGTAGAATTCTTATTACTGTAGAATTCCTTGATTATCTTCCTTTCCCTTTCCCTTCCCTTCTCTTCTCTTTTTTTCTTTTGAAATATCTGTTTCAAATAATACTATTTGTAATAATTTCCCGGTATTGCAAAAAGTAAACAAGTGTAAGTAGGGAAAATTTATGTTAAAAACTGTTATTTCTTAAAATAAGTTTAGGCTATTGCTTTTCTCCAAAACATTTCCACGGGATTCTAGAGTAGAGTATTAAACTTTTCCAGAAAATTGGTGGTCCTGATGAAATTGCCCTTTCTCTATTTATTATTAACTTTAAAAATTACTGTTTTGTTTCATTGATCTTAAAAAGAGCAAAATGTATTAACCCAGAGAATGGCACATGTTAAAAACAGTCAAAAATATAGAAATTCAATATAGATAAAGTGCAAATCAATTTGAAAGAAAAACAAATTATCTTAATTGGTAGACAATTCAATGGCTAACAGAAATAGCAATTGCAGAAAAGAACCTGAGTAACTTTTCTGGAGATATTTGGAAATTAGCCAAGAGTGACAAATAAACTCTTCCTCTAAATTAGCATCATTGGGAAATAAGAGAGGTACAATGGTATCTTGGTACTGAACTGCTTTTTTTTTTTTGAAACTCATCTAATTTGGTACTTAGCACATTTTGACACAAAAATTGTGTCCCTGTACTCATTGTTTGTACTTAATGCCCAAGATAGAAATTACCGGTGTCAGCTCCTTGTGACTTACTACATTATTCCTTATGGGGGAAAAATGTTTGGTCCTCACTGTTTTTGGTACTCATTGTGCCTTTCGAAACCAATTAACAATGCATACTGTATTATTAATCATCTTTGCCAAAAGAATATGTGCAAATCTTTTTCTTTCCTCTGCCAGAAATAGATTTCACACTGATGTTTTTTTTTCTCCCCCAGTCTCGGATTTCTTCAAATCAGTGATGATTCTAAAATTGCTCATTGATTTTATTTTTCTCAGTATGTAGAATCACAGGAATTACTTGTATTTAGGCTGCAGATTAGGAATAGTACATAATGAACAATATATCTGGAGAATCCTTTGCAAAGAAAATGGTTTATTAGGCAAAAATAGTACATACAAATATGTGTATGTTAGGGCAAAGGAAAATACAATAAAAGTTTAGTGTTTTTAAGAACTACCTAGGAACTAAGAAACTGATCTATACATTACAAATAACTTCACTACTTATCCGTAAATAATACTATTAACAGTTAAGACATATTTTGATTATTCTGAACAGAAACATGTTTACCTAGCTCATAGCTATGTAAATTAACATATTTTCATTTTCATATTTTTTGATAATGAGCACTGACATAATTGTATTGCACCAAATGTATACTTTTTAGGGCGTTCTAGAAATATATCAATATCAACAAGAGTTGATTTGCAATTAAAGTGCGGTCAAGTCAATGGCAACTTTTAGTGATAGAAATAGAACTTCTTCAGCAGAGTGTTCAGGAATGAATTAAATACTTTATTTCAGTAGAGCTGATAGAAATTCTAAGTTTTTAATTAGAAACTCAAACTGGATTTATGAAATAAAAATTGACGAATGTTTGATGAAACAATCTATTTGAAGGTCCTTGCATCCTCTTTCATCTATATACAGAATCAATACAAAGGATTTTTAGATATTTATAGGTTTGGTAGATAAAGCAGACATGATCTCAAGCTGAGTTTGTCTCCTAGCAATCCCATGGACCTGTTCAGTAGTTTCTGTTGGCAACAATACAGTTATTGATTTGCAATTGTCTTTCTCCAGGATAATTTTTTTCCAACATCTTAGATTACTCCCAGAGCTGAGATTTCCTGATAGTCTCTCATCCAAGTACTAAACTGGGTCTATTTAGTTTGTTATAAATTTTACTCAAAGTTGGCAAGGGGCCATAAGCAAGTATTCCTAATACTAAATCTTCATAAAGCATCTTTTTTTGTTGTTTGATTGAAGAAGAAATTTGAACTTTTTAATTATTTGCTGGAACACAAATGTATTAATACCTAGAAAAATATTGATTTTCAAATGCACGTTTCTTGTCTGACAGATTTAGAAATTATCTAAAATCATTTTGCACTGTAACTTAAAATGTGTTAAGTTACAAAATTTGGGAAATACCACAAGCTCTTCACTCTTAGATTCAAATTGAATTGACTTTTTCCTGACAAATAAAGACCTCAGAGATACAATGAAAAGAAGAAAAACTCCCAACAACTGACAATGTATTGAGTGATTCCAAGGGAAGTATCAAGCACATTGAGACCTAAATGGTTTAGGAGAATTAATCTTGGCATTTCATTTTTGTTTATGGATTGTAATCAATACCGTGCCTCATATTTTTGTTCAAAAGATGGCACTAGGGGAATTAAACAATTGCTTTCCTTCTACCACAAAATCCGTAAGGGAGTGGCCCGGACTCAAACTCATTGCTGAGACAGAATAAGGATCAATAATGAGAGAACCCATTACCCTACCTACTTTTCTGCCCCCCCCCCCCCCGATTGAAGAAAAGCATATGAACACACTTCTGAAGAAGAGCCCTCAGGATTATTTCTGAATCAAGCCAAACTGTTAGTGTAGATTTATTAAATTCAAAATTCTTCGTCTAAGACAGGGGTGTGAATTCTGGGAGTTGAAGTCCACAAGTCTTAAAGTTGCCAAGTTTGGACACCCCTGGTCTAAGAACTTCAGATTAATAAATGTTTTGGATTTGGCGTATAGGTAGTTCTTGAGTGAGAACAGTTTCTTTAGTGATCATTTGAAGTTACAACAGCATTGAAAAAAGTGATTTATGACCATTTTTCACACTTATGACTGTTGAAGCATCCCCATGGTCACGTGATTTACATTCGGGACGCTTGACAAGTGACTCACATTTATGACGGTTGCAGTATCCCAGAGTCACGTTATCCCCTTTGGGGACTTTCTGACAAGCAAAGTCAGTGGGGAAGCCAGATTCACTTATCAACTGGGTTAATAATTTAACAAAACAGTGATTCCCTTAACAATTGTGGCAAGAAAAGTTGTAAAATGGGGCAAAATACATTTAATAAATTTCTCACTTAACAACATAAATTTGGTCTCAATTGTAGTCGTAAATTGAGGACTACCTATAATCAATGGTTTTCTCTATGTGGGAGGAATACCTCCGGCAGAATGAAATCTTTCCTGTTTTTTCTCCTTTTTCACCCCCACATTCTACTCTGGAGACTTAAGGAGAAAAATTCTAATTTGGAAACAGATGTCCTTTGCACAGCACTGGACTTGATTATGAGCTACTTCTGCATTATTATCAAGACTATTACAAGGATATATGCATGAAGTCATCAGACTTGAAGGAAACTTTATCTTACTTCATGAACATCAATTGTAGCAGAAGAAGTTGTTGAAACTAACATCCTCCCCCAGTGATTGAACCATAATTTCTGTTTCTTTATTGAAAAGGACAGTTAGCTGTTTTGCAGAAGATACAGGGCAGTCTACAAAATATGTAAAATGTCTACACTGATTGTAATAAAAGTGAGTAAACACTGTTATTAAAACATATCAGTCACATAAGCAAACATTTAAAAAATAAAATAAGCTAATTATTGAAGAAAGACAAAAAGGATGTTTACAAAAACAATAGTAGCAATTGTGTAATGACATTGACAAGTCCAATTGTACAGTTAGATGATTTTAGATTCTGATTGTGAAGGTCTTAATGTAAGAGGGGAAGGAACCTTTTCAGACTGTTTCTGTGGTTTCAAAACCTACTAAGACAAATTGAATGCGTTTATTACCTTCCCGTTCATTCCCGTTCATCATGTATTTGTGAAGAATTTTGCATTTGTCAGCCTCCCCCCCCCCCCATGAATTCCAAAAGAAATTAACAAAATAAAAATGTAAAGGCATCAGGCAAGAAACCAAGAGACTATGAGTTCTAGTACAATTGTAGGCACAAAGCCAGTTGGTAACCTTGGGCCAGTCATTTTCCCTCAGTCCTAGGAAGGAACCGATAGCAAATCATAATATATGAAAAATCTTGTCAAGAAAATTGAGCCTTGTCCAGGCAAGTGCCAGGAGTCACGACTAACTCAAAGGCACATACACAAAATTGATACAATAGTTGTATGGTTGCTGGGTTTGTTTGTTTGTTTCAGTTTTATAAGACCCAGGAATCCAAATATGTCTGATTTCCATACATTTACCTTAAACAAGGTCCTTAGGATTCTGGGATTTCTCCTTTGGTGATGATGAATAGGATATGGAATTGTATTGATCTGTTTTGCCAGTCCTGGAGTTATTTCTCACCAAACACATTCCAGCAAGTAGAACTAAGATTATCTTTGGGTCAGTTATGGAACAGACATCTGTAGATACATCCATGCATTGTTAGACATTAATGCATCAATGTGTTTTTTTACTGAAGCTTTTGGTTGGCTGTTTCCTGCAAAAGTTGTGTGGAGTATACAGACAATGCAATCTGATCTTATTAGTTAACTATTTTCCCCCCAAATATAAAGCTAATAGGATCCAGAATTCTTGGATAAAGCAGTTTGATCATGGACGGCTATTGCTGATGAATCTTTTAAAAATGAAGTGGAAAAATATATTTCTAAGAGCTCTAGTTTGAGGTAGTCTTCCCACTGACAATTAAAATGAAAACATAAAAAATGAGAATCTGGTAATCAGAGCCAAATCAGAGCCAAATAGAGACCTATTATAAAAGTAAAACAAAAAACAAACAAAAAAACATAGGAGTCTGGGAATATGTTTTCTGACTGATGTCAGACTGTATATCTGATTAAATAAACTGCAGCCCATTAAAGCTTATGCCTTTTAAAAAAATTGCTAGTCAGAAAAGGTGTTGTTGTTTTTTTACGATCATAGACAAATTTGGTTCTCCTCCTACCATGTCTATATTAAAGGTTTAGTTTTCTTTTTTCACAGCACATTTTTTAGATTTGTTTCTTGAGGTTTGACATATGTATCCTTCTCACTAAAGCAGCTTTCTTCCAAGTTATATGCTTTGTCTTATGCATGGTTAGGGAACAGTACAGGGCCCAGAAGAGATAGATCAGGCAGTACATCTGGGACAAACCTTTAACAGGTTATCATTGACTGCCATACATAACTGCTTCAAAACTCCAAAAGATTTTGGAGGCCTATTTGAGCTCACACCACTGGGAAAAGTAGAGGGGGCTGAAATCCATGCTTGCAAAAACCAGAGAAGCAAGCCATCTAGACAAGATAAACCATCTTTGTAACAAGGAGCAAGGCTCCTACACTGATGACTTTTTGGACAGTCTAAGCCTTCAAGATGGCTGGAAAAGAATCATGATTGCAGGTCCTTTGACTGGAAATCAAAAATGCAGATGTAGTTCTCACAGCCAAAATTCAACAAATCAGAAGTG
This sequence comes from Natrix helvetica, assembly GCF_964273705.1. NCBI lineage: Eukaryota > Metazoa > Chordata > Lepidosauria > Squamata > Natricidae > Natrix > Natrix helvetica. The sequence continues at coordinate 196,665,741 of NC_138552.1, forward strand.
TGGAACTCTAGATTAGATTAGGCTTGCCAAGCAAATGCTTCCCATTTTATGAATCTGAAGAGTACCCCTCTAGGACTGTTAGATATTAACACTAGCTACCATGGTTTCCACTCTGGTCCTTTGTTCCGGCGGGAAAAGAGGTTTAATCTGATTGGTTAAGAGATCTGACAGCTCCCTAAAAAAGGAAAGCTGTCAGACAGAACAGTTGCTGGATTGTACATACTTGTCTGTTGAAATAAAGAGCTGTTGTTGCATTGAGCCAGTGTCTGCCTTCTCATTGCCCAATCTAACACTGGCGACGAAGGTGGGATTGAGAGGCAGATAGGCGAAGAAGCAAACAACGAGACATCCAGCAAGTAAATCCAGCCCGGAGCTTCGGTGTGGCATCGAGCGACCATTTCGAACGGCAAATTAGAATCGCCTCAGTCAACAATGGCCATGCACGCCCCCGCCAACTCCATATGACCCTATGACCGAACACTGGGAATCGTATATGTTAAGGTTCGAATGCTTCCTCGAGGCAAACGACCTTATGAGAGTTCCCGACTCCCGCAAGAAGAACCTCTTCCTGGGCTACTGTAGCCGAGAGGTCTTCGAAACAGCGAAGGATATATCAGAGCCAACTCCGATCCAAGTGGTTCCTTGGGTGGCGTTACAACAGAGTCTAAAAACTCACTACATGCCCAAACCTTCGAGGCACGTTCGCCGCCATGAATTCAATGTGCAGAACCAGAAAGAAAGAGAGTCCATAAACCAATATGTTGCAGCCCTGTGAAAAGCAGCAACATATTGTGACTTCCGTGACTTGGACGACCAAATTTTAGATTGTTTAATCTGCGGAGTGCAGAGATGTCTGCTAGCCAGATCGAACATGTCTCTGCAGATCGCACTCGACGAAGCCAGGGCATCCGAATCTGCTGACAAGTCCATGGAAGCCTTGCAGCGCCAGCACAACGTGCCACAAACCGCACAGAAGCAAGCATACATACATCATGAGGCCGCTGAGCAAGAACCCTCCGACAGTGAAGACGATGACAGCTACCGCATGCGCGGTAGCCGCACAAAACTGGCATGAAGATTCAACTCATGCCTGCCGCCCTGCGCAAGCTGCAGAGGGGACCATGCTCGGTCTACCTGTCGGTTTCGGGCCGCAACCTGTCAGCGCTGCGACAAGAAGGGGCACATTGCCAAAGTGTGCAGGAGCAAATTCCCTGCCACCACTTGGCAGCCAAACCAAACCCTAACCGCCAACAGAGGCCCAACCCAGGGGCCTGGCGGAAAACCCAAGGGCACCCAGAGAGAGAACCCAAAGTGACCTATCAAACCACGATGGGGCAAGTCCACAGCAGGCGGCCAAAATATCTGAAAGTCACAGTCCTCATTGAGGACACTCCCTGCGAGCTTGAAGTCGACAATGGATCGTCCCTAACGATCATCTCCTGGTCGACCCTGAAGCAAGCCATTCCGGGCCTGAAAAAATGGCACCTTCACACTCCAGACATCAGCTTGCGTGACTACCAGGGGAACCGAGTCCCCATCGTGGGCCAAGGCACTTTCCGAGTGCAGTTTAAAGACATCTGTGCCAAGCTTTCCATGACTGTGGCCAGCGCACCACTACAGAGCCTTCTGGGGCTCGACTGGTTTGAAGCCCTGGGGTTGGAAGTCACTGGAATCAATGCCATAAAGGACGGCAGCGCCCAGGTGATTTTTAAGGAGTTCGAGGATGTCTTCAGCTCCGGTCTCGGTAAGTATGTGGGGACGCCAATTTCTTTTAACTTGGACCCCAACATAGCGCCTATCAGGCTTAAACCCAGGAGAGTACCTTTCGTTCTCCGCCCTAAAATCGATAGGGAAATTGACAAACTGGTGAGCCAGGGGATCCTAGAGCCAGTCGACCATGCACGCTGGGAGACCCCTATAGTGACCCCCGTCAAGCCAGATGGGTCAGTCCGCATCTGCACGGACTATAAATGCACAATAAACAACGCGCTGCAACAAAGCGCCTACCCTGTGCCCATGGTACAGCACCTAATACATTCGCTAGGGCCAGGAAAATTTTTTGCTAAATTAGATATGGTGCAGGCATACCAACAGTTGCCTGTAGATAGCGCCACAGTGGAGGCTCAAACCATCGTGATGCACAAGGGGGCATTCAAATGCCACCGCCTGCAATTCAGAGTTAGTCGCCCCTGAACTGTTCCAAAGCATCATGGAACGGCTTTTGCAGGGGATACCAGGAGTTGTCCCCTATTTCAACAACATATTGGTATTGGCTGCAAATGAGGCGCAAGTTTTAAAAAGAGTTAGGGATGTTTTGACCAGAATTTGCGAAAAAGGCCTCCGGCTCAAAAAAGAAAAATGCAAAATTAATGTGCCCAGGGTAGAATTTCTGGAGTACATGATTGATGGCTCTGGGATCCACCTGACATCCCAAAAAGTAAAAGCTATCCAGGAAGCCCCCACACCTCGCAATCAGGCCAAGCTGCAGGCATTCCTCAGGCTCCTTAACTTCTACAGCGTCTTTCTCAAACAGCAAGCAATGTCGCTGAGCCCTTGCATCGCCTCCTGTCCAAGAACACCAAATGGTCCTGGAGCCGAGCCGAGGCCGCCGTATTTCCCATGGTAAAACACCTGCTAACTGCTGACTCCCTGCTGGTCCAGTACAGCCAGACCCTGCCGCTGGTGTTAACATGCGACACATCCCCTTTTGGCGTCAGCACTGTCCTCAGCCACCGCATTCCCAACGGCACGGAAGCCCCTATTGCTTTCTACTCGCAAACCTTGTCTCCCGCTGAAAGGAACTACAGCCAAATGGACCAAGAGGCTTTGGCTGCGGTAGCGGGAGTCAAGAGGTTCCACGAGTACCTTTACGGCCAAGACTTCGAACTTGTGATGGACCACAAACCTTTGCTGGGGCTACTGGCTGGGGACCGACCTACCCCGATTTCCTTGTCTCCGTGCATGACCAGGTGGTCTGTTTTCCTGGCTGCTTACTCCTACAAACTGATTCACTGCCCTGGTTCCACGTTGGGACATGCTGATGCTTTAAGCCGCTGTCCCCTACCTAAACAGCTGGCCGAACCCACTCCCGAGACACCGGTCCTGCTTATTGACTGCCTGGGCTCTGGACCTGTCTCGTTCAATGACGTTGCCCATTTTTCTGCTAAAGACTCTACTATTAAGCAGATTCTGAACTGGATGTGGAGGGGGCGCCCAAGGGGCCTGTTGGGGCCGAATTTAAAATGTTTTTTTACTAAACGCGATGAGTTGTCGGTAATCAAGGGCTGCTTACTGTGCTGGGACCGGGTGGTTGTTCCAAGCAAACTGCAAAAGGCAGTATTGGAGGCATTACATGTGGGGCATCCTGGCATCATCAGGATGAAATCCTTGGCTAGGAGCTACATCTGGTAGCTAACATGGACAGGGAGATAGAAGAGTGGGTGGCTACCTGCACTCTGTGCCAGGAATCCAGACCAGCTACCCCAGAGGTGCCCGCTAAGGAGTGGGAGCGCCCTCAGTCACCCTGGTCTAGGGTGCACATTGACTTTGCAGGCCTTGTTCATGGCCAAACGTTCCTCATAGTTGTGGACACATATTCGAAATGGTTAGAGGTAGCCCTGATGACCTCTACCATGGCAGAGACAGTCATCAAGGTGCTACGGAGACTTTTCTCCATGCACGGCCTGCCCAATGTCTTGGTCTCAGACAATGGGCCCCAATTCATGGCCATGCAATTCGAGACCTACTTAGCTAGCCAGGGAATTCGGCATGCCCTGGTCGCACCATTCCACCCAGCCTCCAATGGTCAGGCAGAGCGAATGGTGCAATCGGCTAAAGAGGCCCTCACCAGAATGGGCCCAGGTGATTGGCAAACATGGGTTGATTACTATTTACTAATCCAACACATTACACCAAGCACCACCATGGGGAGAAGCCCCTCCGAGCTTCTCATGGGTCGCCCTCTAAGGTTCCACTTAGACCGGCTACACACAAACTACTCTGCCACATTGCCCCCAGACTCCACAAGCAAGATTCGAAACTTTAGCATGGGGGATTCAGTATACGCCCACAACTGCGCCGGAGGAACTCTGTGGATTCCTGCTATGGTGATAGGCATCACCGGGCCTTTCTCTTATTTATTAGAGCTAGAGGATGGTAGAAATTGGAGGAGGCATATTGACCAACTCCGTGGTCGCCTCTCCCACTCCAATCTTAGGGCACCAGACGAAATTCCAGAACTAACAGCCAAGGCCCTACCCAAAAGGAGCAAACATCCACTCCTTCCACAGCCAGCTCAAACCCGCAAGGTCCGGAAAACCTATCTGAATTTGTTGCAGGCCCACAGTGAGCTCCGAGCGAGCAAAGCCAGGGAACTCCAGCCGCAGCCTGTGGTAAGTTCCAGCACGTTCCACAGAGCAGAGCTGGAGAGCAGACAGGTCCATCCGACCTGCCTGAAAAACTGGTTCCAAATGAACTGCGCAGGTCTGGTAGAGCGAAACAAAGACCCGCCTACCTCAAAGACTATGTGACCAATAGGAACATCCCAACCAAGAGGGGACTGGTGTTAGATATTAACATTAGCTACCATGGTTTCCACTCTGGTCCTCTGTTCCGGCAGGACAGAGGTTTAATCTGATTGGTTAAGAGGCCTGACAGCTCCCTATAAAAGGAGAGCTGTCAGACCAAACAGTTGCTGGATTGTACATACTTATCTGTTGAAATAAAGAGCTGTTGTTGCGTTGAGCCAGTGTCTGCCTTCTCGTTGCCTGATCTAACAAGTACCATTCTGGATACAAGCTCCATCTCTAAGCAAGGTCAAGTTGTCTTCAAGTCTGCCCTAGATTTGTATAAACAAAATTTGCTCTTTTCAATGAGATACCTTTTCAATGAGTTCATTTGCATTTTAAAAGCCAAATGTATGCATCGGTGCTGCTGTAAAAAAATATATATATATAAAACTAACCACTTACGGTACGTCTAGTGGTTTACTGAGAAACCAAGTCCTTTGCTTTCAAATGGTGAATCATGCACAGTTAAACCAATTGCCTCCTCATCCCTAAGGAGTTTTTTAATTATTTTTGTTTGTTTATAGCATGGGGAAATATATGCATATATTTTAATTTATGCAGTAGGTTTCAGGCAACAGCTAAGTTTGACACTAATCAAATAAATAGACTTAATTATGTTTGGTCAGCCATATCTTATGTTTTAAATATTTGATTTAATTATATTTAATCTATTGTTACTGCGAACCCTCTCCAAGGGCAGAACATCTGTACAGGTTACACTGCTTTGATTCTTGATATCAGTTGATTTGGGCACAGAGAATCCATGCTGTTGCTCTAGATTAGGATGAAATAAATAAGATACTGTGTTTCTCTGTTCTTAGCACCTCTTTGTAATCAGTTATTGAGAGATAACCCTCGTAGTTATTTTTGTTGGTAATTTGTTTACCCATTCAAACAGAGATTCACTGCTTAAGTGAGGTTGAAAGAAAGTCAACAGTTCTTTTTCACTCACTTCAGGATAAGTTATCGGTAGCTATAGTGTTATCTCTGAATAGATGAATTATAGGAGCTATTGACAAATATAGCACAGTGTAATCCAGCTAAGAGAGCAGGCAGAAAAAATCATCTAAAATGTCCTTCATGTTTGTTTAAATCTAGATATCTAAGTACTTGGCCACATTTAGAGAACATGTTCAGTTCAGTTCAGTTTAGTGAAGCGCGGTCAGTGTTATCCAAAAGTGGGTTGTTCCCGGTTCAGCCCAGTAGTGGAATTCAGGCCTGGGTCGCAGAACCGGGAGCGATCCAGACCTGCCACGCCTCTGAACCAGTTCCCTTGCTGCTGCTGGGCCACCACCATTTTGGTTTTAGTGACTGTGCGTGCGGAGTCCACTGTAAATTGTTGTGCGCATGTGCGAAGAACAATTTACATTGAACAGCACACACACGCGGGTTGTGAACCGGTAGTAAAACTGGCAGCAACCCACTCCTGGTGTTATCCCTGACTTCAGTGACACTCAGATAAGACGCCTATAGCTTTCATAAATAACCATAAGTTGATTACATTAAATGAACCTAGCAAATGAGTTAATCTGAATTATGATTGATTTCAAACTTGAGAACTTCAAATTGTGATTAGCTGAATTGTTTAAACTACCCAGAACTTCCCAACTTTTTGTAGTGTAGCAAACAGCATCTTGCACTTTTTCTTGGGATTACAATACAATACAATACAATAGTAGAGTTGGAAGGGACCTTGGAGGTCTTCTAGTCCAACCCCCTGCCTAGGCATTGCCTAGGATTGTGGTGCCTAGGATTGTGATGGAAAACTGGAGAACACTTCAATGGAAGGCTATTATAATGCATTCATTGTGAAACTATTATTTAGCATAATTCCTCATCATGCTAGAAACATTGAGTATTATATTAACTCCACTGAAAGGTCTAAGGAGGAGGGCTATAGTCCTAATCTATATAAAGACTTCAATCCTGTATTTATTTACCTAAAAGCATTTCATAAGAATACTTCCCTATTCTTATTCCCCTAGAGTTATTGAGTATAATCATCATCCTCTTCCAGACCAGGAGATTCTTCAAACAGTGATTCAATGTAGAGAGTAGAGAAAATGACTTAGTAGGGACAGGCAAATTCTATTCCCAAAATGACAAGGAATAAAAGATATCTTAAATCCGTAAGAGACACATAGCTTCTTAAAAGGCTGACACACTTTCTTAATTCACTGAATCATAAGAAGGAAGAGATGTAGTACAATTATACTTGTATGATTCTTTTCTGATAGCCAATCTCAATAAGAGTAGTTTTAGCCTTCTGGTGGAGTTGATCTCTTGAGCTGGCCCACCTAGTGAAATGCCTTGCCCCACTTCTGTTGCAGGTGGATTATAACTTGTATTGATTCTGATTTTCTGGTCTTTTGTATATAGTTTCCACTTTCTTTTTATCTGTTAGCTGTTCAGGGTCATTCAAAATTTGGTTTAAAAATAAATGAACATTTAGTGGGATTTATTGCTGAGTACACATATATTTGGTTGTGTTTTAACATGAATGTGAAATAAAGGTCATTAATATGTTAATTAAAAATATTAATCCTCAAGCAATCTTGATGTTTGAAGAGGATGTGGCTATGGTGGACATAAAGCCATGTACAACAGTAAGAAGATATGCAGTGAATGGTGTTGATGTAAACTAGATTTAATTTGTATTTCTTTTTTATCTAATCCCTTTCATTTCTATAGCTTGTTATTTTTAGTTAATTAATTCTCAATTTTTAATGTGCTTTGCATAGTTCTGCTTATCCCTAAGGGAAAGAGAATGATTGATATGTATGTATGTGTGCATTAAATAATCTTGAGTGTATGCCTACAAGCATATTAAAAAGCAGAATTTGTGGGATTGAGTTTTATAAACCAGGCTCTCAAAATAATGTGGTCTGCAGGATCGCACCTGCCATCTTCAAGCGTGGGCTCAAAATGTGGGCTTAAAATGGGAACGGAGCTGCCGTCTTTCTGTAAGTCTTGGTGGGAGGGGGTGGGGTGCTGGCTTTGTTTCAGTAAGTGGAATGATTGGTTGTGTGGTTGTATCATGATTGGTAGATTGGTGCTGATTGGTACAGGCTGCGTGTGCATTGTTGTTTTGTATTATAACGGCTTGGGTGGTGGGTGGTGTTCGTTTGTTGGCTAGAGCTGGTTTCCAGATGTTTGGTAGGTGGGAGGTATCATCACGTTTGTTCATGCTGTGGGGGTGTTTCTCTATTTCGATGGCTTCCATGATTATTCTCTTGTGGAGGTGTTCTGTTTTGGAGATTAACCTGGCTCCTTCAAAGTTGATTTCATGTCCTGTAGCTTTAAGGTGCTGGAAAAGGGAAGAAGTTTTTTCTTTTTTTCTTACTGCGTTTTTGTGTTCTGTGATGCGTGCATTTATTCTCCTGTTTGTTTGTCCTATGTATATTGCTGGGCAGATTTTGCATGGTATTTCGTAGACTCCTTGGTTTTCTAGCTGGATTTTGTCTTTGGGGTTTCTTAAGATGTTGGCTATTTTTTGATCAGTGGTGAAGGCTGTCCTGATATTGTGCTTGTGGAGAATTTTGCTGATTTTATCTGTGGTGCCTTTGATGTAAGGGAGGAGGGCGATGCCATGGTCCTGTTCTGTATCTTGGTTTTTGGGGGGAGTCTCCTTTTGGATTAGGTTGGTGATTGTTTTTCTTTGGAATCCATTGGAGATTAATACATTTGTGAGTTTGTGTAATTCAGTTTTCAGGTGGTCTTTGTCGGCTAGGCGTTTGGTTCTGGAGATGAGGGTCTTGGCTACAGAGTTGATTTGTGCAGGGTGGTGATGGGATTGTGCATTTAAGTAGCGGTTGGTGTGTGTTTTTTTCTGGTAGATGGTTTGTCCTAGGGAGCCATTGGGTTTTTTGTAGATTAGGACATCCAAAAAGGGAAGTTGGTTGTTTGCTTCTATTTCCATGGTGAATTGTATTTTGGGGTGTAGGTTGTTGAGATGTGTGAGGAAGTTGTGTGGGCCACGAGGGTGGTTTACCCCTCGTGGAAATGTGCCCACCGGGTTTCCGTGCATTTCATCAGCCTCGGGCCCTGGGTAAGGGTGGAGGGGTGGCGGTGGTTATGCGGGAATGTTTAGAGCCGAGGGAGTTCACTGTTCCTCAGATACCCGGGTGTGAGTCCCTTGGTGTGAACTGGGGCCCAGGGAGGCAGTGGGGCTTGCTGATTGTATACTTGGCTCCTCGCTATGCATCAGCAGCCCTGCCCGAGCTCCTCGAGCTAATCTCAGCGACGGCAGTTGAGACTCCCAGACTTTTGGTCATGGGGGACTTTAACTTGCCGTCGATGGGAGCGGCTTCCGAGGTGGCCCGGGAGTTCATGGCTTCCATGACGGCCATGGACCTGACCCAATTAGTGCAGGGCCCCACTCACGAAGGGGGCCATACACTGGACCTCATTTTTGTATCTGAACAGTGGACGAGTGATCTGGGAATAGGGGATTTAGTTATCACGCCCCTGTCATGGTCAGACCACTCATCCCTCCGGCTGGACTTCCCTGGCGCTATCCCCCACCGCGAGGAGGCGGAACCAGACTCTATAAACTGGTACCGCCCCAGGCACCTGATGGAATCTGATAGATTCCAGACGGAGCTTGGGCCAATTCCTGTAGCCTTGTCCCGCTCCCGCTCCGAGGACCTAGTGATTGCCTGGAATAGGGCGACGACTGGGGCCTTGGACCGGGTTGCGCCTTTGCGACCTCTCCTGCGGCATCGACCCACCCGGGCTCCTTGGTTCACTGAGGAGCTTAGGGTGATGAAGCGCCACAGGAGACGTCTAGAGAGCAGGTGGAGGTCCTCACGCTCCGAATCTGACCGAACACAGGTAAGAGCCTATTTGCGGACTTACCTTGTGGCAATAAGAGCGGCCAAACGTAGACATTGTGCTGCTCTTATTGCGTCCGCGGATAACCGCCCTGCCGCCCTGTTTAGGGTGACTCGCTCCCTTCTATCGCAGAGGGTGCGGGAGACACCCTTACAGGGTAGAGCAGAGGAGTTTGGGGAATATCTTCAGGACAAAATCGATCAGATCCGGAGCGGGTGGACCTCCGTCAGTGGACCAGACGAGCCGCCAATATATATATTTGTGATACCACTTTCCCATGTTTTTGATCATATGCATATTGTATACAGACATATAAAAATGGGAGACACACACACACAACCCCATCCATCCATCATCTATCTATCTATCTATCTATCTATCTATCTATCTATCTATCTATCTATCTATCTATCTATCTATCATCTATCTATCTATCTAACATCTGTCATCTATTCAAGCATACAATTAGGCGTCTTACTTAAATATTTTCCTTAATATTCAGTACAAATGTTTGGTTGTTACCTATCTATCCATATGTAATGATAGCAGGTAAAATAATATTGAATCCTAAATCCTTAAAGCTTCAGAAAGGTCCTTTCAGCAGGCTGGGGAAAGAAATGTTGGTAAGCTATGGACCAATAAGAATAAAATATAGAATTTATATTCTAAAATAGCAGAGAAGCAGGTAGAGCAACTTTTTTCAACCCAAGATGGGTGGAAATTTGAGAAGATAATTTTGCCTCTTCTTGGTTGTGGCAATGATGATTAGTGGTAGCTAGGGCAGAAGTATTAGGAAGTAACTCACTGATCTTTCCCATAAAATAAATTAATTGTTTGGGCTAGGTCAGCTAGAAATACAGTATGAAAACACTACAAAATAGATTGAATCTAGAGCCGGGAGAGGTTAAAGAGTCCATCCGTTCTGCTACAGAGAGATACAAATAAATTATCCTACTTCAATTTGTAATCTGGTTCTCAAATACATCTAGTGCAAATGCTATTTATATGGGACCCTTTTCTCAAGGAATCCACAACAGCCTACATGGTCTTTTCCTCTTTATCCTTGTAACAGTCCTATGAGGCAGACTGAACTGGAAGATAATATCTGTCCAAGGTCATCCAGTCATCCGGTGAACGTCATTGTGGATTGTTATGTTTTAAATGCTAAGTTGTTAGAGTTTTTTAGGTTTCTAACAAATTAGTAATGACTTGGACTCTGGAAAATAAAGTAGATGATTTAAGTGAATTAATGAAAATGTGCCATACTTCGCGTGGACTGCAATCAAGTAGTTTGGGAAAATTAGGAACTATAACATACCTTAGAAATTTCACTTTGTTGCATATTATGAACTACTAAGCCAGAACTTCTAAGCCAGAAATATATCTGCATATGGTATACAAATTCAGAAAACAGCAGGAAGGTGTATTAATTGCTGCTGTGAACATTAATACATTGCTGTTTGCTATCTTTACTGTGTCTGGAATAGATGAATGGAATTATTACAGAAATTAAATAAGTAAATAATTTTCTTGCATGGTCCCTCATAGTTGTTAATGTTGTCAACTGGCTGCTGACACAAATTTATAGGACACACAAGACACTTCTCAGAGCAGAAAAATGCAGAATGGGAGAGGAAAAAGCAGCTATTTATAGCATAGATGGTCCTTGGTTTATGACCACAATTGAGTCCAAAATTTTGGTTGTTAAGTGAATTATTTGGTAAGTGAATTGCCATAGCTGTTAAGTGAATTGCTGCAGTTGTTGAGTTAGTAACAGTGGTGGTGAGAGCTGCGGTGGTGCAGTGGTTAGAGTGCAGAACTGCAGGCTACTTCTGCTGACTGCAGGCTGCCTGCAATTTGGCAGTTCAAATCTCACCAGGCTAAAGGTTGACTCAGCCTTCCATCCTTCTGAAGGCGGGTAAAATGAGGGCACAAAGTGTTGGGGGCAATATGCTGACTCTGTAAAACTGCTTAGAGAGGGCTGTGAAGCACTGTAAAGTAATATGTATATAAGTCTAAGTGCTATTGCTATTGCTAGTAACACTTCAATTGTTACGTAAGTGAATCTGGATTCCCCATTGACTTTGCTTATAGGTGATCACATGACCCCAGGACATTACAAGTGTCATAAAATATGAGTTGCTAAGCATCCAAATGTTGATCACATGACTATGGGAATATTGCAATGGTTATAAGTGTGAAAAATGGTCATAAGTCACTTTTTTCAGTGCACTTGTAACTTTGAATAACTGTTATAGGTCAAGGACTACCTGTATATGTGTTATGGATAAGGAGTTATAAACCCCCTCAAATCTTTTGGGGTTCTATAATGCGAGTTGATTTACAATCCTGATCCTATATATATAATGGCAAGGCCTTGTTGAAAACTGCTTTCAGATTAGTTGAACTATGTTTGCTGTAAAGTAAGGTTATGTGAACAAGGTAGCCATGTTTTACTCTCAGGCAAAAGGCAAAAAATAGAGTTTAATGTTATATGCATTTCATTGAGGGACATTCAGTTAATATTAGTAAAATATTGCACTACTCCATGTATGAATGTGTTGGAAATTTCAACCCAAATATACATTATTCATTGAGTTCTAGCTCATTGTGGTTTATATTTTAAATTCAAGTGGAAGGAAGAGATGAAAGAAGAGATTTTTAAAATGTCAAAATTGATTAGAATTAAAATGCTAACATTAAAAAGCATCTTTGTGCCATTTATGTAAATCCTGGCAATTACAGAGTTAAAAATATTGTTGGCTTAAAAATCTTTGTCAATATAGAAGAGACAGTTTTCTTGGCACCTGGCTGTGCTTTAAGATGAGAGTTATTGGGAGACAAATATCTATGTTGTGCAATTTTCTAACTATCGAAATATCTGTTGTACAATTTATAGTGTATTTTCCTTGCAAATCCAGCCTAATAAAAGAGAATATAAAGGAATGAATTATGGAGTTTAGGGGAGACGGACATGTAATTTGCCCTCTGTTAATGGGGCAACACACAGATATCTGAGGCTTAGGGGTCAAACAGATTGAAGATTGCTGAGAATAGCATGGCCATAGATAGCCAGGAATGTAAAGGTAGAATGTGTTCTTATTGAACAATAGGAAAATGTCTTGCTAGCCATTCAATGAAGGATCAGGGTTTAATAGCTTCTCTTAGATGTTGAGACTTTGGAGAAGTCTTTGGGCTTTGAACCCAGGGCACCTTTAATTTTTAGCAAGTAATATAGAATGCAGAAGATTATGCATTAAGCCAAATTAATCCTGTACATTCAAGGCAGTAATAAAAGAAATGTAGCAATGAAAGGCTTTTTGGTGTGTTTGTTTTTAAGATTGGAGTTATGTTCAGTTGAGTGTCCTTGAGCTGCAGCCATTAATGATAACATTAGTTGTGCTTTTTGCTTTAAAAAAAATCTAGCCTTGAATAAATAGTCACACATACAAGTGGATTTTTTTTTTCAGGGCAACCTGGTCTACCAAATATGGGATGGAGCATACTGCTTCACTGGAGCAGTCTCCCTTTATTTCTTTGTCGATAAAATATAAATTCAATCCCACATACAGATTTCTGAATTCCAAAATATTTTATATATGGTGTACCCAATAAAGAAACCATCTTCTTTTCTCTTTGTTCAGTTGTATCTGATTGTCAGAGAAAATTTTCTTGGCAAGGGTTTTTTTTTTCAGAAGTGGTTTGCCATTGCCTCCTTGCTAGGACTGAGAGAGAATGACTGGCTCAATGTCATTCAGTTGGCTTTGTATCTAAGGCAGGAGTAGAACTCACAGTCTCCTGGTTTCTAGCCTGATGCCTTTGCCATTACATCAAACTGGCTGTCAAAGCAGACATATGTTTATCAAAATTCACATTAAAAATATTCCTTGGATTTAATATGTCATATAACTCTGGCTTTATCGCAATAAAGACACAGATGCTATTGATCTAGAGTATATTATTTCCAAGAAGAAGAAAGATGAAGAAAGATGAGTATGTATGTATTTAAAGCAGTGGTGTAAACTGAATAATACATTTCCTGCATTCATTGCAGCTCTTAGATTCTTTTCATGCATTACTGCTAGTGGAGATGGAAGAAAATAGACTCTGGAGTTTCTTTGCAGAAGCTATGAAAAAATATGCCCCAGAAGTCCTAGTATTAATTTTATAATTTTTTTTCTACCTAAAATATGTCATATTACTAAATTAGGGACAAGAAAAGAAAAGAAAATATTCCTTCTGTAAGGACTGAAAATCAGTTACATATTTAGCTGTCCCATAACATAAGTTCTTATGTATAAAATTACATGATGTATTTTTTTCTGTCTTCGCAGATTCCATCATAGCTATAGTAATATCTTTGGAACTACATTTTCTATTTTGAGATATATTTTCTTACAGAGCAGGATAGCATTTACATTCTTCATGTTTACTGTTACAATATTAATTTACATCATGTGTACCAGGCTGGGAATAGTGCCTCTGCTCATTTAAACCACTTAGTTTATTGATTCCAAAATAAACATCTAATTTTATATGCTTCGTAATCTGTGATTAGTTTACTTTTCTTATTCATAGGAAATCATAAAGAAAATGAATAGCAAAAAGACAAGTGCATGTTAGTCCTTTAACATTTGGTAGGCCTATCCACATGTAGGGTTGTTGTTGTTTTTTTCATTTCAAATGTATATTTCAGACAAATATGTTCTGCATTGTATCCCTCTTCAAATATTTAAAATATATATATATGGGAATGGGGAGAGACACAAAGAATGCATAGCTGGCTGGGTAATTCTGGGAGTTGAAGTCCACAAGACTTAAAGTTCCAAGGTTGGACATCCCTGATCTAGATGTTAAAAAAGGCAATTTTCCTGCAGTAGGTAACCATGTCTAAATACAAAACTATCCTGTGATTTTGGAATCCCAATTTTCTAGGAACCTGGACCCTCCATAGCTAGAGGAAGCTCCATAGCTTCCTGCTGCAGCTATTTGCCCTTTACATGAAGATGTGTGGAAGATATAAAAAAAGAAAAATTGCTATCTAGAGCTTTGTGAAGCTTTCTGGAGGTCTTAAATTTGATAATGTTTTGAATGACATTCCTTGAAGGTAACTGGGCTGCGAAGCAAGCTTCTATTGCTTCCATTCCCTCATGCCTGCTGCAGCAAATCTAGCTGAAACAGGATTCTGCAGGTGTGAAGCAAATTCCAAGAAATATCTTCTAGCTATTGGGATTGCCAATTAAGTCTTTGAAGCAACAAGAAGCCCTTTGCTCTAATGGAAATAGGTTGCCTCTTCACTTGGTGAGAAACATATTGACAGTATTTCTTCATAGCCACAAAGTCTAAGTACGTTTATGTCCAGGTCACATCACAGAAGCCAAGTTTATAAACTCTTAAAACACTTGGGTCTTAGAATAGTTCAAAGCTCTTGCAGCAGACAAGAGAGGAGGAAACCCTAGATTTAGCAGTGACTGTGGTCTAGTATGAGGTAGAAATATGATGTAGAATCAAAAGGAACAAGAAGTATAATGCTATTACACTTGGAAACTGTGAGCAAGGTCCACATCTGTTTACAAAAAGTGAAACCTAAGAAAATGAGGAAATGGTTAAAAAAAGCTGAAAGTCTGAAGTCAGTCAGGATTGTCAATGGTGTTGTTATTTCTAACACGTGTTCCCATATTATGATGGTATTATTTCTTTCTGAGAAAGTGAATCCAGTCAAGGCTGGTAAGGGTGAAGAGATTGAATGTTAAGGCCCTCTGTTGTGTGGTACCTCAGGATTTGATGCTGTCTCCATTCTTGTGCAACACTTGCCTGAAGCTTCTAGACAAATTGGTCAGTCAATGCAGAGTCACATATTGCCAGAGTGCTCTTGATCCCAGATCTAAGAGGTGATGCCATTAAGGTGCTGTCTGAATGGTTGAAAGCTCTCTCAATCTTCAGTCCCTCTGACTTCATGGAGAATAGGCAGTTGCTTCTTCTGACACAGTCAGAGTCATCAGGCTGCCTCAAGTGGAGAATTGTAGATAACCCCATACAATCCTATGGTTGGATTCTGTGTAGAAATGGAGTTTGTTGCTGCGGTACCAACCTCCCTGCTGCGGAGTAGCATCCCTAATTGAGCTGTTTGATGCTGTTGCCAAAACAAAAGAGTCTCCAAAATCTATTGTTCTTGGACACCATAATCTGTCTTTGTGTGATTCAGAATCTGGAGCAGCTCAGAGCAAATGGCCACCCTGGCAGGTATGGATTTGAGCCAGGATATATCAAGGGCCCAGCACATATAGGTAATCAAAAGTTAAATCTTGTTTTTGTCTTAAGGTAGTTATGAAGGTAAAGTCTGAAGATGAAAACTTTATTATCATCCTTTCTCATCACCAAATCCCTCTCTAGTTGGCTTTTGGCTAGCTAGTACAATTTCCCGCATCCCCGGAATGTTGAAACTATGAAATCAATACATTATAGATTTCTATTAGATTTGGATGGATTTCAGAGAGATTTTTTTTCCCCTTGGGATCTACTATCAGTTTGACTGAGACAGGGGTGAGTTCCAGCTTCTGCTACTGCCAGTTCGCTCAGGGATGCGCAGTAGTAAAAAAATGCTTCTGTGCATGTGCAGGAGCAAAAAACAAGATGCAGCACCTATGGTGCCACCGATAAAACTGGTTTGGGAGGCATGGCAGGCCAGGTTACTACTGAGTTACTACCTACTCAGCCAAACCGGTCAAAACCAGTAGGAACCCACCTCTGGACTGAGGCCTTAGTCTCCACCTGAATTAGGTGTGTGCCTAGAACCTGGATATCTCCCTCTTTGTCAGTCCCAACTGTAACTTACATTTTTTATGAAAGAGCCAACAAACATAATATTCTTAGATCATTCTCATGATTAATAGCCAAAATCAGCAATTAAAAGAAAGATAGGGGCAAATGAGTACTGAATTTACTAGTGTTATCTACCTATAAGTAATGCTTCCTCATGCATTTAGATAAAGTATTTTTGAATCTAATGTTTTAACTGCAAGAAACCTCAATTAGAATGAAGAACATAAAAGAAACTTGTCATAGATATGAAATTAGAGTGAAATAACAAAATCCACCCCATTACAGGGTGATGGTTAATGGCCAACTTACATTGATCTAATGAAGACATTTCTATATCTGAAAAAACTGATATAAATTAAGCAAAAGCTTTGCTTTTTCTTCCCCCAGCAAGTTTTTCATGATATTTTTTAAAAAGTAGATTGACAACATCCATGTTATTCTTGGCAGAAATAGGGAAGTAACTTGCCATTGACTTGTCCTGGGAGATTGTTTCTGTTTCTCGGTCTAGCCTACAGCTCTGACATTCCTGAATCCAAAAACTGTCCAAGCCTGATTCGACTTAGCTCTAAGCTCAAATGTCAGCCAGATGTCACCATCTATTGAGAAGACGGATAATATTTTATTGCTGCCAAAGGCCTGCTAGATAAAGTACTTTGCAATGCTGTACTTTTGTAGAAAAACCATAAATCACTTATTACAAGGTCCTCCAACATCCTGAATAAACATAAATCACCAAAAGAAGTACATATAGTACATGTATATGTGTATGCATATTGGAAGGTGGGCTGTGATAGGAACTGATGCAAACACACACACACACACACACAACTTAAACAGTGAAGGAGTTTATTCTTAGCACTAAGGTATTTATAAAAATATAGTGGTGTGAGATAGCACAGTATATACTGTGTTTCCCCAAAATATAAGGCAAGGTCTTATATTCTTTTGACCCCTGAAATAAGCTCTTGGCCTTGTTTTTGGGGAGGTCTTATTATTTTTGAGGTGCAGGAGGTGGTGAGCGTGGTCACCTCATGGCTGCTGCTGTGTTGCAATAATTTCAGGGAGGGCTTATTTTCAGGGTAGGTTGTGTGTGTGTATTAAAATATAACTTGCAAGACCATTTGTGTATGTCTGTTTCAGTCTCTCAAATCTCTTTCCTTTTGCTTGTGATGTATTTTGACTTCTTTTTCCTTCCTTATCTCAATGGTTGGTAATGGAATGAATGCCTGTGAGCTCTCTTGGCTATCTTGCAGCCAAACAAAGCCTTAACTCATAGTTTCCAGTACCAAAAACTCCTTAAACATGTCACAGTCCATTCTCCTGATCTCTCATCATGTTCATGAACCACCCCTGGTCTTCTTCCTTGTACCAGAGCCAGATTTGTTCACTTATTTATCAGGACACATACTTTCCAGTACAGTGTCATGCGGTGAAGTTTATGTCTGGTGAGGCTGGTGACGTCATCAAATGATCATCATGAAGGGAGGACTGTGACAACTTTGATCTTTGCAAACGTGCAAGCAAAATACCCCAGGATCACAGTGGCGGGGACAGTAACTCCTTCTGCTGCACTGCGGAGAAGAGCCACGCTGTGCTCCTCAGCGCTAGCCTCAGATAAGCGTGAGCCGCGGTCCCCTTCCTGTTGGCTCAGGAAGGAAGAGAATGGGACCACATGTGCAGGGGAAGGGACTGCAGCTTGCGCTGATCTGAGGCTAGCGCTGAGGAGCCTCCTGCACACGTGGTCCCATTCCCCTCCTTCCTGAGCCAACAGGAAGGGGACCGCGGGTTGTGCTGATCTGAGGCTAGCACTGAGGAGCACAGCATGGCTCTTCTCCGCAGCGCAGTGGAAGGAGTTGCTGTCCCCACCACCGTGATCCTGGGGTATTTTGCTTGCATGCGCAAGAAAGAGATTAAAGATAAAAGGGGAGAATTTTTTTTCCTTTTTTTCTTTTCATGATGAGAGCGGTGAGGCTCTGCCTCCCTTGACTGCACATCACTGCTCCAGTAATATCATGTTCTGTAGTACTACCCCAGTTTTTCCTGCCATATATAGCCAGGATATATATGTGCCATTGTACAGGTACCTTCAAGCACTTTTCCTTTGTTGTCTATGTGTTTGTGGTCTTGTGCTGACTCAGCTAACTTCCTTTCTTTAAAAAAAAAAGTTCTTGACCAAGACTTAACTTCTTTCCTTCAGCCAGATTAGGGTTAGGGCAATGGTGGGTTCTGGCCAGTACGCCCCGGTACAGGCATACCGGTGCCTGCTGGGAGCTGCAGGCACCATTCCGGTGTGGTGCTGAAGAGGGCCACCTGCCTGCCCACTGTCCTTACCTCTATTTGAGATGACTGGGGCATTTGTGCAGCTGCATGCAGCATACAGTGCCTGCACGACACTCTGCTGAGCAGCTGGAGCATCGCAGGGTGGTGGTGCGCATGCATGCACAGCGTGCATGCCCGTGGTGGACTCCCGGCGCAGTCGCAGAGTACTGGTTGCGACGGGATCCGGAACCCACCATTGGGTTAAGATGTACTAGATATCACGTGATATATGATGGAGGCATTTTTATCTGACTGCAGTAAGCAAATCCTATTAAGAAGCATTTGGTATAATTGTCTCCCAGTTGATCCAAAGCTTTTAGGTTGTGAAGTATATATTTAAATTTCTATCATGGCAAATTTTATCAAAATTTGGCCTTTGATTATATATAACCATCATAGCTAATTCAGTAAACTTGGCCACTCCTGGTTTCTTCGGATTAAAATTGGGTGGTCATAAAACATTATTACAAATTATAGCTGCAACAACGTATTCTCATGCCTTCATGTTCTCTCTTGGCCTAATGGGATTTTTCTAAGCATCACTATGGTTTGGATATCCACTCTAAAATAATTTAAACTTTTGGAACTCTAGAGCTTCTTTCCAAGTAACTGTCCCTGCCCTAGAGAGAGTTTATCTTGTATTCATCTTTTCGGTGCATGGCGTAACTTGTTTTCCAAGCTCCAAAATTGTAATGATCTTGGAATGATTATTTGTCCTCTTTGAAGTACACATCCTACTTTCCACTGTACTTGAAATTTTATTTCAGACTTGACTGTTTTTATAATCCTAAACAATGTTTGCTTTATTTCAACTGTATTGGGTCTGTATTTTATTCTTCTTTTATCTTGTGTTAATGGAAAGTACCTGAACATGATATGTGTTTGATTTTCACTCCACTTGAATGTTCTTTCCTGGTAAGAATGTTCAAAACAGCGTGTTTGCCATTCTTATTTCTTTTTCTAATTCAGATGTTTCTGTAGGCCTTTTTATGTTACAGTTTGACTGCTTTACCATGGATTCAAATGGTTTGTGGTATGTTTCTGCTATTCTGTAATAGATGTATTGATGGAATATATCTATCAAATCAAATCAAATCAAATTTTATTTGATTAGCCGCACCCTCTCCAGAAGGACTCGGGGCGGCGTACAATTAAAACACATAAAAATATACAGATATAAAAATACATAAACATATACATATACATGTGCATGGAGGAGGTAAACACGAATAAAATAGCATTAAAATTCCAATTTAAAATCCCTCGATTACAATACAAAATACACAATTTAAAAAACCCATCAGGAGCGATATGATAAAACTATGGTTGAAACTATGGTTGAGCCAGGCCAGCTGCTTGGAAGAGGTGGGTCTTGAGCTTTACGCGGAAGGAGTGGAGGTCAGAGGTGGTCCTGATATCAGGGGGGAGGTCATTCCACAGGGCTGGGCCCATCACAGAGAAGGCTCTGCTCCTAGGCGTCGCCCCCCGACACTGTCTGGTGGACGGCACCTGGAGAAGTCCCTCTCTGTGTGAGCGAATTGGTCGTAGGGATGTATGGGGCAAGATACGATCCCGCAAGTAACTAGGTCTTGAGCCATGGAGCGCTTTGAAGATCGTTATCAAAACCTTGAAACGCACCCAATAGACCACAGGAAGCCAGTGCATCTATTCCATCTAGTCGTAATATGGAGTGTTTTTTTTTTCCAGTGGGACCACACTATCAGGGCAATCTGGTCGACCCAATTATGGGACAGGGCATACTGTTTCTGCTTTCACCTTTCAGCCCTGATTCAGGAGCCCTGGCAGGCAGGCAGTCGCTTTCATGACAAACTATTTTTGTATTGAATTTATGTTTATCAGCAAAGTAATAAAGGGAGACCAGTATAGCTTGAAATAGATCTATACTAGTCTCCCTTTATTTCTGTGTTGGTAAACATAAACTCCACATTTCCTCATATGATTCATTGCAAAATTGTATATCCTTTTCCCACGAACTTCCTCAGTGATGCAGTTATTTTTGACAAATCTGGCTAAATAGTTAAACATTATCATTATCTGATCAGACTTTGGAGAGCTTATAGTTGCTCTATTGCAGATTTGTTTCCATCTATTTTCCTCCCTTCTTATATGACCAAAGTAGTATCCAATCTGAATGTTCCTAAGTGACACTGTTAATTCCAGTCCTATGTCATGTTTAACTTCCATTCTCAATGCATTTTTTCAGTGGTACATCCTGATTGTTATCCTGTTCTTCTCAGGTGGAGCAATGGACTGATACTACAGAGATAATCAGGACATCTCTATCATGCCACACTTCCAACATTTCATAGATTAGTTAAAAGAAAAAAAATCTGACCTGATGAAATGTCAAACAGCATTCTGCTCATTGCACAAATTCTTAATATTTGATCCCCATGAAAATGGGGCAAGAAAACCTCACAAACCTATTTTCTCTACCTTGTCAATTAAAAATGAATATGGATAAAATTAACATCTGGCCATCCTATCACGACATTCCTAATGTTGTGGAGTTGGCTTTGTTATTATGTCCAGTGGAAAAGCTACCTGTTATTCATTGTGAAATACAAATGCCAAGGGGAGCTACTGAGCTAAGTCACATGTTAGCTCTTGTATAACCAACCAGGAAGGTGTGCTCCAGTACTGTAAATCTTTCTATCAGCCCAAGTTTAAATGCTGTGCTTGATTTTTTTAATATAATCTTTCTTTATTCCCTAGTACTGTAATTGCCTTTTTATTCATAGTTCATCATCCCAATATAAAGTTAATAATTGCTTCCAGCTACACCACTTGCATTTAATCTACGTTATCATGGGATGATGCTGAATATTAAAGAATTCTGAATATAAGCAAAACACTGGAATTTATAGCAAATATTATACACAAAGATGTGCCACGCTGGCTAGAATGCATTACTACATAAATATGATAGGTAATGCGAGACAGATCAAATTAAAAATTAAATTAAAAGTTTTTGAATGCAATACAAGTCATGCAATTGAAAAAAAAATCAAGTTTTAGTAGCCTTAAGGAATAAGTGAAAGTTCTCTGCAAAGAGACATTCATTCAGAGAGTTTTAGGAATGTGTTTTCCTTGCTGTCTATAACAGTTCCTTGTTCTACATGTCCCTGTAGCTTAAGGAATTATATTTTAATTTTACAAATTGCAAAGCAAATACATTTGGAGAATAACTGATGCTTGTTTTGAACATTATTTTTTATGAATAGCTGTAATTTTTTGCCTTTATTTAAAGGGCACAAGTGTAATATACATTTTTTATTATTTTTCAAAGCAAAAACTATATTAAAAAGATATACAAGATTGACAATGGTCAATCTAGCATGCAATGAATAATAATTTGTTTATGGATATAATCACTGAAAAAAAAATAGAACTATTTATGAGACCTGTTTTGGGTTTGTTTTTGTGTATTTAGGTATACTTTCAAATTAGTCTTAACTCATGGTCATTGCCTGAACAAAGTCTGTGGAATTTGTTTAGTGAGATGTTCCAAAATGATTTGTCCTTACTTTCTTCCTTGCTGAGGGCATAGTGACTGATTTGATGCTTGTGGTAGGACTAGAACTCATAGCCTCCCAGCTTCCTGTCTGGTGCCTTAACCACAACATCAAACTGGCTTTTGAGAGATCACTTGAGACTATTATTGTACACAGATGTAAGTGCTGTGCAACAATACAACCACTGACTGAGCATGCTTCAAATTCAAAACAATGGGGGCATTAGAAGTAGGCCATAAGAATGGCCCAGATGTAGTATTTGTGTGTATGAAACTCAATGCAGTTTGGGGCTTAGGTGGTTGTCCATAGGGAATACTAAAGGGCCTTTATTATCTAAAATGTTATTACTACTTAAAAATAGTTTCAGAGCTGAAATTAACACACACACACATACAAATATACAGTACATATGGTATTTTATAAATGCTCTAGTGAGAGTCTTTTCTGATTCAAATATTATTTTATTTTTAAGTGTTTACTATTCCATTATGCCAAAAAGAAATTCCAGCAAAAATATAGTGGAAATAATTTGGTTACTCATCTTCTGCAGAAGAGGAAGTATGCATATATAATATTTGTAAGATGTAAAGTTCTCTTGAGTCAATTATCCATGCTGTGAGATTGTATATAAATTCCATTGTGCACAGGACAAGTGTGGTAAGTTAAAAGAGTTTACAATCCTGTCTAGCATTATTAGTCTCCTGATATTATTTATGTAAGCCAGTGACAGAACAAACAATGATGACTGATTATTAATTTGTTTAATTGCAGCACAATTTGCTATTTCAATAATCCAGTAGCAAAATGTTTCTAGACAGTGAAATAGCTAGGTAACATACATGCAGATGTACCAAAACCAACCACCGTAGCTATTGCTATTCAGAAGTCAACATCAGTGCCGAAGTCATCCAGATATTATCAAGATCTAACCATGATATAAGGGAGAGATAATTATTTTAGTGACAAAGGCGAAAGCATCATTAAATACTGCGTGAAAGAAGGCAATATAGATAAACTAATTCTATATTTTACCAAGAAAAGCATAGATAGAGATTGGTATACAGGGATGGATAATGGGCTCTTCAGGTTGAACATGCTAGTGAGGATCTTTCAGAGTACTAATAGAATTTATGATGTAGGTGAATTAAAGCCTTTGGGACGTCTAATTGCTGATGTTGCCTTGTACCAAAAGAATGATCAAAGTTGCAAAGACAGACTTACTGGGAGAACATTGAATGAGAGAAGATTGAACAAGGTAAACCTCAACGTAGTGAAAGATGAGGTGAATGGGCTACAGATTGATAACTTGTTGTTTTTAGTTGCGTCCAACCCATCGCGACCCCATGGACAACATTCCTCCAGGCCTCCTGTCCTTTACCAGCCCCCGGAGTCCATTTAAGCTCACGTCTACTGCTTCCGTGACTCCATCCAGCCACCTCATTGATACCTTACGGAACAACAAATTGAAATGGATTGATATTGGACACTTTCAGTTAGAAGTTCATGATGTTTGCTCAAGAAGTGAAAAGTATAGAAGGAAAAATGATGCTTTCATAATCGAACATAGTGTTTCTTTCATAATCAGGAAAGAGTGCTTGGGTATAATGCAATCCATCACCAAATAATATCAATTAATGTTTGTGGACAACCCTTGGATAACATTTATCCAAGCACATGCTCCAACCATTATTGCAGAAGAAGACAGTAAAAAGTTTTATGGCTAAATTCGATCTGAAATTGGCAGAATATGCAAGCAGAATTTTCCACCTGTGGTTGAAGGCTGAAATGCCAAAGTAGAAAACAGTAAGAAGGAAAAGAAATTAGGGCCTAAGAAACAGAATTCTAGCAGGAGAACCACTTAAGAGTTTCAGTTTAATAATTGCCAGCACAATCTTTTAGATAATGTGTGAAACCCTTTTCTACCTTTCTTAAGATTTCAGAAAAATATTTTAATTTGAGTAGTTTGACAGAATTTAATCCATTTTTTTTCTAATTCTGTTACACGATATCTGATAACAGTATTAGTCAGCAAGCTATTGGTTCTACATTTCTATTGCAAGAACACGGGGGGGAAAGAAAGAAAAAAAATCATATTTGGGTAGGCAAAAAATAGTTTAACTTTCAACTCAAACTAAAAGAAAAAGGTATTTCTTCTTGCACCTGTATACTTATCTAAATATTGAATTGTCATTTATTAAAAGCAAGGCAACTTCTGGAAAAATAGAGGGGGTAAAACTACTCAGCAGCTGGTGAGCGTCTCCTTTTTAATTTTTCTACATTCAGGATGAGATAAAGGTTTGGATAATATTTATAATTCTAATGAAGCCTTTAGTACATTTTTAATAACCCTCAATGAGGAAAACCTGGCATATTCTGTAACAGCATCACAGCTGTCAGTGTTTTTTTTTTGCCAAACTGGATAATTTCCAAGGTCTAATTTAGGCCCACCAATCACCACAGTAATACAGTATGCGGGTACTTAGATCAACTCCACCTGGGAAAATTAAATAAGTTTTGAGCCTAAATTTAATTGTATAGTAGACAGCAAAACTGTGAGCCACTGGGTAAAAATGGAATTATGGGTTGAAAGAATGAAACGTTTTTAAGAAAAGGTAAAATTGCAGCTTTGTGATTCTTCTGCTAAGGAGTGTATTTGTTTTGGTTCTGTGGTGGCATTTTGAATGTTTTCCACAAGAGAACAATTTTATTTGAATGAAGGTAAATTTCTTTTTCTGAAAAATAAAGAATAATTCTTTATGTAATAAATTAAATATAAAAGAGGGAGTCGTTCTGATAGAAAAGAATATCAGTAGCTCAGAGTTGAACTATGAAATTCATGGTGTTCTGTGTACTTCATTGTTTGCTTGCAAACATTTCATTGTCCAACTAAATAACATCACCAGTGTGAGAGTGGGGAGCCCTTTAATGTGGCTTAGCTGAGTAACAAAATGTCTGCAAGCAAACAAACTTGGGGAGCACCAAAAACACCATAGGGAGAATTGTGGCAGTGGCATTTTAAACCCTATAAAAGTTGCCTATAAAATGTGCATTGTTGATCTGAAAAATTACAGAAGAGGGTAACCTAAAGATAGACAATATGCCTATTTGGTTGCAATGTTCCTCTAAGGTTGCAATGTTTGAGGGTCCTTAGCGCTGAACATTCAAGGAGGACATATATAAATGTATGCATGATGTAATGAAACATACCATTTCCTTTGTCTTCATTGTATGAAGGGCTTCCTTTTGATCAGCTAGTGATCCTCAATTTTGGGAGATTTAGGACAAAGGAGTACTTTTTCATTCACCAGTCAGTTGAACTATGGAATTTGGCACTTTAAAATGTAGTAAGATCCAATCTGGGCCAGTCACTGGGACCAGAGGTTTATTGTTCCGAGCTTTCAGACCCATGCTGGAGCCAATCCTCAGGGAATTTATCCTTAGTAAAATGTCTGCCTAACATTCTGCTAGAGAGAAGTTCCTTGATAGGCACCAGCACAAGTCCTAAACCTCAGAAAAATAAACATCTGGTCCTAGTGACTGACCTAGATTAGATCCTACCATATTTTACAGTGCCAGATTCCATAGTTCAACTGACTGGTGAATGAAAAAGTACTCCTGATTGGAACCTGTAACATTATCCTGGGACACATATGTTTTCCTTCATTCATGTAAAATGTAGTGATCACCAAAAATTGCAGATGGTTTTTAAAATAAGGTTAGACAAAATAACCTAAATAAGGCAAATGGATCACTCACAATTAATTATGACAACATGTTGTGTTTACTATATATTTAACTATTCTTCTGGAACTCAAAGCACGTTCTGTAGTGGTCCCAAAAAAACAAATACATGATTGGGGTGAGCTGAGAAAGAGCTACTGTCTCAAAGTCTCCGTCAGAAGTGCTACAGCTCAAGTTGGATTTTCATATGGAGCTCCCTAGTCCAACCTTGTAACAATTACACCACACTGACTTTCTCCAGTATTAGAAGCAACATGCCTGTGAAAGCTACTTATTGAAAACATACAATAGTATTCATACCATCCTTATGAACTGTGTGCCTTGTGGTCATAGACTTCTGTATTATTAGATAGTTCCTTGGTTATCCAGTACAGTTATTCTTATGAAGACTGCTTCAAACTGTGAGAACGGTTTGTTAGCAGTACCCATTCAGAGATAAAGTATCTCTGAATGGGTACAAAGGTATTCATTTTCCAAAAGAAAGTTTTTATGGATGCACAAGACTTGCACAGAAGTTTCTTTTAGTTACTGGAACTTCTTTGGACCAATGAAAATCACCTTAACTGTCACTGCGTTAATTGTTTGCTAGCTGAACTGAGATATACTGCGCAGGTCATAGGCCCTTATCAGCAATGATTTACTGTGCCTGCTCACAGGCATTCCAGAGACTTCTTTCTTTTTGATCTTCTGTTCATCTGCCAAGAAGGTGGATGATAATTGCTTTTGCCAAAATGTAACAATTAGATAGATTTGTTTTATTTTCTTATTTTCATATTAAAAGTTTTGTTTTCATTAGAACATGTTATTGGGTCTTACTTTTGCTTTTTCTGAAGATATGCTGTTTGGAAAGCCGTCGATTCTAGACCTCGTTAGCTCAGGGTGAAATTTCCCCTGACAATAACCAGTGGTGGGATTTAAATAATTTAACAACCGGTTCTCTGCCCTTCCAACAACCAGTTCACCAAACTGCTCAGAGGGTTAACAACCGGTTCTCCCGAAGTGGTGCAAACTGGCTGAATCCTACCACTGACCTTAACCTCTGGAGCTCAGTGAGGCAAATGATATTGATTTTGTGGTGTGCAGTCATCTCACATGTTTGAAACAAGCCTCTTTCATGAAAGATTGGTTTGCCATATACAGGTTTGTATATGCATGTGATTATAAAAACAATACGTAGAAGGTATGTCTCGGAATTATAAAAGGATTTCAGACACCAACAGTCTTTGCATTGCTGGAATCCTTCATGCCAATAATTAAAGTATAAAGTAAAGCAAACATTTCTTGAAGGCTTTACTCAACATTGGAAAACTTTACATTGTCCATAATGTGGAGCCCACTAAACCATAATGCAGATATAATTTAAAATGCAATTAGCTTATTCATTAGATGGTGAAATTGCCACGTGTATTTATGCTGTGTGTGAAGAGATCAATAGGATATTAATACTGACTTTTAGCAGACCCTACAATGTAAAAAAAATCTCTTTATTTGAATGAATAAAGAACTGTGCTGAATTTTAAAAAATGGTCCTATTTTAATTAATATTTTCTGCATTTGAATGATATAGAGGAAGGTCTGCAAGAAAAATAATCTTGTTTAAAGGATAACGATAGTCCATTTTTAGCAGTCATGGAGAAAGGGCAAAGGAATTCCTTCACAGAGCAAGATTTCTTTGGATGAATAGTAAAAGGATACAAAATAAATTCACTACAACATTTATGATAATGGGCTAATGGTGCACTGTACTGAAGTAGTTTATCTGTCCATGCTCCATCATGAAGCCAGAGTAACTATGTGGTTGAGATTAAGGAATGGGAAAAAAGACTTTGCTAGTCTTATCAATAATGTAATTAGATTATCTCAGTAAAGACATAGACCAGTCAAATCATTATCTTGCTTCCACAAAAAAATGTACTACAAAAATCAATAATAACAAGACACTTTTGCTACAATCAAAGCAGTGCTATGTGATGATATCTGAGTTGTCCTCAGACTTCATTCTTGTTTAAGAAAAAATAAATGACTATTAAGTATTTAGACTGAATTACAAAAATGTTTATCTGAAATACCTGCAATTAAAATAAATTATATCCAGAGTTGTAGTAGTTATACAGACATTACAGAAAACGTTAGGGAAAATCCTGCAACGAATATAAGTGCATTAAGAGAATGAATTAATGCTAGCCTATAACATTGTGAAGCCTTCCTTTAAGTCTGTCTCATGAATTCTACTCTACATTTAATTTTTTAAAATGGAAAATTTGCTGAAAAATCTGCTCTTCAAAATGAAGTAATCTGTAGTTCAGCAGATACTCTTTTCCAATATATAATTGATCTGATTAATTGTGCTGTAGAGCCCATATATTTGGCAATACTTTGGCCACCTAATGA